>NC_047084.1:30576687-31244187 GCF_902459505.1 Geotrypetes seraphini
CACACTTTTACATCTCATTATTGTCTGGATGCATTCTCCAGAAGGGATGGTCACTTCGGCCAATCTGTATTACAAAATTTGTTTTCTTAATGGCCAACCTTCCCTCCATCCCTCTTTTTGTTAGCTTAGAGGTCACCCATCAGTCAAGAATAGCTGCCTGCTTGTCCTGGGATAAAGCACAGTTACTTACCGTAACAGGTGTTATCCAGGGACAGCAGGCAGATATTCTTGCGTCCCACCCACCTCCCCGGGTTGGCTTCTTAGCTGGCTTATACTAACTGAGGGACCGCGCGCCTCTGTCGGGCGGGAAGGCACTCGCGCGTGCGCGGTGCGGCCGAGCTAGAACTTTCTAAAAAGTTCTTAGAGTGCAATCACTCTAAAATTGTCCGTACCGGGGCTCCGTCGGTGCCGTCACCCATCAGTCAAGAATATCTGCCTGCTGTCCCTGGATAACACCTGTTACGGTAAGTAACTGTGCTATATGGCTTATCAGATCATTAAAATCAAGCACATAGAGTGGCTGTGCAGAATGTCTTCCCAAGGGAATGGGAATTTATGTTGGAAATCTTTGACCTGGTTTCTAGCAAGTGGAACAATCTTGAATCTAATGACACTGTTTATCAACATGATATTCAAAAGGTTCTTAACTCATTTCAGGAACTACAGTAAAAGTAAATAGTGAGTAGTGTCAAGCTGAAAAGTGATCAAACTTTGATTTGTGTATATTTTTCTTTTATGGGTCCCTTTTCCTCCGGTACTAAAGTAAGATTTTATAACGTAGGATGGAGTTTAGTTTCCAAAGCTAATAGATCTGAAGACATGGTAGCCATTTGGATTCCAAAGCATAAGTCAAAATCCCATGCTGCATCCTAGTACTAGAACCCAATATTAATGTCCTGGAAGTTAAAAGAAAAGTCTAAAAAGTTAGTCTAGTAGTTCTCAACCTTTTCTGATCTACAGTATACTTGGATGAATGCAAATTGAGTAGCACACTAGATTTCTAATATGAAATTAATGATAAATCTTTTGTGCAGTCTTTTGACGTGAACTAAAATATTGACATAC
This sequence comes from Geotrypetes seraphini, assembly GCF_902459505.1. Taxonomy (NCBI): domain Eukaryota; kingdom Metazoa; phylum Chordata; class Amphibia; order Gymnophiona; family Dermophiidae; genus Geotrypetes; species Geotrypetes seraphini. The sequence goes on from NC_047084.1 coordinate 30,577,753, forward strand.
CATACTGGCCTACATTTTGGGCATCTGGCCAGGACTGTAGACTTGATTCTCCTTTGGACCCCAACACATGATTGACATGTGATCAGCGGCCACTTCTTAGGCGGCTGCCAGTGTCAGCATCCAAAAGAGAATCATGCCCTGGCAATTGTGCACACAATTGCTGTTATAGAATACTAGCATAAGTCTTCATTTAGACACTTGACTTTAGGTACAAGCACCTACACCAACTCAGTGGTTGGTGTAAATGCTTACAACTAAATGTAGGTAGTTATGCATATGAATGCTAGTATTCTAGAACTCATATAAGAACATAAGCATTGCCTCTGCTGGGTCAGACCAGAGGTCCATCATGCCCAGCAGTCTGCCCACGTGGCGGCCCATCAGGTCCAGGAACTGTATAGTATTTCTCTATCTATACCCTTCTATCCCTTTTTCCTTCAGGAAATTATCCAATCCTTTCTTGAGCCCCAATATCGTGCTCTGTCCTATCACTCCCTCTGGAAGCGCATTCCAGGTGTCCACCACCCTTTGGTGAAGAAGAACTTCCTAGCATTGGTAACTTCTGAATCTGTCCCCTTTTAATTTAATGTAAGTGCAGTAAACTCTGTTATCCGGCACCCATGAGGATTGTTAGATGCCGGATAACTATAGTTTCTGGTTGCTTGAGAGTTACTCTAAAAATAGTTTTGTCTCCCTTCCCACCTCATTATCTTCCTCTCAGAAGTGACGCAGCAGAGGAAAAGCCCTGCCGGGGCTGATCGCAACCAGCCTATTTATAGTGCTGCTGCTGATGCTTCGGGTAAGGGAGAGAGAGAGGGAGGGGGATTAGTGGGTCAAGATTGCTGCCGCTTTGGGTAAGTGCGTGAGGGGGGATTACCAGGTCAGGACTGCTGCCACTTCGGGTAAGGGAGGGAGAGAGGGAAGGGGTTGGGGGTCAGGACCGCTGCTGCTTTGGGTCTGGAGGGAGGGGAAGTTGGGTCTGCTACCGCTTTGGGTAAGTGAGGGAGGGAGGTTGGTAGGTCAGGACCACCATCACCGCTGCTGCTTCGGGTAAGTGATTATATAATCCATCTTGTTAAAGGCAGTCTATACATATAAAACTATAAGTGAGGGAGGGAGGAGGTTAACAGGTCAGGACCGCTGCAGTTGCTGCCTTGGGGTCTGGAGAGAGGATGATTTTTTTTTCTGGTTGGTTGAGTACCGAATAATCGGGATTCTATTGTAAATGTTAGGCATTTGCCTGACTTCCCAATGTCCATCCCAGGTTCATTTCCCACCTTGCAGTTCTGCACTATAAATTTTGCACGTCTTTTGCTGAATCCTAAGAGCAGATTCAGACAGTCGTGTGAAAAAATTAGGATACCCCATGAAATATTCAGTTCTTTCTTAAGAAATGTTCACATATCGATATCAAATCTTTTTTTTATTTACCTCTGGAAAAGAAAGTGATGTAATTGCAGGTAAACAACAAATATTTTCTTTGTTTTACTTATGAAGCAAAAGATATCCACAAAAATGTGTATTCTAATTTAGGAATAAATTAGGACACCCTAATAGCTAGTGTTACCCCCTTTGGCTGAAATGACTGCAGTGAGACACTTCTTGTAGCCATCTACCAGTCTCTGACACCAGTCTGAGGAAAGTTTGGCCCACTCCTCAATGCAGAATTCTTTCAGCTGTGAGATTTTTGAGGGATTTCATGTACAGCACGTTTCAAATCACCCTACAGCATCTCAGTGGAATTAAGATCAGGGCTTTGACTCGACTCCAAGACTCTCCATTTCTTAGTTTTCAGCCAGTCCTTGGTGGATTTACTGGTATGTTTTGGGTCATTGTCGTGTTGCAGGGTCCAGTTCTGCTTCAGCTTTAATTTTCTTACAGATGGTTTCACATGTTTCTCAAGGACCTTCTAATACACGGTAGAATTCATGGTGGATTCTATGATGGTGAGCTTGTCAGATCCTGCTGCAGCAAAGCATCCCCAAACCATGATACTTCCACCTCCATGCTTCACGGTATGAGGTTCTTTTCCTGGAATGCTGTATTTGGTGTATACCAAACATGTCCTCTTAGCTGGTGTCCAAATAATTCAATTTTAGACTCATCTGTTCATTGAACACTATTCCAGAAGTCCTGGTGTTTGTCTACGTTCTCCCTGGCAAACTTCAGTCTGGCCTTGATGTTTTCCTTAGCAAAAGTTTCCTCCTTGCACACCTCCCATGCATATTAAATTTGTGTAGTCTCTTTCTGATTATAGAGGCATGAACTTTCACATCAACAGTAGCAAGAGCCAGCTGCAGGTCCTGTGATGACATTTTAGGGTTTTTGGAGACTTAGTCTCTTGTGGTCTGCTTTGGGAGTCAACTTGTTTGGACAGCTAGCCATGTTAGAAGTTGTTTGGAAAGTCCTCCACTATGTTCTGGACCGTGAAATGGCTAATGTCAAATTCTTTCGAGATCTTTTAAAATCCCTTACCAGATTTATAAGCTGCTACAATCTTCTTTCTGAAAGCCTCAGACAGCTCTTTTGATCTCACCATGGTGTTCACTCTCACCCCAGTAGTTATGAGCACACCAAACTAAATGTCTGAGGTTTAAGTAGGGGAAACCTCCTTCAATATGCTGAGTAATGATGTTCTAATCATGTGCACCTGATGTGATATACCTGTGTATGATTTAAGCCACTTTTAAGTGGGAGGATAGGTGGATATCTTTTGTTTCATGAGTAAATCAAGGAAAATTTTTGTTTACATGCAATTACATCACTTTCTTTTCCAGAGATAAATTTAAAAAAAAAGATTTGACATCGATATGTAAACATTTAATATTAAAGATTGAACTAGGCCAGTTACTGGGCAGACTTGTACGGTCTGTGTCTGTGCATGGCCGTTTGGAGGAGGATGGGCAGGGGAGGGCTTCAATGGCTGGGAGGGTGTAGATGGGCTGGAGTAAGTCTTAACAGAGATTTCGGCAGTTGGAACCCAAGCACAGTACCGGGAAAAGCTTTGGATTCTCGCCCAGAAATAGCTAAGAAGAAAAAAAAAAAAAATTTAAATTGAATCAGGTTGGGCAGACTGGATGGACCATTCGGGTCTTTATCTGCCGTCATCTACTATGTTACTATGTATTTCTTAAGAAAGAACTAAATATTTCATGGGGTGTCCTAATTTTTTCACATGACTGTATATAAAGGCTTATTAGTGCCAATTAACAATAAATAAAGCTTATTGGTAGTACCAATTAATAGCTAATTATAAAAAGTTACATGTCCCACTGATACTGTTCTATAACGTGAACACCAAGGGCCTGATTCTGTATATATAGTGCCAAAAGATTGGTAATGACTAGAACAGTGCTTAGTGTGGGGGGGTCAAGTGATGGCAGGAACCTGAACGGACGCCTGAACGCGGAGCTCCGTCCTCCTACACCATTCGGCTCCCCGATCGCCTGCCGCCGCCAGTAATTTATTGATTTTTTGCGGCTCCTGCACTTCCGGGTTCGCTCCCGCCGGTCTGAGGAGCGTTCGACGCGTGACTCACGGCGGCGCGGGGGATGCCGACAAGAGCGCCGAAGGCCCCAAGAAGCAGCATGGCGCCGACACTTAAAATGGCGGGGACCCAAACGGAGGTGACGGAGATGCCGGCGGAACGCACCTCGGATGAGGTGTTACAGGTATCCATGCGGAACTTATCCCAACTACTGGACGACAAGCTGGCTAAGCTGCATGCTTCAATGGACGAGATTAAGGATGTGCTGGCTGGACACACGACGCAGATTCACCAGGTGGAGGAACGTGTTTCGGCACAGGAAGACAGAGCGGTGGTCGCGAATAGCAGGATTGATTCCTTGGAGACCCGAGTGTGTCAATTGCTCGAGAGAGTGGAGGACCAGGAGAACAGGGCCCGCAGAAAGAACCTCCGTCTGATAGGGCTCCCGGAGTCAGTGAAAGATTCTGACCTTCTCCACGTGGTGGAAAGATGGCTGCCGAAGGAGCTGGGTCTGGCGGAGCAGGCTGGCCCTGTAATGGTAGAGCGGGTCCATCGTGTTGGTCAACGTCGCGATGGAGACGGGCCGGGCCGCCCGAGGCCGGTGCTGGCCAGATTCCATAATTATGCAATCAAAGCGCGCCTGTTGGACCTGTTCAAGAAAACCAGATCTCTGTCCTATGAGGGGGCCAAGCTTATGCTATTTCAAGATTTCTCCACCAAAGTTGCGGAGCAGCGCAGGGCCCTTACGCCGTATTGCTCGCAGCTGGTCACGAGGGGAATAAGATTTGCATTTCTTTACCCTGCTAAGGTGAGACTAACTCATGAAAATCGGACTGTCACTCTGAGCACGGTGGACGATTTGAAAAAGTTCCTCGAGAAGCTGCCGGCACCTTAGGAGTGCTGCTGGGCGCCTGTCGTGAGATTTCTGGTGGTTTTTCTTCTATCAAGCTGTTTTGGTCATCCGACAGTGTGGTGTTGATCCTGTTCTACCCGGGAACGCTGGGGGCATTTGCTTTGCCTCCGCCTGTGTGAACTGTTTGTGTGGCACGACTCCAGTCTATACAGTCTCCTTGAGTTAACAGAGGCCATGCTGCCTTGACTTCCATCGGGAGAGGGGGACCTGTACTGCAAGGATTTCTGGCCTCTGGACACTTGGTTTGAGAGTATGATGAGTGCCTGTCTGAGAGTTTTGCCAGTTTGATGTTTATGCAGTTCTTTTTGCACTGTTTTGCTGTGTTTTACTTATACCTGGGCGTTGTAACCCTTTGGAGTTTTTGTGAGGGTTCATACTCTAGCTTTCAGATGGGAGGCTGGGTGGTGGATGGGGGTAAGAGAGTGTTCGTGTGAGAAGGGAGAGAGTGGGATGGAGGTAGTGCTGGGGTGTTGGATGTGTGTGTGGGGATTGATTGGTTTGAAAATGGTTGAGATGCGAGGGGAAACTGGGGGTAGTGTTGGGGGGACGAAAGAAGACGGGATTGGGGTGGGAGGAGGGTTTTGGTGGGGCGGGGTGGGGGGTGGAATGCACCTGGGGTCTCTGATCGGTAAAGTAATGATAATTCAGGGGGTGGCGAGCTGGTTTGGCTGGAAGACCGGCGCTGCTGCCCCACAGGCCGGTTATCTTTGGGGAGACTTACTTCTTACCAACTGCTCTTGTGAGTTCTGTTAAGATTGCCAGCATCAATATTAATGGCTTGCACTCCCCGGTGTTGCGCAGCAAATTACTTCAATACTGTAAGAAATTAAAAGTAGATGTTTTAATGCTGCAGGAGACTCACCTCAGCGTGTCAGAACATATTAAACTAAAGAGAGACTGGGTAGGGGAAGTCGCTTTTGCTTCCTATAACTCCAGACAGCGAGGTGTTGCTCTCCTCTTCCATAAAAAGCATCCCTGTAGTATGCACAAAGTGATCCAGGACCCCGAGGGGAGATATGTGATATGGGCAGGAGTTTTCCTGGGGAAGAAGTATGTGTTTTGTTCTCTTTATGCACCTAATGTATACTCTCATAGATTTTTTTCTGTATTAGTAGCGGCTCTGATGCCTTTTTCTGAATACCAATTGGTCTTAGGTGGGGATTTTAACATTACTGCAGACCCACTTGTTGATTGCAGGCCGCCTAAGCCTCGATTGAAAGGGGGTGACCACAAGGGGGTGAATTTTGTGATGCAACAACTGGGTCTGATTGATGTATGGCGCACACTGCATTCTACTGAATCTGATTTCACTTTTCACTCTCAAGTTCATGATGTTCACAGTCGCTTGGACTATCTGCTGGCGGGTATTCCACGAGTGGTGATTGAAGATGGTATTTTGTCAGATCACCACTTGGTTTGGCTGGAGCTCATTGATAGGCCGGGGTCACAGGGGTCGACTATTAGTTGGCGTATGAATCCCACGCTCTATGAAGATGCTGAGTTTAAGGATTTCCTGGAACAACAATGGGATTTCTTTGTGAACGAAAACCCTGCTTCTGATGTATCTGAAGTGGTGTTTTGGGAGGCAAGCAAGGCGGTCTTGCGTGGTAAAATTATTGAGTATACTACCCGCAAGCGCAGAGCCCAAGATAAGACACTGTTGGACTTGGTACAACGTTTGGCCGCGCTGCGTGGGAGTTTACATGCTCCGGGTGCCACGTCAGCTCAATCTCAAAATTTTGACCTACGTAGGCAAATTAATGATTTATTGGCAGATAGAACCCTTAGAGATATCAGAATGTATAAATATCGCCTACATCGCTGGGGCAACAAAGCGGGAAAACTGCTTGCTTCTTTGGTAACCTCAAGGGCTCCGAAGCGTATTATTTCAAAGATTCGGGCGCCTGATGGTAGAGAGGTAACTGCCCAAGCGGGGATACAGCAGAGTTCTGTTAATTACTATAGGGCTCTATATGACATGGGGACTTGTGACACTGCACAGAGGACGACTTTCTTTCAGGACTTACAGATTCCGTCCTTGGGACATGAGCAGCGAGAGTTGTTAAATGCCCCGGTGCGAGGGTTGGAAATTCAACAAGCTATTCGGGCCCTAAAATTGGCTAAAGCCCCTGGGCCTGACGGGCTGGGTTCTGAATATTATAAGTTGTTGGGGGCACGTGTGGTGGGCCCATTTCAAGCCCTATGTGGGGCTCTTAGTAGAGGCGACCTGCCTCCACATAGACTAACTCACGCTAATATTGTGGTTCTACCGAAACTGGGTCGGGCGGAAGATCAGCTGGGATCCTATAGACCTATTTCTCTGCTCAATCAAGATATCAAGTTGTTTGCTGCTATTATCGCTTGGGTCGGGTTTTGCCCAGCTTGGTTCATTCGGACCAGGCAGGTTTTGTGCCGGGCCGTTATTCATCTGCTAACGTGTTGAGGGCGCTTTCGGTGCTGCAGAATCCTGGACTTGTTGGGCAACACCCGGGACAGAAGAACACTCTTATAGTTAGCCTAGACGCGGAAAAAGCGTTCGATAAAGTGTTATGGGATTATCTTTTTTGGGTTCTTCCTCAGTTCGGCATTCTGGGGAGCTTTCTGACTGGGATTCGATCAATATACACTCATCCTACGGCCCAGATCCTGATTAACGGGGAGCTTACCTCCTCTTTTGAACTCGAGAGGGGGACGCGCCAGGGCTGTCCCCTCTCCCCGATGCTCTTTGTCTTGGCGCTAGAGCCACTTGCGGCTAAGCTACGTCAGAGCCCCGATGTGCGTGGTATTCGGTTGGGTTCCCAGGAATTTAAAATTAATTTGTTTGCGGATGATATGCTCATCTTTCTGGGAGACGCTGAAGAGGGGGTTCCTCGATTAATAGATCTTATACAGAGATTTGGAGCCTTTTCTGGGTTGCGCATTAACTTTGATAAGTCGGAGGCTCTGGCGATCCGCCCCCCCATGTGCTCTGTGGCATGATCCTTCCTTTCCCCTGCAATGGTCTAAGGGTACGCTCAAATATCTGGGAATATATCTGCATGCGGACCCGGGGATGGTTTATCGGAAAAACGTACTTGATAAATTAGATGCAGTCCAAGCTTTGTGTAAGCGGTGGATGGAATTTCCCCTCTCATTCCTGGGGCGCGTTGCCCTTATTAAAATGGTCCTCTTGCCGAAGCTCCTGTATCCTCTACAAATGGTGCCCCTTTGGATCAAACAGAAAGATGTGCAGGCTTATAGGGGGTTGTTTCGTCCTTTATATGGCGCTCCCACCGGGCGAAAATTGGCTATAACAAACTGATTAGGGGGCGCGAGCAAGGAGGTGTGAACTTGCCCGATTTGCGTCTTTATAATGTTGCTGCTTTGTTGAGATGGGTGCATGAATTATGTACGGGTGTTGACAGGTTTGCTCCGGCTGGATTCTGGTACCTTTTGTCAGCTCCGGTGTCAGTTTTTAACCTCCTGTGGCATGGGGCGGGACCCTGCCCTTCTATGCTTCGACCCTTGCGAATGGCCTGGTGCTGGTGGCGGTCTTCATTGGGGTGAGCGGTGGGACCTTCGCCTTTCACGGAATTGGTGGGCAACCCTAAGTTTCCTGCTGGATTGTTACATGCATTTTTTGCTTCAGTTCGGACGTCTGGGTGTCGTTTTGTGGGGCAGGTTGCTGAAGTTGAGTCGGGATCGGTTCCCTCTTTTCTGGCGTGTCGGGACCGCTGGGGTTGGACCGCAGGGTCTCTGTTTGCATACTTGCAGCTGCGTAGCTATTGTTTGGCGCTTCGTTCACCAGAGGGCAGCTTACCCACTTTCACTTCCCTGGATCAACAGTTTTTGTCCGCCCCATCTGAATTCAACACGCTCTCGGAGTGGTATAAAGTGGGGAGGGAAAGACGGTCTGGTAGGTTTCTTGATGCTATGGCAATGGATTGGACTCTAGCTTTGGGAGAGCAGGTTACTGCCGATGAATTAGTTCTGTGTTTTCAGGAATGTGCCTCTGCCTCCCCTAATGTGAGTCTACGGGAAGTACATCTGCAGATTCTGCACCAATCTTATTTAACGAGATGTAAGGGGCGAAAGATGGGGTTATGGCTTGATGACTGCTGCCCCCGTTGCCCGGCTCGCCGGGACACCTTGGTACATCACTTTTTGGAATGTTCACATGTAGGGCCCTTGTGGATATTTGTGCTTCGGGAGCTGGAGAAAGTTATAGGATTATCTATAGACTGGTCTTATAAGACGTTGCTGTTGGATGTCACAAGTCCCCTGGTGGAAGCGGGTGTTGGCGAGCCTGGAAGGCGCTTTCTTTTAGTGGCCTTAGGAATCACAAAGAAACTAATTCTTCGCTACTGGATTGGCACCACGCGGCCAACAGTCCAACAGTGGCGGGCCAATATGTCTTTGATGGCTGGTTGGGAGCGACAGCACCGCCGGGGTGTTGCGAGCTGGAAATCTAGGACCTATTTGGATTATTGGAGTTCCTTTTAGTGCTGGTTAGAGATCATGGGTGCTGGGGGTGGGGGGAGGTTGGAAGTTGTGGGTTTCACTCAAAATTGGATCTGCATGGGAGCTGATATGTTGTGGATTTGTCTATGTTTATTTCCTTTTTACATGTACCCTTGACTTTTGTACATGATGTCTTTCTTGGATGGTTGCATTTTGTATTTTCTCGTATGCATTGATCCTTTAATAAACACATTTTCAAAAAGAACAGTGCTTAGTGTGATTCTATAGAGTGGATATACCTTTTATAGAATCGCACTAAGTACCAGTGCATCACATAACTTTTAGGTACACCGTTTTAGGTCAACAAAAATCAGGCCTAAATCCCTGTGCCTTTTTTGTGTGTACATTGGGCATAATCTACAACAGTGCACTTAACCTTTAGGAATCCCCATTATCCAATCATACCCCTCCCCTGGCCATGCCCCCTTTTCAAATTCACACACTAGAACTGATGCAGATTTTTATAGAATCACACCTTCAAAATTGTGTAACTTTTAATTGGTACCAATTACTATCAATTATCAGGTGTTAATTGCTAATTATTGGCACTGAGGCTTGTTAAACAATTAAGTTGTGTATGCAAATTAGTTGTGTGCACCAATTTGCATGCACAACATAAGGTGCCATGTACAGAATTTGGCAGCAAGCGTAAAATTGTGTGTGCAAGTTTGTAGAATTAAGGGAGTAATAATAATAATAATAACAGTTTATATACCGCAGGACCGTGAAGTTCTATGCAGTTTACAATGATTAGAAATGTTACAGATTGAGTGAATAAACAAAGTTACAGATTGAATGAATAAACAAAGTACAGATTTAGCGACAGGTAGTTCTTGCGCTCGGTTGTTAAGGACTAAGATTGAATAGGTTGGTTTCCTAAGTATTTCAGGAATAGATGTGTTTTCAGGCATTTCCTGAATTCTCCATAGGTAGTAGGCACAAGCAATTGTTCAAGGTCTTTATCCCTTAATGCTGCTTGATGTGCGAGAAGGTGTTGATGATGACTTTTAAATTTACAACCTCTAACCGATCTGTTATGTATTTGTGCATTGAGGTGGGTGGATTTATAACACTTTATGTACGTAGAGTTGAGAGGTGCTACTAGCTGGGTTTTTGCCAGGTATTAGTAACCTGGATTGGCCACCGTGAAGATGGACTACTGGGCTAGATGGACCATTGGTCTGACCCATAGGCTATTCTTATGTTTCATTGATTTGATATTTTTATTTAACTGTGGGTTTGTTTAATAGCAAGTTGGTCACTGTTGGAAACATGATGCTGGGCTTGATGGACTTTCAGTCTGTCCAAGTATGGCAATTCTTATGTTCTTAATTTCTCCATGAACAAACTGGAGGAAAATCCACTTCGTTGGTGGGGGACGTGTTAAGAGGATGCCAGCAAGAACCCTGCTCTCTGAGCTCAGAAAGATCAGAAGGTCTTTCTGAGCATGCATGAGAGTTCCCATATAGGAGATGTCTCCCTTATAAGTCTTTTTGTCTAAGCAAACCCTGCTTGTGTCTGACCATGATGGTCTTTAACTGTGTCAACTACGCAAGGATGTTGACTATCAACACGGGATTCCGGTTCCTCAAGTAAGTTTGGAAAGCTCTGTAGTCACCATCATCAGAAGTTCTGCTCTATTTGGTAACCTCAAGTTAGGAAGATCAGAAGACCACATAAGGAACATAATAACAGCCATACTGGGTCAGATCAGTGGTCCATCTAGCCAATTATCCTGTTTCCACTGTGGCCAGTCCAGGTCACAAGTCTCTGGCAGAAACCCAAATAGTAGCAACATTCCATGTGACTGGCTTCCCCTGTTTGGCTAGAGGCCAGTCAGAGCAGGGACACTGGCGGGGCTACTTGTTCTCCTGGAGTGAGACTTCCACAGTGTCAACAAGAAGACTCACCGGTGGTGATTGCCAAAAGGCCCATTCTATATTCTAAATAACAACATGTTTGTTAATGATGAATTGCAAAAGAGGATTTTGAGGCTTGCTATTTGTTAGACTTTTTCCCAGACTACCCCTTTTGCAATTCATCATTAACAAATTTGTTATTAGTGCAAGCTTTAAGTATTTTTATATTATATGATTACACGACCAACCTAGACTCTGCCATGTCTGTACCAATGGAAATGGACTTGTTATTTGGCAGTCTACTTAGCTGAGAGATATCCAGAGTTGACATCCAAGCAGTTAGAATGTGTATTGATGCACCTTCTTGTCCAATTTATCCTGACTAGATTGTAAGCTCTTTTTGAGCAGGGACTGTTTCTTCTATGTTTTGAGGTACAGCGCAGTATATGTCTAGTGCTAAAGAAATAACATAAACTCACTTTTATACCGCAAAACCATTAAATTCTATGCGGTTCACAGAAAGACAAAAATGTATACAAAATCAATACAATGAAAAGAACTTTACTAATTTCCAAAGGATCTGATAGAGATATGTTTTTAAAGAACTTTAGAATTGGTGATAGGTATCAGGGGACATAATTAAATGAATCAAATCCTTATCCCATGATGCTTGAAAGGACAAAAGGCACTGATGAAATCTTTTAAATTTACAAACCTTGGCTGACAGAAAAGTAAATAACACATGAAATTTTCTAAGATGTTTTGAGCTAGTAAAAGTAAACAAATTCAAGTAGTATTAGACCTACTGCTGCCTTGAAACAAATACATCCAAATTTAAACTTTACACAAGCCTCAATTCAGTTGTCAATAAAAAGTATAACATGATCATACTTATTTAAATCATAGATCAAACACACAGCTGTGTTCTGAATAATGCACAATCTTTAGGTTCCAGTAAGATGCACAATATTTCAGTAGTCAAGTTGACTCAAAACCAAGGATTGCACCAAAAGTCTGAAAGAATTTATATCAAAATATGCTTTAATTGTTCTTAATTTCCACAGCGTATGGAAGCCCCTATGAACCATAGAGTCAACCTGATTTTTCATGGTTAAATTATGGTCTAAAATTACTCCCAGTATTTTAATAGTGGGTTGAATAATGTAAATTTTTGCATTTAGAATTATAGACGTCGCAACATCCTGATTCGAAGAAGCATAGAAAATGTAGTCTTATCCGTATTGATTTTTAGTTTAAATTCCATAGTTCAATTATCAGCAAGATGTCAGCAACAGTGTGGTTAATCTGAGAAAGAGGTGGAAATAGGGATCAAAAATAGTTATATTGTCTATATAGCTAAGCAACTTGATCTTCAAATGAGACAATCACCCAATGATGACAGATAAACATTAAAAAGCAAAGGGGATAACAGTGAGCCCTGTGGCACACAATATGGGCTATTCCAACTGTTAGAATACTCGTTAAGTCATACTTGATATATGTGTGTGATGTCGGAAAACCCTCAAACCGTTTGAAAACCATACCATGCACTCCAATAGCATCCAAGCGCTCCAATAGTTTTTTATGATCGACTAAATCAAATGCACTACTTAAATCTAGTTGTAGTATCAGAGCACTGGTACCTTTGCTAAACAGATTATACAGACTGTCTAAAATGGAATCTAAGACTGTCTCAGTGCTACACAGAGGCCTGGTAGTAGTAATTTTTTTAATCTATTTAGAGCAAATTTTGGCGATATGAGGCGTTTACAGTATAATTGGCTGAGAAAAATTAAAATGGATATTTTAAGTAAAATGATTGGTTTTATATAAATATGATTTCAGTTTTGGAGAAAAGTTAATGTTAATAAATGAACAAGTATAGAGAAATTAGTTTAGAACTTTAGTTTAATATTTAAAAAGTTTTGCAGGTCAGAGCTTTCATGCAAACCCAAAATCATTTTTTAGTTGCTCCTGATTGGCAAGGGGAAGGCTGTCTGTAAGGAGAATCTTGGGCTAACAGATATGGTTACAAAACATAACAGACTGTGTTACAGCTGCGAAGAAGGGCCAGAGACTTGAGAGAGAAGATGTCTGGCTGAGGAATCCTAAGTCACTAGAACATTTGCAAGAGAAAGTGGTAAGTGTGTATAATATGAGAAGATTGATGAATGGTGTGTAATTTTTATATATTTTGAGACAAAAATATGTATACTTGCTATAAAGGCTGATGGACAGGGTGATTCATTTAAGTACTGAGCACTGTGTGTGCTGGTTTTAACTTGTGAGAAAAGAGAAATTGATCAAATTTATATTTAAAATCTGGATTAAGGAAAATAATGTTAATTTGTGTAATACTGTGCTAGCTGAGAACTTGCAGTACTGTTGCTGTACATCAAAGATTTGATTAATGGTTTGCTGATTGCTGTTTTCAAAGCCATACTGGAACAAAACCTTAAAGAGTAGTTGAACTAAAATTCAGGTCTTTGTTAAATTAAACTAGCTCTGAAAGGTCAGTGGTGATCAGCTGGTACAGGAGACAGCTTATTTCAAGTTTATTAAAATTTTGATAAAACGCAAATCAAGACTTCTAAGCATTTTACAGTTTGTGTTAAAAGGAGGAAACGGTGAACAAATAATTATAGACTAGACCACAGTTCTTCAACCGCCAGTCCGCGGACCGGTGTCAGTCCGCAGGAAATTTTTGCCGGTCCGCACAGGGCCGGCAAGATTGACTCACTTCAACTTCCTGCCAGTCCATGCAGGGCCGGCAAGATCAACATGTGAAGTGTGCACTGGGCCGGAGAGATCTTGGGGAGCCTCCGACAGTGGCTTTCTCCCCTCTCTGCAGCTCTCCTTTACTTCCCAGTGCAGCGATTAACGAAGGCAGCCTCGGGGCTTTTGCTGAGTCGCGGCTGCCTCTGATGATGCAACTTCCTCTTTCCTCAGAGGCGTCGCGACCCAACAAAGGACCCAAGGCTGCCTTAGTGAATCGCTGCGCTGGGAAGTAAGAAGAGATGCTGGGAGGGGAGAAAACCACTATCAGAGTCTGGGAAGCTGCTGGCCAGGGGAAAAAAAGGGACAGCTGCTACTGGAGAGGGAGAAGGAGAGATGCTTCTGGGAGGGGAGGAGGGAAAGGAATCTGGGAAGCTGCTGGGCAAGGAAAAAAAGGAACAGCTGCTACTGGAGAGGGAGAAGGAGAGATGCTCCTGGGAGGGGAGGGAAGAGAATTACTGCTGGACAGGAGGAGGAGGGAAGGGAGAATGAAAAAAGGAAGGAAACAGCTGGCAGAGAGATTAGAGGAGGGGAAGGGGAGACAGTAGAGAGATTGATGATAGGAAGGGGTCAGCAGAAAAATAAGCAGAGTGGGACAACGATGATAGATCTGGTGTAGGAGAGATAAAAATGAAGAGAGCAGTGAAGCTGGAATGAATCATGTAAAAAGGAAAGAGGGGGCACAAGCTGGATGGAAAGGGGAGAAGGGCATAGAAAGAAGACAGATACCATATGGAAGGGAGAGAGTTCAGACAGTGGATGGAAGGGGCAGATGCTGGATTGAAGAGACAGAGAGGGCAGACGCTGGAAGGAAGAGAGTGAAAAGAAGATTGAAAGCAGAAACCAGAGACGACAAAAGGTAGAAAAAAATAATTTTATCTCTATTTTGTGATTAGAATATATCAGATTTGAAATATATATCCTGCTAGAGCTGGTGTTAGACATAACTGGTGACTGCAAAGCCCAGGCAGTGCTTCTTTAGCTTCCAGCTGGCTTAGGGTGCTCTCTGACCAGGGGGCAGTTGCCCTAGTTGCACTCCCCTAAAACTATTCCTGTCATGTGTGACTGCAGTATTCTGTTAGCATGATATTTCTGTGTAGCATTCTGTAATAATTTGGCTTGTTCAGTTTTCTTGATAGTAGAGGGGATATATGTGAAGGGGAGGGGAGACAGGGGTTTTGTTGATCCTGCTCTGAATTATTTATAAAATGACAATTGTACAGAATATTGTTTCTTTTTATACTTTAATAAAATACATGCAATATAAAATCATAACTGAGGCTTGTGTGGATGGGATCAGATGATTTGTGGGGACCGACTCGCGGAGATGGGGCGGAAACGGGGTTTTTAAATTTTAGTCCTAGTAGTTTGCCGGTCCACAAAATAATTCTTTTTTTTCTGCCTGTCCATGGGTGTAAAAAGGTTGAAGAACACTGGACTAGACCATACATTACAAACATAAAACAATAGGAAAGTAGAGAGAACTACAATTTAAAAGCATAAGGAAACATAAAATGTAAACAACAATAGGGAAGCTAGGGCAGTTTGGACCCAATTTGTTTACAGAAATTAGATAGCTCTAAGTCAGCGGTCTCAAACACGTGGCCGTGGGCCGCATGTGGCTCTCCAGGTGTTATTTGTGGCCCGCGGTCTGGACGCGATCAACAGCATTTCTCTTCCCCTTTCCCTTCCTTTTGGAGCAGCAGCATGTCTGGCCGCCTCATTCCGTTCAAAGCCACGGGTTGGCAGCTCCTCGCGCTATCCACTCCTGCATCGGAAGCCTCTCTGATGTCACAACATCAGAGAGGCTTCAGACGCAGGCGCGGATCTTGCAAGGAGCCGCCACCCGCGGCTTTGAACGGAACGAGCTGGCCAGACACACTGCTGCTCCACAAGGAAGAGAATGGAAGGGGAGGGGAAAGAGAAATGCTTCTGCTACATAGGAAAGGGGGACCCTAGGGAAATGCTGCTGCTGCTGCTGCTGCTGCTGGAAAGGGAGAGGGAGGGAAAGGGGAAGAGAAATGCCTCTCCTGCACAGGAAAGGGGGAAGGGAAATGCTGCTTCTGTTGCTGTTGCACCCAATTGGGGAAAGAGAGGGAAGGAAGGAGAAGGGAGAGGAGAGGAACAAGAGAAGAAGCCAAGTTCATGGGAGGGAAGGAAGGAAAGGAGATAGACCTTGGAGGGGGAGGGAGAGATGCCAGGGCATGGGGGAAGGGAAGGAGACAGATGCCAGACCAGGGAAAAGGAAGGAAGGAGGGAGGGAGAGAAAGGAAGGAAAAAGATGCCAGACCATGGAAATAGGACGGAAGAAGAGAGAGATAGGAAGGGAAGGTAAGACATGGAAACGTAGATTTTGAAAAGAAAGCAGAAAAATTGAACATTAAGTTAATGCCAAAGATGAATGCAAGGCAGAAAGTGAAGACGGAGAGAGAAACAGTCAAAGGACAAGAAGGCCCTGGAAACATAGTTGAAAGCACAGAAAAATAAAGTCACCTGACAACAAAGGTAGGGAAAATGATTTTATTTTCAATATAGTGATTGAAATGTGCCAGTTTTGGGAAAGAAAAGATATTAAACTTTAAATGTAAGGGCTGCAGAAAAAATAGAGTACTTGGAGGGCCGCAGAAAAAATAGTTAATGTCTTATTAAAGAAATGACAATTTTGCATGAGGTAAAACTCTTTATAGTTTATATATCTTTCCTTTTAACTGTTAAAGGAAAGTTTTATAAACTATAAAGAGTTTTACCTCATGCAAAATTGTCATTTCTTTAATAAGACATTAAATATTTTTTCTGCGGCCCTCCAAGTATCTACAAATCCAAAATGTGGCCCCGCCAAGGGTTTGAGTTTGAGACCACTGCTCTAAGTCCAATAGATGCTGGCACTGTCATCTCAAAGCTGGGACATTAGATCATTTACTATTCTATTGTCCATTGATACTTTGTTTTTGGAACTCCATTTGGGATCAAATGAATAATTTACTGGAGAGCTAAGAGCCAAATTTCTGCTAATAATAATAATAAACTTTTGCTCATTATGACAGGGGTTGCCATACAACAAATTATGAAAAATTGGAAAAATTGGGATCGGCTGAATTATAATTTTTGGTGGAATGCGTTATGCCAAATCTTTAAAATGGAGCGGGTAATAGCCATATAGCAGGGGCATTTTAAGAAATTTAGGGATGTTTGGGAGCCATTAACAAAATATTGTACAGACAGAATGAGTATTATTTTTTCCCTTTGTTCATACACGTCCATGGTGGGGATATTTTATGTTTTCTTATGCTTAAGAATAATTGTTGGATATAAGGGGGGAGGCATATTTGATGTGAATTAGACTTTGATGGAATATTAAGTGATATTAAAGTATAAAGTGATTGTATTTTATGTTGTACTTATTGAAAGTTTTAAAAATGAATAAAGAATATTTTAAAAAAAGGAAGCTAGGGAAAAAGAAAACAAAGATTAGTAAACAACCCTGGCTGATTCCAAGTCTATTCAGCAATCATATGCATCTCGGAAGAGGTAACACTGTTTTGAAAGCCGAGTTGCCTGAATGGTAACTGTGAATGGATGTGATTACCTGAAGGTTCTGAGAATGCCCCTTCATAAGAATAGGATTTACAAGTGAATAGTGCAAAAAAAATAGTCTTCCCTAGTATAGTATAGTATATGGTTCAATGTGTGAGACAACACTACTATTTCTCTTTATCTATAGTGGTTTCAGTTAGATGCTTGATTTATTGATTTTGTATGCAATATGTAAAGAGTAGGGCCACTGAGAAAGTGCAGAACAGAAGTAAATCTGGAAGGCTTAAGGGCTCCATCATCAGGAAAGTAGAAGAGATTCTTATACAAGAAAGGAAAATAAAGAAGTGACTGTCACACAAATTCAGAGATGAAGCAAAGAAAAGGGTAAAGAGAGAGGCACAGAAGACACAAAGAAAAAGGCATACTTGCCTGAATATAGTTGTTTTGGGTTCTGGCATTTCTGAACCCTAAAATAACAGAACAGCACACAATCAGTTCTTATATAACACAAAGAAACTTGTTTGATTATTGTTTGAAGTTAAAACATCTGTTTACTGAAGTTTAAAGTGATTATATTTATCTGATGTTTAGAGGAAGATTCTCAAAACTCGCTGTCAAAATCCAGCAAGTCAATGTAATGTCCATAGTGGGAGTGACTTTTATTTTACAGGCGATTCTCAGCATAATAACATGCAAATTATATGCACGCTATTTGTCGGAGACTCGACAGTAAAGAGCAGGAGGGACCGTGCCTAGTGATTGTTCAGATGAACAATTGCTAAGCACAGCTCCTCCCTCCTGTCAAAGCTGCACTCCCTGCCACAATCAACTGAGCCACAGGTCTCCCTATGTCCTGCCTGCTCCGCTGATTAACCGGCAGGGAGAACAGCAGAAAGAAAAGTCCCCCCTCTTGCCAACAGCCCCCCCTTTACCCACCACTTCATGGAACCCCCAACACATTGACCCATGATCAGCAGGAGGGATGCCCACTCCCTCCTAAAACTCCCTGCAAGAGGGATACTTACTGCTTCTCATTGCCACTAACCCACCTACTGCCCCCCCCCCCTTGGCACCCCCGACGCCTCCTGTACCTTTCCAATCATGGCCAGTTGGAAAATGCTTACTCCCTCCGGCCGTCAGGCCAGCCACTTCAAAATGGCAGGCCTTCCCAGTGCATCCTAAGTTGCACTGCAACTTCCTTAAGGGCTAGACTCCACACAAGGCCGCATGTGCGAGAGACGTAGTAAAGAGAAAAGGGGTGGGGCCAGAGCGCCGCTGCTTCCCGCTGCGCAGGATGAAGGAGATGGCACCCTTGTCACACTGATGTCCCGCCATGGCCCCGCTGATGTCCCGGCAGGTTTACTAGTACCGTAAGCACCGTAAGGAGGTAAGGAAGGAGATGTTAGGGCATGTAAAGTAAGGGCATGTAAACAGTACCCGGCGTATAAGACGACCCCCGACTTTGGGGAGGATTTTAAGGTACTGAAAAGTCGTCTTATACGCCGGCAAATACGGTACTAGTGTTTAAGCCCATTAGATTAACGGGTGCTAGATGTCTCCTGCTTTTGAACCTGGGCAGGGGCAGAGGCAGAGCCGGGGCGGGAGGGAGTGACGGTGGGAGAGCAATTTCAAAGCCTTTGCAACGGCGGCTCCTTGACCAATCCGCACTTACAACGTCCCCACACTCGCGGTCTGGCTGGCTCCCCCTCCAAAGCCCTTCGCAGCGGCAGCCCCTCCCACATCCGTCCCCGCGTCCCATGCCTCTCCGAAGGCCGGCTCCCACGAAAATGGTGCCCCTCTGTCCAAAGCCGCAGCAGCAGCCTCCCTCAAGACACATTTCAAATCTGACATATTGTAATCACAAAACAGAAAATAAAATTATTTTTCTTACCTTTTGTTGTCTGGTCATTATTCATACCATGTAGGGGTCCAAGGCTATGGTTGGCTTTTGATAACTCGCTTGCCAGGACCCCTTCTTTCTTCTTCCCTCCCTTCATCCCTGCAGCTGAAGCCAGGCATCTCCCCCCAGTGGTCTGAGACAGGAGGGAGCAGTTAGGAGAGGGTCTGAGGGCAAAGAGGGGCTCAACAGCGCACAACCACCTTTCCTTCCCTCCCTCCATCAGGTGCAGTGAATCCACCAATGTTAAAAGGAGCCGCGTCAAAATCGGAGGCCTGCCACTGCCATAGCACGTTTCCCTCTGCCTTGGTCCCGCCCCTTCTCTGACATATGGGACCGCGGCAGAGGGAACGTGTTACGGTGGCGGCAAGGCTCCTATTTCAAAGCAGCTCCTTTTAACATAGGCGGAGCTGAACTGTACCTGATGGAGGAAGGGAAGGAACGGTGGGGCAAATTTCGGCAACGGCAGGAATTGTTTGGCGGGCCAAGCACCGTGAAACTTTGTTTCTTTAGGCAGCCCCGGTTGTTTACTTGGATTCAATGTCAGCATTAGGGTTCGCCGGCCGCCAGCCATGAGAGCCGGGTGAGGAAGGCCGCCGCAGGCTCGCGGCTAGCTAGGGGGACAACAATGGCGCTTATGCTCAAGCCCCCGCCGCAGCTCCTCTCTCAATCCTGGTGCGGTTCAAGAGAGGAGTCGTGGCGGCGGCTTGAACATAAGCGTGATTGTTGTCCCCCTACCTAGCCGCGAGGCTGCGGCGGGGTTTCCATGGCAACCCTGATCGCGGATCTCAGTGTAGGGCCGGGTCTGGCGGCGCCATGTAGGGCGGAAGCAGGAGGCGGGACCTCAGCAAAGCACCGCCGGGCGGCTCGTGGCGCCGGCCCGCAGGAGCTCGAGGCCGGCGGTGGATATGCCTGGCGTGGCATGGTGCAGGAGGAACAGTGATTGGTGGCACAAGGTGGAGAGCAGGTGATGACAGTGATCGGTGGCGCAAAGTGGAGAGTAGGTGATGATGTAAAATGCGCGCATGCGCACTCGTGTTTTCACGACGGATCAGGGAACACTTTTTTTAGTGCGCATGCGCGGCCTAGCATTTTATTATATTAGATGCATTGTTCACTTTGTTTTTGAAAATATGTTAATTTTGCACAGGTGTACTCTACTTATAGATATCGCTCTCAGAACCCATAGACTGGTTCTGTCTGATAGTCGTGTCTTTTGATGTATAATCACAACAATATTAAATTACACTCTTTGTTGCATAGGTAACCAGTGTAATTTCTTCAACACAGGAGTTATATGGGTACTCCTAGGAGCCCCTGTGATTAATCTTGCAGCAGATTTGATAAGCATTTGCAAAGCCCTCAACTTCCCTTTCACAACTCCTAAGTATAGTGAATTACAATAATCCACCCTACTCAGGATCAATGTCTGAACCACAGTACGGAAATTGTGTGTTGGTAATATTGGCTTCAATCTATAAAGCATTCGAAGTTGCATGTATCCCACCCTGATTATTTTTAATATTTGGTTTTCCATTGTCAAACAGTTATCTAAGCACACTCCAAGGAAAAGTGCAAAATCCAAAAGGGTATACCGGTATATTTGGGCAAAAATATCTAATATAATACAAAAATTCCCAAGAAAAGACAGACCAAATATAAATCTTACACAGGCATATTCCATGGGATGCAACCATCTGATTTATACATTTAGGGCCTGATTCTATATCAGTGGTTCCCAACCCTGTCGTGGAGGACCACCAGGCTTGTCGGGTTTTTGGGATAGCCCTAATGAATATGCATAGAGCAGATTTGCATGCTTGGCACCTCCATTATATGCAGATCTCTCTTGTGTATTGTTTTTTAGGCAGTATGGATGTGGATATACTGTAAACTGCCTAGGACATAGACGGTATAGAAATTTTAAAAATAAATAAATAAGTACTTGTCTATACTCTGAAATAAAGTGCTGCAAGTCCCATAATGCAGCAGAATGGCTATGGCAGAAATCCATGACTGGCAGAAGTTTTTCTTCCTTGAACTAGATAGCTTGATAGCGCTACATACAATTTGAATAACAGTGTCTAAACTTTTGCAAATACCCACATTTACAGATAATTTCTGCATGCATAATAATGCACATAAATGTGAAAATGTGGTCTATATGCATTATTTTCTTCGTTGACCTCAGTACATGCCCAGGATTGCTGCCTCTTAATGGTAAATCCCTTGCATACTTTTAGCAAGACAAAGGGTAAGCAATTTTCACAGTATTTTTACCTGGGGAAATCAATACTTACTGAGCTAAAAGCTTATCAAAATTGCACTCTGGCCCAGTTTTAAATGTGGTTTTTATAGTCAGAAGCTTCCGTGATCCTGTTCAGAGTGAAAAATGCACCCCATGGTTAGGGATCTTCCTTGCTAATGCTGGTTTCCCAAAATGAATGCTTATTATTTTCTATTCAGTATTGGAGCTTAACTTGCCAAATCCTGCCTGCTAGAAATAAGGCAATTGGCCATTTTAAAGGTATTGAAGCAGATGTCCGTATTATAAATCCTTACAGCACCTGTGCTATTAAGAGGGAGCTTGAATCCTGCACACAATTTATTTGGCTACGTCAGATCTGGTTTTGATAAAGATCCCCATTTGTTTTGTATGAGAGTCTTTCAGCTGCTCAAGCTGACACTGGCCTCGCCGTAGGAAGTACTCAATATGCACGACATCAGCCTTGGGGATCTTGGCATTTTTCCAGAACTCATCTTGGATCCGGGGCAAGAATCCAGGTTTCTCCTTCCCAGCTTTTAAGAACTGCTTGTATAAACTCAGTACTTGTTTCTGGAGTTTGCTGTGTCTAACCATGGTTTTCAAAAATACCTCTCAGGTCTGCAGGAGACAAGTAGCACAGCTTCATCTGAGGTGAAGTATGGGGGGGGGGGAAGGGAGATGACAGAATTAGGAGGAACCCTGTCACTTTTGGTCTTGATTTCCTTTCGGCCAAACTGTCTAGTTTTCATTCACTTGTGATGCTTTCTATGGAATTCTGCCTTCATTTTAGATCTCCATAAATCACTTCTGTTCCCCAAGCCAAAGAAATTCTTTCCAACACTTGACACACATAAGAAATCACAAAATTTCTTAAGGCTCCTGACAAAATATATCAAAGATTCTTATTTATAATGTTTGTCTCCTGTTTATTTTAAAATATTTATAGACCATTCCATCCATAGTTTCTTCAGCCTGTCTGCTTTCCCCTTCCTTGCTAAAATTAGTAGTTTTCGTATAATTTTTAAGAACTGGTTTGAGTAGACCAGTGCTTCCCAAACATTTTTCCAATATGACTCCATCTTAGTGGTTAAAAATTCATGAGCCCCTAGCTGGTAACCAAATTAATTATTCTAACAATATAAGCAGCACATTTATTCTGTTTCTCAAAGATTCAATAAGATATAAATGCGGTTTACATAATTATAAGAACTGTACCATACAATTTGATCATTAATCGGATAATACATTAGCGGGTATTTACATTATGTAAAATCTCAACTCTGAAAGGTGCTAACAATTGTGTCTTCAACATCTTCTTAAAACCCATTCTGACACTGAAAAATTGCAAAATACCTGGCAGAGCATGGCAGAGTTTCACCCCCGTAAGTCCATGCTTTTTAAAGTACAGTCAAACCTCGGTTTGCGAGTAACGCGGTTTGCGAGTGTTTTGCAAGACGAGCAAAGCACTTGAGCAAACTGTAACGCGCAAACCAAGCATTGACTCGATTTGCGAGCCCCCAACCGACCCTGGAACCGGCAGTATTGCTCCCCCCTGAGGTCACCGGCGCTGCTCCCTCCCTTTGCGATCACCTCCTCACCCCCACCCCCACTGACCAGCTCTGTCCTTACCCGTGCGTCGCTGGTGTTAGAAAGAAGCCTGTCGCTGGTTTTCTCCTGGGCTGCTGCTGGGCCTCGAGCATCCGCACATCACATGCTCAAGGCCTTCTGGATCTCACCCTCTCCGAGATTCTCATGAGATCTCAAGTCACCACAAGGGTACCACTGTAATTATCTATTTACCATGCCAGAAACACATGAGCTTACAAGCTGCAACATATTTTTTCTTGCTCCTTCCACAGCACAATTCCCATGCTCTCATGTCAACCTGCCTCCCTTTTTGTGGAGGCTTTGGGTAGGTGGACTGAATAGTGTCGATAGGAGTATGTAGTTTAAGTTTGTGTATGCACAGGATTTAGTCCAATACCTGCAGCCATTCACTAACTACAAAACAACAGTCTCCAAAAACAAAATTGCCAAAGTTCCTTACAAAGAGACCGACAAAAAGGCAAGAACTAGCAAGAGTTCCAAGAGTGGTAGCAGAGCAGCGCACACCCCGACAGTTAAATAAACCGCAAATAAAGATTAAAACACTATAAAAAAAATTTTGTGAGGTTTAGGAATCCTCAATGTGAGGGGGTCAGCGACGGGAGCACTGCTCCAACACTTCACACAGCAAGGTGGCGCCTATAAGACCACCACCTACACACCATCATAGGGAACCTAAGTGTGTTTTTAAATCAAAATAACGCTACCACCAAAAAAGTGTAAAATAAACACAGGTGAAAACGATTACAGCTACCACTCTGGAAACCCCCCCAGCCAACTCCCAAAAATTGAAAACAGCAAACTTAGCTTCAATAAATCTTCATCCAATGTCCGGGGGAAACAGGACCGGGCAGATGGAACACCACAGAACCAGGTTCAACCAAGCCTGGTTTCGGGAACAAGTCCCTTCCTCAGGAACCCATAATTCGCAGAATCAATCAATGGCAGACCTCCGAGAGCTGGAAGAGAGGAGGGGTTCCCAGAGTGGTAGCTGTAATCGTTTTCACCTGTGTTTATTTTACACTTTTTTGGTGGTAGCGTTATTTTGATTTAAAGCACTTAGGTTCCCTATGATGGTGTGTAGGTGGTGGTCTTATAGGCGCCACTTTGCTGTGTGAAGTGTTGGAGCAATGCTCCCGTCGCTGACCCCTCACACTGAGGGTTCCTAAACCTCACAAAAATTTTTTTATAGTGTTTTAATCTTTATTTGCGGTTTATTTAATTGTCGGGGTGTGCGCTGTTCTGCTACCACTCTTGAAACCCTTGACCGTTCTTGCCTTTTTGCCATTCACTAACTGGCAAATTTGATATAGTCGCCTAAAGTTAGGCGCCTAACTTAATTGGTTAATAGGCTTAATGGATGCCATTAATTAGACTTAATTGAAAGTTAGGCGCCTAACTAGAATAACGCAATTCCGTAACGAGAAGGTACTTAGTCCAAAGCACCTAAGAGTGGGTGCGTTAGGGGCAGATCGAGGCGTATTTCAAATTAGGCACCGTTAGGTCCCTAACTTAGGCACAGCTATTTAGATGAAGACAACCCTAGCATAAATATGGTGCTCCTAAAGTTAAGACACCTAGCGATGCCTAACACCACTTAGGCAGCGCTAAGCGTGATTCTTCTATACAGTGTGCCTAACTTTTATAGAATTGCGCTTAGTGTCACACTAGTTGGTGCCAATTTTTTAGATGGCCTACATAGAATCAGGCCCTAAGTGGCTGATGCAGTGTGTTTGAATGGGTACAAAGTAAGCCACACCCCTTCCCTCTCCACTTCCTTCTGATGATCACTACAGCTATTTACTAGGCAAAAGGAAGAGAAGTAGAAGGTATGAAGACTACTACCATTATTTATCATTTATAAAGTGCTGAAAGGCTTACAATCTAACTTGGACAGACAGATATGACATTTAGGGTTGGGGATGCAAAACTGAAGGTGAGAGGAGTTAGGAATCGAAAGCACTCTCGAAGAGGTGGGCTTTTAACTGGTCCTTGAACACTGCCAGAGACTGAGCCTGCTGTAGGGATTCGAGCAGCTTGTTCCAAGCATACAGCACAGCAAGATAGAAGGGATGGAGTCTTGAGTTGGCAGAGGAAGAGAAAGGCACAGATGGGAGGGTCTTAGCAGCTGAGTGGAGCTCACTTGGGGGGGGGGGGAACATGCTTCCTCTTCCTACTTACAGCAGAAACCATGAAGTATGGCAATTAATGAGCCACATTCAGGCACAGATAGCTGGGCCCTGCTTTGTGCATCACACACACAAGACACACAACTCCTCTCACCTCTCCTGAGCATCCTTAGACAACATGGTTTACTAGGACAGAGTCAACATGGATTTAGTCAAGGGAAATCTTGCCTCTCTAAATTTGCTACATTTTTTTTTTTGAAGGTGTGAATAAACCAGATAAAGATAAACCAGTTCTGGGAACAACAAAACAGAACAGGGCTAAATGGCCAGTTCTCTCAATGGAGGAAGGTGAATAGTGGAGTGTCAT
Organism: Geotrypetes seraphini; assembly: GCF_902459505.1. Lineage (NCBI taxonomy): Eukaryota > Metazoa > Chordata > Amphibia > Gymnophiona > Dermophiidae > Geotrypetes > Geotrypetes seraphini. Next base: position 30,603,085 of record NC_047084.1, read on the forward strand.
AGCAATCTGTATTGGGACTGGTGATTTTTAACAAAATTTCTCTAGATCTCAAAGAAGCCTACACACAAGTTCCCATCCGCCAGTCTACAGAAAATATTTGTGCTTTTGAGTGGGAACACACCATTTCTAATACAAAAGTACTCCCATTTGGATTGGCTTCTGCACCAAGAGTATTAATGAAATGGTTAGTCGTAGTGGCTGCAACCCTTCCTTCTAGCGGTTTCCATATGCTCCCTTATCTAAATGACTAAAGCCCCAATACCTCATCAAGATTAGTGTGCCATGAATGCAACAATTTGGCTATTATAACTTCTGAGATTTTCAATAAATTATCAGAAATCCCATCTATAGACTACTCAGACTCTAAAGTTCATTGAGGCACTTCTAGACACAACTCAAACTCATGCATTGTCTACCACAGCAGAGACTTGACAATCTGATTCATATCTGCCAGAAGTTCTCCTCACTTCAACACCTCACAGCATGTTAAATGATGTGTCTTCTAAGTAACATGACATCTACAGTTCCTGTAACTTCATTTGCCCATCTACATCTAAGGGAACCTCAGTGGACACTCTCACCCAATGGTCTCAAGCCACCAATCCACTATCTCACTGACTACAAATAACCTCAGTACTTCAACAATCCCTTCAGTGGTGGTTAACACTGACCAATCTGTCCATAGGCCTTCTCTACCACACTCCACCACATCAGAAGTAACTGACAATGGATGCTTCCATGCTCGGTGGGGGAGCCCACCTTGACGGTCTCCATACTCAAGGCAGCTAGAATCCTCAAGAGAAATCTCTACATATCAATCTCCTCAATCTCTGGGCAATCTGAAATGCTCTGTGCACATTCCAGGATTGCCTCATCAATCAAGTAATACTCATTCAAATAGACAACCAAGTAGCCATGTAGTAGGTGAAGTAGTAAAGAGGCACAGGGTCTCACCTGCCAAGAAGCTATCAAAATTTGGTCCAAGCTCACAAGAAAACAGAATGTCCTAGCAGACAAGTCGAGCTGATTCCTATAACCTCACAAGTGGTCACTCAACTCAACTATGTTACATCAAATATTTATAGATCGGGGGTCTCCGGAAGTGGATTTCTTTGCTTCCCTTCACAATCACAAACTTACAGAATCTACACTCCCAATCGCTTGGCGTACGATGCCTTCCTCCTGGACTGGAGAGACAAATTTCAGGAAGATCTTATTCAAACTTTGCCAAGAACAAGCAACCATGATTCTCATAACACACCGGTAGCCATGTCAACTGTGGTTTCCTCTTCTCTTACAATTCAGTGTATGAGATCCCATCACACTTCAAGTATTTCCAAAGTTGTTGACACAGAGCGAGGGTTCTCTTCTTCATCCCAATCTACATTTGTTGACTCTCACGGTGTGGCATCTTTCTTTCAACAACTAGATACACAACTTTCTACACCAGTGTCATCAAGCTTCTAGAAAACCTTACACACAACAATGTTATTGCTTTAATTGTTATTGTTATTCAATTCATTGGATCCAATAACTTGTCCTCTCCCTTCAGTTCTGGACCTCCTGCATCTCCCTTATTCTGGTCTCAAGACTACTTCTGTAAGAGTACACCTCAGTGTTATTACAGCTTTTCATATACTTATGGATATAAAACATTATCAGTACATCCTCTAGTTTCCAGATTCATGGAAGGCCTTTTTCATACCAAACCACAAATCAACAGAAGAGTGGGAGTTAGGTGTGAATGTATGCGATGATCTTAAGGTGGCTAAATAAGTTACATAGAAACATGATAAAGGCAGATAAAGGCAAATTGGCCCATCTAGTCTGCCCATCCGCAGTAACCATTATTTCTTGAAAGGTGACGGCAAAAGCTAGAAGAATGCTAGGGTGCATAGGAAGAGGTAGGTCCAGTAGGAAAAAGGAGGTATTGATGCCCCTGTATAAGACTTTGGTGAGACCTCATTTAGAATATTGTATACAATTCTGGAGATCGCACCTTCAAAAAGATATAAAAAGGATGGAGTCAGTGCAGAGGAAGGCTACTAAAATGGTACGTAGTCTTTGTTATAAGGCATATGGGGACAGACTTAAATATCTCAATATGTATATTTTGGAGGAAAGGCGGGAGAGGGGAGATATGATAGAGACATTTAAATCAACTTTCAATCAAAAGATGTTATTAGCCGAGTGGTGGAAATGCTCACTGAAAAACCATTTCATTACAGTGGAGAAAAAGCCTCAACTTGGTTAATATGCAGACGGCAACCCAATGAGTTTTTCAGCCGTTCTTATTCTGTATCATGGGCAAACAACTCCACTATTTTTCAAAATGCAATCTTTCAAAATGGGGACATATCCCATCACTGTGCATTTAAATACTTACGTGGCATACATGCACGAGTCGAGTCTCTTTCATTTGAAAGGAAGCTCTGAAATGAGAGGGCATAGGATGACGTTAAGAGGTCATAGGCTCAGGAGTAATCTAAGGAAATACTTTTTTTACAGAAAAGTTGATAGATGCATGGAACAGTCTCCCGGAAGTGGTGGTTGAGACAAAGATTGTGTCCGAATTCATGAAAGCGTGGGATAGGCACATGGTATCTCTTAGAGAGAGGAAGAGATAATAGTTACTATGGATGGGCAGACTGGATGGGCCATTTGGCCTTTATCTGCCATCATATTTCTATGTTTCACTCAGCTGTTCCTCTCATTCGATCCTAACAGACTTGGAGATCCTATAACCAAGAAAACCATCTCTACATGGCTGGAAGATTGTGTCTCCTTTTGCTATGTACAGACTGGGCTGTCGCTGAAAGCCGTATCACTGCACATAAATTAAGAACAATGGCAACTTCAGTAGCCTATCTACATTCCACTTCCATTGAGGACATCTATAAAGCAGCCCCCTTGTCCTCAATTCATACATTCACATCCCACTATTGTTTGGCAAATCATTCAGAAGGGATAGCAAGTTCGGCCAAGCAATTCAACAGAATTTATTTTCCATTTAGATGCTAACTTCCCTCCAATCCTTTTGATTTTGTCAGGATCACAATCATGATTCTAACAGCAAGGGAGTCTCCCATATGAGAATACAGAAACATAGAAACATGATGGCAGATAAAGGCCAAATGGGCCATCTAGTCTACCCATCCTCGGTAACCATTGTCTCTTCCTCTCTCAAAGAGACCCCATGTTCCTGCTTGCCCTAGGATAAAGCACAGTTACTTACCTGTAACAGGTATTATCCGAGGACAACAGGCAGATATTCTCACAACTCTCCCTCCTCCCTTAAGAGCATAAGAATTTAAGCTGTGCCTCTGCTGGGTCAGACCTGAGGTCCATCATGCCCAGCAGTCCGCTCATGCGGCAGCCCATCAGGTCCAGGACTTGTATACTAGCCTTCTATCTATACCCTTCTATCCCCTTTTCCTTCAGAAAATTGTCCAATCCCTTCTTGAACTCCAATACCGTACCCTGTCTTATCACTCCCTCTGGAAGTGTGTTCCAAGTGTCCACCACCCGTTGGGTGAAAAAGAACTTCCTAGCATTGGTTCTGAATGTGCCCTCTCGTTCTTGTAGTTGTCGAAAGTTCGAAGAATCTATCCCTCTCCACTTTCTCTATGCTTTTCATTATTTTGTAAGTCTCTATTATATCCCCTCTTAAGTCTCCGCTTCTCCAGCGAAAAAAGCCCCAGTCTCTCTAATCTTTCAGCGTATGAAAGGTTTTCCATACCTTTTATCAAATGTGTCGCTCTCTTCTGAACCCTCTCAAGTATCGCCATATCCTTCTTTAGGTACGGCGACCAATATTGGACGCAGTACTCCAGATGCAGGCGCACCATCATCCGAATACAACGGCAGGATAACTTCTTTCGTTCTGCTTGTAATACCCTACTTGATTATTCCTAGCATTCTATTTGCTTTCTTAGCAGCCGCTGCGCATTGTACCGATGGCTTCATTGTCCTGTCCACTATTACCCCCAAGTCCCTTTCTTGGGTACTCTCACTCAATAACAGTCGGCTTCTTAGCATTTTTACTGAACTAAGGGTCCCGTGAGCTGACAGGGAGGAAGGTACTGGTGTATGGTGGTACAGGTGGTCTCGAGACTTTTCAGTCTTTTAATCATAAAGCACAATCTTCAAGAAAAGCACAGATATTTACCTGTAATAGGTGTTATCCGAGGACAGCAGGAAGATATTCTTACATGTGGGTGACATCACGGAGTCTGGTACATTGTATCACTCAATGGTACAGCCACACATTGAATGCTGTGTGCAATTCTGGTCGCTGTATCTCAAAAAAAGATGTAGTGGAATTAGAAAAGGTACAGAAAAGGAAGACAAACATGATAAAAGGGATGGGATGATTTCCTTAGGAAGAAAAGCTAAAATGGCTAGGGATTTTCAGCTTGGAGAAGAGACGGCTAAGGGGTGATATGATAGAGGTCTATAAAATACTGAGTGGAGTGGAAAGGGTAGATATGAATTTCTTGTTTAATCTTTCAAAAACTACTAGGACTAGGGGGCATGTGATGAAGCTAGTAAGTAATAGATTTAAATCAAACTAGAGAAAATATTGCTTCACACAACCTAATTAAATTCTGGAATTCATTGTCAGAGAATGTGATGAAATTAGTCAGCAGGGTTTAAAAAAGGTTCAAAAAAGGTTCAGATAATTTCCTAAAAGAGAAGTCCATAGGTAATTATTGAGATGGTCTGGGGAAATCCACTGCTTAGTCTTGGGATAAGCAGCATAAAATCTGTTTTACTACTTGGGATCTAGCTAGGTACTTGGGATCTGAGTTGGCCTCTGTTGAAAACAGGATGTTGGGCTTGATGGACCTTCAGTCTGTCCCGGTATGGCAATTCTTAAGTTAAATGTCTCTGATTTTAAGACAAGTTGAGACCACTGAATACCATTTTTCTCATTAGTTCCTGAAATCTCATAGAAAAGCCTAATGTATTATTACCTGCATTTTGTTCTCAAGTAACTTACAAAGAAAAGACAACTTGTAAATGTAAAATGCAGTAGAGTTTCCAGACTAAAAAGAAAGAACCCAGACTGCTTTTCCATTCCTTAATGTTGGAGAATATAACCAGTCAAAAGCAGTACAGAATACAACTGCTTTACCTTCTCAATCCTCCATAAAAATAATGGGGCGCCTCCATTTAGGAACACCTATGCCACAAGTTGAGCACAATTCTGTCACGGAATCTGTGCTCCATGATGTCATGCTCCATACCCCGCCCCAGATTCAAAAAAACCATTATATGAAAGGATGACCCCCTAGTGAAAACCTAATTTGTGCCTAAATTTAGGAGTGGCATCAGGTGTAAATGGTCTGTGCCTAAGGGCAGAATAGAACCCGAATATAAGCACATGAATAAAAAGTCCTATGAATGTAATGGCCTTATATTGAAGGGATTCAGTCAATGACCAAACACGGTCCGTGTTTCAGCCCCCGGATGCAATTAAGTTGGAGTCCCCCCCCCCCAAAGCACAATAGCACTTAGGCACAACCTTATAGAATAGCACCTACTACGCTTAAGTGTTTAACTACCACTTTTGGTGCCTCTGACACATAAAACTGTAGGTGTCAAGTTATAGATTTGCTCTTTAAATGCTCCTCAATATAAATAATTCCCTCTCTCACAGATGGTCAATCAGTTGTACAGGAGGCATCTACCATAACTTGATCAAAGATCTTATAATGGTAAGCAATGATTAATGACCAGGAGAAAACAACAGTGAATGCCTTAGCTTTCTGCCATCATTAACAAGAGGAAACGCTAACACCCAATCAAAAGTTATTATAAGGTACTACTTTACTGGTATTAACATGTTTCTAGTATGAATGGGACTGTCTGAGATCTCAGTTACCATAGTCAACCAAAAAGTTTGCATACCTATGGAAATGTAATTACCGCTTAAATACACTACTGATCTATAAAACTGGCAGAGGCAGATAGCACCTTATAGACTAACCAATTTACTCGACTTTGCCTCTGTCAGATTTTGTTACACCAGACTAACATGGCTACACCTTAGTAAACTGACATATTTGGCAGGATCTGCTATAATTGGCATTCTTTCTTTAGATATGAATCTATTTTCTGAGCCATTCTGTAAGATGTCTGTGACAACCTTGCCATTTCAAAGGATACAAAAACCATATTTTGCTTTTAAAAGTCAACACACTCATGCTGAACTGCAGTCTGCCCAAATTCCCCAAATATTCTGGAAGACTTAAAAGCTGTCTGTTTCCCTCCTGTCTCCCAGATTCTCTGCAGCAGCAAAATCCTAGCACTGGAGAAGCAAGCCTCTGCTGTATCTATGACCTGACATTAGCTTGCTCCACTTTCTCTCCTATAGAGCTTCCCAGTGTATAATAAATAGAGTGAGGAAGCAAAGCCATGGGAACAAACAGTGCAGCTCACAGGATTCACACTATTGCTTATGTACATCCAGATATCATCAGCAGTTTCCCCTCCCCTGCATTCAAGTAGCCACCCCCTTGATTCAATGTTGGGAAGGAGACGGGTTGAGCTGATGGCATGTCCCCACACAAAGTGGGTGGGCCGTAAATACAGAAAGCTTTTGCCCTGGATTGCTAACTCAACACATACCCTGGCTCCTAGATCCTGGAGCCAGGTTTGGGAAAGACAGACATTATGAAGAAGAAGGCATAAGAGACAGTAGGGGAAACAGAGCATTAGAAGAGTAAGGAAAGGGGAGATGGAGGGTGAAAAGAATGGAATTAAAAAAAAAAAGACAGGGATGGGGCCTGAAAGAAGGATACAAGGACTGGGAAAGGTAAAGGATAAGGAGATAAAGGAATAAAACTGAGGATAGCTGGGCAAAAAGTAGAAAATGGCAGGGATGTACAAGGTCTGTTCAAAAAGTTCCAGAACAGTTTGAATTGTGCGCCAATGGGAAGTTCTTTTGAGATGTACTAGGTGGCGTTGAGTAGGTTGCAACCTCACAAGAAACCTCCTTTTTTTCCATTTGTTGATATCTGTTTTTTTCTCTGTGAAAGTGTGTTTTTGTGATTGGCTATTTTTTCATCATGTGCGACCTCAATGAGCAGCACTACAGAATGAAGTTCTGTTTTAAATTTGGGTAGGACTGCTACAGAAACTTATGAAATGTTGAAAGTGGCTTATGGGGAACATGTCATGAGTCGTGGAAGGTGTTTTGAATGGTAGTCACACTTCAAAAGTGGTCGTGAATCGGTGGAAGATGATTCCCCGAACTGGAAAACCATAAAACATCAGCTGATGATGATCATGTTAATCAAGTGAGGGTTCTTGTGCATGCTAATTGGTGATTAACTGTTAGAGAATTGGCAGAGGATGCAGCATCTCCTTTGGTTCATGCCACAGCATGTCTTGCATTGCGGCAAAGTTTGTTCCACAGTTGATGACCAACAACCAGAAGAACAACTACGTCATGATCTGTCAGAATCTTCTTGAGCAGGCAAATGAAGACAAAAAACTTCTTGATGAGTGATAACTGGTGATGAGACATGGGTCTACGGTTATGACGTGGAAACCAAAGCTCAATCGTCTCAATGAAGAACCAAAATATCACCAAGACTGAAAAAAGCTCGGCAAGTTTGGTCAAATGTCAAAGTGATATTAACAGGGATTTTAGTTTTTTTTGTTTTTTTACAGTTGAGGCGTTGTTCACTATGAATTTCTGCCACAAGGACAAACTGTCAACCAAAATTACTATCTGAAAGTGTTGAAACCCTAAAAGACACCATAAAACAATGAGTTTGGCAGTGGTCACATGGTGACCCGACACCTTTACACTTGATAAAATTCAAAAGAATATATAAGGGGCTTGAAAAATCTTTTTCTAAAAATACTCTGCAACAGCTTATCTCTGTACCTGTCACTAACAGAAATTATATCTCCTGTGTCCTCAAATCACAGGAACAGGAGAGGTTCAAGTACAGAATGAAGGTTCAGACCTATAAAGCTCCTCAATTAGGCACATCCCCTCAAATACTCCTGATCTGATAACCCTGTTCAAAGTCTATCCCACTGCCTCACTGAGCTGATCTGCTTAAAATCCCATACCTCACCCCAGATTAAAAAAAAAAAAAAACCATTATATGAAAGGATGGCCCTCTAGTGAAGGGATTATCAGTGCCATTTTGGATCCCAGCACAGTTTCAGGCAGGTGCATAGAAGCCCACACAAATTACCAGTTGCAACCACCTTTTGGGGGTGTCAGAGAGGTGTGTTGGGGAAGGGTAGAGTCAAGCTATGGAAGAAATGCTTATGCCCAGGGACAGGGGTCTGTCTGGGGTTGTGGGACTTTGGGGGAGAATGGAGATTATGACTGGGGAAAGGGATTGTATATATGGTGGAGATGTCCAGAGGGGAGCTTGAACACCCCTGTGCTAAATGCTTAATATAGCTTAGTAAAAGGGCCCCTAAGTCTTTTTATAAATAGTGATGCTGGATATCAACTCAGGAGGTCAGCGGAAAATGCCCCATTTAGCTGCTTCCCTCTGGCCAGATGGAAATCCAGAGGCACTTGGGAGGTGGGCAGAAAATGAATGAAACCTCCTGCTGAATCAGCCAAGGCAGCAGCTAAATAGGGCAGAAGTAAACCTGAAGACAGTGAAAGATAAATACAGCAGGACACAGCTAAAACAGATAGGAGCATTAGTGCTGTTAAATAAAATTTATTATTACATAGGAGTGGAGAAGTAGCCTAGCGGTTAAAGCACTGGGCTGACATCCAGGGGAGCTCAATTCCAAATCCTGGTGCTGATTTTGTTGTAGTGAATCTGGGCTTAGAGCACGAGAAAGTCCTCATTGCATAATATTCACTAAGCCCAGACTCTATTGTAATGCTCTTTAGTAAAATGGCCCTCCAGAGCTACTGATGAAAAAGTATGCATGAAATCAAAATAAATAACTTGGGACATGCAGTAAACAACTCATGTTAATGCAGAAATGTGCACTAATATGTTATTACAATTTAGTAAATGTAGCCCCACAGGAGAAGGAAACTGAAAGGTGAAAATAGCTATTGAAATAATTTCTGAGATAGTGTTAAGCCTGTTTGCACCCAGCAGAGTATCCACGGGTTCCGTAGCCACAGATTCAATCACTTGCAGGTTGAAAATATTTTGGGAAAAAAATTCCAGAAAGTTCCAAAAAGCAAAAACTTGAATTTGTAGTGTGCTGAAGACTGCGCTGAATCAACATGAATGAAGTGATGTGAAGGCATACCCTGCTGTAGCCTGCTGCCATTTCACAGATCTTTAGTCTTTCCCCAGCACTCGTTTGAGCATTATTCACCTCATGTCTTGTTTGTTCGCTACTTATGCGCACCCTTTGATTCTGTGAAAAAATGGATCCTAAAAAGCAATTAAATGGTCAAAGCAATTCCTCAAAGGCTAAGAGGGAGCGTAAAGTGCTATCTCTCGATGAGAAAATAAAAATCTTAGGTCTTTTGAAAAAAGTGACATGTCTCTAAACAAAACCAAAAAGAAACTCACTAAGTAGTCTCTAAATAACTATTTACAGAGCATCAGGGGAGGGAAACTGCACAGTGACACCAGGAAATTCTTTTTCACTGAAAGAGTGGTTGACCGCTGGAATAGTCTTCCACTTCAGGTCACTGAGGCCAGCAGCGTGCCTGATTTTAAGGCCAAATGGGATAGACACGTGGGATCTATTCACTGAGTTAGGTGGGGGAGGGTCATTGCGGTGGGCAGACTGGATGGGCTGTGGCCCTTATCTGCCGTCTATTTCTATGTTTCTATGTTTTTATTTATATTATATTAGGTATTATAAACAATCTAGAGATGATTTAAAGTATACAGGAGGATGTTTTTAAGATTATATGAAAATACTACACCATTTTATATAAAGAACTTGATTATCCACGGATATCGAGGTACGACCGTTCTGTATTTTAATATCTTGGCCTAGTGTTGGACACCCTTATTTTTCACATTTCCTGAAAATGATTTTCCAGATTGGAATTTCTCTGAATGTTCTATGCCCTTGTTCATCTTTGCAAGTTCAGTTAAATATGGGATTTATTTTATAGATGTTATCTTTCATATGTAGACTCATCAAGTTTAAAAGGACAAAACACCCTATTTTGTTCAGTAGCGATGCAAAATGTACACATATAAAAGTTGCCCCAGGAAATTGCTTTCCTTCTGTTAGTGGATTTAACAGGCCTTATTCACCAAGCCCTCTGCACTAATGCATTCCCAACTGCTTTAAAGTGTGCACAGTGATGATGTAGATAGGTAATGTTATTACAATCATCGATTCTGGGATCAAGAAACGTTTCTAACATTTAATATACACTTATTTTCCTGTTCATCCACTACACAGTTTTAGGCTCTCTTCTACACCCATGTCTGAAAGACAATCCAATCACCTTCCCAGATGATGTGAAAACATAGGGCTCCTTTTACGAAGGTGCGCTCAGCGTTTTAGCGCGCACACCGGATTAGCACGCGCTAGCTGAAAATCTACCACCTGCTCAAAAGGAGGCGATAGCGGCTAGCGTGCATGGCAGTTTAGCGCGCGCTATTCCGAACGTTAAGGCCCTAACGCGCCTTCGTAAAAGGAGCCCATAGGCAACTGGATCATTGGGAAGGTTGTACCGAAACCAGATAGAAATAGAAGGCTCTATTTATGATTTATAAAGAGTTGTAGAGAATATTGTCCCTGTTTATACACTTCTTCCTCTGTATTTGCTGTGATAGGGGATTAACAGAACCGCAAATACAGAGAAACCTTGAATAACTTTTTCATGTCATTCGCCGATTCAATTAAAAACCATCGTGAATATGGTGAAACCGCGAATAACATGATGGGAGACCTGGCCTGTTCCTGAAGGAGAGGCAAAACATGGTGAAGAAAGTGCTGGGACTCAGCGATTTTCTCTGTAAACGCTTGGAATCAACAATCTTTCTATGCAAGCTGTTGTAATTTGGGGAGGGGGGGGGGAAGCCAGCAAGCTAAACACCATGAATAATCGAAACCGCGAATTCTAAATCTGCAAATACGGAGGGAGAAGTGGACTTTAATAAAAAGATTTAAATATAAACTCATAAGTGTTCAAGGCTTGTGCAAATGAGGATCGAGTCCGTGGGGACAGGGTGGGGATGGGGACAGAGCTGGCGGGGATGGGGCAAGGACAGAGCCTATGAGGATGGGGACAAATTTTGTTTCCGGGTCATTCTACATAGTAACATAGTAACATAGTAGATGACGGCAGATAAAGACCCGAATGGTCCATCCAGTCTGCCCAACCTGATTCAATTTAAATTTTTTTTTTTTTTTTTTTTTTTTTTTTCTTCTTAGCTATTTCTGGGCGAGAATCCAAAGCTTTACCCGGTACTGTGCTTGGGTTCCAACTGCCGAAATCTCTGTTAAGACTTACTCCAGCCCATCTACACCCTCCCAGCCATTGAAGCCCTCCCCTGCCCATCCTCCTCCAAACGGCCATACACAGACACAGACCGTACAAGTCTGCCCAGTAACTGGCCTAGTTCAATCTTTAATATTATTTTCTGATTCTAAATCTTCTGTGTTCATCCCACGCTTCTTTTTTACTCTCCACCACCTCTCTCGGGAGCGCATTCCAGGCATCCACCACCCTCTCCGTAAAATTCTCTACCCCTGATCTGTCCATCCCCATCCCATATCCACACCTCTTTTCACTTGCATGTGCATCTTTATAGAATAGTGTCTAGCAAGATGCACGCATAAATCCAAATTTGTTGATTGATTGGGATTAAATATATACCTTTATGAAGAGATTCACCCAGGCAGTATACAGCAGGTACAATTTAACATTAAACTTACAATTTTGATTGTATACAATTTTGATAGTATAAAGAGTTTTACATCATGCAAAGTCGTCATTTCTTTAATAAGACATTAACTATTTTTTTGCAGCCCTCAAGTACCTACAAATCCAAAATGTGGATCATCTGGAATTATCAGAAGCAATTAAGGAAAGATTTATAAATGATAACGATTATAGTTTATAAATCTTTCCTTAATTGCTTCTGATAATTTCAGCTATACACAGCTGAAAGCAGTGCAACATGCAGAAAGTGAAAACCTATCAAAGTATCAACTGCAAGAGACAAGATTTTGGAGGCCCTTGGTATTACGAAGAATGATTCTTTATGGAAAACTTGTGCCTTAAGTGTCCGGCGGTCGCGTCTGCAACCACCTTCAGCTCTCACCTCCTCCAGCACTGAACACACGCACAAGCTGCACTGCCTTCAATCATTGCTCCAACTGCACTGCCTCCAACCATGGCTCCAATGGTTACCTTACATTCTAGAACATTGCCCACCTCACTACTGTAACCTCACACAAGCACTTTCCTGCGTCTGTATGCGATTTTCCTCTCTTTTCCACTTCACAATCGTGTACAGATGCAGGAAAGCGCTTGCGTGAGATTATAGCAACCGCCAGATACCGAACACTTGTTCCTTAAGTGTCCGGCGGTTGCTGTAACCTCACGCAAGCGCTTTCCTGCGTCTGTACACGATTGTGAAATGGAGTGGAGAGGACAGTCGCATGCGCTTTCCTGCGTCTGTACACGATTGTGAAATGGAGTGGAGAGGACAGTCGCAAGCGCTTTCCTGCGTCTGTACACGATTGTGAAATGGAGTGGAGAGGACAGTCGCATGCGCTTTCCTGCGTCTATACACGATTGTGAAATGGAGTGGAGAGGACAGTCGCATGCTATAATCTCACGCAAGCGCTTTCCTACGTCTGTACACGATTGTGAAATGGAATGGAGAGGACAGTCACATGCTATAATCTCACGCAAGCGCTTTCCTGCGTCTGTACACGATTGTGAAATGGAGTGGAGAGGACAGTCGCATGCGCTTTCCTGCGTCTGTACACGATTGTGAAATGGAGTGGAGAGGACAGTCGCATGCGCTTTCCTGCGTCTGTACACGATTGTGAAATGGAGTGGAGAGGACAGTCGCATGCGCTTTCCTGCGTCTGTACACGATTGTGAAATGGAGTGGAGAGGACAGTCGCATGCGCTTTCCTGCATCTGTACACGATTGTGAAATGGAGTGGAGAGGACAGTCGCATGCTATAATCTCACGCAAGCGCTTTCCTGCATCTGTACACGATTGTGAAATGGAGTGGAGAGGACAGTCGCATGCGCTTTCCTGCATCTGTACACGATTGTGAAATGGAGTGGAGAGGACAGTCACATGCTATAATCTCACGCAAGCGCTTTCCTGCGTCTGTACACGATTGTGAAATGGAGTGGAGAGGACAGTCGCATGCGCTTTCCTGCGTCTGTACACGATTGTGAAATGGAGTGGAGAGGACAGTCGCATGCGCTTTCCTGCATCTGTACACGATTGTGTAATGGAGTGGAGAGGACAGTCGCATGCGCTTTCCTGCGTCTGTACACGATTGTGAAATGGAGTGGAGAGGACAGTCGCATGCGCTTTCCTGCGTCTGTACACGATTGTGAAATGGAGTGGAGAGGACAGTCGCATGTGCTTTCCTGCGTCTGTACACAATTGTGAAATGGAGTGGAGAGGACAGTCGCATGCGCTTTCCTGCATCTGTACACGATTGTGAAATGGAGTGGAGAGGACAGTCGCATGCTATAATCTCACGCAAGCGCTTTCCTGCGTCTGTACACGATTGTGAAATGGAGTGGAGAGGACAGTCACATGCTATAATCTCACGCAAGCGCTTTCCTGCGTCTGTACACGATTGTGAAATGGAGTGGAGAGGACAGTCGCATGCGCTTTCCTGCGTCTGTACACGATTGTGAAATGGAGTGGAGAGGACAGTCGCATGCGCTTTCCTGCATCTGTACACGATTGTGTAATGGAGTGGAGAGGACAGTCGCATGCGCTTTCCTGCGTCTGTACACGATTGTGAAATGGAGTGGAGAGGACAGTCGCATGCGCTTTCCTGCGTCTGTACACGATTGTGAAATGGAGTGGAGAGGACAGTCGCATGTGCTTTCCTGCGTCTGTACACAATTGTGAAATGGAGTGGAGAGGACAGTCGCATGCGCTTTCCTGCGTCTGTACACGATTGTGAAATGGAGTGGAGAGGACAGTCGCATGCTATAATCTCACGCAAGCGCTTTCCTGCATCTGTACACGATTGTGAAATGGAGTGGAGAGGACAGTCGCATGCGCTTTCCTGCGTCTGTACACGATTGTGAAATGGAGTGGAGAGGACAGTCGCATGCGCTTTCCTGCGTCTGTACACGATTGTGTAATGGAGTGGAGAGGACATTCGCATGCGCTTTCCTGCGTCTGTACACGATTGTGAAATGGAGTGGAGAGGACATTCGCATGCGCTTTCCTGCGTCTGTACACGATTGTGAAATGGAGTGGAGAGGACAGTCGCATGCGCTTTCCTGCGTCTGTACACAATTGTGAAATGGAGTGGAGAGGACAGTCGCATGCGCTTTCCTGCATCTGTACACGATTGTGAAATGGAGTGGAGAGGACAGTCGCATGCGCTTTCCTGCGTCTGTACACAATTGTGAAATGGAGTGGAGAGGACAGTCGCATGCGCTTTCCTGCATCTCTACACGATTGTGAAATGGAGTGGAGAGGACAGTCGCATGCGCTTTCCTGCGTCTGTACACGATTGTGAAATGGAGTGGAGAGGACAGTCGCATGCGCTTTCCTGCGTCTGTACACGATTGTGAAATGGAGTGGAGAGGACAGTCGCATGCGCTTTCCTGCGTCTGTACACGATTGTGAAATGGAGTGGAGAGGACATTCGCATGCGCTTTCCTGCGTCTGTACACGATTGTGAAATGGAGTGGAGAGGACAGTCGCATGCGCTTTCCTGCGTCTGTACACGATTGTGAAATGGAGTGGAGAGGACAGTCGCATGCGCTTTCCTGCGTCTGTAGACGATTGTGAAATGGAGTGGAGAGGACAGTCGCAAGCGCTTTCCTGCGTCTGTACACAATTGTGAAATGGAGTGGAGAGGACAGTCGCATGCGCTTTCCTGCATCTGTACACGATTGTGAAATGGAGTGGAGAGGACAGTCGCATGCGCTTTCCTGCGTCTGTACACGATTGTGAAATGGAGTGGAGAGGACAGTCGCATGCGCTTTCCTGCGTCTGTACACGATTGTGAAATGGAGTGGAGAGGACAGTCGCATGCGCTTTCCTGCGTCTGTACACGATTGTGAAATGGAGTGGAGAGGACAGCCGCATGCGCTTTCCTGCGTCTGTACACGATTGTGAAATGGAGTGGAGAGGACAGTCGCATGCGCTTTCCTGCGTCTGTAGACGATTGTGAAATGGAGTGGAGAGGACAGTCGCATGCGCTTTCCTGCATCTGTACACGATTGTGAAATGGAGTGGAGAGGACAGTCGCATGCTATAATCTCACGCAAGCGCTTTCCTGCATCTGTACACGATTGTGAAATGGAGTGGAGAGGACAGTCGCATGCGCTTTCCTGCGTCTGTACACGATTGTGAAATGGAGTGGAGAGGACAGTCACATGCTATAATCTCACGCAAGCGCTTTCCTGCGTCTGTACACGATTGTGAAATGGAGTGGAGAGGACAGTCGCATGCGCTTTCCTGCGTCTGTACACGATTGTGAAATGGAGTGGAAAGGACAGTCGCATGCGCTTTCCTGCATCTGTACACGATTGTGTAATGGAGTGGAGAGGACAGTCGCATTAGCTTTCCTGCGTCTGTACACGATTGTGAAATGGAGTGGAGAGGACAGTCGCATGCACTTTCCTGCGTCTGTACACGATTGTGAAATGGAGTGGAGAGGACAGTCGCATGTGCTTTCCTGCGTCTGTACACGATTGTGAAATGGAGTGGAGAGGACAGTCGCATGCGCTTTCCTGCATCTGTACACGATTGTGAAATGGAATGGAGAGGACAGTCGCATGCTATAATCTCACGCAAGCGCTTTCCTGCGTCTGTACACGATTGTGAAATGGAGTGGAGAGGACAGTCACATGCTATAATCTCACGCAAGCGCTTTCCTGCGTCTGTACACGATTGTGAAATGGAGTGGAGAGGACAGTCGCATGCGCTTTCCTGCGTCTGTACACGATTGTGAAATGGAGTGGAGAGGACAGTCGCATGCGCTTTCCTGCATCTGTACACGATTGTGTAATGGAGTGGAGAGGACAGTCGCATGCGCTTTCCTGCGTCTGTACACGATTGTGAAATGGAGTGGAGAGGACAGTCGCATGTGCTTTCCTGCGTCTGTACACAATTGTGAAATGGAGTGGAGAGGACAGTCGCATGCGCTTTCCTGCATCTGTACACGATTGTGAAATGGAGTGGAGAGGACAGTCGCATGCTATAATCTCACGCAAGCGCTTTCCTGCATCTGTACACGATTGTGAAATGGAGTGGAGAGGACAGTCGCATGCGCTTTCCTGCGTCTGTACACGATTGTGAAATGGAGTGGAGAGGACAGTCGCATGCGCTTTCCTGCGTCTGTACACGATTGTGTAATGGAGTGGAGAGGACATTCGCATGCGCTTTCCTGCGTCTGTACACGATTGTGAAATGGAGTGGAGAGGACATTCGCATGCGCTTTCCTGCGTCTGTACACGATTGTGAAATGGAGTGGAGAGGACAGTCGCATGCGCTTTCCTGCGTCTGTACACAATTGTGAAATGGAGTGGAGAGGACAGTCGCATGCGCTTTCCTGCATCTGTACACGATTGTGAAATGGAGTGGAGAGGACAGTCGCATGCGCTTTCCTGCGTCTGTACACAATTGTGAAATGGAGTGGAGAGGACAGTCGCATGCGCTTTCCTGCATCTGTACACGATTGTGAAATGGAGTGGAGAGGACAGTCGCATGCGCTTTCCTGCGTCTGTACACGATTGTGAAATGGAGTGGAGAGGACAGTCGCATGCGCTTTCCTGCGTCTGTACACGATTGTGAAATGGAGTGGAGAGGACAGTCGCATGCGCTTTCCTGCGTCTGTACACGATTGTGAAATGGAGTGGAGAGGACAGTCGCATGCGCTTTCCTGCGTCTGTACACGATTGTGAAATGGAGTGGAGAGGACAGTCGCATGCGCTTTCCTGCGTCTGTACACGATTGTGAAATGGAGTGGAGAGGACAGTCGCATGCGCTTTCCTGCGTCTGTAGACGATTGTGAAATGGAGTGGAGAGGACAGTCGCAAGCGCTTTCCTGCGTCTGTACACAATTGTGAAATGGAGTGGAGAGGACAGTCGCATGCGCTTTCCTGCATCTGTACACGATTGTGAAATGGAGTGGAGAGGACAGTCGCATGCGCTTTCCTGCGTCTGTACACGATTGTGAAATGGAGTGGAGAGGACAGTCGCATGCGCTTTCCTGCGTCTGTACACGATTGTGAAATGGAGTGGAGAGGACAGTCGCATGTGCTTTCCTGCGTCTGTACACGATTGTGAAATGGAGTGGAGAGGACAGTCGCATGCGCTTTCCTGCGTCTGTACACGATTGTGAAATGGAGTGGAGAGGACAGTCGCATGCGCTTTCCTGCGTCTGTAGACGATTGTGAAATGGAGTGGAGAGGACAGTCGCATGCGCTTTCCTGCATCTGTACACGATTGTGAAATGGAGTGGAGAGGACAGTCGCATGCTATAATCTCACGCAAGCGCTTTCCTGCATCTGTACACGATTGTGAAATGGAGTGGAGAGGACAGTCGCATGCGCTTTCCTGCGTCTGTACACGATTGTGAAATGGAGTGGAGAGGACAGTCACATGCTATAATCTCACGCAAGCGCTTTCCTGCGTCTGTACACGATTGTGAAATGGAGTGGAGAGGACAGTCGCATGCGCTTTCCTGCGTCTGTACACGATTGTGAAATGGAGTGGAGAGGACAGTCGCATGCGCTTTCCTGCATCTGTACACGATTGTGTAATGGAGTGGAGAGGACAGTCGCATGCGCTTTCCTGCGTCTGTACACGATTGTGAAATGGAGTGGAGAGGACAGTCGCATGCGCTTTCCTGCGTCTGTACACGATTGTGAAATGGAGTGGAGAGGACAGTCGCATGTGCTTTCCTGCGTCTGTACACGATTGTGAAATGGAGTGGAGAGGACAGTCACATGCTATAATCTCACGCAAGCGCTTTCCTGCGTCTGTACACGATTGTGAAATGGAGTGGAGAGGACAGTCGCATGCGCTTTCCTGCATCTGTACACGATTGTGTAATGGAGTGGAGAGGACAGTCGCATGCGCTTTCCTGCGTCTGTACACGATTGTGAAATGGAGTGGAGAGGACAGTCGCATGCGCTTTCCTGCGTCTGTACACGATTGTGAAATGGAGTGGAGAGGACAGTCGCATGCGCTTTCCTGCGTCTGTACACGATTGTGAAATGGAGTGGAGAGGACAGTCGCATGCGCTTTCCTGCATCTGTACACGATTGTGAAATGGAATGGAGAGGACAGTCGCATGCTATAATCTCACGCAAGCGCTTTCCTGCGTCTGTACACGATTGTGAAATGGAGTGGAGAGGACAGTCACATGCTATAATCTCACGCAAGCGCTTTCCTGCGTCTGTACACGATTGTGAAATGGAGTGGAGAGGACAGTCGCATGCGCTTTCCTGCGTCTGTACACGATTGTGAAATGGAGTGGAGAGGACAGTCGCATGCGCTTTCCTGCATCTGTACACGATTGTGTAATGGAGTGGAGAGGACAGTCGCATGTGCTTTCCTGCGTCTGTACACGATTGTGAAATGGAGTGGAGAGGACAGTCGCATGCTATAATCTCACGCAAGCGCTTTCCTACATCTGTACACGATTGTGAAATGGAGTGGAGAGGACAGTCGCATGTGCTTTCCTGCGTCTGTACACGATTGTGAAATGGAGTGGAGAGGACAGTCGCGTACAGACCGAGGGCCTCAAAATAGTACCTGGCGGGCCGCGAGTTTGAGACCAAATCCAAATAAGCTCATTCTGAGCATCAGTCCTGTGGTTCTGGTTCGGAAGCAGATTGAATCCCACATGTAAGGCAGCCTCTCAACCATGTCAGGGCATCCAGCTAGTCAGATCTTCAAATGTTAATAATGAATATGCATGAGCTAAGTGTGCATGTACCACCTCCATTCTGTGCAAATTTATTACATTACATTAGTGATTTCTATTCCGCCATTACCTTGCAGTTCAAGGCGGATTCTCATCCATATTCATGTGAGTGTCCTTATAATCTGACTGGCTGTTTATGTCCTGAGAATTTGGTTGAGAGCCACTGTCCTGGGGTGATGTGATCTCTGCCTTTGCTGTGCTCCCATCCAGAGCATTAATTTTTATTTCAAGAGGAAACCCTTGAATAATTGACATTTGGTTTTCTTTTAAAATCACTTCTGCATCTAAGTTCAGGCCCATATGCTCAAAACTCAGAGTACCATTAATGATCGATGCTAAACCATTTTAAACCTGTTTAGTGTCAAAGTATTTCAGCTGTTGATGCCCAAAATGGCTAACCACCGTCTTTTCCATGGTTTGTAGCAGTCTCTGATAATCGTATGTCAATAGATTACAATGAGCACTCCGATCGATGCCCAGATGATGCACAAAATGAAGCACCAGTTTTTAACACGCTAAAATTTCCAAAAGGTCTGGAGGTGCCAGCAGTGTTAAAAAAGCGCTGAACAGCACCTTTTATTTATTTTATTTTTTTAATGGGCACAGATATTGCACGTGTGTTACACATGCACAACGTGTGTCCCCATTAAAAATAATTTTAAAAGTCGTGCCTAAGAACATACGAACTGCCGCTGCTGGGTCAGACCGGTGGTCCATCGTGCCCAGCAGTCCGCTCACGCGGCGGCCCTCTGGTCAAAGACCAGCGCCCTAACTGAGACTAGCCCTACCTGCGTATGCTCTGGCTCAGCAGGAACTTGTGTAACTTTGTCTTGAATGCCTAGAACCCCCTCCCTCAATGAGAGCAGGAGGGAAGCCTACTCCTTCCTGGGCCACCAGGACCCTAGGAGAAGTTTCCCTCAGGTTTAGGCCTACTGTCTGTCTCTCTTCAGGGATGCAGGGAGGATATCCCTGAGCTGCTACCAACCCCCATCTCTACTTATCAAGTTTCAAGTTTATTAACAAAATTTGATTAATCGCCTATTATAATCACTAAGCGATGTACATAGCAAAAATATAATAAAGTAAAAAGGGATTAACAATTTAACAATAAAAACATTTAACTTGAACAAACATATAGTTGGGAAGGAAAAGATAAAAGTTACAATTTTTGTTTGGGGTAGAATGAAGGAAATGACAATAGGTAAAGGGGAGTAATAACCTCAGCAATTATAAATATACTATGCTTTAAACATTAAAAGCATCTCTAAATAGATAAGATTTTAAAAGTTTTTTAAATATTAAAATATCTTTTTCATTACGAATATATTGGGGAAGGGCATTCCACCATAGGGGGCCTGTCACGGAAAAAATGTCGGCCCTTCTTGTACCAATGATTTTCAGGGAGGGTACTGAGAGAAGATTCTGGTTGGAGGAACGAAGTGAGCGTTGTGTGTTATAAGGTATCAAGAGTCTAGATATGAATTGGGGTTCACCGCTTTGGCTTTGGAGGGGGGATCCTTTGGCCTTCACTAAATTTATGGAAGAATGACTCACTTTTTTAAAATTGCTGCTATAATGGCTGTGACAGCGGCCCATTGGTTTTTAATGCAGATTTTTGAGAATCTAGGCCTCAGTCCTCTGCATTCTTTTACTTACCAAGTTTATTAAAATATTTGATATTCCGCCTAGGCACAGTTCAAGGCGGTGTACAATTAAAAATAAAAACATAAAAAGTGACATAAATGCATACATAATTCATGGAAATAAGCACAAATAGATAGACTATATCACTCACAGAGAAAGTAAATAGGGAAGGCAGGGATAAAGTTACAATGATATATTAAAGAAATTGGGGAAGGGTAAACAAGGGACATCATTACTTAAACCCCTCCATCTGAAAATGTCCTACCCAGAATTCAAAAGTGGATTAAAAAAAAAAAAAAATCACCTGTCCTCAAACACCTTAACACATAAATACTAATTGCACAATATCACCCGAATTCTATAAATGGCGTTTTTGAGTTGTGCCTGGAAATTTGGGTGCATTTTCAATTTGTGCACACAACCTAATTGAATCCCAAGCCGATTAGTGCTGATAATTGATGTCTTAACAAGTACTTAGTAGTATTAATTAGTTTTAATTTTAATGTATGTGCATAAATCTAGATGTGGAATCTGTGCCTATAATTGATGCATGCATGACAGCATAAAGGGGGCATGGAAATGAGAGGGTCATGGGCAGATTGTTTGTTTATTTCTCATTCACCCTTATCCAGGGTAAGCTACATATTAATATACAAATTAAAACCTGGGGCATTCAGAGTTACATGCATATTTATAGCATAAGGGGCATCCATGCCTAACATTATTCTCAAGGTTTTGCGCCATGCTTCTACTGGTAGAAATGGTCATGCATAACCCCCCCCCCCCCCCCCTCTCCCTTTTACGAAGCTGCATTAGGCTTTTCTTATCACCAGCCATATTAGCTCTGATGCTCAAAGGAATTCTGTGAACATCGGAGCTAATACTGCCATGGCCAGTGATAAAGTCTAATGCAGATTCATAAGAGGGGGCCAAAGTTAGGCGCAGCTTCTGGGTGCAAGCACTATTCTATAAAGTGCACTTAACTTTGGGCACCATTTATAGAATAGTGCTTAGGTGGATTTTTGTAGCACTGATTTTGTAGGCACAATATATAGAATTCATTCCTGTACCTCAGCTAATTAGTAGCACCTTTTCTTGTCCTTTCTCTTCCAATTCCTTTTCCTCTTCTATTCTATTTTAATTTTGCCATTTCTTTTTCTCTTTCATAGAAACATAAAAACATAGAATGATGGCAGATAAAGGCCAAATGGCCCATCTAGTCTGCCCATCCACAGTAACGATTATCTCTTCCTCCCTCTTAGAGATTCCACATGCCTATCCCATGCTTTCTTGAAATTCAGACAGTTTCTGTCTCCACCACCTCTTCCGGGAAACTGTTCCACGCATCTATCACCCTTTGTGTAAAAATGTATTTCCTTAGATTACTCCTGAGCCTATCACCTCTGAACTTCATCCTATGCCTATGTTCTCATTCCAGAGCTTCCTTTCAAATGAGAGACTACTCATGTGCATTTACGCCATGTAGATATTTGAACGTCTCTATCATATCTCTTCTCTCCCGCCTTTCCTCCGAAGTATACATATTGAGATCTTTAAGTCTGTCCACATAAGACTTACGACTAACACTACGCACCATTTTAGAAGCCTTCCTCTGTACTGACTATCCTTTTTATATCTTTTTGAAGATGCAGTCTCCAGAATTGCACACAATATTTTAAATAGATGTCTCACCAAAGTCTTATACAGGGGCATCGATACCTCCTTTTTCCTACTGGCCATACCTCTTCCTATGCACCCTAGCCTCCTTCTAGCTTTTGCCTTGTCAACCTATTTGGCCACTTTAAGATCATCACATACAATCACACCCAGGTCCCGCTCTTCTGTCGTGCACGTAAGTTCTTCAACCCTAAACTGTACTGCAGTGGCGTACCTAGGGTATGTGGCACCCGGGGCCCATAATTTTTTGACACCCCCCCCCATGTAAAAAAATATTTTTTGTAATAACCATGAAACTGAATAAATGGTCATAATAGAAACAGGCAGTGAAAATTTTCTTTTATTGAACCTCATATATGTAACCATTATTCCAAACATACCATAACATAACATAAATTATGTCTGAATTGTCATGACATGAGAAGTACATATGGAGTTGTTGCAGGTGATGCTTGGGACAGTTCTGATTGTGTTAGTTCGGTTTTATGTGTTTTTTGAATAGAAGGGTTTTTATTTCTTTTTTGAAGGTTTTGTAGTTTGTGGTCGAGGTCAATAGGTTGTAGAGTTGGGGGTCGAGTGTTGCAGCTCAAATGGCTAGGAGGTTGTCGAACTGTTTTTTTCTTTTGACGTTTTTGGTTGGAGGGTGTGAGAATGGTGCGTGAGTTCTCCTATGTCTGGTTGAGGTGGATTGAATTATTTAGCTGAAGAAATTAGTTACCCCCTCATCCCACACACATTAATTCTCTTCCATTTTTGTTCCCATTATAAAAAATACTGATAAGTTCTCAGAAAAAAAATACATTAAAATAAGAAGTGAAAACAAAGGCCCCTACAGATGAGAACATAACATAAGAATAGCCTAACTGGGTCAGACCAATGGTCCATCATGCCCAGTAACCCATTCTCATGGAAGCCAATCCAGGTCACTAGTACCTGGTCAAAACCCAAAGAGTAGCAACATTCCATGCTACCGTTCCAGGGCAAGCAGATGTTTCCCCCATGTCTTAATAACAGACTATGGACTTTTCCTCCAGGAATTTGTCCAAACCTTTCTTAAAACCAGCTACGCTATCTGCTTTTACCATAACTTCTGGCCACTTCATTTTTAAACTGAGATCTTTCCTTCCAAACAGAGAATTTGCTAGATGTCAAATACAGCACAAGGTAACTTCACACGGACTTAGCTGTGCAGGAAATGTGAATCTCCTCATACACCCATCATATAGTGCAAAAAAATGCAAAGGTCTGGTTTTTTCTTTCGATCACTACATAGACTAATGCCACACAAGCAGCGCTGTTACAAACATATTCTGTAGGTCAGTGCTAAGGTTAACAAAATTTCCTTCCTTGGACTAGAAGGAGATACTGACAAACCACTGGAAGAGATTCCAAAACAACTACCCAGGAACAACACCCAAAGACCCACTCAGTGTGTGAACCAGTTGAGTGGAGTGGACTAACTGGGGGGTGGAAATGGGCCCGGAGTTTGCTCAGCAGAATTTCCCAGATCACCTCTTCCTCTCAACACATTGACACGCTGCTGCTGCCGCCACCACCACTAGGAACACCTCACCGGGTAGGCCAGCAATGCTATAAACTTTATAAAACACATTATTATATTTTCTTATAAAGCACATATTTTAACTGAACTCTCTGACATCCTCAGCCTTTCCATTCACAAAAATAGAAGGAAGAAAAGTTCCTATTTCCTGCTGTCTCATGTCCCCGGCCTATACAATATTTTTCTTCTGCAGAGTGCAGACCCTTCAAAAATCTGACCAAATCCTCATTTCACTTGCATTATAAAGTACTGAGGATGCCATCTCTCCCCAATCCCAGGTTCTAAAGTCTAAGACAGTAGCGCAAACTAGTGCTGCCAGATTCAGGAAAAAAAATTTCGATTCGATTCAGCCTATTGAATTGGTTTATCGATTTGATTTTCCTGCCCAATTGGGTGTTTTTTTCAAACATCCTGGTGGGTTTATTTTATAGCTTTTTCACCCCCCTTTGGCTTCTCCTAACCACACTGGCGCTGTGGTGTAAATAAAATAAAGAAACAAAAGGACTTTTCCTCTCTCTGTTAAATCCTAGCTCACGTTTGCGGTCTAACACCAGCTCTGGCAGGATACACATTTATAATCTGACATATTGTAATCACAAAACAGAAAATAAAATTAGTTTTTCTACCTTTTTGTTGTCTGGTTATTTTTCAAATCTTGTTGGTCCAAGGCTCTGGTTGTCTTCTGATAACTTGCTTGCCAGGGTCTCCTTCTTTCTTCTTTCTCCGTGCTAACCATCCATCTGCCATCTCTGTCCTCCCCTTCCGTTTCCCTTCCCTCCCCCAGATGTCTGGCATCTTTCCTTTTTTTGTCTCCCTCCACAGATCCACCTTTTCTTAACTACCCTTTCATCCAGCAGCTCTCCCTCCTTCCCCACCACCCCAGGGTCCACCATCTCTCCCTTTCTTTTCCCAACTACCCTCCTAACCAGTATCTCTATCCCCCCCCCACACACCATCCCTTGTGTCCAATTTCTCTCCCTTTCTGTTCCTTCCCTCCCTAAAACCCATGTCCATCATCTCTCTCTCTTTCCTCTATTTTCAGACCCATTATTTCTTCCCACCCAAAGTCCGGCATATGCACGTCTCTTTGAACCCCTCCCCCTTCCCCTTATGTACTTCTACACCAGGGCCCCCCTCCCCTGAAGGCCTGTCCCCCCCTTAAAGGTCTGCATCCCACCCCTGAAGGCCTGCACCCCCCCTGAAGGCCTGCACCCCCCCGAAGGCCTGTCCCCCCCTTTGAAGGCCTGCTTGCCTGTTCCCCTTGAAGGCCTGCCCCCCCTGAAGGCCTGTCTCCCCCCTTGAAGGCCTGCACCCCCCCGAAGGCCTATCCCCCCCTTTGAAGGCCTGCCTGCCTGTTCCCCTTGAAGGCCTGCCCCCCCTGAAGGCCTGTCTCCCCCCTTGAAGGCCTGCATCCCCCCGAAGGCTTACACCCCCCTCGAAGGCCTGTCCCCCCCTTGAAGGCCTGCCTGCCTATTCCCCCCTTGAAGGCCTGTGCCCTCCCTGGAAGGCATGTCCCCCCCTAAGGCCTGCACCCCCCCAGATGGCCTGTCACCCCCCCCCAAAGGCCTGCCTGTCCCCCTTGAAGGCCTGACCACCCCCGAAGGCCTGTCCCCCCCCTTGAAGGCCTGTGCCCTCCCTGGAAGGCCTGTCCCCCCCTAAGGCCTGCACCCCCCCGGATGGCCTGTCACCCATCCCGAAGGCCTGCCTGTCCCCCTTGAAGGCCTGTCCCCCCCCCCAAAGGCCTGCATCCCCCCCAAAGGCCTGTCCCCCCTTGAAGGCCTGCCTGCCTGTCCCCCCCTTGAAGGCTTGTGCCCTCCCTGGAAGGCCTGTCCCCCCTTAAGGCCTGTACCCCCCCGATGGCCTGTCACCCCCCCCCCCCCCCCCCGAAGGCCTGCCTGTTCCCCTTGAAGGCCTGTCCCCCCCCGAAGGCTTGTCCCCCCTTTGAAGGCTTGCCTGCCTGTCCCCCTGAAGGCCTGTCTCCCCCCCCCTCCACAAGGTCTGCCTGCCCGCCACACCCTGAAGGCCTGCTGTCTCCCCCCCCACTACCTCGAAGGACCGCTCGGCCCCACCACCACCACGAAGCACTGCTTATTCCCCCGGCCTCCCCGCTTCATTTCCCTGGGGAAACAGCCTGCAGCAAGATCGCGCGATACCAGCGATCTTTGCTTGCTTCGGCTGTTTCCTCCGCCACAGTCCCACCCCTCCTCTGATGTTACCGTGGCGGAGGAAACAGCCGAAGCAGGCAAAGATCGCTGGCATTGCGATCTTGCTGCAGGCTGTTTCCAGAAGCGACACCCGGCGCAGGGGGTGGGGAACCGGATCGGACCAGGAACACCCCCTCAGGGCTTGGCACCCGGGGCGGACCGCCCCCCACACCTCCCCCTTGGTACGCCTCTGCTGTACTGTTCCCTTGGGTTTTTGCAGCCCAAATGCATGACCTTGCATTTCTTAGCATTAAATTTTAGCTGCCAAATTTCAGACCATTCTTCAAGCTTCGCCAGGTCTTTCTTCATGTTAGTCACACCATCTGTGGTGTCTACGCTATTGCAGATTTTGGTATCATCTGCAAAGAGATAAATCTTACATGACAGCCCTTCAGCAATATAGCTGTTGATGGTCGGTATATTAAAAAGATAATAAACTTGAAACTTATAAAAATGTTAAAAAGAGCAGGCCCAAGAACAGAACCTTGAGGCACACCACTGATAACATCCCTTTCCTCAGAGCAATCTCCGTTGACTACTACTCTCTCGGTCATCTTCCACTCAATCAGTTTCTGACCCAACCCATCATTTTGGGGCCCATCTCAAAAGCACGCCGTTTATTTCTAAAATGTCTATGTGGAACACCTTCAAAGGCTTTGCTAAAATCTAAATACACCACATCTAGCACACTCCCTCTATCCAATTCTCTGTTCATCCATTCAAAGAAATTGATCAGATTTGTCTGACAAGACCTACCTCTAGTGAATCCATGTTGCCTCTGGTCCTGTAAGCCACCAGATTCCAGAAACTTCACCATTCTCTGTTTTAAAAGCATTTCCATTAATTTTCATACCACAGAAGTCAGACTTACCGGCCTGTAATTCCCTACTTCTTCCTTACATCCACTTTTATGTAGAGGGACCACATCCACCATTTTTCAGTCCTCTGATACCATTCCTGACTCCAGTGCAAACTAGTTCAGTTTGCACTGGTTCTAATACAGTCACACCGGCTGATGGTGCTTGGAGGGGGTTTATCACAAACAAAAAGTTCTCTTTTACAGCAAGTCCTTGCTTCAATAAAACTTGATAATAAAACTGGATCATAAAACTTGGAACTGGAAATTATTGGTGGAAAGTTTATTTTTTTTGTTTTCTTTTTATGCTGTTCTTATTCCAAAGTGGTCCTCCAAAGAGCGCTAATACTTGCGCCTGGGGCGGGAGCCGGGTTGCCAGCGCTAGGCTTACCCCTGGCACTGTCACAGTACGCAGAAACTTTATATTCCCGATCTGCATAAGGAATACCCTGACTGCAAGACATCCAAATGCTAAGCATGCCCAAAGCCCACCCATAGCACATCCCCAACGTGCCCCCTTGAACTTTGGATGCCCAGCAGCTAAGAAGTCTAACAAGGGAAGGGGTAAAACGCGGACCTGACGGACCTCGCGGATCTAAACCCGTACGGCCTTAAAAATCTGAGGTCCGTGTCGGTCCGTGTCCGTGGCGCTTGTAGTTTCTGTCGCTGACAGACCTTGATGAGATTTTAGCGCTGATGGATCCGTCTCAGCATAGGGAGGGAAAAGAGGATCCGTCAGCGCTAAAATCTCTTCGAGGTCTGTTAGAGCCAGAGACTAGTGCTGGAGTTTGGAGACTTCTTTTCCATAACGCACGTCCAAAACCTATGTCCCCGCTCTCTTGGCGTCTGCTCTGCCGCTCCAGCACTAGTCTCTGGCTCTGACAGACCTCGAAGAGATTTTAGCGCTGACGGATCCTAACACTTTTCCCTCCCTATGCTGAGACGGATCCGTCAGCGCTAAAATCTCATCAAGGTCTGTCAGCGACAGAAACTACAAGCGCCACGGAAACGGACCGACACGGACCTCAGATTTTTAAGGCTGTACGGGTTTAGATCCGCAAGGTCCGCGTTTTACCCCTTCCCGTCTAACAAGAAGTCCAGAAAGTCAGCTTTGATAATCAGTATTTGGAGATCTTGTTCGGTTAGACCTCCAAGCATTTATGCCATTTTCTGGACAGCTTTCTTTTTTGAAAATGAGCCCCATTGCCACTGAGTCTATTTCAAACAAAATAGACAAAGAGAAAAAGGGGAAATTATCCCAAAAGGAAAAACATTTAAAGGCCTCTATCTCATACTAAATACAGCAATTCCACCAAAATGAAAACATTGAGGACTCCTTTTACAAAGGTGCATTAGGGCCTTAACGCGTGGAATAGCGCGCGCTAGCCGCTACTGCCTCCTCTTGAGCAGGCGGTAGTTTTTCGGGTAGCGCACACTACAGTGTGCGCTAATCCGGTGCGTGGGCTAAAAACGTTAGCGCACCTTTGTAAAAAGGAGCCCTGAATTCCTTCTCCATAGATGTTTAATCCCCATCTATAGGCATAAATCTACAGTAAGAACTTCCTCTCCAAATGCAAACACCACCCTAATTATCTCACCACCTTACCCCATTCTTATTCCTAGAGGACAAATTAGTACAAATACCTGCTCCCCTTCAAACCTCTGCTCCATCTTCCCCTTAGTCCAGAGGTCTAACTGTAATGAGTCAGACAACTTCTCAGCTGTTAAAATTTGATTGAACATGTTGGACAAAGGAGCCACAATGGACTCTTGCAGAATTTTACAAAATTCACTCTGAAAGCCATCATGACCCGGAACCTTATACAAGGGGCATTAGGGTTGTCCAGAAAAACCTAAAGTTGGAAAAACTGTGTGAATTGAAATTTTTTTCCATGAATTTGATTGTGCTTGATCAGAAAATAATTTTTAAAAACTTTCTAAAGCTCATCCTGGGGTCCCTCAAAGCCATTGATAACATAAAACTCCATTTCTCTTAAAATGTGCTGTTATTTTTGCTTAATGGAGCAAATTTCTTGGTGTTATAGCTATAACTTTTATGTTTTCACACTCAGCAATGATACGTTGATAAAAAGACATTTTATGCAAAAAAATCTAGCAGTATTTATTAAATGAACCTTCAATATCTGTACTCTGTTGTAGAAAATAACATACTTCACAATAGCTAAACACTGTGGTGTAGTCATCTGTCAATGGTGTTCCAAACACTCAAGCATTCAATGTCTTCTTGAGATAGGATAAAGCTTGTGATGCTGTTCAACTCCTTGCAACAAGGCCTCACACTGCATTGGGTCTGTGGTGATGCCAGTGGCAAAGTCAGTCATCAGTTTAACACCTCGCTCAGCTGTGGCATTAACCACTAGCTCTGTGGTGATGCCAGTGGCAAAAATCAGTGTTGTCACAGTGAAGGTAGTTAACGACACAGCCAAGCGAGGTGTTAAACTGATAACTGACTATGCTACTGGCATCACCACAGACCTAGTGCAGCATGAGGCCTTGTTGCAAGGAGTTAAATAGCACCGCAGGCTTTATTCTGACTATCTCAAGAAGACATATATGTTCTACTGTAGGGTCATGAAATGGTTAACTGTTGTTTAAAATATTGCTCTGGCCTACATAGCTGAAAACAGTGTATAATCTATTGACCTCATCTGCCTGAAATGTATGTCCCTGCCTTACCACATTGTAAGCTAAATAGATAAGAGTATGAGCCATGATGTACCCTGCCGTTCTGTACATTTAACATTTAGAACTGTAAGAGTTAGATAAGTGACCTGCTAGTGTGAGCTTAGGACCAATAATAATTGTAGAAAAGTTATAGAAGTAACAAATGAAAATTGTAGTTTTTGCATATATTAGTTTGCGAAAAGGGCATAAAAGTCCATGCATTTCCTGATTCTAACACTCTAGTAGGCAGGCTGTTAACTGCACTAGAGTCCAATATGCTATGAATAAACCTCTTGTACTTTCTTCACGCCTCTGACTTTGTGTGTCCAAATCTTTCACTACCACAACCAGACATTCCTTTTTCCTCCCTGTATAAGAAAAACAAGAACTAGGGCAAGAGAATAGCTCCAGAAATGTATTCCTTTTTTGCAACAGGGAGGCATAGAGTTGCCTGCAGGAGACAGTGTCCTCATTCTGCCTTATGAAATATTTGATCCCAATTACAGTCATGCTGCATACAATAACACAAAAGTAATAGCACACATAGTACAGTTCAGTGAATGGCTGCAAGGTTCCAATTCTCATAATTTCATTCTGAGAAACGTTAAGAGACACCCTCTTTTTGTTTGGTATGTAAACAGTGAAGCACAGATGTTGTGTTTGGTATGTCAATAATGAATGTAAGATTCCCCAAAACATAATAACAAAAATGAGATTTGTCACTACACTTACACCTGACATAGCAAAGTTTCAGCAGACGTACTGGTTCTAGAGAAAGTTATGATACTATTTATTGGATAAAATTGAAAATTGCAGATGGATGTTGCCAGACTGTACATCTACATTCAGTTCTCAAAACCAGATGCGCTCATCCACCAGAAACACAGACTTTTCTTTAGCTTGAGTACTTATTGGCTAAACCAGTGTCTGCCATTTAAATTGAGTTAAATGGAAGTGTGCGTTTTTACTCAGGTTTTAGTACATGCTTTTCAGTCTATATCACTCCTGTATTTAATGTACTCTGTCTCCTGATGCAGCCTGGTTGATTAAACACGGCCACGGTACATCTTTTATGATTTGTTCATTTTGGAACTTTTAATTAAAGTCAATATTATTTTTCAGTTGGTCTGTAATCTTGTTTAATCTTCTTTTTTCTGAATCTTTGCCTCTCTATGTCAGAACCTATGCCATTTTTTAAAATGGTCATTGTATTTTGCCAAAAGGGTTCCATTATTGTGTGACTCCCTGGGACTAATGGATGAACGGAGAATTTTCCAAAGGCAACCAAACGACAAATGAATTGCCTGGCCCACTAGGACTTGCTGATCTGTCTCTGCCAGGATTGAGTTGAGCTAGTGCTGGCCTAGAATATGACCAGCTTTTGTGGAAGGGTCCAAGAGAGAAGCAACCAAGGGAACAGCCAGTAGCCGTCAAAACTGAAGTTTAATAATAAAGCAATCTTTGATAAAAGTGTATCATATTGTTCTTTCATTCAGTTGTCAAGTTAATTGCCCGACATGTTGGCCATTCCTGCCTGTGTCTAGGACACAATTCTTGTTGTAAATGACTATTGTCACACCTTAAAAGAAGGCACTCATTGTTTCAAAGGTTGCCTCTGCTATATTGGATCTTGCTGAAACATGTCAGGGCAATTAACTTAACAACTGAATGCAATACAACACTTTTTAATCAGATTGCTTTATAAATAAATTTCAATTTAGACGGCAACTGGCTGTTCCTTTAGCTGCTTCTCTCTTGGTGTTATAAAGGAATGACAACCCTCTTACTTCCCCCCCCCCCCAAAAAAAATAAAAAAATCATAATTACTTTTCTTTGTGGGCTAGCTTAAGTGGTTGCTTCAATTTTCAATTTTTGGAGGCACCAGCATGAGTATTCCAAACTAGTCCTGTTAATCTGGGGCCCCTGAGTTTCTTTTGGGCAGTCAATGCAATCTCATAGTTGAGCGAGGGGCTGAGTGCTCTGCCACCCCTTTATCTTGGCTGTTGCCACTCCACTGCTTTACTCCTACAGCTGTGTCCCAATCAAAGTGCCAGTGTGGATCCCCCGGGACCTGCTAGCTGAAGAAGCTCCCAGGAGACTGGTATAGAAGTCCAGCCTACTGGAGCCCCGCTGAGTGTTACTAAGAGCCCAGTAGTAGAAAGTGGTCAAGAAGCCTCTTCCTAAGATTGTGGCCAAGATGTATGATGAGGCGGTATAACTGCAGCTACCAAAATCTCTGCTACTCAAAACATGAGGGTTCCACAGAGGTTGGCAGGGAAGTTATGTGGCTGGGGCCTGGTGAGACAGTGGTTAAGAAGGGGGAAAGGGGATGGGACTTGTATACCAGGTACATTAGACAGAGTGTGAGCCCACTGGGACAGATAGGGAAAAATGCATGCATACCTGAATGTATACCACTTAGGCTCTAAGTGGTATATAAATACCACCTTTCTGTGGTTATCCATTCAAAGCAGTTTACATATATACAGGTACTTATTTTGTACCTGGGGCAAAGGAGGATTAAGGCCAAATTCTGTAACCAGTGCCTAAAGTTAGGCACCTATTTTGGAGGCGCTCAACTAGATAGGCGCCTATCTAAATTGAATATCAAGCTTAATTAAGCTTTTTAATCAGCACTGATTGAAACATAGGTGCCTATCAAGAAAGCGCGATTCTGTAACAAGGCGCCTCTAAAAATTTAGGCAGCCTTCAAAAAAATAGGCATTATGCATATTAGGCATGGGCATGGCTACGTGTTAGGCGCCTTCTTACAGAATCACTGCTCTTAAGCGTGCTTAAGCGCTCGCATTGGCGCCTAACTTGTAGTTGTGTCTAGAGCTGGCCTATTTAATGGGTGGCTCCAAAATAGGTGTCACTCAGCTTGATTCACTAAACAGCACCCAATTGTGCTTGAATCGCGCTGAACGGTGCCTATAGTGGCGCCTAACTTTTGGGCACTTTTTATAGAATATGCCCTTAAGTGGCTTGCCCGCAGTCACAAGGAGCAGCACTGGGATTCGATCCCACAACCTCAGGTTGCTGAGGCAGCAGCTTTACTACTAGGCTACACGTCAAAGACCACCTCTGAAACTGTGTCACTATGGGAATGCCAATGGTGACTGTGGCACCAAGTGTACGAGTCAAGAGATTGAGAGAAGACTCAAGGAACCATCCACACCACTGAAACCTCTGTGCCCCAATCAGGTAAGGGTTAGATGAACCCCCCCAAAATGCTATTACTATCTCTAGCACAGAGCAGAAGAGGCATGTGACAAATTGGAATGCCGGTTTGGCTTTCTTATTTTTTTTTTTTTTGTTTTCTCTCTTCCCCCTCCCTTTCGTCGTTTCCTTAATTGTTCTCTTTCTTCTTTTAAAATAATGTAACTCCTCCCCTTCTTCCATTTGGTATTGTCTGAACTTATTATGTTGATTTTATTAGTTAAATGTTTACCCCCATTTTATATGACGAAAAATGTATTTTTATTGTACACCGTTCAGAAGCCTAATTGAGCAGTATAAAAAATTTTAAATAAACTTGAAACTAGTGCTCAGGAGATCAGTGAATTATCTGCAATTACCTTCCTGGCTTGCTAAAGTGGAGTCTAAAGAGGCTCCGAAATGACAAACTTTCTCTGCTTTTCCTCTACCAGTGGGGATGTTTTCTGACTCTAGTGCTGCTGCACCAGGTTTGCCTACAACTGATCAACACATAAACTTTCCCTAATAAAGACAATGATGGATTTATTCATAATTTCTGGCAATGATAACAACGATACCATCTCTACAAGTAGCTTCTTGCAGGAAATATCTCCAAGGAGTGGGCCTGAGGGATCCCTAGTATCTATATATTTGCCAGGCTTCCAGTCTAGATGGTGGGGTCTGAGTAGAGAGTCTATTCCAAATCCTCAGTACCAGTGTGACTGAGTGAATTTGTTGCTTATATTGTAAACCTAGCCATGCCAAGCCCAGTGAACTGCTACCAAAGTCAAGGGAAGGGAAGAAAGATTATCAGTTTGTGTATTGGCTGTAATATTCATATGTATCCGTGGACATTATGTTTTATATGGAGAGAAGAGAGATTGGTGGATTAAGGAGCAAGCTCTGGATAAACTGTATATGAACTCCATCTATAAAGACTTTTTGAGCATTACCAACTGGTACAGGCCACCCTAATAGCAGAATTGGTCAGATGATACATAAGAAGCAACATCAGGATGCACTGTGGAAACGTGACTGAAAGACATGGAGATCTGATAGAATATACAGTAGAGAGAGTTTTGCCCAGTGGACCTACCATGAAGAAACTTTATCCCAGCTGGAATAGGAAGCAGGATAAGACTCCAGCAGGCACCTCAGAGAGGTCACTTT
Organism: Geotrypetes seraphini; assembly: GCF_902459505.1. Lineage (NCBI taxonomy): Eukaryota > Metazoa > Chordata > Amphibia > Gymnophiona > Dermophiidae > Geotrypetes > Geotrypetes seraphini. The sequence continues at coordinate 30,637,172 of NC_047084.1, forward strand.
AAAACCCAAACAGACTTTTCTTTTCTCCCACTCTTATTTTTGTGCTTGTTGTATATCTGTGCTTTATTGCAGATGCTGAAATAAGTGTTTGTAATAATAGTGCCTAATCGTGAAGAAGAAGGTAAAACCAATGCACTCAGTGGGCAGGATAGAGTGTGATAATACAAAATCACCACTAGGTGGAAGCAAGCAGGTGGTTTATGTCATAATCACAAAAGAAAAAAAAATTGTATCAGTTGTTCTTCAATGCAAGGCCTTGGGGCCAATAGTAGTCTCTTTTTTTTTTAGGGGGGGGGCGGGGTCTTCTACTCTACCTAGCAGAAGGGAGAAAAGCTGCATTCTTGAAGGACAAGGCATTTCTCAATAGACAAAATAGGATGCCTTTGGAAAAGCTCAGAACCTTAAGATACCCCCCAATGAATCCTTTTTTTTTATTTATTTATAAATTTTTATTGTTACATCATAACAAACTCAAGCAAAAGATACAAAATGTAAAGAAAATAATTCAAAATTAAAATATAAACATTAACAAGCCCACATTATTGAGGGTTGACTAATCCTGTCACAATTTTTTCCCTCCAGAAAGTAAAATAAGAAACTAAACATCAATATTCAATAAACTATAACACCAGGCAATAAATCTCTATATTTCATTCCTTCTCATCTTCTGCACTAGTAACAGGTAATATATCCAATTTAGGTTTGTCTAAAAGAAAATTCTCTAAATGAGCTGGGTCTAAAAATATATATTTAGTATTCTGAAAGGTCATTAAGCATTTACAGGGGAACTTAAGAAAAAATGATGCGCCCACACCCAAGGTTTTTGCCTTCCCCCCAATGAATTCTGATGGGGATGGATGTCATTGACACACTCTGGTCAACAATTCCCTGTCCTGCTGTAGCTGGGAAGGGGGCAGAATGGCATTTGTCTCTCTCCTTTTGGCCAGTACAGAACAGCATCTCACCCTGGATCCATGTGCTCTCTGCTGCTCAAGTCATCCCTCCTGTGCTGATGTAGGCAGACAAGAAGTGAGGGCATGTTGATATTTACCTATGCTGGAGCCCACCAATGCAGTAAAGGCAGAAAAGGATGTCTCATGAGAAAGGCCAATTTGTTTAATCTGGGGGAGGGGGGAGGGTGCCAGCAGTGCACACTCAGTCAAAAAACACTTAAGGGGCAATAAACTCAACTACTCTTGGCTGTTGAGTGACTAGAAATGACAAATGCAAATTTTGAAAAAAGTCACTATAAAAGCAGTAAGAAGAAGTAAATCGTTGGCAAATGTTATCTTGCTCATAGTTTCTGAGACTACACCCCAAGTTCGAAATTGAATTTAAACTTAATGTTGGTTCCCTGAAGCAGTACCGAAACGTGGCATGTCGGAACCAGTGAATTTCAAAGCTAAGTCTCATAATTTTCAGTACATCTTTAAGTCATCAATAGGAGATGTATACCTTATAGCTCTAGCAGCTTGTGAAAGTACAATGAAGGACCACTAGCAATAATTCAAACTCGTATTGAACACTGCAATGATTGAGTGGTAAGGCGGTGGTATCTGCCTTCGTGTCTCTGAGCAGAGTTCAATTAGGTGTTCACATAAATTAAATTTTGGTTAATTCATCTTGACCTTACAGAGTGACTTTTTTCAAAATATGGTGTTGCTGTGCACATCAGAACTGGGTAGCTTCAAAATCTGATGCTACCAGTTAGAAAGTTTCCTTTTCAGTGGTATGGATGGTAGGTCTTCCACTACAAGCCACTTTTACTGATGGGATCTCTGTTATGCAGGGCCTGGCACTGTTGCTCCTTTTGCTCATAGAAGCTCTGTCTGGTTGGAGAAAGTGATGATCTCAAGGGGAGAGGAAACAGTCTTGTCTGTCCTACCAAAAAAGCTCCTTATGTATGTCACCTTTGCTGCATAAATCCCCATAAAGCATCCAAGATATCAGGCCCTCATACCTGGTACTCTAGCTTCATATGAGTATATACCAATCCTGCCAAGGCATCTGAGCTTGCCTGTTATGAGTGCCCATAAAAACAAATATATCTATGAATTAGGAAACCCTACTCACCTTCTGTTTTTTCTATTATGTACAGAAATAAATGTCAACAGACACATAAATGACCATGACAGGTACAATGACATGGGCAAATTCAGAGACTGAAGACAGAGGGGCATAATCAAAACATACATCCAAGTCCAATTCGACACTTATATGCAGCTTTACTAGGCTTTCCTATAGCAAGTGCTGATGTTCCGGAGACAGGTATGTACGTTTTTATTCTGATCTTTGTGGGAGTGTGAGGGAGTCAGTGATCACTATGGGAGTGTGTTTGGGTCTTTTCTTTGTCTCTGCAGTGGTTATCTGGTCACTTTGGATACCTTTTTGGCACTTATACCTGTTTTCACATCATCTAACTCAAAATGTATAAGTTTTGTCCAGGAAGTCTCGTAAACATTCGATCATCCCTTCATGACGACTAATTGTAGGTCGGCCCATATCCTGCCCAAATACTGCCCTAACCACTCCTCCAGATACGTCCCTTTCAGCTCTGGGCGCACAGCGGCATTCAGAGGCCTAAAAAGTCCTTCGATACATCCAGAAATTTGGTTTGATTATCGGCACTTGGACAATCTGCATTGTAAGTCATCCAAGTGACAACTTGGGCGGGTTTTTAGATGTGTTTAAGGTTTGATTATGAGCCCCTTAGTTCTCCCAGCCCACTTTTTGACAGAAAAGAGTTCAGGAAGACACTTCACCTGTGGCAAGGGCACACAAAGAGACGTGATCAATTTAAATAGTTATAAATTAAACCAGCAATGCAAAATGTAACTCTGCTTCATTGTGACTCCCTGTCAGGCGTGAAAGAGTACATCCACTTCACAGATTCCTCCTTTTGTCAGGGTAATGGCAGCGCACTCAAATTTCCACATTAACCCCTGGATTCTATCTAAGGCAGGGGTGTCAAAGTCCCTCCTCGAGGACCGCAATCCAGTTGGGTTTTCAGGATTTCCCCAATGAATATGCATGAGAGCTATTAGCATACAATGAAAGCAGTGCATGCAAATAGATCTCATGCATATTCATTGGGGAAATCCTGAAAACTCGACTGGATTGTGGCCCTCGAGGAGGGACTTTGACACCCCTGATCTAAGGTGTCCAAAATTGCACACCCAAATCTGTGTATGTGCCCTCCACTGCTAGGATGAAATACGCCTCAAAATGTCTCCTGGTTGTGCCCTTCAACTGCAAACCGCCTTATGGCGTTCCTACTCCCACTTCATACCAACCCACTGAAATCAACTGCCCCCACAGATTAGATCCCTTGATGGACTCCTCATATTTAGGAAAGCAATAAAAATATGCCTCTTCCCCTAACTCCTCCGCCCAAGACCGATAGATTACAAAGAAATATGTATTGATACAAGATCCTCAGTATGTGCCGTGTTAGGACAAAAACTTGTATTGAAACATCTTGCACTGTAATTATGACAAATTTAGCCTGTAAACTGTATATTATGTATGTTAGCCTGTAACCCATTCTGAGCTCTTTAGAGAGGACGGGATAGAAAATGAAATAAATAAGTTGTATGTGAATTTTGAGTAATATGCCGAGAGCTAGCAATAATTGAGCACTTCCCCCTCCGTATTCGCGGGGGTTAGGGGCAGAGCCAGCCCGTGAATATTAAAAAAACACAAATAATATTTGGGCCGGTTCTGCCCCTAACCCCTGCTTCCTCTGGCTATTTTAAGCCCTGAAAGCCCCCCCTTAAGCCTTACCTGGTGGTCTAGTGGGTGCAGATCGCTCAAAGGAAATGGCTGCCTTGAGCTCCCGTAGTCTCTCGTGCCATTTTCTGTGAGCGATCTGCACAGGGCAGGAGCGTGGGAAGACTGCTTTAACAAGCTCATAACTGAAAAAAAAATAAAAATTAATTGCGTGATAGGCGTCTATCTTCTTAGGTATAATTCTACAAAAGATTGGTACCTATTGCATGTCGCCTAGTGATGCCTATCTACAAAGTAGGCACATGTTTAGGGGTAGAGAGTATTAGGTGTCGCTAGGTATGATTCTCTAAAGATCTTAGGCACCTATATTGTAGGCCTTGAAAACCCTTGCCTACATTACAGGCACCTAAGTCTTAAGTTAGCCACGATTCTATAATAGGAACCTAAGCATGATTGACATGCGATAGGCGCCTGTCTTTTTAGATGCCATTTACAGAATTTCCCCCTTTGTGCACAAAATTAAAAAAATATTAACTATGAATAAAAGTAACAAACTTCAGAAAGCTATTAATAACCTTGCTTTAATAAATTAAGCATGGCCATGTGAAACATGAGCTTAATGTTTTTTGGCAATTTTTAGGGGTCCTTTTATCAAGCTGCGGTAGGGGTTTAACGTGCGTAATACCATGCGTTAAACCGCCTGCTGCGCTAGCCGCTAACGCCTGCATTGAGCAGCCGTTAGGTTTTTTTTGCCTGCCGTGGGGATTAGCGCATGATGAAATGTCCGATGCGCTGACCCCGCTAGCGCGGCTTGATAAAAGGACCCCTAAAATGTTGGGACGTATATGAGACAAACATATCCTCATTTCATCCTCAATGCATTGAAGTGTTTCTCTTTTTTCGCATTTAATGTTAGTTAGTGACGAAAACCCTAATACACATAGGTATAGTTCAGTTATTCACAGAAAGGAAAAAAAAAACCACAGGTATGTCCCATCAGGAAGGACTAAGAAGAAAACAGTGATTGAAAGAAACACAGTCAGGAAACAGGCAAAGGGCACACCTGAAAGTGACCATCTCAGCAAGATGCCCCATCCCAGAGAGACTCCCAGGCTCCCTGCTCCTGGGTGCGATGGCCATGCATTGCGCTATCCCCTCGCTGACCCTGCCATGTGACAGAGAGGACAACCCAGAGGCGACTGGCGATGCTCAGGTGTGTGCCGCCCCACACTCTTGCCTGCCGGTTTGCCTATCACCTTTCATGCACCCCCACCTCGCTCGTTTCGCCTCTATGCCTCTCTCACACGCGTTCCCTCGCCTTGCCACACCTCGCCACATTTTCATTCACACATTCCCAAGCCTCACCACACCTCTCTCTTACCCTCCCCAAGCCTCACCTCCACTTACCCCCAACAGTTCACAGCACACCTAGTCACCTCTTGCGGTTGTACCTTTTGAGAACCACAGATCTAAACCCTTGTCACCCAGCCTGTCCTTTTTCTCTCTCCACCCACACTTTTAGCCCAGTATCCACCTCCTTCCCTCTTTTTATTCCCCCAAACTTGTAACCCAATATCTCCCTGTCCCTCTTCCTTCGATGAAGCCCAATGCCACAGTCCTTTTTAGGCTTGTCAGCAGCAAACCATGCTTAGCAGGCTTTCATTTCTAGTGGCTCTATGCAGCAAAAGTAAAAAAAACAAAACTGGTAAATGCAGATACTACTGCCAACAACCTGAGGAAGGAGCATGGAGTATGGGGTCCTGCAGCAGGGCTGTGTTGTTGTTTCATCCGAGCTGCTGCTCTGTTTGTGCCGGCTCCATGACATATCTCGTGAGTCCTCTGAGTTGAGAGTCACTGTTTCATGGTGCTAAAAATTTCCATTATATTTTCCTTGACCAGTCAAGACTGTCTTGTATGAAAAGGATAATCAGTTCTTTCTAAATGTTGAACTTCTGTGTATTTTACCATTTAGATAAAATGCGGCATAAAGGAGCAGATGCACATTTTTCTTGTCAAACCCTTCCAATTCACTATTTTTGAAACCTTTTTTCTAGATTAGGGGTCAGCAACCTTTTTAAAGCAAAGTGCCATTTTTTCCTAAATGTTTTGAGTCAAGATTTACAAAGAGCCGCAATGGTTAGAGAAGGGGGTTTGAGATACGATTTTTAATGTGATGTGGGTATATATGCATTTAACACAAAAACAAAACTTCAAGTACTTACAGAAAATGAAAACCAATTTAATGAGACTTCAGACACTGTGTTTCCGCACAGAGTTGTGTCATGTTCAATGTGTAGTTGGAAGTCTTCAATTTTAAACAGGATTTCAAGCTTACATCATTGAGTTGACTTCTTAGCTTGCTTTTGATATCATTCATGTTGGAGAATGTCTGCTCACAATAATAAGTGGACCCCAAAATCATCAACATTCCAAACGCTACTATTTTGAGTTGACAATAATAGTCTCGAAGGCTGTTCCATGTTTCAAAAATCAGTTGGTCCTCCTTTCAACAGATGGAAAGTTTCATCCACTTGTAATTCATGGCTAATTCATGGCTAAAGTCACCTTTTCTCTTTCTAGATTGTCTAGTTCCACTTGTAAAGAAGTAAATTTTGAAAACCACACATCTTTACTTTGCATGTCTATTAATTGTAGGTCAAACTGAGCTCTTTCAACTTTTGGAAATGTCAAAAATTGTATTTGATTGACATTTGCCACAAGTGGTTTTGTCAAGAATGAAAGAGTGGACTTTTCATCTCTGAAATCTTTGAAGCGACCAGTAAAGAATTATGCATTTTTGCAATAGTTGCCAGAAATAACTTGCTATCAATGACACTTCCAGTAGTTTCCAGATGGATTTTTGAAGTTTCAAAATGAAACAGATTTCTACTTTTCAAGTCTTCTGCAAACAAAAGTAGCTGTCATTTGAAGGAAAGAACCGTTTCCAGATGTATATTTGCAGTGTTACTTCTGCCTTGTAGCTTCTGTTTCAGGTGGTTTAAATGTGTTGCTTTATTGATCAATTGGTTGAAAAACCTCCCTGTTTTTATATCTTACTTTCCAGTCAAACACCAGTGTTTTAATGGCAGCAAGCACTTACTTAACATACTCTTTCATATCCACTTTCAGAAAAAAAAAATTGTGAAATCCATAGTCTAAAAGCTTTAAACAAAACCATCTGGTTTAGTAGAGAGCACTAATCTTTAGATGTCTTGTATGTAGCTTAAAGGCAGGCAGTCCAAATGAATCCAATCCAATGCAGTCAGCATTTCATGGTAATACCACTGCTGCATCAGAGCAAATAAGGATCAGCTGCTCAACATCAGCAGTGTGAAGCATTGGCATGCACTATCTCTCCCTCCCCTCCATCCCTATGTCTATGTCTCCCTCTCCCCCATGCACCATCTCTCCCTCCCCTCCACTCCTATGTCTATGTCTCCCTTTCTCCCCATGCATCATCTCTCCTTCCCCTTCACACTTATGTCTATGTCTCCCTTTCTCCCCATGCATCATCTCTCCTTCCCCTTCACACTTATGTCCATTTCTCCCTCTCTCATCCTACCTGCAAAATATTTCCTTTCCCCCACCCCAACCCCACTCACAAATATTATGCTCTTTCTTGCTTCAATGGGTCAGCAGTGATTCCTATAGCTGCCTGCCGCTAATCCAGAAGCCTCTCCTCTGTCATGTCTCGCCCGGGAGAAAACAGGAAGTTCTGACAGAGGGTGGGACACAGCAAAGGAGAGGCTTCTGGGTTAGCAGCAGACAGCTGTAGGAATTGTTGCTGTGTGGCCAGTCTACATCCCAATGGCTTGGTTTGTGTGTTTTACTTTTGGATGGATTGTTTTTTTTTTTAATGATTCTAAAAGATAGATGCTCATCTGAAAAATGGTTTTTTTCTAAAAAAACAAGACAGACATTTTGAAAATGGAAATGTTTGGTACTAGATTTTTATGTGTGTTCCGCAAAATGTCTAAACTCGGATTTAGATGTCATATCTAAATCCGAGTTTAGACATTTTGCGGAACACACACAAAAATCTAGTACCAAACTTCACTATTTACATCAGGGGTTCCATAATTACCAGTAGGGCAGGTCCACATGTAACTCCTAATTATTGCTAATTAAGGTCCTTTTTTACTAAGCTGCAGTAGAGGTTTCTACTGCAGCCCAGAGAGCTAAATGCTCCGATGCTGTTTTGATGCTCATGAGCATCGGAGCAGCATCAAAGCATGTAGCCCTCTGGGCCGCAGTAGAAACCTTTACTGCAGCTTAGTAAAATGGGAGGAGGGGGAGTTAAGTGCTTGTTAACACCAATTATTATTAGCATCAATTTAGTCAATTACTTGGCCCCCAGCAGCACAGCTTTTCCATCGGGGTAGGCAGCCTCTGCAGCAGCCCAACACTTGCCAGCGTGAAGGAGAGGGGTCCTTGGACTCCTTTAAAAATTCATCTAACCGCAGCAGGGACAGCTGCCAGTGAAGCCAACTTTTCCATTGGGGCAGGCAACCCCTGCAGCAGCCCGACGCTTGCCAACATGAAGGAGAGGGGTCCTTGTGGACTCCTTTAAAAGTCCATCTAACCGTGGTACATGGCCCACGGTTACGAGCCTGGGTCACGAGTCTGAAGGGGCAGGATACACCCCTTTTGAGCCACAAGGAACAGGGAGCGGGAGACTCTGCCCAAATATTGCTATGGGTAAGAGAAAAGGCAAGATTACATCTTTACCATCAGTACCTGCCATGGGGCCAATGGACTGTCATCTTAGGCCCCTGAATATATCTCTGCTGGAAGAAAAGATAACACTTCTCTCCCAGTCGGTCTCCCTCTCCTCTGGGGAGCCGTCACCACCTTCTCAGCCTACTGGATTACCTGAGAAGGTAGGAAGTGCGTCCAATGTTGGGGCCACAACTCCTTCTGAAAATTCTTTGGAACCAATTGAAAGTAAGGATCTTAGTCAACTCAGTCTCCAGGTGCGCAATCTCTGACTCCTGTTCAGATGATAGAGGAGTCAGTAAGTATTGCGCTATCTGTTGACAGGGTAGTTACCTTGAATGATGTCTAGTTGACAGTAAAAAAATAGAGCGTTCATTAGAAGGTACTGTACAAAAATCATGCCAATTTTCTTCTGATATAACCTTAAAAGTGACAGACCAGGAAACTTGCTTGTCTGATATTTCCTTCCCCCCAAACCCACTCACAAATACTATGCTCTTTCTTTCTTCAATGGGTCAGTAGTAATAAATGGGTTAATGTAGTAGATACTCTTCAAAAAACAGCAGTTTCCAGCATTAAGGTAGCTCAATGCTTCATACTAAACTTGAGAAAATGTAAAATTTAATGAAGATGAAAACTCTTCGTCTTCTGAATTTTCCAATTTCTCATTACCTGGCCCCCCTGGAGCTCGTGAAGAAGTATTTTAAAGAAATATTACGGTATAATCAGGTAGATATGTTCCAACCTGATAATTTATATTATATTCCAAGGAGCTCTAGGGAGACAGGTGAAGAGGGTGAAATTGATAGAATTGTGTCTCCAGATAGTCTAGACATCTCTCAATTTTTAGAATCGTCATAAGATATAATAGCTAGACGAGCTACTTTGATAGTGGTGTTTAAAACTGAAACTGAGAAGCAGGCTATTCTAAAACTATATTTTGAAAAGAAACAAGTTCTGATTTGTGGTCAAAAAGTGAATATAGTTCCGGATGTCTCCAGACAAACCCAGTTTAGAAGAAGACAGTTCCCTCAGCTGAAGCCTAAGGCTTTGGCAGTGGGTGCAGCCTTCTTTCTTAAGTTTCCTTGCAAGTGTTTGATAACCTACACAAGTAACAAAATGTGTTTATGGATCCTCTTCAATTAGAGGAATTTCTTAAAGATAATTCTGTATTGAAAGTATCATAATGAGTTTTTTCTTTTGGTTAAGGATTGAAACATAGAAATAGACGGCAGATAAGCCACGGCCCATCTAGACTGCCCACCCCAATGACCCTCCCCTACCTTATAGAAACATAGAAATAGACGGCAGATAAGGGCTATGGCCCATCTAGTCTGCCCACCCCCTACCTTATAGAAACATAGAAATAGATGGCAGATAAATTGGTGACAAATAGAATAAATGGCAATATGCCTGACCCTGATGCTATATTGATAGTTGATTTGTTTTTATATTTTCTTTGTTGGTGTGTATCAAGCAGCTCATAATGTGGACTATATCACTGAAAAAGAGATAATTCTCTTCTTGTATTTGTTTTTGTACATATGTTTTGATATTCCTGTATTTTATGTTTTGTATATAATAAAGGTTAAATAAAAAATTAAATATTCTGAGAAAAAAAATTATTTAAGTACTTTGCACGTGGATTTGATATCCATGCTCATAATTGAGTGACAGACCTTTACAGCAGTGTTCTTCAACCGCTGGTCCGTGGACCGATGCCGGTCTGCAGAAATTTCCTGCCATTCCGCAGGGCCGATACGTGCATCGGGCCCAGACAGTGCTCTTCAGCCACTGGTCCACGGTGCGATCGATGCAGCGTTGTCTTTGGACCGGCTCTCTCTTCCTCAGTGCTGCAGTGCACAAAGTTGTGGGCAGAGGCTCCTACGTGCGTCTTGCGCCTGAACAGGAAACCTTCTCTATGACATCGCAATGTCAGAGGGAAGCCTTCCAGATGAGGCGTGGGAAGCGCGAGGAGCCGCTGCCCATGGCTTTGTGCACTGCAGCACTGAGGAAGAGGGAGCTGGTCCAAAGATAACACCGGGAGGCGGCATAAAACGGCCAGGCGGGAGCAGGCCAGAAGGCAAAGCACAGCATGGAGGGAGGGAGACAACAATGGTAGGGGGAATTATTTTATTATTTAATTTAATGATTGATTTACAACTGCTTTCTGTTCAGGAAGAAATGCATTTGTTTCTTCCTTTTCCTCTGGGGTTGTACTGCATGCAGAGTCTTGCATCTTAGGGTTTGTTTGTATATATTAGTAATTTTAGTTTTTGGTCCCATATTTGGATGGGGTTATCTGTGTTTTGGTAGAAATGAATATTGAGAAGCATACAGTGTGCTTTGTGTAGTTTAATTTTGTGGTTAACCATTATGTGTTAATACGATTATATTGTGTGTGTGTGTGTGTGTGTGTGTATATGGAAAATGAATGGAAAAGATGGTGTTACAATTAGTACTATTATGAGGGCGGGGTCTGGGGTGGAAATTGGGAGGAGATGGGCGGGGTCTGGCCCACGACTTAGCCCAGTATTGTTCAACTTCCGGTCCACAAAATAATTATTTTATTTCCGCTGGTCCATAGGTGTCAAAAGGTTGAAGAACACTGCTCTACAGAATCTGGGGGCACAGGTATATCATTGGAACTTAAGCACAGATATTTTTACTAACTCCCTTGTAAGTGCTGGCACCTAAATTCATATACACGTACATACCTGATTATGCTAGTTTGCTATAAAGAAAAGTGGGCACCTGTGGCCCTGTTTTACTAAGGTGCGCAAACCGATTAGCGCACGCTAATCGATTTAGTGTGTGCTAAACCCTAACGCGTGCATGTTAGTCTATTGGACGCGTTAGCATTTAGCGCACACAAATCGGTTAGCGCACCTTAGTAAAACAGGGGGGTATGTCGCAAGATGAAGTAAGAACTCCAGCTTGATAAAGTTTGATATGTTAATGTTAATTTTGTTCAATGTACATTTAATAATAATACTAATAATAATAATTTTATTTCTTGTATACCGCTATACCGTGAGGTTCAAAGCGGTTTACAGTAGATACAGAAGAGATGCAATTAAGTAAGATTAATTAAAATGAAGAAAAAGTACTTAGAGTTTGTCTTTATAATATATGTTATTTTGTACATTGTTTTGATTTTAAGCGGTTTATAAAATATTTTAAAGAAATCATTTTTTTTATTTCTAAAATTTCTAGACCGCCTATAACTAAGCGGTTAACAATTAAAACAGTCACAATAGTTCATGGACAATACAGTTACAAAACGCATTCAGTTACATTTATTTATTTATTCAATTTTCTATACCATTCTCCCAGGGGAGCTCAGAACGGTTTACATGAATTTATTCAGGTACTCAAGCATTTTTCCCTGTCTGTCCCGGTGGGCTCATAATCTATCTAATGTACCTGGGGCAAGGGGGGGGGGGGGATTAAGTGACTTGTCCAGGGTCACAAGTGAAAAGGCTTAGGTCCCAATTCCTGCCCCATACTTTCTCTGCCATTTGGAAGTCAGGTGCACCTGGGAAAGACAAACAGGGCCTGGCTTTACAGCTTTAAACAACAAATGCCTAAGGAAAATTACCAAGGTTCATGATACGTGTCCCTTCAACAAGGAGCAGTATGGGTTTGAACCCACAACCCCAGGGTGCTGAGGCTGTAGCTTTAACCACTGCGCCACATCACAATCACAAAGTAATTTAGTCCACTTACTTATGTCAAAAACTCAACGAATTTACATATTATCTATCCTCACTTAATAAAGTGCATAGAATGTGCAATATTAGGTGCCCTCTGAGGGCTCCTTTTACTAAGCCGCGTTAGGGCTTTAACGCGCGGAACAGCACGCGCTAAATTGCCGTGCGTGTTAGACCTTAACGCCAGCATTGAGCTGGTGTTAGTTTTAGCCGCGTAGCATGGGTTTAGCACGCGCTAAAATGCTGCGTGCACTAAAAACGCTTAGTAAAAGGATCCCCGAGTGTCTATAGATAGGAGGCAATTCTACTTATAAGTGTGTCTAAGTTTCCAGATGACCTCTTTGTTCGTAGGAAGCAATTTATAGCAACCAAATTCTAACATATGTTGGCTAAGTAGAGAGTGATTTCATCACAGCTATCAATGATACTAAGATACAGTAGTTATGAAGGTTTAGTATTTCTGTCTCTTAACTACCTACCTTTCCCCACCCCCCCCTCGCCGCACCATAAGATATTTAATTTTAAAAGAACATACTTTTCCTTAAGCAGATGTGGAAGAACAAGGCCTAGAAAACTGTCTCTAATGTTTGGAACTGTACAGATCCTGAGGGCATTTGGAATTTGGCCGATCTGTGAAGTTTATGAAAGTGAGCAAGAGTTTGTCTGACAGCCTGTCTGGTCTTCCTGACTCCAACTAGTCTGTTTCTAGAAAAGAAGTGGTGAAGAATATGCGGTATATCTTCTTTCTGCTTCTTTTCTATTACACAAAGGTTTCTTTTTTCTTTCAGTGAACAGTGATATCAAAATGATTTTAGGATAAAACTGAACACATTTCACATTTAAAGTTTGAAAAAACTTTGCTAAAGTTATACTAAATGTTGAAAATGCACAGAGATGTTATTCACGTGAAGATTCATGGGGGTCACAAGCAGTTCACTACTCATGAAATTTTAATAAAATTCTGTATTAATGAGCTACTGCAATGCAAAATCATGCAAAGCAGCCCATTAGTGCGGGAGAATTCAGTGGAAGTGGGCTCACACAGAAATGTTTGTGGTCTGGCTTTCACAGGAGAGAGAACCACACTTCAATGAGGAGTAATTTACATGTTTAGGCCAGACCCTATAGCTAAGGGGTCCTTTTGCCAAGCTGCAGTAAAATGTTGCCTTAGCATGCCCTTACGCTAAGGCCATTTTTACTAAAGCTGGCAAATGGCCAATTTCCTTTTTTCCCCCCCATTAATGGGCATGTGCTAATGTTCCATTAGAGTGCAATGATTTAAAAGAATTGCCACAGGAGCATTTACCAACACCTGCTTTATAGTAAGTAAGGTTTCATGTGGTAATCCTGCACTAACAATGCATATGCACTCATTGATTAGCACAGGAATGCCTGCATATGCCCTCCCCCCCCCCCAGACGCGCCCCCTTCAACAAAAATGTAAAATATTGTTAGCATGAGGGTAGTATGTGCACATTTGGAACACTGCAGGATGCACAAGTGTATGAAGCTAAGTTTCTTGTGCAAGTGTGCTATAAACTCATTTGTATGTGTAGCACATTTGCATGGCCAAGAGGCAGCTAACCCAAGAGAAATCCCATGGATTTGTACTGAAGCTACCTGTACCTGATTATAATTCATCTTGAACTGATTTGGAATAATTAAATCTAAAACCCAAATCCAATATATTGATACTGAATAATCTGGTACAACAGTTGTATGACCCAGGTCACTAAAGGCTCTCAGAAGGATTGCATTATAGTTTCAGAGTCTAATTCAGTACTATAAAACTTACAAATAAGATGGGATGTATATTTCCTTTATGCTTCCACAAAAATATAAAGACAAAACCATTTTTCTTGCTCTTTCTAATCATTGTGTACTCACGAGGGGTCTGAACCAAAGAATATTGAGTCAAAATACAATTTCCTTCCTTCTCATTTGGGTTCAAATGGATGTTTTCACTCTCACCAAAGTACTCTCTTTATAATTTTACTAAGCTGTACAACTTAATTTGTGTTTGGGTAAATATAAGACTACCTCATTCTGCAGAGAACTTCACAGGGCACGAGACTATCACGGGAACTCACGGCAGCCATTTTTGATGATGGCTTTGCAAGGGGCAGGAGTGTAGGAAGATCGCTCCTGCCCCCCCCCCCCTTCACCGCTAGACCACCAGGTAAGATCCGGGACGCAGGAGGGAGGCGGAGGGTGGGTCAGAGTCGGTCCAAAAGTTATTTGCAAATTTTTCATATTCGCAAGCCAGCTCTGCCTCTAGCCTCCACGAATATGGAGGGAGAAGTGTATTACATTTTAACTTACAGCATTTCCATTGCTTGTCATCTATGATTTGGCCTAAATGCTATGGCCAGAATTCATGAAAACGCTCAGATGAGTGCCAGGAACTATGACAGAGAACTCCATAAATTCTAGAAGACTGATGTCTAGCATCTTGCAGACCCCATCAGAAATGCACTAAATCTGGAGTGTCAGTTCAGATCTTTAAATCATGCTATAATCTCATGTTGTAGTAAGTTGATAGTACTTAAAGTAGCACTGATGCAGTGTTGCATATTTGTCTTGGAGGTTCTCAAAAAAAGAGACAAACTCAAGTAAATTCTCTATACAATTGATATCCTACCATGCCCAAAGCTCCCTGAATATGGGTTTCCTCCCTAATATAATGCTCAAGTTACACCACGCAGGGAGAGTGTAGAATCCTGGTACTTTAGCTCTATCAGTGAATCCATTGGTTTAATCTGGATGAATAGGATACTGGAGCACTGTGCCCAGATGATTAGCCAAAATCTTTGAATAGTTTTTTCTGTCCTAATTGATCAAGGCAACCATGTCACACCAATTAGACTTGGATGCTCAGTCAAATGGCTGAAGTTCTTGCAGTAGCACTGAGGTAAATAAAATTATTAAAAATGTAAATGAGCAACCATGGAGCTTCTTCACCATGCTGCCTTCCCAGGATAAGATCACTAGCACCCCAATAGAAAGATTTTTAAAGGAGGAATGCTGGGGGAAAGTTGTTGAAAGGGGAAAAAAAAGATGGAATAAGCATGGTGGAGAGGAGACTTGGTGAGGAAGCGGGAATGGTTTCAGAGTTATAGGGAAAGTCTGGGAGGGCATGAAAAGGATGAGCCTGGTGCAGTAGCATCACTACAGGAAGGGGACCCTAGAGATGGCAGCTGTCCCTCCCAAAATTGGGTCTCAGGATTCAGATTAGGTGGGGATTTGTGGATGAGGAAGGACAGAGACTCCTGGATTAGGTGAGGATTCCAAGACTGGGTAGGAGTGTGAGGACTCAGTGAATGAATTGGGGATTTAGGGATGGTGGGAGTGGGAACTGAGAAATAGAGTATGGACTTGTGGATTAGGTGGAACTAAGAGCATGTGTAAGGGAATGGTGTTTTTACAAGAGTGCTTAAAATTGGGTTTTATTTTCAGTTCTCAGTAAATGGAAAAATATCAGTTATGGGAATGGGCATATCTTGCATCTTTTAAATTTGTTGAGTAAAAAGAGAAAATGCATTTCTGTTTCTTTGGTGGGCTTTTACAAAGGTATGCTGCCAAGCAGCACTTGCTAATTGCTGAGGAATAGACTAGGCAGCTCGGCAACACACGTTTCTAAATTGATCAATTTGTCTATAATATTGTACTGCTCACAGAGACTGTAGCTTTTCTTAGTTTCCTTTTCTAATTTTTGATCCTCAATTTTGTAATTGCTGAGTTAGTCAGTGTTCTGCATGTATGACGAAGGTGAGAGATTCCACTAGTATAGTATGTATATTGTGCAGGAATCTTTATCAGTCCAAATTGTTTTTTTCTTCCAATAGGAAGTGTACTGGCACATTCTACAAGGGTTCTTCAAAGCGTTTCTGCACTTTCATATTTTCAAAGAAAATGGTTGGGGCGGGAGAAGTGGTAAGATGGCAGGTTATAGAATGTCATGTGACTAGTTAGTCAGGCAAGCCGGTTCACCTGTGGAAAAGTGATGCCATTTGCTTTTGAGAGATTTAGGGGTCCTTTTATCAAGCTGCGGTAGGGGTTTAACGCGCATAATACCACGCGTTAGACTGCCTGCCGCGCTAGCTGCTAACGCCTGCATTGAACAGGTGTTAGTTTTTAGGCGGCTGCAGGGGTTAGCACGTGATGAAATGTCCAATGCGCTAACTCCGCTAGCGAGCTTGATAAAATGACCCCTTAATAAATAGTGTTTAAAAAAATAAAAATGCTGAAACTTTTTGAAGATCCCTTGAATATCTACAGCAATGGCATAATAAGGGAGAGTTGGGGGGGGGGGTTCCTCCCTAGTCATCATCTTGGTAATCCTCCTCTGCTGCTCCAGCCCTGGGTTTAGGTTTAACCTGCCTCTGCCTAGCTGGGACTTGTAGTTCTGCCTTTAGCTCTTTAGTTTGTGGTCTATGAAATAATAAACAGGCCTTTGAGGACTCAGACCCAGTCTGAGGACTGCTTCTCAAAGATATTTTCTTTCCGTGCAGTATCCTAGGTTGTTCACAGAGACTTGGATGTGTAGAAACTGGCGCCAACTCACTTCCTTTGGCATCTGCTCCCCGACACTGCTGTGCGCGTGCGCGTGCTGTGCGCGTGCACCCTTTCCCTTCCCTCGTAATTTTAATTTTCCCAGCGTGAGCAGTATCACAAACTTGCTGCCCCTATCGGTGTCAGCTCTCTCCAATGTCACTTGCAGGTCCCACGCCTAGGAAGTGGCGTCAGAGGGAAAGCCAACATGATGCGGGCAGCAAGTTCGTGATGCTGCTTGCACTGGGAAAATGAAAGAGATACAGGGAAGGGGGCGCGGGAAGGCATGGGGGAGGGGGCGAAGAAGAAGGGAGAGAGGTACTACCGCACCCTTGCTATGCCACTGACCTGCAGGGCTGCCTTTTTTAAAGGATAATGCTGTTATGGTATGGAAGGTTTGATACATATCTATAAACTTATCCTCAAAATGTGAAGTCAAAGACCAATTGTGATGTATATAAGAAGGAATTCTTTTCAAAATCTTCTTAGTTATAAAAAATGTAAGTATATTTAGTATATTTAAAGGCTAAGAGACCTCAAGTGTTCACGGTCGTCTGTCTTTGGAACAAGTCCTGTCAGAACGGCCTCTGGTGATAAAAGGAAAGGCATACGAGACTGATGATAGTTCACCAGGGGCCGTTCTGACAGGACTTGTTCCAAAAAAGACAGATGACCATGAACACTTAGGGCTCCTTTTACAAAGGCGCTTTGGCGGTTTAATGCGCATAATACCGCGCGCTAGCCTCTACCACCTCCTCTTGAGCAGGCGGTAGTTTTTAGGCCAGCGCGGGGGTTAACGCGTGATGAAAAGTCACGCGCATTAACCCCACTAGTGCGGCTTGATAAAAGGAGCCCTTGAGGTCTCTTAGCCTTTAAATATACTAAATAAATACTTATCTTTTTTTTTTTTTATAACTAAGAAGATTTTGAAAAGAATTCCTTCCTATATACATCACAATATGAGGTTTGACACCTATGACATTTTGAGCAACTTATTTGCTGGATTTTCTGTTACTGGCAGTGGAGGGAAACTGAGATGTTTATATTTTTTTAGAAATTTAATATACTACTTTTACTAGGCATGTAGATCAAAGCAGTTTATAGGCTAAGACAAAGATATGAAAGGAACGCCAATGATTAAAACAGGAACGATAAAATCTATCTTTCCATAGAGAAAAGTTAAAAACAAACAACCTTAAAGAACAAGGGCTAGTCATTGTCATGTACAGATTGCTGACTCACCAACCAAGACCAGACAATGGTGGGCTCAAAGAAATGTATTTTAAGTGCAGTATTAATTTTTTTTTTTTAATGGAAGCTCTCCATGGATAGAAGATGGAAGATTGTTCTATAACATAGGTGCCACAAAGAAAAAACAGATTCCAGAAAGACTTGTAGTGGGCATGCGTTAGAACTGAAAGAGCTATGCAATGGACAAGAGACCTCAGTGCCTGGTGAGGAGTGTATGAAATGGTTAACTCCAATAAATATGATGGATTACCTATGTGAATTACCTTATGAGTCAAACATAAGATCTTGAATTGTATGTGATAATAAACAGGAAGCCAATATAAATTTTGAAGAATAGGAGAGACATGGTCATTTTTGCATGCATTACACAAGAACATGGAAGCAGTATTCTGGAGGGTTTGGATTCTTTGAGCTGGGATTTGGCTATGCCTACATATATAATATTATAGTAATTTATGTGTGAAATCAAAAAAAGTATGAATAAAAGTACAGTATGTATAATCAGGGGTATCCAGAAGACGCCACAAAGGACATAATTGACTCAATGCCAGAAAACCAGATTTAATCACCTTCCATATCTGTGAGAACATAAGAACATAAGAATTGCCACTGCTGAGTCAGACCAGTGGTCCATCATGCCCAGCAGTCCGCTCACGCGGCGGCCCTCTGGTCTAAGACCAGCACCCTAACTGAGACTAGCCCTACCAGCGCACGTTCTTGTTCAACAGAAACTTGTCTAACTTTGTCTTGAATCCTTGGAGGGTGTTTTCCCCTATAACAGCCTCTGGAAGGGCATTCCAGCTTTCTACCACTCTCTGGGTGAAGAAGAACATTTGGACAAAGGTGACCCCATAGACATAGTATACCTAGACTTCCAGAAAGCCTTCGACAAGGTACCTCATGAGCGCCTTCTAAGGAAACTGTGGAACCACGGGGTGGAAGGGGACATACACAGATGGATCAGAAACTGGCTGGCAAACAGGAAACAGAGGGTAGGAGTAAAGGGACACTATTCTGACTGGAAAGAGGTCACAAGTGGCGTCCCACAAGGGTCAGTGCTGGGACCACTGCTATTCAATATATTTATTAATGACTTGGAAACAGGGACAAAGTATGAAGTTATAAAATTTGCGGAGACCAAACTCTCCGGTAAGGTTAGATCTGTAGAGGAATGTAAAGAACTCCAAAGGGACCTGGACAAACTGAGTGAGTGGGCAGATAAATGGCAGATGAGCTTTAATGTGGAGAAATGTAAAGTTATGCACATAGGGAAAGGGAACCTGATGTTCAACTACACGATGGGGGGGATGACATTGGAAAAAGGCAACCTAGAAAAGGACTTGGGGGTTTTGGTGGATAAAACAATGAAACCAGCAGCACAATGCGCAGCGGCCTCAAAAAAGGCGAACAGAATGTTGGTCATTATCAAAAAAGGTATCACTACCAGAACCAAGGAAGTTATCTTCCCGCTGTACAGGGCAATGGTGCAACAGCATCTGGAGTACTGCATTCAGTACTGGTCGCCGTACCTAAAGAAAGATATGGTGATACTCGAGAGGGTCCAGAGAAGAGCAACAAAAATGATAAAGGGCATGGAAAACCTCTCGTATGCTGAGAGGCTGGAGAAGCTGGAGCTCTTTTCCCTGGAAAAGCGGAGACTTAGAGGGGATATGATAGAAATTTATAAGATCATGAAGGGTATAGTGAAGGTAGAGAGAGACAGATTCTTCAGACTGGCGGGGGCAACAAAAACTAGAGGGCACTCAAAAAAATTGAAGGGAGATAGGTTCAGAACAAATGCTAAGAAGTTCTTCTTCACCCAGAGGGTGGTGGACACCTGGAATGCGCTTCCAGAGGGGGTGGTTGAGCAGAGTACGGTTTTGGGTTTCAAAAAGGGATTGGATGAATTCCTGAAGGGTAAGGGAATCCAGGGGTACAATTAGAGGGTTACTATACAAGACAAAATGCTCTTGAGTAATAGATCACTACAGGTCATTGATCTGGGGGGCCGCCGCGGGAGCGGACTGCTGGGCATGATGGACCTATGGTCTGACTCGGCAAAGGCAATGCTTATGTGCTTGTGTGCTTACGTTTGTACGGAATCTATCCCCTTTCAACTTTAGAGAGTGCCCTCTTGTTCTCCCTACCTTGGAGAGGGTGAACAACCTGTCCTTATCTACTAAGTCTATCCCCTTCAGTACCTTGAATGTTTCGATCATGTCCCCTCTCATTCTCCTCTGTTCGAGAAAGAAGAGGCCCAATTTCTCTAATCTTTCGCTGTACGGCAGCTCCTCCAGCCTCTTAACCATCTTAGTCACTCTTCTCTGGACCCTTTCGAGTAGTACCGTGTCCTTCTTCAGGTACAGTGACCAGTGCTGGACGCAGTACTCCAGATGAGGGCGTACCATGGCCCGGTACAGCGGCATGATAACCTTCTCTGATCTGTTCATGATCCCCTTCTTTATCATTCCTAGCATTCTGTTTGCCCTTTTTGCCGCCGCCGCACATTGTGTGGACGGCTTCATCAACTTGTCGATCAGAACTCCCAAGTCCCTTTCCTGGGAGGTCTCTCCAAGTACCGCCACGGACATCCTGTATTCGTGCATGAGATTTTTGTTACCGACATGCATCACTTTACACTTGTCCACATTGGACCTCATCTGCCATGTAGATGCCCATTCCTCGAGCTTGATTATGTCACGTTGCAGATCTTTGCAATCCCCCTGCGTCTTTAATACTCTGAATAACTTCGTATCATCCGCAAATTTAATCACCTCGCTCGTCGTACCTATGTCCACATCATTTATAAAGATGTTAAAGAGCACGGGTCTAAGCACCGAGCCCTGCGGCACCCCACTGGTGATGCTCTTCCAGTCCGAGTATTGTCCATTTACCCCCACTCTCTGTTTCCTATGCTTCAGCCAGTTTTTAATCCACGTGAGTATTTCACCCTCAATTCCAGGGCTTGCAATTTTCCGAAGTAGTCGTTCATGCGGAACCTTGTCGAACGCCTTCTGAAAATCCAGATATACAATGTCGACTGGATCGCCCTTGTCTATCTGTCTGTTTACTCCCTCAAAGAAGTGCAGCAAGTTCATCAAACACGATCTGCCTTTGCTATAACCGTTTCTGTCAAGGTGATCAATGATGCTGTGATCAATGATGCTGTCCTTTATCAGTGACTCTACCATCTTTCCCGGTACAGAGGTCAGACTCACCGGTCTGTAGTTCCCCGGATCTCCCCTCGAACCTTTCTTGAAGATCAGTGTAACATTCGCTACCTTCCAGTCTTCCGGAATCTTTCCCAATTTGATCGACAGATTAGTTATTAGTTGAAGCAGTTCAGCTATGATCCCTTTCAGTTCCTTGATGACCCTCCGATGGATGCCATCCAGTCCCGGGGATGTATAGCTCTTAAGCCTATCAATCTGCCTACATACCTCCTCTAGACTGACCGTCAATCCTGTCAGCTTTACATCTTCGTTTCCAGCAGATAGCCTGATGGGTTCCAGTATGCTGTGTACATCTTCTTCGGTAAATACAGATGCAAAAAATGTATTCAGTTTGTCAGCGATTGCTTTGTCCTCCTTTAGTGCTCCCTTTATTCCATGGTCATCCAACGGTCCCATCACTTCCTTTGCGGGTCATTTCCCCTTAATATATCAAAAGAACGGCTTGAAGTTCTTCGCCTCCTTGGCTATTTTTTCCTTGTAGTCTCTTTTGGCCCCTTTTACCGCCTTATGGCACCTGCATTGATGTTGTTTGTGCTTGTTCCAGTTTTCATCCGTTTTTGACCTTTTCCTAAACTAAATTAAACTAAACTAAATCTTAGGTTTGTATACCGCGCCATCTCCGCAAGCGCAGAGCTCGGCACGGTTTACAGAAGTTAAGAGGAAAGGAACTACAATGAAGGGATAAAGGAGAGGGACTAAGAAGATAGAGAGGGACCGGATGCTAGAGAACGGGAGGTAATTAGATTTTTGAAAAGAGCCAAGTTTTCAAGTGTTTGCGGAAGGATTGGAAGGAGCTTGAATTTCTGAGCGGGGGTGAGAGGTTGTTCCAGAGTTCTGTGGTTCTAAAGGGGAGGGATGTTCCAAGTTTTCCTGCGCGGGATATACCTTTTATAGAGGGGAAAGACAGTTTCAGTTTTTGTGAGGGTCTAGTGGGGTGTGGGTTTGAGGAGTTCCAAAAGAGTTGGATAACGGGAGGAAGGACGCCATGTAGGATCTTGAAGGCTAAGCAGGCACATTTATAGAGGACTCTGAAGTATACTGGGAGCCAGTGAAGCTTGGAGAGTGAAGCTTCCTTAAATGAAGTTTTCTTGTCTCTAATCGCTTCCTTCACCTCTACAGTAAGCCACGCCGGTTCTTTGTTCTTTTTCCTCTTGGATCCCTTGTTGATACACAGTATATATATATTTTGCGCCTCGGTGACTGTGTCCTTAAAAAGGGACCAAGCTTGCTCTAGCATTTTTACAGTGCTTATCCTCTTCTTAATCTTCTTCCCTACCATGAGTCTCATCCTTCGTAATTCCCTTTTCAGAAGTTCAGTGCCGTGGCTGTCATTTTGGACCGATGTTTCTCCCCTGCATCCAGATCAAAGCGGATCATATTGTGATCACTGCTTCCCAGCGTCCCTTCTACTTCTACATCTTGTGCTGGTCCTCGCAGGCCATTTAGAATTAAGTCCAGAATTGCATTTCCTCTAGTATTTTCCTTGACAAGTTGTGAATGAAAAGAAAGTCTAGTATCAAAAATAATACTCAAATAAAGGATTCAACAGAGGGAAACCAGAATATTGAATTATTAAGAATTAATACAGGGTGTGTAGCACAGCTGGCTATCCAGCATGCCTCAGTTTTAACACAGTTTAAGACCACCTTGTTATTATTAAGTCTAGGTGCTAGACATTCAAACAGCTGTAAATAATGGAGATCAGGAGGCTCAAGTTCTACAGTTAAGGTTGAAGGTATCTAGGACTAGTATGTTTCCCCATGAATGGAATGAGATTCCAATGTATATACGACAACAGGAAAACCTGGAAAAAAATTTTAAAACTATTAAAAAGACATCTTCTCATATTTATGACCTGATTCTATGAGTGTATTAGGAGTGACATTACCTGTGAAGAAAGAAATGACTGTTTTAGGGGTTGTGTTGGATTCAGGTTTAACTATGAAATGGCAGATAGTTAAGACTTTAAAGGCATGTTTTAGCTAACTTCACATGCTATATCGTTTGAAATTGCTGATTTCCCATTTTGATTTTAGGACTGTTGTGCAAGGGATGTTTTTTTTTTAGATTGGACTGCTGGAACACTCTCTTCCTCAGTTTTTCAAAAGCGAGCAAGAGAGCATTGCAGTTAGTACAAAATGCTGCAGCTAGGTTGGTCATGGGTGTTGACAGGATGGCACATACGCCTGTTTTAAAGAAATTGCATTGGCTGCCAGTTGCATTCCAGGTTCAGCATAAGGTGATTTCTGTGGTTTATCAAACTACCATCAAATACCCTGGTATTTTTGCCAAGTTGTGGTACCTTATCAGCCAAATAGATCCTTGTGATCTGAAAACCAAACGTTATTGGACTCAATAGTGCAGGGGAGATATGTAGACACCAGAGCAATGGCTTTTTGTATTGCTGGTATTAAGCTGTGGGCAGTTACGATTATGTTCAAATTGGTTACGATTTAAGAAACAGTTAAAAACTCAGCTGATTGTTACAGTATTTGGGGGATGTATTTGGTTGATTCTGGAGCAAAATATACTTTTTAAGAGTAAAGATTTTATAACCCTATTTTGTTATGTTCATTTTAGGTATGTTTTATTATTGTAAACCGTTTGATGTTTATAGGGTATGTAAATTTTAAAATAAACATTCTTAATTTCTGAATATTTCTATAAGTGGTGTTTCACATTTAAAGAACAGTGAAAGAAATTCATATTTTAATGCAAATTGAATTGAGTCTTTAAGTAAAAGGAGCCTTTAATCTCCGCATTGTTCAGGTATATTAAATAGATTCTGAGCATGCAGGGACAGGCAGCAGAAAATGCTTCAGCATCTGAATAAATTCATGTAAACCAATCTGAGCTCCCTTGGGAGAGCTGTATAGAAAATTGAATAAATAAAGATGTTCATTTCCATCAGAATATACTGGACTGGATAAATGTCACTACCAAGGACAATGTAATGAGAACATGATGGGAGGCTACATGTGAGGGCTGATTCATTTAAGTGACCTATAATATAATCACAAATCTAAAAAAAAAAAAAAACCTACTCCTTAAACTGTGGTCATCTATGTATAACTTCAATATAAATACATGTTAATTGTGATTCATATGTTGCTTTTTATGACTTAATACAAATTCAGTGTTTTCACATTTTAAACAGCTAAATTGCAAAATTTGACTACCCTGGCCACAAAAGCAAAGTTTTATGGAAAAATAACAGACATTTTCTATATTTCTATCTGTTTTAGGCATGAGCAATTAGGAAATTGTGTTACATAGTGATATTAATTACTTTTCAAATGAACTAGCTTTCTAAGCCACATTCACTTTTGATTCATTGGCAGTGATTTCTTGCACCAAAAGTATCCAGATTTGCCCCCAAATCCTTTAAAGGTATTTTCTCTGTTCTCCTATCAGCTACATTGCTTTCTCTTAAGACTATTCTTTTTTTTTTTCCAGGAGCATATGAATCATCAACCCTTCTTCCTAAAGATATACTACACTTCTTCCAAAAGATATACTAGACTATTGCATAATCCTCTACCTCCCCTGCCCTGCAACAATGACAAAACAACTACAAACAATTCAAAACACAGCCCTGAGACTCGTCTACTAATTGAGGAAACACGACCACATTACAGAGGCATACCTCAACTCACACTGGCTTCCAATTCCAGAAAGAATACTATTTAAATTCTACTGTATACTATTCAAAACTATAAACTGAGATAGCCCAACCTACCTGAACAACCGCCTCATCCAAACTACCTCAACCAGGCATAGGAAAACTCACACTCCATTCACACACCCTCCAATCAAAGAAGTTAAACGGAAAAAACTATATGACGGCCTCCTAGCCACTCAAGCAGCAAATCAAATCTCCAATCTACTGATAAGAATCCCAGACTATAAAACATTCAGAAAAGAAATAAAAACTATACTCTTCAAGAAATCCCTGAAAAAGTCTTAACACTATGAGTACATTCCTTCCTCCCATCTTCTTCCTGACTCCCCCCAAATCAACCTGATCTACCCTTTACTCGCTCTGGAAATGACCAGAGATCTTCTTTTGTAACCCACCTTCTATAACTCTTTTGTAATCCGCCTTGAAACCGCAAGGTAACGGCGGAATAGAAATCTCTAATGTAATATAATCTAACATGCAAAGTTTTGGGGACTTCTAACTCTGGCATGGGTACAAGCAATGCAAAATCATAACAAAAACACTTGCAAAATCTTATCAGCAACAACAGATCGAAAAATGTCACATACATCTGTGATGTTACTAAATAAATAATTTTTGTCAGCAATTTCTGTACCTTTTCTTCAGTGTTTTCCAGGTGCACTCTATGTAAACTTAAATCAGTTCCAAAGAGAGCTTGTCAGCTGAGACAGTCCAGCTTCTTGACAGCAATATTCATTAACTTCACTAAAAACCGAATATACTGTATTTGCACAGCAAAAAAGAGATTGGGACAGGGAAAGTGTTGATCATCACATTTGGGGCTGGAACTGACTTATTTTTCTCTGCCGCAGAACTGGCTACAGCTGCACAATTTTCTCCTTGAAAATTACCATGTAGCTGTTGGGCAATTGAGAAAGGTTGAACTTAATGACCTCTAGTTTTCTTTCAATGTAGCTATGCAACCAGGTCACAATGTGAATGTTTGAAAGTCTCCTATGAAGAGACTGTACGCATCTTCCACACAGAAGACTTCTTTTGCTGTAATGTCATCACCTGCCTTGTGTTGTTTTCATGCACTGTGAACAAAATATGTTGTGCATGATTGATCTCATATTACATTATATTCCCAACCCTGTCCTAGAAGAGTACCAGGCCAATCGGGTTTTCAGGATCACCCTAATGAATATGCATGAGAGAGATTTGCACATAATGGAAGTGACAGATATGCAAATCCACTCCATGCATATTCATTAGGGTGATCCTGAAAACCCGATTGGCCTGGTGGTCTTCCAGGATAGGGTTGGGAACCACTGATCTATACAATGTAACACATAGCTTTTGGAATGTATGCACCTTTTTCTGCGATTGTTTTCAATATACAGTATGTATTGTGTCTTTCCACACAACATTAATGAATAACTCTGTTTTTTGTAGCCATAGTTTGGTGGAGGGGTTTTGTTTGTTTTTATTTGTTCTGATCTGTGTATTTTCTTGCTTCTCCTATTTGTTATTGAGTTAGTTTAACTCAGGGGTGTCCAATGTCGGTCCTCGAGGGCCGCAATCCAGTCGGGTTTTCAGGATTTCCCCAATGAATATGCATGAGATCTATGTGCATGCACTGCTTTCAATGCATATTCATTGGGGAAATCCTGAAAACCCGACTGGATTGCGGCCCTCGAGGACCGACATTGGACACCCCTGGTTTAACTGCTATCTTGCCTCTAACTCATATAAACTCTGGGGTTGAGGTAAACTTTATTTTGCTTTTTTTTTTTAATCAGGGGAAGTTAGGCTGGCTACAATTTAAGCACCTGTGATATCTCTCATCCCTTCCACCCTTCTCCATATTTAACACTCTAACCAGTGGTTCCCAACCCTGTCCTGGAGGACCACCAGGCCAATCGGGTTTTCAGGCTAGCCCTAATAAATATGCATGGAGCAGATCTGCATGTCTGTCACTTCCATTATATGCAAATCTCTCTCATGCATATTCATTAGGGCTAGCCTGAAAACCCGATTGGTCTGGTGGTCCTCCAGGACAGGGTTGGGAACCACTGCTCTAGACCCCCCCCCCCATCCTCACTAAATTTGTTTTACCTGAGGACACTTTCATAGGGTTACACAGGCTTTAAGTGTATGTTTTAAGCCTGAGTCAAGTCATAAAAACTCAAACACACTTGGGGCACTTTGTTCCTTCCCCCTGTCCTTACCTCAGAGAGTATGCTATGGCCAGCCCCCAAAGCCCTCAGCACAATCCTTTATTGCTTCATTTGGGACCTCTGCAACTTACAAAATGCCATTCTCATCTCCAACCCATCCACCCCACCTTATCCCACCCCACTCTACCCCATTAGGGACCCTAGAGGAATGGAGCCATCCTCCTTTCTGGAGGCTATTTCCTGACATTCCTTTATCTGCTTATGGCAATGACATCCCTGGTGGGTTTCCACTCTACTTCCTGTGCTTCCTCCTTCTGACTAGCTCAGGATCCCGCCCCCTGCTATGACTACAATTTTTGAACATCCTGAATATCCCAAAAGTATAATTTGATGAAACAACACACCTTCAGGGACACATGAGTAATCTTTACTGAGCAGTGCTAGATGTAACTTGAGAACTCAGCACCTCCGAGTCCAATGTGCTCCTTCTTCATTCTCCAATCCAGAGCTGACTAAATTGAGGCTTTGAAAATGGCTCCACCCTCTCCCCTCTTCTCCCTACCAAGCTCCTAGATCAGGGGTGTCAAAGTCCCTCCTCGAGGGCTGCAATCCTGTCGGGTTTTCAGGATTTCCCCAATAAATATGCATGGGATCTATTAGCATAGATCTATTAGCATAGAAAGCAGTGCATGTAAATAGATCTCATGCATATTCATTGGGGAAATCCTGAAAACCCAACTAGATTGCGGCCCTTGAGGAGGGACTTTGACACCCCTGTCCTAGATGGTGGCTTGGAACTAGATAATGAAACAGGGACAAATGTTTCCCCGTCCCTGCAAGTTTTGAAATGTAACTCATAAGCTGTAAGACTAATTTTCAACCTGAAAAAATACGGCTCGATATCAGCCTTCATCAGGCAACTACACTGGCTACACATCCCATCACAAATAAAATTTAAAACTTCATGCATCTTATACCAAATAATTCATGGAAACTCAGCAGCTCCACTCATCCAACTCTTCTCAAAGGCATGGTCTACCTCCCACAGAACCCTTAACAGGATCCTACTAAACCTTCCCTCAACAAAGAATCTCCAATACAAGCAAATTTTTCACTCCATGCTTACCTTCCTAGAAGTGAAAACTTGGAATGACCTCACTGAACCGACCAGAACAGAACCCAACTACATCACATTCCGGGAAAAAATGAAAACCAACCTCTTTGACACTTGAACTTCTCAGATCTTCCCCTGCCAAAATTTTCCACCTTTTTCTCCTCCCCTTTCTCTCCCCTTCCCTCTCTTCTCTCTGTAAGTCACCTTGACCCTGCCTAGGTATGCGCAACGCAGAAATAGAAGATTAGATTAGATTTTGTCGCTGTCCCTGCCCCATTCCTGTAAACTCAACCTTAACTGCACAAATCTCGAACACTTATGATTTTAAAGTATTTGAGGCTTGTGCAGATGAAGACAAAGCTTACAGGAATGGGGCAGGGACGGGAAAATGAGTTCCCATGGGGACAGGGAAAAATTTGTCCCTGTGCCATTCTCTACTTGGAACCTTCTCATATCCACCTCTCTTCCTTCCGTCTTGAGGGGGAACCAGGGATGAAGGGGCCGCTTTAGTCCATGTTAATTTCAGCTGGCTGGACAATCCAGCCAACTGCTCTCCATATTTTTATTGCTATCTTTCTGGTATAGGGCACTACTTAACTCTCTATAAATGTAATATTTGATTAATAATATGGTTATTGACATTTGATACCAATAGGTGCCCTGTTTATATATTTACATAAATTTGGAAACTTGTGTTCACTTTATTTCCCAATTGTAATACTAAATGCACTTCATTTAGGCACTTTTCATATAATCACAAGAATTAAAATATTCTTTTTCTGCAAACTTCCAGAAAAATGCATATTTCTATGCTTTGATTACAGAATTGACCTTCAGCTAATGTGATTTGAATCTTTTGCTTCTTTCAGTTTAATTAATATTAATGATACTGAAAACAAATCAATGCAAACCCCAAGTTACAGGTTAATTAAGGAACCATAAGAGCACATGAGCCTCTTAACAGCAGGTATTTTAGCTGTGTTATCCATCAAATTCAAAATCATTGTGACACATTACCATACGAGCCAATAACAGCAGAAATCCAGGAGGTAATCAACATAGTTGTGGGGTAGATTCAAAGTGATGCTGAACAAGGATCAGGGCATGCCAGAAATCCAGAAACAACTGTCAGATGTTTTGAATTAGTCTTTCAGGTGAGGATCCAACTTTAGATTTTGTAACAGAGATCAAAATGAAAGGACAGATATAGTACGAATGACATATCTGCCCATAAGGCATTCTTTGTTTTCTAGAAAATGAAAACACCTCCCATTAAACAAAAGTATATCTGTCTCTGAAAGTATTACTATTTGATGAAAAGCAAATGGCCTTTTTTTTGTTTGCATGCT
Source organism: Geotrypetes seraphini (assembly GCF_902459505.1). Taxonomy (NCBI): domain Eukaryota; kingdom Metazoa; phylum Chordata; class Amphibia; order Gymnophiona; family Dermophiidae; genus Geotrypetes; species Geotrypetes seraphini. The sequence goes on from NC_047084.1 coordinate 30,666,669, forward strand.
TACATGCAATGTGTTTACATTTGGATGAAAATGTAATTCCCTGTAAGAAGCTACTCTGCAAAACTGGTTCCAATGTAAGGCCCATGGAATGAAACATGAATGGCCTCACTTCTTTTGCTGTTGAAAACCATGAAACAAGAGTTGGACGTTCTAGAATTAAATTAAAAAAACATATGTACTAGCAGAAGAAAGTTTCACTCTATTAATCCATACAGCGGTGCTGAAAAGTTAAGAAGAGAATGATATGGATATGATTCAATCAATAAAAACAATGTAACCCCCCCCAAAAAAACAAAAAACAACACAACCCAAAACAAACCCAACAACGTAGAATTTCAAATTGGCACTTAACAAATAAGATAACACTCTTGGCAGCTACATTGGCAAAATAACGCTCAGAATTTAGGAAGTTGGTATATCATAGAAGAAGACTGCAGTTTGTTTGTTTAATATCTGGAAGTCTGTGAATTCTCACCAAAATCACTCACAGGCAATATGAAGATACGCAATCAGGGGTCTCAAAGTCCCTCCTTGAGGGCCGCAATCCAGTCGGGTTTTCAGGATTTCCCCAATGAATATGCATGAGATCTATGTGCATGCACTGCTTTCAATGCATATTCATTGAGGAAATCCTGAAAACCTGACTGGATTGTGGCTCTCAAAGAGGGACTTGGAGATCCCTGTAGGTCAGTGGTTCCCAAACCCTGTCCTGGGGGACCCCCAGCCAGTCGGGTTTTCAAGATATCTCTAATGAATACGCATGAGAGAGATTTGCATATAATGGAAGCGACAGGTATGCAAATCTCTCTCATGCATATTCATTAGGGATATCTTGAAACCCGACTGGCTGGGGGGTCCCCCAGGACAGGGTTTGGGAACCACTGCTGTAGGCAATCATCCTATTCCTTCTTACTTATTTCTTGATGAGCTTTGAAACCTGATTACTTGGGTCAATTTATTTTAACACTACAGAACAAGAACCAAGGTAATATAAATTCCATGGCATAATGGATGGAAAACCCAAAAACTTCAGCTATTCAGCATAAGAAATTAGGACACGGACTGGGAGTTGTGGGAACATTGGTTATGATTTGCAAAGGGCAGGTTGAGGAGTACAGGAGTGACACGTCCGCCTGTTTGGGAAACACGGTGGGCGCTAGGACCTAGAGTGCGGAAGTGATCAAGCTCCTCAGGGGGGCAGTGCGCTGCGATTGGCCAGTCCCGGCGCAGCACTTCGCGCTCCCGAGCTCAAGGTGAGGCAGTCGAGCGGCGCGGCGAACTTGTGCAGGATGAAGCTCTGCCCCGGCAGACGGCTGGCTGCGGAGATCCTGCCTCTGGAGAGCTGAGCGATTTGATCCGAGGAGAAAACGGCTCCCTTTAGATTTCAGCGGGTGCACGCTACCAAAAGCAAGGTTTCCAATTCGGCCCCACGACGGGAATCATGATGAATGGACCAGATGAGGTGAGAGGCGAACATTTCATTTTAAAAGGCAAACTTTTGAGCGAGAGAGAAGGGCATATCGTCCCGATCTGCTTTGGGGTTTAATCGAATAAGTTTTAATACAAAAGGATTGTGAAATTGCTGTTTGAAGAACTTTCAACTGGATATGCACAGCCAGACTTCTTAGTAGGTAAAAAGTCTTTTGCGTACTATAAAGAAGACAAACGAAAATTTGAATCCTGTATCCGATTGTGAATCTTTCTTACAAATATTTTATCAACTAGCTTGTGCACATGGATTAGGATGGCCTTTCTCAATAGTAGTTTTAAGGCGCGTTACCTTCGGGTACAGTGGGGATTTTCTCAGAGGGCTTTACAACTTAGGGCTCCTTTTATGAAGGTGCGCTAGGGTTTTTAGCGCACGCGCAAAATTGCTGCGTGCATAGCGTGCGGTAGCCGAAAATCTACCGCCTGCTGAAAAGGAGGCGGTAGGCTAGCGCGCTTGGGAATTTAGCGCTATTGCGCGTGTTAAGGCCCTAGCACACCTTCGTAAAAGGAGCCCCAAGTTTCGACCTGAGGCAGTGGAGGGTTAAGTAAGTTACTTGCTCTGAGAGTATAAGGACTGGCAGTGGGATTTGACACTGGATCTCTGCTGACTGTTCTAACCATTAGGTAAAAAAAAAAAAAAAAGAAGCTGTTGTAACTTTACTGTATTCCAGCAGCACATAGAGTATCATGATAAAAGATTGTTCTGGCTTTCTCCTTTATTTGATTTTCTGCAGGACAGTAGCTGAAGTGTATACAGTAGTGTGCCTTCTTTGCAGGTTGTAACTTCCCCGCTCCAGGTTCAAAAACGGTTTCCATCAAGAAGTTCTTGCAAACTCTCAGGTAGAGGAACTGATTGTAGAGATTAGTAGTTGGCATGGATGGGCTCAGGCTCCAAGACTGATCCAGAATGCCAACAGAAAAGGAAAGTTTTCCAAAATGCTGCAACTAAGCCTGAGCAGTGTTTACCGTGCAAACATGAAAAGTATGTTGATCTAAGCATCCTTGTTGCCATAGGAGCCAGCTCTGTGGGTGCCACTGGGTGCTGTGCACCCTTAATATTAATCAAGCTCCTTCACTGTGTCCAGGAAGTGGTATTTTGAATTATGTTTGGCACCTCAATCAGCTTAGCTCTTCTCCTAAGCCCTTAATGGAAGAAGCAACTAACTTGTTAGTCACATACAGAAGGATTAACACAAGTCTGCAGACACTGTAGCGCAGTGGTCTCAAACGCGCGGCCTGGGGGGGGTCACATGCGGCCCGCCAGGTACTATTTTGAGGCCCTCAGTATGTTTATCATAATCACAAAAGTAAAATAAAACAGTTTCTTGATCATATGTCTCTTTATCTATAAATTACAATTAAGATGTAGCCAAAAGGAAAGATTTATAAACTATAAAGTGTTTTACCTCATACAAAATTGTCATTTATTTAATAAGCCATTAACTATTTTTTCTCAGGCCCTCCAAGTATCTACAAATCCAAAATGTGGCCCTGCAAAGGGTTTGAGTTTGAGACCACTGCTGTAGTGCGACTCCTTATCCACTCCTAACCTAGCTGAGATCATATTCGTATACCTTTCTGATTTCTCATGCAATTTTCTTTGTTGTTCCCCTAATTTTTAAACTCCTGTTATTCTCTCTTATCTATTCAGTTTTCTATACCATTCTCCCAAGGGAGCTCAGAACAGTTCACATGAATTTATTCTGGTACTCAAGCATTTTTCCCTGTCTGTCCTGGCAGGCTCACAAATCTTTCTAATAATGTACCCAGGGCAATGGGGGATTAAATTACTTATCCATCTCTCTTGCATATTTTTTGATAGGATTAAGTTACTTACCCAGGGTCACAAGGAGCGGGATGGGTTTGAACCCACAACCTCGGGGTGCTGAGGCTGTAGTTGTAACCACTGCACCACACATTGTCAGATAGCTTAATAGGCCCTTCCCATGGGAATGACTCTAAATACAAAGTTCAGTTGACCCGGTAGGGACTTACCTGTTGGAGGGTGATTTCTTTTAAAGACAGGAATTGTGCTAGGTTTTCCTTGAGTTTCTGTACTTTGTCTGTGGGGAGCTTAGATCTCTGGTTAGGTGCATCAATTTCTGTCCCCAGGAATATGCTCATTAGGGCAATATATGTTTGTTTACTCCCTATGCTGTCTGTTAAAATGTTTTATTGTATATTTTGTTGATACTGGAGCCCTTTTACCAAACATTAAAGTGTTTACTGCAGCTTAAAATGGCGGATTGTGTGGCTTGTTGAGGTGTGCTGCAGTAAGTGCTCATGTGCTAAATATTATCTTATTTTTTTAGCCGAGGGAGAGAGAGAGTGGGTGTTTCTGCGCTAATTAGTTGGTACAGGATTAGTGCATTAGCCCTTACTGCCTACAAAATTGTGGGGATGAGGGTTCACACTAGAGGTCTGCACGGAGATCGCGGGAATCCCCCCTTAACCCAATGGACTCCCACGGGGAAACCCTCAGGCTCACGGGACTTCCACGGGGACCCCCCTCTAGCCAACGGGACTCCCATGGGGATGGAAGGCTTTGGAAGCAGGGTTCATCCATTTAATATAATGGACACGTCAGCCTTAGTAAAAGAGGGGGTTTATAAGTTAATTACCTGAACAGAAAACAAAAAAAGGGTTCCACCAAAGAGATTCCACAAGGAAAACAGCAGCGCAAACACAAAAGAAACTGTGGAATTGATAATCCTGTCAGAAGTAATTGCTGCTTTTTGTGGGGATGGAGGTAATTCCTTGCGGGGACAGGTGGGGACGGAGAGGATCCTGGTGGGGACGGGTGGGGATGGAGAGGATCCTGGCGGGGACAGGTGGGATTTCTGCCCCCGCGCAACTCTCTAGTTCACACACATGGCCAAAACGGATAATATTTTCCGGCCATGGCAAAAAGTGGCTTTAGTACACAGGTGTCAACTCAAGGTCTGAGGGCTGAGTCCAGCCCGCCTGGCCATTTTATACGGCCCGTGGTGTGATGAGGCGTTTTTATTGCCGCCCCTGGTGTTATCTTCTGACTGGCTCCCTCCTCCTCACTGCCGCAGTGTGCACAAAGCTGCAGGCGGCGGCTCCTATGCGCTTCCTGTGCCTGAACCGGAAGCCTTCTCTGACCTCGTAAAGTCAGAGGGAAAGTTCCGGATGAGGCGCGGGACGCGTGAGGAGCCGCAGCCCACGGCTTTGTGCACACTGCGGCAGTGAGGAGGAGGGAGCCAGCTAGAAAATAACACCGGGGGCGGCAGTGAAAATGCCGCATTGCACCACAGGCCGCATAAAACGGCTACGCAGGAGCCGACCAGAAGATAAGGGAGGGAGGTACCTAGTGAGGCACAGCATGGAGGGAGGAAAACAACAAAGGTAGGGGGAATGATTTTATTTTCAATTTAGTGATTGAATTGAGTCAATTTTGAGAATTTCCATCTGCTGTCTATATTTTGCACTGTTCAGGAAGAAATGCATTTGTTTCTTTTTCTCTGGGGTTGTCTTAAGTCCTAGGATTTTGTTTGTATATATTAGTACTTTTAGTTTGTTATCTGTGTTCTGATAGGAATGAATGTTGAGAAGCATACAGTGTGCTTTGTGTAGTTTAATTTTGCGGTTAACCATTATGTGTTGTTAATAAGATTATATTGTGTGTATATATGAAAAATGAATGGAAAGAATGGTGCTACAATTAGTACTATTATGGGGGCGGGGTCTGGCCCGTGACAGCCTGTGTTTTGGATTTCGACCCCTTAATGTGACTGAGTTTGACACCCCTGCGTTAGTGCATAGGAAAGACTCGTGTAAGGGCACACTAAGACCACATTTTGCTGCAGTTTCATAAAAGAGCCTACTATGCCATTCTATATACTATTATTTTAATATTGTTACTGCTGTAATTATCTACTGTCTACGTTCAAGTTACCCTCTCCTTTACTAACATAAGAACATAAGCAGTGCCTCTGCCGGGTCAGACCACAGGACCATCCCGCCCAGCAGTCCGCCCCCATGGTGGCCCAACAGGTCATGACCTGCCTTAATCACCAGAAGGGGCCCCCTTGCCCCCTAGGTTTCTCATCGAAGTCCTATCTTCCCATCAAGTCCTAACCCTCCGGCCTTGCACCTGCACGACCTGGTGAGCTTTTTATACTTATGCAATACCCCAGCACCTCCCTCAGTACCCCACGATCCCCTTTTCCCTCAGGAATCCGTCCAATCCCTGTTTGAATCCCTGTACTGTACTCTGCCGGATCACCTCCTCCGGGAGCGCATTCCATGTGTCCACGACCCTTTGGGTGAAGAAAAACTTCCTTGCATTTGATTTGAACCTATCCCCTTTCAATTTCTCTGAGTGCCCTCTCGTACCTGTCGTCCCTTTCAGTCTGAAGAACCTGTCCCATGTAGTGCGGGTTTTAGCATCGGCAGCGGAGGTAACTGCTCTGACGCTCATAGGAATTCTATGAGCGTTGGAGAAGTTACTGCCGCTGCTGGCGCTAAAACCCGTTCTACGCATCAGTAAAGGAGGGGGTTAGTCTTGCTGTACACCACCTTGGATGAATTTCTTCAATTAGATGGTAAATAAATCCTAACAAATAAATAAGACGCCCTTTTACTAAGCTACAATAATCACTAACATGCTTAACTTCACCTTAAAATGACCTACCACGGGGTGCACTCAGGTGGCCCACAATAAGCTTTGCATGTGTGTGCGCCGTCCACGTGCTTAAAAAAAAATAAATAAATAATTTTTAGTGCTGGGGGCACATTTCCAAGTTTATTAAGAGAAAATCTAAAACAATGCAAATCAAACAGACTATATAACAAATCAAACAGACATGACGTAAAATGAAACAAAAGGAAAGAGGGGAGAACTACAATATTTAGAGAAAAGAACACATTAAAGGTAAGAACTGAGGGGATGGGAAGAGATCGGAGTTTAAAAGAACAGAATGCTACGTGGACCAGATCAGATTTCATAAGCGTCTTTAAAAAGAAAGCATTTTAAATTTCCTTTGAATTTTTCTAGATTACTTTCTGCCCTTATGTGGGTTGGGAGGGAATTCCAGATTGTAGGAGCAGTAATAGCAAATGAGGTAGCCTTATGGCTACTGATGATTTTTAAAGAGGGAACATGAAGAAAATGTTGATCTTAGTGTTCTAAGCGGATCGTGTGGGATAAAATGCTTGTGGATAAATGCAGGTTCTTATGGTTTTTGAGCATTGAAAGAGAGAATGGTGATTTTGTAAGTAATTCTGTGCAGAATGGGCAGTCAATGAGCATTTTTTAACAGTGGGGTAACGTGGTCAAATTTCTTCATGTTAGTGATGATTTTTATGGCTGTATTTTGAATAAGTTGAAGACACCGGATATCTTTTTGGCAAGTACCTTTGTATAATGAGTTGCAGTAATCTAATTTGGAAATAAGAGAATGGATCAGAATATTAAGGGATTGGGATCCAGAATTGTGGCTAATGATCTAATTATTCTAAGCTTAAAGAAACAATTTTTAACTACAGCACTTATTTGAGATCGGTAGGATAATTTACTGTCAGTTATAACTCCCAGAATTTTAACTGTATCGACTGAGACAATTGGATGGCCCTCAGTGGAAATTGGGGATGAAAGCTGAATGTTGTCATTTGGGGGGAAGGGTGAAGAGTGGGCACAGGTATGCTAATCGGTTGAGTAAGTGACTTGCACTGCTACGTGCTAACTGATTCACACAAGATTAGCATGCAAGTACTTACCGCCTACAAAATAGGTGTCTGTAAATGCTCACACGATAATGCCCACATGCTAATGGGAGAATTAGCATGTGACCATTATTGCAGGAATATAAAAATCAGCCTTAATACCAGCAACGCTAAACGTTGCCTTCATGTTGCTAGCGTAGGCTACCTTTTAGCGCTCCTTACTGAAAGGACCCCTAAATGTTGAAGTTTATTGGTAAAAATTTTTTATTTAAAAAAATGTTGTGAACCCAATCAAGATAAGAGTAGAAGCAAACAAGAAATATAACATCAAAATTAGGGGCCCTTTTACTAAGGTGTGGCAAAAAGTGGCTGTAGCTGTAACCATTTAAGGACTGATTTTTTTTTTTTTCCATTTTTTTTGTATGTTGCTATTAGAGTGTGACCATTAATAAAAACAAAAATTACCATGTGATCTCTTACCCAGTTAGTACATGATAATGAAGATGTGCTAACAGGTTAGAATGCCCCCCTCTGACATGTCCCCTCCCCCTGAAAAAATCATTAAAATTTTTCTAGTATGGATTAGCATGCACTAAAATGGCATGTATTGCAGGATACCTGAACGTGTCCAGTGGTACACCATTTTAAGCTGTGCTTATTAGTGCCTAACCCCCCCCCCCCCCCCTTTTTATAGTTTTTATTTCAAGACGTTCAGAAAAGAAATAAAAACTACATTCTTCAAGAAATTCCTGAAACAGCCCTAACTTCAAACTTACCGTCCTTCCCCCCTCCCTCTTCTCGCCACACTGAAACTACATAACCTACTCTTTACCTCTCTAGAAAGGACAAATGTTCTTCCATTGTAACCCTCCGTTTTTTAATCTCTTTTGTAATCCGCCTTGAACCGCAAGGTAATGGCGGAATAGAAATCTCAAATGTAATGATAATGGTTTTTAGTGCAGGCCAGCGCGCGGAATGCTCTGCGCTGCTCCCTATGCTCATAGAACTCTATAAGCATCGGGAGCAGAGCATTCTGCTTGCCGGCCTGTGCTAAAAACTGCTTTCATGGTTTTGTAAATATTGGGGGGGGGGGCACAGTTTATTTATAGTATTTATAGACCACTTATAGCTTAAATGGTTTCCGTTCAGGACTCATGTTTCTCCCTATCTATCTCAGTGGGCTCACAACCTAGCATACCTGGGGCAAAGGAGTGTTAATTGACTTGCCCAGGGTCACAAAGAGCAATGCAGGGCTTGAACCTGCAACCTCAGGGTGCTGAGGCCGCAGCCCTAACCTAAACACTTATCCCTCCATATTTGCGGTTTCAGCATTCACAGTTTCGATTATTCACTTTTTTTTTTTAGCTTGCTGGCTCCTCCCCCCAAATTACATCAGCTTGCATAGAGAAATTTCTGATTCCAAGTGTTGACAGAGAAAATCGCTGATTCCCAGCACTTTCTTCACCATGTTTTGCCTCTCCTTCAGGAATAGACCAGGTCTCCCACCATGTTGTTCGCGGTTTCACTATATTTATGATGGTTGTTTTTTTATAGAAAACAGAGAATAACATATGAAAAAGTTATTCGCGGTTTTTCTGTATTTGCGGTTCTGTTAATCCCCTATCACAGTGAATATGGAGGGAGAAGTATATGTATATTTCTTTGGTTGTACCATAGAAATATATATGTCAAATCTAGGACCCTTCATATAACCATATATATTTATTTATAAAATATAAGTACCTAAGCAGAAGCATTCATGAAATCTGTTACTGTACAGGCCATGGTGTAAATGTTAAGGGGTACTGGAGCTGTTTGAAACAATTGGATGAAAGGGGAATAGTGAAGAGTAACATTGAAGTGATATCAGCTTACGATCAATGGAGCAATGAGATAGCTAGAGATGAAATAGATCTGGAGGTGCACAAACAACAGAAGGAAAACAGTGGAGTGCGTAGAAATGCAGGATTCTCACGCAATCTTTATTCTCGGTTCTCAATGCAGTATAAAAAGTATAATATGACAACAAGGATTCTTAGATCCAACATGCTCTTCATGTATGCACAATAAACACTGCTTGTTATCATCATCTGATTTTTAATAGAAAGTTTTAATAGAAAGTTTATATCACTTCTGATGAAGGTTGACCAGCCGAAACATGGCTGTGTTGAGAATCTTATTTTGAGAACTGAGAATAGAGATTACGTGAGAATCCTGTGTTTCTAGGCGCCCCACTTTTTTCCTTCTGTTTGCGTACCTGTGGATCACACTTTAATAACCAATTTAAACAATTAACTTAGGAGCCAGTAGAACACCTACCAGCACCTTCTTGTCGGAAGCTGTCAGCGTCCGATTTAAAGTGTGATCGGATTTGCTACACCCTGAGGCAGCTTTATAGTGAAACGCTGGCCACCGTTGGTGTACCGATCTTGAAGAAAGAAAGATAAGTTGTTCTCTTCTATCTTGCACATAATTTTCAAAGCAATTGGAGACTAGCACATTGTTTGAACCATTTTTACTAGGAGGTTTTTAGCCAGTGAAGTGACCGCTCGAACACCATTATTCCACCATTGTGGAGGTGGGCGTGGTGGGCGGGCCCCTGTCTGAGGCTTTTTTTTTCCTCCATTAGGACTGGTCTATGTGCTTATGTTCCAATATTAACACAGTACCCTTTTTTGATTTTCCATTTTTGTGAAAGTGTATTGTATATTATATATGTATAATATATATATAATTATATAATAATTATATTGATCATTATAAATGCAAATTTAAGTAAGATACACATAATTTCAGGGTATGATATTGTTGTCGGACATGTAGTGGGAATTGTTACATTTTATTTTTTGATTATTCTTTTTTTTTAATTTTTCCTACAAATTTATTGAAAAACCAAGGAAACTTATCCCAGGCCTTTGCATTGGTGTGGCCCTATTTAACCAAAGTAGCTCCTGGCAATATGAATTTCTCTCAGTACATGGGTGTACTCGTGTGCATCAGAGTTCTAGGGAATGCACTGTCCCCCTTCAGATAAGCCTCTACTCATTAAACATTACTCAAGTAGAGTGGGCACCACTGATTTCCAGTTCTCTAGAAAGAACACAAGAATTGAAAACATCCCCAGAGCATTACTTTCTAGGCCCTCCTGCCATGATTCTGTGTAATATTTCTTGTTTGGATAAATGTACCAGAAAAATTACTTATACATGGGTCCAGAGTAATCAACCCATATCTCTTTCTCTCTCTCTCTATCTCCTCTTCCAGCTCCTATATTCTTGCCCAGAGTTGCAGAGAAAAACGTGCAAGTGTCGAGTTCAAACTATTTACTGAATAATACGTGGTGCAGCCATACACCCTCTGATCTCGGTCATCATTAATGGGAGAAACTATTCTATGCCTCTGGTTACTAATGACTCTATTGACATTATTTATTATTTATTTTAATAATTTATATTCCGCACATCCTACAATTCTATGCGGATTACAAATTATTCAAGTACTCAAGCATTTTTCCCTAACTGTCCCAGCGAGCTCCCACTCTATCTAATGTACCTGGGGCAATGGGGATTAAGTGATTTGCCTAGGGTCACAAGGAGAAGTGTGGGATTTGAATCCAGAACCTCAGGGTGCCAAGGCTCTAGCTCTAACCACTGCACCACACACATATGCTGTGTATCCAACTCCTCCTTGGCACAGGAGAAAAGACATTTCATCAATTGCTAAACTTTGCAGGATTCTGTGTCTATATTGATCACCTTAAGATGACCTTCAAATAAGTGAATCATATCATCACTTTTGAGAATGGACAGATTTAACAAACTGTTGAAAATTTGCTACAAGTTGCTCATGTCTCTGTATGGGAACTTTTATTTATTTGGGTATTCACCTACTGCTGATCATGTCTTCAATGTTCTTATGCACCCTATTGTTTATTTTAATTGTTGTACAAATATTGCTATGCATTTTAATGATTTTCCTGTGCTGTAAAATAACACATGTACATCTCCTTGCAACACTTGTCCTACAAAATACCATCAACATATTGAGATAGTACGCATGATTTTTCCAGCATCCACTTCTGAAACCAGACTAATTTGGCTAATCTGGCATCTTCTACTGTACTGCTTACCAGGGTCAGCTAGTGTTTTCCCACACCATCATACCCCCATTCATGGCATCCTGGTACTTTTTAAGCCTTTAACTCATCAGAAAACCCTGCATCCCTTATGCACTGTTCATTCTTTCTATAAGGGGCACTGAGATGGCATATGGGGTTTCCCCACCCAGTACTGGCTGCCTTACCTAAGATATGAAGTTTGGACTTATAATGGGACTTGCTCTTTTCCACAGCTATGGAGTCAGTACTTTGCAGAACAGGGGACCTGCTGGAACTAGCAGGATATGTACTCTTGGAGGTTTGAGAGGTATAAAATGGCAAGCTGACCACTATTGTATCTAATATAATAAAATGCTAGGCTGCGCATGCGCACTAAAAAAATCGTGTTCCCTGATCCGTCGCGAAAACACGATTGCGCATGCGCGGGTTTTACGTCACCACTTGCTCGCGGCGGCTTTCAAATAATAAAAAAAAAATTACACAGCTACGGTGGCCTTCCTCACCGTGAATGGTACCAGCTCCTCTCTTGAACTGCACCAGGATCGAGAGAGGAGCTGCAGCGCCGGCTTTCAACTTAAAACAAAACAAAACAAAAAAACAACAACTGGAGATCGGCGCTCTCACCCGCTCCCACTGTGCAACCCCCCCCCCCCCCATGGGAGGATGCGCCGCAGCAAAGTGCTGCACAGGTACTGGAGGGGGAGAGACATATCGCTTCTGCACCGGTACAAACATCCCTCCAGTGTTGGCAGTCGCTGCACGTTAAACAGGCTGCTTTGGGCTTTCTCCTGCAGTTGAGTCCCTTTGCCGCGTTACTGATGACGTCATAAATGACGCAACAGAGAGACTCAACGGCAGAAGAAAGCAGAAGCAGCCTGTTTAGCGTGCTGCGGCTGCCAACGCTGGAGGGAGGTTTGATATTAGTCATCTTGCTGGGAGGGTCACAGAGTCAGCGGGGGTTGGGCTGGGAGGGGAGAGAAGCGTCTGCCTCGGGTGCTTCAGGCAGCAGCAACGTTTACAATTCGCTGCTGTTGCTGGCTTCAGGCCTTCCTCTCTGGCCGGTCCTGCCTAATTCCTGTTTTCATGAAGACAGGACCGGCCAGAGAGAAAGACCTGAAGCCAGCAACAGCAATGAATTGTGAATGCTGCTGCTGCCCAATGAAGTAGTTAAATGAGGAAAGGGAGCAGAGGGGGAGAGAATGGCTTGGAGGGAAGGAGGAAGGTATGCCAGACCAAGGCAAAAGGAAGGAGGAGATGGAGAGAGGCCATATGGGAGAGAGAGAGAGAGATGGAAAGAGAAGAGAGGGCAGTGAATGGTATTCTAGCACCCGCTAATGTAACGGGCTTAAAGACTAGTATATATATATAGCAGTGGCTACTGTGAATGCGGTATTGACAGGTACCACAGGTTTGCTTCCATCTTTTCCCATGCACACTTAAAACAAAAAAGTGTGGGAGATATCAGTATGAAATTGTGCTGTTCAGGGTCTAACCTGAAAGTTAGCCTAATTGAGGATCCAGGCCTAACCAGATAGTTAGCCAAAGGCCTCTGGGAAATACATAGAGCAGCTCTGACTTCTGGTGATGTTAGTGTAGGTAGACAGGATTACTTGGCTTGATGGGATTAGAAACCAGACAGACTATCTCTGAGAAGTGGGCCTTCCAAAGACTATATACCTTCTTGTCAGTCAATAGACATCAGATCAAACAAACGAAATTATATAGGAAGGTGCTGGAAAAGATAAATGAAATATAGAGACACACAAACAAGACAGATCTTTTTTTTTCTCTCTTTTGGACACACATACATAGACGGTCTCTCTTTCTCACACAAGCACATGTGCACACACGCACAGCTTTGTAACAACTTTCTGTTTTAAGTACTGTACATTTGTAATTATTATTATTAATTTAGATTTATTAACTGCCTTTTTATGAAGAGATTTCACCCAAAGCGGTTAACAATATATTGAATAGTAATTAGGTACTCTTAAGTATTTTCTCTATCTGTCCTGAAAGGCTCATACTCTTTAACTGTAGTACCTGGGGCAAAGGAGGGTTAAGTGACTTGCCCATAGTTGCAGTCAAACTCAGAACCTCAGTGTTGCGCATAACTTTTATAGAATCATGTTTAGCGCTGCACTAGTTGGTGCCGATTTTCTAGGTGCCAACTAATAAACCTATTTCTGTATAGAATACCTTTTCCTGCACTACACCTGCCTATTGTCTTATTGTGCTACAATCCCACTGCCTCTGAGAAGTGGGTCTGGGACCAAAAGAAAAAACAACCACTTAAAAACAAGGGGGTGAGTAGCCACCACTCCCGAGGACATTTTTCTTTTAAGAAGAAAGGAGCCTGGTTGTGTTTATGTAGGGATTCTAAAGTGTGAAACACTGGAGGGGGGAGGGAACAAAGTGACAATATTGATGACTGTGCAAGAACATGAACATATGCTCCTTGTTTTAAACATATATAGGAAGTCCCTGGGTTAAGAGCGTCTGACTTACATCAGACTCGTACTTATGAACCAGGGTCTGCTTCTCCCTTCCTGTCCCAAAGTGTCCCTCTTCCTCCCTTCCATGTCCCAATGCGACCCTCGTCGTCCTTCCCTTCTGCTGTGCTGTGTCCCAAATTCATGCCTCCCTCCCTCCTCCCAGCTGTACTTGTCTTCATAAAGCCATGAGCAGCGGCTCCTACACGCTGCCCTTCTGACCTGGAAGCCTTCCTGTGCTTCTGCTTGTAAAAGAGCCGCTAGATGAATGACTGCCATGAGTTCGCACAAGCCCTGGGACGGGGACAGGAGGTGGAATGGTTCACTCCTGTTCTGGCCCACTGCAGAACTACCAGGTCTTATGGCAGGTCCGGCAGAGGAATAGGTGGATCCTGACCCGAATATAAGCTGAGACCCCCATTTTTTGGCCCCCAAATCTTGACTTATATTTGAGTATATACGGTAAACTATAGTACTTTATTTTTGAAGACTGTTTCTTTAATGTTTAATGTTTTTATAGACTCTGTACTATATAGGTTCCTAGTTACATACAAATTCAATTTAAGAACGTTTAAAAAAACAGAACCCAATCGTAATCCGGGGACTGCCGTTGCACAATTATACTCGGTAGTATATTGTAATTGATTCTGAACTTTCTTTTCAGGTTCAAATTTCTACTGTTGTGAGTTATGCTATTTTGATCTTCATCAACTTGGGGCTATTCGTGATTGTTTTGATAGCAATATCACATACACATTTTTAATAGCAAAATTAGACTACTGCAATGTAGCCTACTTAGAAGTGTCCTCCTCACAATCAAATACCTTCAGATATTACAAATTACAGACATCTGTTTCTTGTACCAAGTTAATTGTTTTGACTGTGTTCTCCTATTACTAATTGGTCTCCATTGGTTTCCTGCTTCATTTCATCTTCACTTAAAAATGATCTTGCTAGCTTTCAAGGCTCTCCATGAAAGCATCCCTTCTTGCCTAGCTTTATTAGTTATTCCTTATGTACCTTTGTGTTTCCTATGATCACTTAATGGTCATCACTTGGTTCTTCCCCTTCCCTCTGTGGCCTGCCTAGATCCACCAGACACAGTACCATACTTTTTTTTCTTTTTGGCTTTATCTCTATGGATATGTATTATTACAAGTTGAATTGGCTTTAAAGATGTTTAAAATAGCCCTTTAGATGCATGTTTGTGTCTAAGAGCTTGTCTTAATCAATGAGTTTAACCTTGGGCTGGAGGGTACTTTGGTGACTTGAGTTAGTTGAATGAAATGGGTGGAATGAGGAAATTTTGGGAAGCAGACAGGGGCAGCAGTGGGGAGATGGCGGGGTGGGGGGGCAAAAGCAAAGTGAGGATGCTAGAGGGAGGGTTAATGGCCCTTGGCCTTATTCAAAGAGATTTCCTGCCTGAAGTGGTGGGACAAAGCAAGCAACATCGAGGGGGGGACCCCAAGGGCTAGTATTTAAAGGGGCCACCTCCAAGTCAGAAGGCTTTTTTTGTCCTGCTCCTCAGAGGCAGCCTACCTACCCTCCCTCTCCACTGGTTATTGACAGGGGATGGGGGGGAATTTAACAGTTGGGAATCAGTTTTATGTGATCGGTGTCGCAGCAGGCAGACTCCCAAGTTACAGGGTTTTAGCTCATTGGGGCATGAGCAGTTAAGTAAGAATCTAAGGTTGTCAGGAGGGTCAGGTGACCCAGCAAAGAGAGGTATGGAAGTCTGTGCCATATCCTATTGGGTCAGACCAATGGTCCTTCAAGCCCAGTAGCCTATTCTCACGGTGGCCAATCCAGGTCACTAGTACTTGGCCAAAACCCAAAGAGTAGCAACATTCCATGCTACCGATCCAGGGCAAGCAGTGCTTCCTCCATGTCTCTCAATAACAGACTATCCTGAAGTCCTAGTTGCCAAAGCAGGGCAGTGAGAGGAAAAGGAAACTTGTATAGAGATTAAAAAAATAATGTACTATGGTAGTTTGGGTGAAGAACTTGTTTATGAATTATTTTCAAGGATGTGTCTGTTATTAATAAAGCTGTGGCCTATTTTCTTCCAGTCAGATTGTTGTTGTTGTTTGTTGCATTGCTTGGGGGCCCACTTGTTTAAAGGTAAGGGGGGAATGGGGTGTATGGGGCACTGGTGAGGCTGCTACAGATCCAAAACTAAGCATTAGATTAGATTAGTTACCATTTAGTCTAGCCTTTAAAGGTTTAATTGCAGGGATAGGGGAGCGAGTTAAGCAGCTCTTTGTCCTTTTACCTGTACCTAGTATTTCATGGTAAGAATGTGTTGTTTTCTTGTTTGATATTGTAGTTTTTTTTTCCAACTTTCATTCTATTGTTATTGTAAACTGCTTCAGTCTTTGTGGCAGGCAAGGCGATATATCAGCTATAAAGTAAACTAAACTAAAAGCAGTGTCCTAAAGAAAACCCTCAGTGCATGGAGCTAATATAGCTTATCAGAGTCTCTTTAAACACCTGACTTTACATCAGATCTGACCTTTAATTGGCTACAGTGCCAGTTCAGATGGTCATGAGTGCATTACTTTGGAACAATGGCTGTCATCAACATCTCGATGTTTTATTACACCTGGATGTGTTCCAGGGGTTTGAATGGCTAACCAGATGATGTTATACAGTGCAGTACATTAGGTTAGTAATTAAAACGAAACAATTTTAAGTAGAAATGATGGAAGATGGTTGACATTTTCATTTTGGATATCTCGGCTTTAGATCTTTAAAGCCTTGTCAAGCCTGGAAAACAAGAAGTGAGGATGAAAATACACACATGTAACATGTACAAATATGTTTGTCAACTCTTCCCTGCAGTTCAGTTGTTTTGAACACGCATACAAAAATATTATAGAAGTTTATGTACAGTGGCACCTGATGTAGATCATTTTTTAACATCAAAATTAATACCTTGACTGGTGGGATGCCTGAGTCCCCATCCTCCCCAACCCTTCCTCCCCTCCCCGAGCAGTGGAGAAGTCAGCAGCGTGCTTCCAGTTGGCGACACAACGCTGGTATTCCCTGCACGTGTTGAGTTCGTGCATCCCCTTTTTGTCTGCAACCAGGACTACCATTTGACCAATATATACAATATTATATCGGTTCTTTGCAGGTAGGTTAGGAAAAGAGAGAATAAAAACGTCATTAGAACAAGAATCTGTTTCTTTTTTCATTTATCCTTGGCGTTATCTCCTGAAAGTAATCCTTTCCCACTTTCCTTCTTGCCCAGAATCCACAGGGTGGAATTTTTAAAGGTACGTAGCAGGCAGTGACTCGATGTTCAAGATCTTTTTGTGATAAAGAGGAAAACATTTAGCTGGCAATATATTGGGGCAGAAAATGAGAATGCTTTAAGTGGGGCGTTTACTTTCATTTGTGGAAAAGATGCAGTGAACTATATGGGGTTCAGAAGAAAAAGAGAGCACTGGTATAGAACAAACAGAGAGAGAGAGTCTTAGCAAGAGAGAAATGGTTATTTAAAGATTACCTCACAAGGTAGAAAACTCCACATATCTTAGCTCAGGAGCGAAGTTCCTTATTACTGTCATAGTATATACAAAACTAGTCCATATGGAGACATTCCCCCTCCCTTTGAAAACTGTTCTGTCTTGCGAGATTCAGAACTGAAGATTTTCTTAGCCTCACCCTTCTCACTTTTTGTGCTATATGCATCTCCGTTTCCCCCACCTCTTCCCAGGCCTCTTTGTCTGTCGCTCCTGGCAGAATTCTCTGCAAAATAAATCCAAATTCTGCAAGTTTGACATTTTAAACAATATTTTTGCTAATTATTATCCAGAATTTCAGTGCAATTCAGTATTTTAATTAAATTATACTAGAGAAAACAAAGAACCTTCAAGTTTTTCTCACTTAGTGACTATCTTCTAGCAGTACACCTTTGTAAAAGCCCACCTTAGTGAAGCTTGGTCGGTTTATTTTCATAATACGTCACTTTGCCTTTATGTTGTTGAAAAACATTTTCTGAAAGCTGACATATTTCAATAAATTCAGAATAAAAAAACTTTTTTCTATCTTTTGTCTGAGCAGTTTTTTTCCATTCACTTAGAGTACTTTTCTTTGTTTTTTCATAACTGTCAGCCTGCGAAGATCATCTGTCTATTTTACATTTTGTCCCTATCTGTCCTGTCCAGCAACTGCCCCCCCCCCTCTCTATATTGAGCTTCTCTCCTCTGTGCTCCTCTCCATGCCCCTGCATCCATCATCCCTCTGTCAGAATCGCCCCTTTTCAAGCAATGTCTGTGTCTAGCAGCCCTTCTATGCTCCTGGCTCAATGCTCTTTTCCCATCAAGTATTCTTCTCCATGTCTGTCTGTCTCCATGCCCAGTATTTCTGTCTCTACATTCAGTCCCCATTTAGGATCTCTTCTCTATGTTTCTGTGCCTCTCGGTGTGCAAGATCTTCCCCCTCTGAGCCAGCCTCTCTCCCCTAACCTCTCAAGTCTACATCTCTAACATCCATCTCAAGCTCACACTCTCTCCCCTCCCAAGCCAGAATCTCTCTTCCCCCCAACACCTCCAGCCAGCATCGCATGCTATCTCTTCCTATCTCCCTGAGTCAGCATCTCTCTTCCCAGTCAGCATCTCTCCACCCCTGCCCCCCAATCAGCATCTATCTACGTGGGTGTAGTCTACAGACCTTTGACTCAATCACAGCAAATTGATAAGGATCTGATTGTGGATATCCAAAAGTTTAGAAAGAAAGAGGAGGTTCTGCTGTTGAGAGATTTCAACCTGCCGGATGCGGACTGGAATGTTCCGTCTGCGGAATCGGAAAGAAGTAGGGAGATTGTGAATGCCTTTCAAGAGGCTCTGCTCAGACAAATGGTGACGGAACCCACAAGGGAAAAAGCGATATTGGATCTGGTCCTCGCAAATGGAGAGAGTATCTCTAATGTTTGAGTGGGTGCTCACCTGGGAAGTAGCGATCATCAAATGGTTTGGTTTGATATAATGGCTAAAGTGGAGAGCGGCCGCACGATACTTATAGTCCTAGATTTCAAATGTATGGACTTTAGTGCAATGGGAGAGTACCTGAAGAAAGAGCTGTTTGGATGGGAGGACATAAGAGAAGTGGAAAGACAGTGGTCTAAGCTGAAAGGAGCAATAAAAATGGCTACGGACCTTTATGTGAAGAAAATAAATAAAAACAGAGAAAAAGGAAGCCAATATGGTTCTCCAAACTAGTGGCGGAGAAAATAAAGGTAAAAGAGTTGGTGTTCGTGAAATATAAAAAAATCCAAGATGAGGAGAGCAGAAAGGACTACAGGGTGAAACTGAAAGAAGCCAAGAGAGAGATACGTCTGGCGAAAGCACAGACGGAAGAACAAATGGCTAAAAATGTAAAAAAGGGAGACAAAAATTTTTTCTGATATAATCAGTGAAAGGAGAAAGATGAAAAATGGAATTGCTAAATTAAAAGATGCTGGGAACCGATATGTGGAGAGTGGTGAGGAAAAAGCAAATGTGCTAAACAAATACTTCTGTTCTGTGTTCACAGAAGAAAATCCTGGAGAAGGACCGAGATTGTCTGGCAAAGTTACACGAGAAAATGGAATAGATTCTGCGCCGTTCACGGAAGAGAGTGTTTTATAAGCAACTTAAAAAACTGAAGGTGGACAAAGCGATGGGACCAGACGGGATCCATCCCAGGATACTAAGGGAGCTCAGAGAGGTTCTGGCGAGTCCTATTAAAGACTTGTTCAACAAATCTCTGGAGACGGGAGTGATTCCTGGGGATTGGAGGAGAGCGGATGTGGTCCCTATTCATAAAAGTGGTCGCAGGGATGAAGCAGGAAACTACAGGCTGGCGAGCCTCACTTCAGTTGTTGGAAAAATAATGGAAGTGTTGCTGAAAGAAAGGATAGTGTACTTCTTTGAATCTAATGGGTTACAGGATCCGAGGCAACATGGCTTTACAAAAGATAAATCGTGCCAAACGAACCTGATTGAATTTTTTGATTGGGTGACCAGAGAGCTGGATCGAGGACATATGCTAGATGTAATTTACTTAGATTTCAGCAAAGCCTTTGATACTGTTCCTCATAGGAGGCTGTTGAACAAACTTGAAGGGATGAAATTAGGACCCAAAGTGGTGAACTGGGTTAGAAACAGGCTGTCAGACAGACTAGAGAGCTGAACGGGGACGACGAGAATCCTGTGGGACCCGCGGGAATCCCGCGGGTGCCCCCTAGGGTCGCGGGGATCCCGTGGGGACGCCTCCGAGGGTCGCGGGGTTCCTGCGGGGCTGGATGTATTCAGCCGCGAGGCTCGTCTCCCTACCTGCCCTGCCGCACACAACCGAACGAAAGTCTTCCTGATGTCAGCGCTGACGTCGGAGGGAGGGTTTAAGCAAAGCCCTCCCTCCCTCGGACGTCAGCGCTGACATCGTGAAGACTTCCGTTCGGCTGTGTAATGCGGCAGGGCAGGCAGGGAAAAGGCAGTGGTACAAGGCGGGGGGTGGTCCGCCCCGGGTGCAACACAGCCAGCCAGGTCCCCCGACCGACTGACAACAGGCCCGGTCCGTCAAACCTCCCTGCCCTGTAGCCGCGAATTTAAATTACTTTCTTACAGCAACTTCAATACTCCAGCTGCTGTAAGAAGGTAATTTAGATTTGCGGCTACAGGGCAGGGAGGTTTGTCAGACCGGGCCTGTTCTGTTGTCTGTCGGGTGGGTAAGCGCCACAAAGGTAAGGGGCAGGGAGGGAGAAAGGGAGGAAAGGTTTAGTGGAGAGGAAAAGCCGCTTAAGGTAAAACTGAGGGGGGAGAAGGACCCTGAAAGCACTGGGGAAGACAAAGGGGTGGAGAAGAACACTGAAAGGACATGGGGAAGATGGGGGGGATAAGGACGCTGAAAGGACATGGGGAAGACAAAGGCGTGGAGAAGAACGCTGAAAGGACATGGGGAAGATGGGGGGAGAAGGACGCTGAAAGGACATGGGGAAGACAAAGGGGTGGAGAAAGATGCTGAAAGGACATGAGGAAGACGGGGGGGGGGAGAAAGATGCTGAAAGGACATGGGGAAGACAAAGGCGTGGAGAAGAACGCTGAAAGGACATGGGGAAGATGGGGGGAGAAGGACGCTGAAAGGACATGGGGAAGACAAAGGGGTGGAGAAAGATGCTGAAAAGACATGAGGAAGACGGTGGGGGGAGAAGGACGCTGAAAGGATATGGGGAAGACAGAGGGGGGGAAAAGGACACTGACAGGATATGGGGGGGTAGAAGGATGCTGAAAGGAAATGGGGAAGAGAGAGTGGGGAGAAGACGCTGGCAGGGAAGAAGACAGAGATGCCAGAGTATGGGGGAACGAAGGGAAGTAGATGGGTGCCAGACCAATTTGGAAGGGGGGAGAAAGGGAGACACAGTAACAGAGCAAATGGAAGACGTAGAGAGAAAAGAGACAGTGGATGGAAGGAATTGAATGAGAACAAGAGGAAAGCAGAAACCAGGCAACAAAGGTAGGAAAAAAATTCTATTTCTTTTTTTTTTTTTTGCTTTAGGATAAAGTAATATATTAGTTGTGTTGATAAAAATTTATAAACATTAGAGGCTCTGGTAGAAACCCGTTTAAAAGTATGTATTCTTCCCAATTAATATTTCCCAATTAATAAAGTCTTTTTGCTTATTTGTAAATGGGTTTCTACCAGAGCCTTTAATTCAGTAGCATAATTAAATGAAATAACTATTTCTGTAGTTTATAGGGACGGGTGGGGATGGAGGGGATTTCTCGCGGGGACGGGTGGGGATGTAGGGGATTTCTCGCGGGGACGGGTGGGGACGGGTGGGATTCCTCACGGGTACGGGTGGGACTTTGACGGGGACGGGTGGGATTTCTGTCCCCGCGCAACTCTCTAAGACAGACGCCAGAGGGTGGTGGTTAATGGAAGTCACTCAGAGGAAGGAAAGGTGAGTAGTGGAGTCCCTCAGGGTTCGGTGCTGGGGCCAATCCTGTTCAATATATTTGTGAGTGACATTGCTGAAGGGTTAGAAGGAAAAGTGTGCCTTTTTGCAGATGATACCAAGATTTGTAATAGACACTGAAGAGGGAGTGGAAAATATGAAAAAGGATCTTCAAAAGTTAGAGGAATGATCTAATGCCTGGCAACTAAAATTCAATGCAAAGAAATGCAGAGTAATGCATTTGGGGATTAATAATCGGAAAGAACCGTATATGCTGGGAGGAGAGAAGCTGATATGCACGGACGGGGAGGGGGACCATGCGGTGATAGTGTCTGAAGATCTAAAGGCGAAAAAACATTGTGACAAGGCAGTGGCTGTTGTCAGAAGGATGCTGGGCTGTATAAAGAGAGGCGTAGTCAGTAGAAGGAAGAAGGTGTTGATGCCCCTGTACAGGTCATTGGTGAGGCCCCACTTGGAGTATTGTGTTCAGTTTTGGAGACCGTATCTGGTGAAGGACGTAAGAAGACTTGAGGCGGTCCAGAGGAGGGCGACGAAAATGATAGGAGGCTTGCGTCAGAAGACGTATGAAGAGAGACTGGAAGCCCTGAATATGTATACCCTAGAGGAAAGGAGAGACAGGGGAGATATGATTCAGACGTTCAAATACTTGAAGGGTATTAACGTAGAACAAAATCTTTTCCAGAGAAAGGAAAATGGTAAAACCAGAGGACATAATTTGAGGTTGAGGGGTGGTAGATTCAGAGGCAATGTTAGGAAGTTCTACTTTACGGAGAGGGTGGTGGATGCCTGGAATGTGCTCCCGAGAGAGGTGGTGGAGAGTAGAACTGTGACTGAGTTCAAAGAAGTGTGGGATGAACACAGAGGATTTAGAATCAGAAAATAATATTAAAAATTGAACTAAGGCCAGTACTCTTCCATAGAAACTCGGATATGGTCTGATCATGCTCCAATTTGGTTTAATTTAGTGATGCAATCTGCCCAATCTGGAAGAAAATATTGGCGATTAGATGATATTCTCCTGCTAGACTCGGCTCATGTGCAACAATTGGGTAAGAATACTGGAGAATATTTACAACTTAATGATATAGGAGACACCTCTCCAGAGACCCTTTGGGAATGCTTAAAAGCCGTAATGCAGGGTAAAATTATTGCCCTGGGGACACATGTTTGGAGGGAACATATGCTTAAGATTAGAGAGTTGTGTGATCAGATTTACACACTAGAATGGAACCGTAAGGGTAGGACTCTACCTCCTGATAAAGAAGCAAAATTACAACAACTTAAATTAGATCTTCGGGTGTTAGATTTGGAGATAATAAGTGTTAGATTTCAATGGCTACGCCAGGAATACTTTGAAACAAATAATAGAGTGGGTAGAATCTTGGCCCATAAGCTGAAAAAAAAGACAACTTCGTAATGCTATTACTCATATACAAGGCCCTACTGGAGACTGTACTACCGTAGTCTAGATTCAGCATGCTTTTATTAACTTTTATCAACAACTATATCAACCTGAACATATAGTGGAAGAAGCTGGCATTCATGCTCATTTGGATTTGATAGTCTTACTCCTGGGGAAACTCAGGAACTTTCCCTCCCTATTACAGTGGAAGAATTAACATGGGCTATTAATGATACACCGGTGGGAAAATTGCCAGGATTAGATGATTTAACTGCAAAATTTTATAAGACGTTTCGAATGACTTTGATCCCCCCCATTGCTGCAAGTTTTTAATACCTTTGTAGACAGACAGGAACTGCCATATTCATGGCATCTAGCAGGTATAAATTTGATATTAAAATCTAGTAAAGATCCGATATCCTGTTCCTCTTATAGACCCATTTCACTACTAGTTGTGGACTATAAATTATTTACTAAAATTTTAGCTAAACGTCTACAAATATATATGCTGCAACTAGTGGTTGATGATTAATCGGGATTTGTACAAGGTCGACAGACCTTCGATAATATTCGCCGAATCTGTCACATATTGTGTCAAGCTGGTGGTGGAAATGATTTGACTCTTATTTTGGGTATCGATGCCGAGAAGACAATTGATAGGTTTATTGGCCTTATCTGTTTCAAGTGCTAGAAAAGTTGGGGATATCCGGAACTTTCCTACACTGGCTTCGATTGTTATATAAGGCCCCTTTGGCTTCAATTAATATCAATGGTGGATATACTGAATGCTTTATTTTGGGGAGAGGGACTTGCCAAGGTTGCACTTTATCACCCGTTCTCTTTGCTTTAGTTATGGAGCCTCTTGCACAATTGGTGTGACAAACTTCAATTATCTTAGGTATAAGCTGTGGTGGGTTGGAAACAAAAATATTATTATTTGCAGATGACATTCTTTTCACAATATGAGACCCTTCCACCTCGCTGAAAGCTGTAGTAGAAGTTCTGACAGCTTTTGGACAGATGTCAGGATTTCAAAGTAAGAAATTTTGTATCTAACCTTGTCTGATGTAGATAGAGGATGGATCTCTAGTAACTACTCTTTTAAATGGGCACAACAATCTCTACAATATCTGGGGATTAATTTAACAAAAATGTAGAACTGCTATATGCTGCCAACTATCCTCATCTTCTGAAAGCGATTTGGCAGGACATTGAAAGATGGAAACATCTAAATATCTCCTGGCTGGGTAGAGTACAAACAATAAAGATGGTGGTGCTTCTGAGATTGTTGTATCTCTTCTCAGCCATACCGATCCCTTTATCTAAAAAATTTTTCATACAGTTAGAGCGGAAGATATTCGCTTTTATCTGGCACCATAAAACTCCAAGAGTTTCATGAGCAATGATGTATCAACCTAGAAAATTGGGAGGAATGGCAGTACCACAATTTCAATATTATTCAAGCAGCCCAATTACGATATTTAGTAAACTGGAAAAGGGATAGTGGAAAATCTTGGGTATGTATGGAACAGGAGTTAATGGGAGGGTTTCCATTGTGGACGATACCTTGGCTTCAATTCTCACAACTCTCTATAATAGCTAAGAACTCCAATCCTGTAATGCGACATACTCTTGACCTGTGGATTCAGGTATATAGGCGATGTTAACGTGGATAAAAATTATTTTATGGGGGTAGCTATTATATATATGCCTAATTTTACTCCAGGAGAAGTTGATGTGGCCTTTCATCACTGGGGACAGAAAGGTCTAAAAAATATTAGGCCAATTGTTGGAAGATGGGAAAATTATCCCCTTTGAATTACTGAGAGAAGAATATGGCCTTGTACCGAGTGATTTATTTTATTACAGACAAATTGAAAGTTTTATTAGAAAAGTGGTTCTAAAAGAATCAGTTGCTGCCCAACAGTCAGATTTAGAGAAGGCAATGATAAGAGAGAGTGGGAGAGGAAGTATTACTACATTATATAATGCACAATTGGAGCATCTTCACCCCCCCCCCCCTTGAAATATAGACGTTGCTGGGAAAAGATCACTGGCAAAATTTACTCTCATAAGGAATAGTTTAAAATATTGCATTCTCTCTTATATGGCACTATAGCCAGCAATATGATAAAGAATGGATATAAGAAGTTTTATTGTTGATATTATACACCAGCACGATTGCAAGCTATGTATGGGAATGGATTGGATAAATATTGGAGAGATGTATAGAAATAGGCACTTTTGAACATATTTGGTGGTATTGTACTAAAACACAGGATTTATTGGGATAAAGTAATTTCCTTTATTGAGGAAGTACTAGGCATTTCGATCCCTAAGACCATGGAGTGCTATTTGATGAACAAAGGACCAGATGCCCTGCCTTTGAAACATCAGAAATGGATACATTTAATAATGACAGCAGGGGGACTTGTCCTGGCATCTGCCTGGAAACAACCAGATCTGCTAGGGCTGCGACTATTATTGGCTAAAGTACAATATATGCAGCAGATGTCCAAATTAACAGCTCTTCGGAGAAATCAGTTACAGAATTATAATACCATTTGGAGTACATATGAAATCTGGATTAATTCCCAAAATGATAGTCCTAACTGATGATCTCTGATATATAAATCTGTACCCACATTATATGCATCTCCTGCACACATCCTTCCACAGGGGTTGGGGGAGGGGGGAAGATTGGAGGATTGAGAAATATTAGACATTATAGATAATTTAAAAATTTCAGTATTTCAGTTTTTAATAAAATTTTTAAAAATGCAGAAATTTGTGCACAATTCCCCAGGCACGCAGAAATACCTGTGTTCTGGGTAGAATTACTCCCTCTCTGACCCAGAATCATGAATTGCTGCTGGCAACATCTTCAGGAGTCTGCATGGGCTCTGCAGTCTTGCCTCTACTGTGTTCACATCCTTGATTATGTCATTTCCTCTTTCTTCAGGCAGGATCGCAGTAGAGAGAAGCCTGTAGAGCAGGCAGTAGGTTGCCTCAAATTGGTTTTGTTTATTTATTTATATCCCGCCCTTATCCAGGGCGGCTTACAAATTACATACAAAAATACAAAATTACATCTAAAAATACAAAACAGACAAAATACCAAACAATAAAACATTGATGACCAGCACCTTCCTATCAGCAATCTCTATTCTTCCTTATTCACTGAATCTCATACCCTGTATTTCATCAGGCAAAATAGGTGCCGTTTAAGCAATCTCTTAAAATTTTGTATATTTTGTTGTTGATGAATATACCCAGGGAGGTTATTCCATTCTCTGGGCCCAATACAGTGGAAAGTACTATCCATGGATGATGTAAGCATCAGCTCTCTTACAGATGGGATATGCAGATCCAATTGTTCTGCAGACCGAAGTGAACAAGACAGGGCCTGTGGCAGAATACTCTGGCTAAGATATTTGGGAGCTAGATTGTACAGACACTTGTAAACAGTTAACAATAACTTGTAGCGTATCCTATCCCTCACCTTCAACCAGTACAAGTTTACATAATATTCTGTCACTAATATTCTAGTTTATATAATATTCTGGTGTTGCAAAGGTATTTCTGGATTTGGGGACAATGGGGAGAGAGTCAGAAGTGCTGGCTGGGGAGGATAGGGGTAAGAGAGGTGCTGGTTTGGGGGGCTTGGGTGAGAAAGATAGTAACATAGTAGATGAAGGCAGATAAAGACCCGAATGATCCATCCAGTCTGCCCAACCTGATTCAATTTAAATTTTTTTTATTTTTTCTTCTTAGCTATTTCTGGGCAAGAATCCAAAGCTTTACCCGGTACTGTGCTTGGGTTCCAACAGCCAAAATCTCCGTTAAAACCTACTCCACCCTCCCAGCCATTGAAGCCCTCCCCAGCCCATCCTCCGCCAAATGGCCATATACAGTCTCCATCAAATCTTTCCCCACCAACCAGAGATCGATTCTAGAATATGAGGAATGAACATTAGATTAAAAGTAAAATCTATCTCTGTTAGGTGTTGATGTCTCCATAGATCAATAAGATCCCATGACTCCATAAATAGAAGTAATTGACGTTGCTGAAGTTTATCATAATTCACTCCAATATTTGAGTTATCCAGCTTCACATTTAGGGTAAGGTTAAAATCGCCTCCTAATTTTACCTTCTGCATATTGTGTCAGTATATCTCTTACTTTATTATAAAAGACACCTTGAGTTGTGTTAGGGGCATAAACATTTAACAAAGTATACAATTGACCTTTATAATGTTTATTCTTCTTCGACTTCTAATCTGTATTACCGGTATATATCCATTCTTTTTAGTATTGAGCTAAACACTTTTATTCTGGCTGTCTTTGTAGTCTCTTCTTTTGATCCACTCTATGCCATCTCTGGCTTGACATTCCTGCAGACATAAGTGGTAATGACTCCTTTTGCTGCTTCTCACCCTCCGTTGGCCACAATTTAGCCTGTATAAGTAGCTGTTGGGCCTCCAGGGCTGATGTAACTTTATGCTGTTTGCCTTCGAGCGTAAAAGAAATCCCAAATGGATAATGCCATTTATAACGCATGTTGTTTTGTTGTAGGCATCTAGTTACTTCCCGGCAGTCTTGTCGATGTTTCAAAGTTGCTGAAGAGATGTCTGCATAGAGTTCCACTTTGGCATTATTCCACATCAAGTGACCAAGTTTTCGTGCCGCTTGTAGCACTCTCTCTTTCTGTGGATATCTTAGAAAGTACACTATTATATCCCTTGGTCTCTCTGATTTATGTGGTCCCAGGACTTGATGTATCCTTTCGAAATCTATGATTGGCAATTCAGCCTCTGGGTTTTCTGTTTGCAGAAACTTATAGCGTAAAGACTGTATAAAGACCGACAGGTCTTTAAGTTCTTCTGATTCAGAAATATTGCAAAATCTAAGGTTGTTTTGTCTTTCTCTATTTTCTCCATCTTCAACTTTAAGGAGTAGTGTTCCTCTATTGACAAATCAATTTGTTTACAATGGTTTTGAATTTCAGTTATTTCCTGTTTATGTACTATAACCTGTTCATCAATATTACCTTTAATATCTGAGGTAAATACTGCAAGTGAAAGTTTAATATCAGCCATCCAGTGTTGTAAGTCCCCTTTGCTAGCTAATACTATGTCAACTGGAGGAGAGTCTAATGACTCTAAAGTTTCTCTTCCAAGTACAATTGGCTCAGCTTCTTCTTGTGTTACATTTTATTTGGGAACTGGTACTTCCACTAAATCTTCTGCCCAGTAAGCAAACATTTTAAGATCAGGTCTTGTTTTTTTGCTAGCCATATTCCCAAAGTTAATTCAGTTCAGTTCTAGTTAGTTATAAAGGCTAGAATTGTGTATTATAGCTAAATTAGAAGCCCCCCCCACTTTTTTTTTCCAGATTAAATCCAGTTCAATCAATTAGTTCCCCCACCTATTTAAGTTGACCCAATATCAATCTATTAATTTTTTTTATTATAACCACATCCACGTTTCACAGCAAAGCAAATGCCCCCTTTATCTCAAAAAATTTCTCTATACTATTAAAACCTGTCAGGGTCTCCTCCTCTGCAGTAGGTCTCCAAGGCTCTCTCCACTCCTCCGTTCCACTCTAGTGTTCTCTGCTTCCAACAAGGGTCTGCTAAGTCCATTTGAGGGAGAGTGCTATTCTCCTACAGGTGATTAGCCAACCGGGCCTGCTATGATCTGTAGAGGTAAGAACTTCCTCCTATGCTGCTCTCCCTCATGGCCAAACTCCACGGGATTGTTGCTCTTCTCCACCCCTGCCAGGACTCCCCAGGGTCCTTCAAATGTAGGGCACCCTTCTCTTCAGCCTCCAGAATGCAGTCAGAGATCTGTGGCTACAGTCTGCCAGAGATCTGGGCCAAAATTCACTGGTAGGAATCACCCTCCACACCAAGCCGCCACACATACAGCACAGGCAGGGATATAGGTCACCAGGGAGCCCTAAAGGAGCTAGTTTCCAGCAGTGTGGATCAAATGCCTCCTTTTCACCACCTCCTCTGGAGGTCTCAGCCAGTCACTGCCAGAACGATCGCTCAGTAATTCCCGGAGGGCTGACGATCAGCGCCAAAATCTCTCCCGACCAAGCCTCCAAGTATCAAACTGCACCTCTGCTATAGCTCTCCCTCTCACCATCGGGAAGTCCAACCAGGCTCCGGAGGGGGGGAGGGGGGAGCAGCTCCAGCTCCATCGCACCACTCGTGAAAAAGGACCAAAACCAGGTACTCCTCTCTTTCTCCAATCACCCGTCGATGGATTCCAATCGCGTTTCCTTGGGGTAGAACGCAAATTTCTCCTAACGTAGTGTGGAGCTCAGGATAGCTCACATGTTAATCCGTCATGCACTTCCACCAGAAGTCCACAGATTCACCTTTGATGATGATATAAAGGAAGCAGTGCTCACCTGGCTTTGGGAGCAGCCATAAATACTGCTCTGCAAGAATGCAGAAGCTAGTTAAACGATCCAACAAAATTTGTTGTCTTGCATGGGGACTATATGGAAAAGTGATACATTCAATTGCTCATAGTTACTTTTGTTAAAGCCATTAAATATATTTTGCCTTTACTTTATTTTACCCTCGTATCTGGAGTGGGGCTGAGGAAGCATACTACTGTTGCTTATGTGTAATGTCAGCATGACATAAATATGATATGCTAATTAATTGGGTATCAAAAATTTACTTGCAGGGTAAATGATTGAAATTATACATCAGACCCAGCAAAATCTTTCATTAAAGACAACAAAACTTCCAGAACAATAAGGATAGTATGCTGAACCAAGAGTCTTGCATCTGCTCTTGCGAGTCCGTTGCAGGAGATACTGATCACTGTTTTCAGTACCTCCTCCTTCTCCCTGCTCTCTTTTGCCTCCAGTCAATTATTTCTTCTGCAAGCAAGTCTGCAGGAACAACTTTGATCTGCTCAGTCTTATGTTTTTCATGTATTTGTTTGCAGGATTTTGAGTTCCTGTTCAGCTCCAGTGTCTGCCTTGCCTGCATGAAAGGAGCAGACTTTGACTGGAGCTGACAGATGGATCCTGCAGGGACCTGCTCAGCAAGCCTGCTTGAACTGTGGAGCTCGGGGGTTTCCCCTGCTATTTTCTCACCCCTTGGCTTGATCAGGAGTACTAGTGCAGGCTGTATGGGCACCAATTGCATTTCTTCAGAGTGCACATGATGTCGGTTGCACTTTCCTCCCCACCCTTCTTTGTGGCATTTGAATTCTGGTCCTGGGAGCTAAGGCTTATTATGGAGCCTGGAAACAGAAGACATTTAGAGAGATGGTGGGCAATGGTCTGGAGAAAGGGAGAAAGACACTTGAAGGGAGGACAGTTGGGAAGAGAAAGTGAGAGAAGTTGGTTCTGGTGATGGGAGGAAGGGAGAATTGTTTGGTCTGGGGATGAAAGGGAGAGAGAGATGCAGCATCTTTATTCCCTCCATCCTATTCAGCATCAAGGGGGAAGGGAAAAAGAACAAGAGAAAAGAGTGGGAGAAATGTTGGACCATGGGGGAAGAGAGAGAGAAAGAGAGATAAACCCATTGGAAGGGCAGGAGGGAAGCTAGGTGGGATAAGAAGATGCTAGATAGAGAGACAAGGACAGGGAGATATAGCCTGATAAGATTGGAAAGAGGGAGGGGGATTATGGAAATGGTGGAGCCATGTGGAAGAGGTCAAAAGGGGGATGAGAAGGTGGTGAATGAGGCAACATAAGAATTGCCATACTAGGACAGACCGAAGGTCCATCAAGCCCTGTATCCTGTTTCCATCAGTGGCCAACCCAGATTCCAAGTACCTAACTAGATCCCAAGTAGTAAAACAGATTTTGTGCTGCAATAAGGAATAAGCAGTGAATTTCCTCAAACCATCTTAATAATGGCTTATGGACTTCTCTTTTAGGAAATTATCCAAACCTTTTTTAAACCCTGCTAAGCTAACTGAATTCACCACATTCTCCGGCAACGAATTCCAGAGTTTAATTACACTTTGTGTGAAGAAATATGTTCTCCGGTTTGTTTTAAATCTACTACTTAGTAGCTTCATTGCATGTCTCCTAGTCCTAGTATTTTTGGAAAGAGTGAACAAGTGATTCACATCTACTCTTTCCACTCCACTCATTATTTTATAAACCTCTAACATATCACCCCTGAGCCATCTCTGTTACAAGCTGAAGAGTCCTAACTTCTTTAGCCTTTCTTCATAGGGAAGTTCCATCCCTTTTATAATTTTTGTCGCCCTTCTCTGTACCTTTTTTAAAAGTGAGAGAGAAGTGAGTACAGTGGTAGAAATGTGGTAATGGGGAGTAGATAGAAGGAAACAGGAGTCTGGGAAAGGAGTGAGATGGGAAATGGGCAAAATAGAGCATGAGAAAGGGAGATGAAAAGTTGGTAGGTAACTGAAAAATAAAAAGAAGGGTGATGGAGAGGCAGAAAAGAAAAAAAGGATGGGAAGAACTAAAAAGAAAATATCAATATATCAAACACAGGTGTAGTCATGGAATGAAACAAAACAGGAGAGAGGAGAAAATACATATGGACAGCAACCACTAGAAAAGAGAATTAGCAGAAGATGCAGGAAAGCAGAAGTGACAAATGGGAACAAAATAATGGAAAAATAAAATGTCCAGACAACAAAGGCAGAGAAAGCGTTTTATTTAAATTTATTAACCAGAATTTATTTATCACAGATCTTTGTATTGTGTTCAGTGGTTTATCAGACTGCCGATTGTGGGGGGAAAGGGGGGAGGGCAATGGCTCTGAACTCAAAATGGGTAACAAATATTCTCCCTGCCCTCCCCCATGCCCCTTGCCCAAAGCCCTGACAGCTGAAGACCTCTTCTTCCAGTCCATTAGTCAGAACTCTCCAAGCTCTGCAGCTGATAGCAAATTGGGGACTCTGCTGCTAGCTGCAAAACAGTGGCATAGTAAGGGGGTGGTTCGCTCCTGGCGCCATCTTGGTGGGGGTGCCAGTACCCATCCTCCTCTCTTCCTTTCCCCCATACCTCTTTAATTTCCTGGTGCAAGTAGCATCACAAACTTGCTGCTCATGTTGGTGTAGGCTTTCTCTCTGATGTCATTTCTGTGTCCCGCCCCCAATCCCCTTTAGGTACCAGCATCTCTCTCCCCCTTCACTCTAGCCCCTCAACTCCTCTCAGGTACCAGCCATTTCTCCTATTCCTCCAACCAGCCATGGTAAATGCAGCACCTCTTCTTCCTTTTCTCTCCATCAGTCCTGCTGCAGTACTTGCACTTCTAATTAAGGGTGACAGGCCTGCAGGCAGCGATTCACACAGGCCCGCTCTGGGGCCATCCATGATCCACCCTCTCTGATGAAACTTCCACACCAGTATACTGTATTGAGGAAGGAGGTCTTGGCCTCTGAAAGCTAACTCAAAAATGTATTAGTCCAATAAAATTATATTACCTCGTATCTTCCATCTTTTGTTTTATTTCTATTTGTTCATTTGTAAAGTGGTGATTATTTGAATTTCTTTCAAATTTACATCTGCTATCTTTATATTTTTCACAATATTAGGGGAATATGCATCACTGCTTCTGTGGTTTGGCATTGTATGCAGAGTCTGGCTTCTTGGAAGTTGTTTCTTTTGTCTACATATTTCTTAATTTTAGTTTGTGATTACTTATTCCATACTGGGTAGAGATGTATCTGTTCTATGTGTATGAAAAAGACATGGTCTTTTGTTAGTATTGACTGTGCAGAATCCATCTGTACTAATCTAGCTTGTTTAGTTATACAATGGGTGTATTGATGTTCTAGTGCTCATTGCAGTGTTTACAAATGTTGCCTTTTCCTAGGTACACCCTTGTTGTGTGACTTGTGGATTATTACTAAAAATACATTTTTCATATATAAAATGATTGGCTCTGGGTGTCAGATATACCAGGTACACCATTCGGTCACCTAATCTACTGGTATGTGTGGGGGGCGGGGAAGAGTGGAGGACTGTGACCTTCTTCTTTTTTTTTTTTTTTGTCTTCACAAATATGGTAACTAGACTAGATTATTAGGTTAGTCCTAGATTTCTGCCAACTTCAGCCTGGAACTGGATGACTTTGCAGCTCTGCACGATTCATCTCTCAGAAGGGCCAGGAGTAGGGATAACAACTTTTTGACAAAGAAAAACCTGATACCTGCCCTGCTTCACATGCCCTGACCTTGCCCCTCCTCAAGGTGAACAAAGCCATGGGACCAGACAATTTGCACCCAAGAGTGCTCAGAGAATTGAGCGATGTCCTGGCGAAACCGTTGGCTGAGCTATTCAATCTCTCCCTAAGTAAAGGGAAAGTTCCCCTGGACTGGAAATTAGCTAATGTCGTTCCTCTGCATAAAAAGGGCTGCAGGGCAGAGGCTGCGAATTATGGACCGGTGAGTCTCACATCAATAGTGTGCAAACTCATGGAAACACTAATTAAAAGCAAATTGGACACAATCTTGAATGAAGGGAATCTTCGGGATCCCAGTCAGCATGGATTCACCAAGGGTAGGTCCTGCCAATCCAATCTCATCAGCTTCTTTGACTGGGTAACAAGAAAGTTGGACTTGGGAGAGTCTTTGGACATCGTGTACCTGGACTTCAGTAAAGCTTTTGACAATGTCCTACACCGCAGGCTGCTAAGCAAGATGGAATCGATGGGGTTAGGAGAGACACTAACTGCATGATTGACTGAGTGGCAGACTTCAGAGGGTGGTGGTTAATGGTACCCTCTCTAAAACATCGGAGGTGACCAGTGGAGTGCCGCAGGGCTCGGTCCTGGGTCTACTCCTTTTCAACAAATTCATAGGGGATCTGACTCAAGGGCTTCAAGGTAAAATAACACTATTCGCCGATGACGCCAAACTATGTAATATAGTAAGTGAATGCAGTTTACAGAATTACCGTATTTTCGCGGATATAACGCGCGCGTTATACGCGATTTTACCTACCGCGCATACCCCTCGCGCGTTATATGCCTGTGCGCGGTATAGAAAAGTTTTTAAACATAGTTCCCACCCCGCCCGACGCCCGATTCACCCCCCCAGCAGGACCGCTCGCACCCCCACCCCGAACGACCGCTCGCACGCGCTCCCACCCGCACCCGCATCCACGATCGGAGCAAGAGGGAGCCCAAGCCCTCTTGCCCGGCCGCCCCCCCGACGTCCGATACATCCCCCCCCCCCCCGAAGGACCGCCGACTTCCCGACAATATCGGGCCAGGAGGGAGCCCAAACCCTCCTGGCCACGGCGACCCCCTACCCCCACCCCGCACTACATTACGGGCAGGAGGGATCCCAGGCCCTCCTGCCCTCGACGCAAACCCCCCTCCCTCCAACGACCGCCCCCCCCCAAGAACCTCCGACCACCCCCCCAGCCGACCCGCGACCCCCCTGGCCGACCCCCACGACCCCCCCACCCCCCTTCCCCGTACCTTTGGAAGTTGGCCGGACAGACGGGAGCCAAACCCGCCTGTCCGGCAGGCAGCCAACGAAGGAATGAGGCCGGATTGGCCCATCCGTCCTAAAGCTCCGCCTACTGGTGGGGCCTAAGGCGCGTGGGCCAATCAGAATAGGCCCTGGAGCCTTAGGTCCCACCTGGGGGCGCGGCCTGAGACACATGGTCGGGTTTGGCCCATGTGCCTCAGGCCGCGCCCCCAGGTGGGACCTAAGGCTCCAGGGCCTATTCTGATTGGCCCACGCGCCTTAGGCCCCACCAGTAGGCGGAGCTTTAGGACGGATGGGCCAATCCGGCCTCATTCCTTCGTTGGCTGCCTGCCGGACAGGCGGGTTTGGCTCCCGTCTGTCCGGCCAACTTCCAAAGGTACGGGGAAGGGGGGTGGGGGGGTCGTGGGGGTCGGCCAGGGGGGTCGCGGGTCGGCTGGGGGACGGGCGGAGGTTCTTGGGGGGGGCGGTCGTTGGGGGGGGAGGGGGGTTTGCGTCGAGGGCAGGAGGGCCTGGGATCCCTCCTGCCCGTAATGTAGTGCGGGGTGGGGTTAGGGGGTCGCCGTGGCCAGGAGGGTTTGGGCTCCCTCCTGGCCCGATATTGTTGGGGAGTCGGCGGTCCTTCGGGGTGAGGGTGCGAGTGGTCCTGCCGGGGGGGGGGGATGTATCGGACGTCGGGGGGGGGCATCAGGCTTTCAGGATGGGGACAGACCTTCAAGGGGGGACAGGACTTCAAGGGGGGGCAGTGCACGGAAGTCAGGGGGGGTGAACGGAGAGTCGGGACAGCGCACGGAAAGTCAGGGCGGGCGAAAGGAGCGTCGGGCATCATGCGCGTTATATGCCTGAGCGCGGTATAGAAAAGTTTTGGTACATATCATCGTGATTTCTGCGCGCTATACCCCTGTGCGCGTTTTACACAGGTGCGCGTTATATCCGCGAAAATACGGTATATGGCGCAGGACCTGCTTACATTGGAAAGTTGGTCCTCAACCTGGCAGCTAGGCTTCAATGCTAAGAAATGTAAGGTCATGCACCTCGGAAGCGGAAATCCATGCAAGACGTACTTCTTGAACGGAGAAACTTTAACTAGGACTTCAGCAGAATGAGATTTAGGAGTAATCATCAGTGCAGACATGAAAACTGCCAATCAAATGGAGAAGGCTTCATCTAAGGCAAGGCAGATTTTGGGTTGTATCAATAGAAGTTTCGTCAGCCTGAAGTTATAATGCCGTTGTACAGGGCCATGATGAGACCTCATCTGGAGTACTGTGTGCAATTCTGGAGGCCACATTACAGTAAAGATGTGCGCAGAATTGAATCGGTTCAGCGGACGGCCACCAGGATGATCTCGGGGCTCAAGGGTCTCTCGTACGAAGAGAGACTGAACAAATTGCAGCTCTACACTCTCGAGGAACGTAGGGAGAGGGGAGACATGATCGAAACATTTAAGTACCTCACGGGACGTGTCGAAGTGGAAGATGATATTTTCTTTCTCAAGGGACCCTCGTCCACAAGAGGGCACCTGCTCAAACTCAGGGGCGGAAAATTTCATGGCGACACCAGAAAGTATTTCTTCACAGAGAGAGTGGTTGATCATTGGAACAAGCTTCCAGTGCAGGTGATCGAGGCAGACAGCGTGCCAGACTTTAAGAATAAATGGGATACCCATGTGGGATCCCTACGAGGGTCAAGATAAGGAAATTGGGTCATTAGGGCAAAGATAGGGGGGTGGGTAAGCAGAGTGGGCAGACTTGATGGGCTGTAGCCCTTTTCTGCCGTCATCTTCTATGTTTCTATAATCCTGGTCTCATGCCCCACCCCAAATCCTTACCATACCTACTGTTGCATCCTTCTCCTGCCCCTCTACAACCAACTGTCAACACTAGGATTGCCATCTCAGAAATAAAAGCTACCACATGTACATACATTCTATGATTGTCACAAACTTTACATAACCAGAAACAGTTCCAGTAGCCAAACTGCAAAATACAAGCACATTCCAGATTTACATACTGTTAAAACCTGTCATATTAAGACAGCATCACTGTTCTGTATAAGGCAGAGGAGGAGCCTAATGGTTAGAGCAGCAGACTAGAAATCGGAGGGTCTAAGTTCAAATCCCACTGCAGCCCCTTGTGACCTTAGGCAAACCACTTAACTCTCCATTGCCTTGAAATGGCCAGGGGTGGCATTGACAATCTCACCTCATTTAGGATTTACCAGCAAAACCACCATAGTGGCCACATGAGTTTTTCAGAGCTTGCTGTTTGTGGGCAGTAGGGGAATAGAGAGAGTCAAATAGTAACAACCCTACCTTTAAAAAGGCAGCAGCACCCTAGAACACCAGTATACTTCCTGCTGAAAAGAACAAGACTGCTACAGATCCCTGCACTGAAAGTAAACACTAACAGAATACCTCATGGAAGCTACCTGCTAGGAGAATACAGTACTCCCCTGAAATTCACAGGGGTTCTGTTCTTGAAATTACCGCAAATTTGGAAAAACTGTGAATATCGGACGCGGTTTAAAGCATGAGCAGCAGTTGTCCCAATGGAAGTGCTTGCAGTCGCATCCCCTCGTCGCGGCCAGTGAACTAAACCTTGCGCTTTCGGCACACCCCCTCCTCTTCTGGCTCCGGCCTGCCCTCTCACTTCGCAAGGGGCTCAGCTGTCATTTGCAGTTCTCCTTCTGTCAGGATTGGTTGGGGAGATGTGAACTTTCCAGCAATTGGCTGCTCCTTAGGGAAAAACCGTGAATGCCTGAGTCTGTGAATTCTGAGCCGCGAATTCGCAGGGGTATACTGTACCATACTTTGGCCACATGTACAAAAACCAGACAGACCCTCAACAAATATGAAACAAGGGACCACACATCAATAATAGGAGATACATAGGCAAAAGACTAAACTGGAACCCTCAAAAAGTCAGACTTGCGTAGCAATACTAGAGGAATAGAAATTGAAGATATTCCACTGAGCAAATTCAGAATACATATTATTTTCTACCTTTGTTGTCTATTTAATTTTTCCAGTTGCTTTGGACCCACAGTCTCTCTTCTGGTTTTCTCTTGTCTAGACCTCCTGTCCATTTCACATTTCATTTCTCTCCATGCCCACCATCCATCTTCCTTCTGTGTTCCTTATCCATCCCATGCAACATCTTCCCTCTGTGTCCAACATTGAACCTCTGTATTCCTTTCCCTATGCTCTCTCCATGTCTAGCATCTTTTCTCTGTGACCCTGTCCCTATCCCTTGTCTCCTTTCTTCCTTCACCACACCAATGTGTTTCTGTCCTCTCCAACCCAACCCCATTCAGCTTCTCTTTCTATCTCTTCTGTCCACCCTTCTACATCTGTCTCTTTCTTCCAGAGTTCGGCATTTGACTTTCCTTTTCCTTTAAGGCCTTGGTCCAGCATCTCTCTCCCTTCCTTCTAACTCCTCTGTCTCCTGTGTATCTGACACTTCTCCTCCCCCTTCCCTCTTAACTTCCAGCCCCTCTTTACAAGTCCAGTACCTTTCTCTCCTCCTTCCAGCTCCCCCACCAAAGGTCTCCCTTCTCTCCAGTCCAGCCCCCTTTGCAGGTTCATTACCTCTCTCCTCTGTCCCTTGAGCCCCCTCACAGGTTCAGTATCTTTCTCTTCTCTCCCCAGGTCCAGCACCTCCAGGGCTTCCTTTCCTTTCCCTGGGTGTGGTGCTTGGACTTTAGCTTTTAGTCCTGGCTTCACGCAGTGACAGGCCCAGCAGTTCTGCAGCCATGGTGCATTTTAATTTGTATTGGCCACTTCACACAGTGACAGGCCTGCTCTGGGGACTTTCCTCTACTGGGATGAGACGACAATTTATCTTTTCTTGTACTGCACCGCAGACTTGGAACGCCCTCCCTATTTTTTTACGGGAGGAGAAGGAGTTTGGGAAATTTAAAAATGAGTTAAAAACCTTCCTTTTCAAAGATGCCTTCGCAACTTAATTTTACTACTTTATTGTCTTATTTAACTTTGCTATACTTTTGTTAATTATTACCCCTTTGTATTTTCCCTTAATGTCTTCTCTTTACTTTAAGAATTGTATTTCTTCCCTCCTTACCCATTGTTTAGTAATGTTAATTTAATGTAAATTAGCCCTATTTAAGTATTTGTACGTATTGTATTGTCCCCTAAACAAATGTGAATTTTAAAGTGTACATTGCTTAGAAATCCTGATTAAGCGATTAATCAAGTCACCTAATAAACTTGAAAAAAACTTGAAACAAGAAAGACCCCTGAGCAGGCTTGTCACTAGACCTATGGTGGGGCTCTGGGGAGGGGAGAAGCAACCCTAAGAGCAGGGAAGCAAAAGTCCCCCCCCAATCCACCATAGCTCTGGGGAGGAGAGACACCACACACTCACCAACAGTGTTGTCAAAGCCTTCAGGGGATTCAGAATCCCCTGAATGCCTTGAGGGTGTGCTTTTGCTTGATGCAATTTGATTGGCTGAGCAGGCAGCTGGCAGAAGCTACTTAGCGTCTGCCTCCTGCCTGCTCCACCAGTCAAATTCATAATGTCCAGGACCAGGACTCGGTGAATCCACATCCCTGCAGCTATGCGGTTTTTTTTTTGTTGTTGTTTTCTTTTTGCTGGATGCAGTTTGAGTGGTTGAACACTCAAACTGCATCTAATAATAAGTTTAAAAAAGACAAACCTCAAACAAAAAGCTTAGCTGTAGGACTGGGGATTCTCAGAATCCCATGAAAGTTCCCCCCCCCCCCGCAGTGAAGTCAGCACGCTAGACCAGCAGCACCTTTGCCGCATCTCACACCCTCCCCTCTCCCTTCCACCTGCCGGGTGCGATACCGAAGGACGCAGCCAGTGCCAGGGAGAGCGAGACAGCGAGAGAAGATGTGCCAAAGCGCCAACGCCTTGCCGCCTTGGCTCAGGAAGGGGCCGCGGGAGAGGCGCGCGCACTAACTAGCGCCAGCTGTGCTGCGCCGCGGCGTCAGACAGCAGCCGGCCGCCGGCTCCGGGGCTCGAGCTCTCCGGAGGCGCGCGTGGGCAGGCGGCAGATTAAGGGAGTGAAGCCCGGGCAGGGAGAGAGGCCGGAGGCTGGGCGCGCTTGAGTCAGACTGGCTGGAGGTGGAACGGGCGGAGCTGTGTCGCGCTCCCTCCCCCCCACCCCGCCAAGGTGAGGCAGATTGGCTGGGAGTGAAAGTAAGGGGTTAAAAGAACGGCATGAAACGGAGCGGCAGCGATTAAATTGCCCAAGGGAAGGGGGGGGGGGTACCAAGGCGAAGATATTTGGCAGCCGAAGAAGACTTTGCTAGCGCAGATACCTGCCTGCTGGAATGAAGTGGCGGGGATTGCAGCCACTTGTCTTCCGTTAAGGTGAAAGGGGAGACGAGGGATGGTGACTCTCTGCAGCTTTTGCAGACAGCCGCAGGGAGAAGCAGAGTTTCCCGATTGCTGTCTCGGCTGCCCGTCGGGGTCTGCATTCTGTGCATGATATTAGAGGATGGTGACCTGTAGTTTGCCAGGGATGACTGCAAGCGGGAAGGTGATGTAGATGGTGCATAAAAACGGCAACTTCACGGCTCCCTCTCTACTGGCCCTGAGCTGATTCTTCTGACAGGCTGTCATCGGGGCGGTGGGATTTAGAAATCCAGTTTGGCTGTTCCTTTTGCTTTATTGTGTGGCTTTGTTGCCTTGGCAATGCTGTAGTGTGGTGGTGGTGGAGGACGTCAACTTCTGTGCCACAGTGGAGGGGGGGGGCCACCACCACCACCACCACCACCACCAGTATGGGTTGCGCTCCCAGCATTCACGTTTCCCAGAGTGGTGTCATTTACTGCCGCGATTCCGACGAGTCCAACTCGCCGCATCAGACGACCACTATTTCGCAGGGAACCGCCACCACGCTGCACGGCCTTTTCATCAAGACTGATGCGGCTGACGCCATCCCATCCGTGCTTGCCTACCAGAACCGACACGGGGTGGCCGGGAGGGCCAGCTCCCGTTGGGAACGCAGCAGGGACACAGGCTCCTGTGGCCATCATTGTTGTATGGAGGCTGAGACCCAAACCAGCCACACCAGCCTCAAGGTGAGCACCAAGGGCTAAATGACTGGGATATAGCTTCTAAATGAACAAACTTGCTGGCCACTTTGGGGTTTTGTGTTGGTAGAATCCTTTCCATGTGAGCCTAGCATTGCATTTATTTGTGCACACTGTATGTACTGTAATGCTGATATCTTCATGCTGTACAGTAGGTGTTTATTCATAGGAATTTCTGTAAATCTCTACATGTATTTATTATTTATATCCCCTTTATTTGGCTCTACAGCGGTGTCTATTGGGTGTGCATGGAGGTATCAGGGTGAGTGTACCCTATGTGAACATTTGGCTGATGTGGAGTGGTGTAGGAGTTTATGTGGACCATGGACTGGGGGAGGGGGAGAGTTACAAGGTAGGACACCCTAGTGGGCTAGTGGGAAGAAGAGAGCTGGGTAGGAGAAGAAAAAGGGAAGGCTGCTTCAGTTGGACTGAATGGAGAATACTAGATGAAATGGGACCTTGGAGAAGTAAGCAGGAATGCTGGGGCCAGGCTTAGGGATGGAAGGAGCCTACAGATCTTTTTGGTGACATTGCATAAATGTTAGCTAGTACTACATGAACGAATAAAGATACAGACTTCTTGCCCGCAATCCTCCTAATTCTGAAAAATTGTGTGTCCAATTTTATGCTTAGCGCACAAAGTTGCATTCATGTGGCAGTTGTCCTTGTACCTTAATAGCTTAATTAACTGCTAATTGGCATTAATGACCAGTTATTGGCTGTAATTGATCTTAATTGGCACTGATTAGAAGTTATGCGCATAACTGCCTTTAGTCGGTATTGTATAAATTGTATAAATTTGAGGTTTGTGCAGATGAGGACTTTTTTTTTTTTTTTTTTTCCAGGAATGGGGCAGGGGCAGGAATGGGAAAAGAACTGGATGGGACAAGAAATTGAGTTCCTGTGGGGACAGGGAAAAATTTGTCTCGTGTCATTCTCCAGGCCCATGTTCTGAAATAACACAGTTGCACAAATTTTCACCTGGATTGCACCTTTCAGTGCTGTATAATTCAGTCTGGTTTTTCTCCTTATTTTGAAGCAAGTTTTACTTTGGGTATTTTTATGTTATGAAATGTTCCGGTTTTCTGTTTCAGTATGGTTGAGCGGCTTTTGTTGTGGAGGAGCAGTCTCTAGTCTCTTTTTCTAAACAGATGTGCTGACACCGATGGTCTGATTTGTAGATTTACTCTGACCAGCATGGAAAGTGGAGTTGTGTAGATATCGTTAATTAATACATTTTAGTAAATTAGGACCTGCTTATAATACTTGTAAACTGCTTTGATTGTACCCACAGAAAGGCAGTATATCAGATCCATGACCCTTTACTCTTTTATAGGTCACAAGTTTCCATATCCATCATCTTGAGTGCCTAAAATGTTGGGGGCATTCCAAGGTGAAATGTTTATGCTGTGACCGGGCATGGCCAGGCATAGAAGAGTCAGGCCAATAGTTGCTCAATACACACACACAATGCTGACCAAGCGGAGTCACATGGAGTTGGTGGATACTATGGCACTGTGAAAATTTTCATCATAAAATTCTCATGTCACCAAAAGTTTCTTGCTTTATATATTTTATTTGCATAAGACAGTCACTTCCA
This sequence comes from Geotrypetes seraphini, assembly GCF_902459505.1. Lineage (NCBI taxonomy): Eukaryota > Metazoa > Chordata > Amphibia > Gymnophiona > Dermophiidae > Geotrypetes > Geotrypetes seraphini. The sequence goes on from NC_047084.1 coordinate 30,708,948, forward strand.
AACAGTTCAAGGAAAAAGCAAAACAGTTTCATAACATCTCAATTAATTTTCTTCTCCCAACTGGGCTCTGGTTTCTCTCCAAATCCTTTTAAGAATACCAAACTGCTTTAAATCCAGCTCTTACAAAAGAACACTAAAGGTACAACCCCCCCCTCCCCCAAACAAACCCTTTTAGCTCTTGCAATTATAGTCCTTGCCCACCTTTAGGCAGCTCTTCAGCTCAGCTTCCTCTGGCTGGGCCAAACTTAAATTTCCCAGACCAGGCAAACAATTCCTATAACTTTTGCCTTTCTTATGTTTCCTTTTAATTGCTACATTGAATTTTTATATTAAGGCCAAACTTAATGGCTATAAGGACCAACTTCCCACAATGACCGATTATAATGGTCCCGCCCCAATAGGACCCTTTCAGGCTTCAACAATTTAAAGTCAGCTGCAATATTGTCCCCCCCCTCCCCAGCAGGCTTGGCACACACATCTATGAGACAAACATGGTTTTTCCTGTTACATAGAGCAGTCTGGACCCCTGTTTGTTTAAAAAAATTAGATTGTTCTAAGTCTGATAGATGTTGGCATTGTCATCTTGAAGCAGGGACTTTAGATCATTTATTGTTCTATTGTCCATTTATTATGGCTTTCTGGAAATCAATTTGGGGCCAAATTAATAGTTTGTTAGAAAATTATGTGGCATTATCGTATGATACAGTATTATTTGGCATATCTATGAGGGCTAAGAGCCAAATATCTTCCAAAAATAATAAAATCTTACTTATTTTAAAAGGAGTCGCCATATAACAAATAACATGCAATTGGAAAAATTGGAGTAGATTAAGCTATAATTTTTGGTGGAATTCAGTGTGTCATATTTATAAAATGGAAAGAACATTAGCTCTTCAGAAAGGAAATTTTAATAAATTTTAAGATGTGTGTGGGACATTAACAAATTATTACAGTGAATAAATATCATTTCCCTGGTGAGTACAAATGAAATAATGGGGAGGGTGAGTTAATTTTGAATTTTCAGTAGGTGCTTTGAATGAAAGGAAAGTCTTTATTATATGATATGTGTTATGATATATTGAAGAGTTGGGAGGGATTGGGATAAAATATATTGAGCATGATTAATTATAGAATTTCAAGTGATATATTTAAGTTAAAATGATGTTACTTTTTGTTACACTTGATGTAAGTTATAAAAATGAATAAAGAATTTTGAAAAAAAACAACCCACCTTTCTTTGCACTGCCCTCTTAAACTGCTGTAGGGTTTCAAATAGTTCTTGTACTTTTATCAAAACAATAGCTTGAGTCTTAAACACTTTCCTATGCAGCCTTTAGCAAAAAGTTATCAGACAGACTTTAAGGGGCTCCTTTTACGAAGCCACGTTAGCACCTTTTTAGCATGCGCTAACTCCCGTGCTAGCTGAAAAACTACTGCCTGCTCAAGAGGAGACGGTGGCGGCTAGCGTGGCCGGAAAATTAGCACGTGCTATTACGCTCTTTAAACCGCTAATGCGGCTTCGTAAAAGGAGCCCTAAGATTCCTGTTTTCAGCAGCTTAGGTAATATTACATTCCTGCATAGGACTACAACATTTTTAATGCCAGCACAGCTTTCCACATCTGTAGATTATGATCATTATAGAAAAATGTTAATTTATTTAAGCAACTTTTTAGGGATTAATGTGGATGTAATATATTCCATTGTTTTGTAATTCTCTGTAAATGCACAGTTCTCTTTATGTTAACCAACAGAACTGCAAGGTGTTTGCAGTGTACAAATGGAGTGTTAGTGTTATGTTGTTTCTGGTGACAAATTCTGGTACAAATACCCACAGATGCTTCTCAACTGTGGAGATAAAATAAGAGTAATTTTATAGCAGGGCACTAAGTTTAAGTGAGCTGGCAACAATTTTGTCTATATAAAATACTAGTGTAAATTCTGCAGAGATCATGCCTGCTCAAGAATGTAAATGCCCACATGCTGATTGATGTACTATTCAACATGTACACGTCTGAAACTTTGCCCACACTCCTTCCAGGTTGCAGCCCCAGCAATGCCTGCAGTAAAAGTGTGCACTAATTTAGACGTTAATGTGAATTGGCAATATGGGATCAGTTTGGGGATAGGAGCAGAACATGGGAATTGGCATACTGTGTCAGGCCAAAGATCTACCAAGCCCAGTATTGCGGCTCTGACAGTGTAAGTCTAAGTCACAAGTACTTGACAAGATTCCAAAGAAGATTCAGTCCTTAAGAATCCAAAGAGGCTAAGTATTAAAAAACACAAAGAACCACTTCCCACATCCAAAAAGTAAACCAACACCAATAATTAAGATGAATAAGCATCAGTATATGCTGTTACATGTTATCAAGTTGGTGTCTACTCAGTTGCCCTGAACTGTGTTCGGTCGTCATTCAGGTGGCTAATCATGGATAGTACTACTACTATTTATCACTGCTATAGCGCTGAAAGGTGGTATCTATAGCTGCTGTTATTGTATTGATCCATTGTACTGCTAACCTTTTAATCTTGCCAGCCAGTGGTGTGTGTTGAGGTCTTTCAGGGGATTCATCGAGTCCCCAGCTCTACAGCCCTGCTTTTTTTCCCCATTTACTTTTTGTTTGATGCAGTTTGATTTGTTGAGTAGGCATCCTGATCATCCAGTCAAACTGCATCAAACAAAAAAGCAGGAAGTCCTGGACTGGGGATTCTCCGAACTCAACTGAAGGCCCTGATCTGAATTTGATTAGCTGAGCATCATCTGTCTGTTGCCTGCTCAACTAATAAAACTCAGAGAAGTGCTCTCAGGGCCTTTAGAGAGTGGGGCAAATCCTTTGAAGTCCCTGATCACATGCCACTGTTGCAAATCATGTTGTTTTGTGTTTCTTAACTATTTTGAAGAATATGTGTCCAAATGATTAGAAAAGTAATTGAGGGACTTCAATAAATGGTACCAAAACTTAGGCACCCAAAAAATTCCGTGCTAAGCATTATTCGATAAAGGGTGCATGCATTATATGGAATAGTGTTTAGCATAGATAGTTGAAATTAATAGTACTGCACTGTTTGAGTCAGTACAGATGTGATGAGTCTTTCTGCAGTTAAATATAAGATGATTCAATAATTGGATGATTGAATAAGTGGTGAAGCATTTACAGGAGCAGATGGGGAAGAAAGGCAGTGGGGAGTAAGCTGTTTGTGGATCGCTGTCTCAGGATGATGGGTACAGCAGATTATGTAGGAGTAGAGATTCTGAAGATGACTAATGGTTCATAGGTTACTTCCTGAGTAAGGTCATGAAGCCAAGAATTTCAATAGACAGAAGGAAATGGGCTGTTTACAGCATACCTATAAGAATGAAAATGTTTTTCTAGATAGCACAACCCTTGGTATGTCAGCATAATGTAAAGCATCTAAAAAGTCTCTAATATGGATTCTCGGGAGGGCAAGTTATTTCAACTTATTGGGAAAATTTTAGTCTTCGTTGACTACTGCGGCTCAAAGCCATCTACTGAATTTATAATGTGATTTGGTTTTGATGCTGTATACCTGATAGCCAGCTTGTCATCTTTTGTGCTTTGGGAAGGGAATAAAATGATAACTGCTTTGAGCGCTTTCTGATCTAAAGTTCTTTGTGATATATTTTCCATTTTGGTGACTTGTTTTATTTATTTATTTATTTTTTTTAATTTTGTCTGCTTAATAAAGATATATATATATATATATATATATATATATATATATATATATATATATATAATTTTTTTTTAAAAAAGCAACTAAAAACAAAGAGCTCGATATTTAGCCAGCAGTGGGCAGCACTTTTGTTGTCTGCTGCTGGTGTTAAGCCTGGATATTCAATGCCGGGCCATTTCCAGTGACCAGCATTGAATATCCAATTTATAAATGCTTTCTTACGATGAGATATTGTGCAATGTAATTACCTGAAAAAGCCTTTTTGATAGCTATTCTGGATCTTATAGCAAAGTTTTTAATGTATTGAGCATGTATGTATTATCTACTATTTATGGCTGTTATTATGTAAACCGTATAGGATTTACATGGTATATACATTTTTAAGACCATAAGAACATTTTTAGTGCTATCAGGTTAAGGCCCAGATTCTACAAATGGCACACTAATTTAGGTTTACACAGCAATATACAGGCATAGAAGTTTTCAGCAGATTATTTTGAGGTTAGCCACATATCAACTTATTCATACATAAATACCTCAAAAGACAAGTTCATAGAAACATAGAAGATGACGGCAGAAAAGGGCTACAGCCCATCAAGTCTGCCCACTCTGCTTACCTACCCCCTGTCTATGCCCTAATGACCCAATTTCCTTATCTTGACCCTCATATGGATCCCACATGGGTATCCCATTTATTCTTAAAGTCTGGCACGCTGTCTGCCTCGATCACCTGCACTGGAAGCTTGTTCCAATGATCAACCACTCTCTCTGTGAAGAAATACTTTCTGGTGTCGCCATGAAATTTTCCGCCCCTGAGTTTGAGCGGGTGCCCTCTTGTGGCCGAGGATCCCTTGAGAAAGAAAATATCATCTTCCACTTCGACACGTCCCGTGAGATACTTAAATGTTTCGATCATGTCTCCCCTCTCCCTACATTCCTCGAGAGTGTAGAGCTGCAATTTGTTCAGTCTCTCTTCGTATGAGAGACCCTTGAGCCCCAAGATCATCCTGGTAGCCGTCTGCTGAACCGATTAAATTCTGCGCACATCTTTACTGTAATGTGGCCTCCAGAATTGCACACAGTACTCCAGAAGAGGTCTCACCATGGCCCTGTACAACGGCATTATGACTTCAGGCTTTCGGCTGACGAAACTTCTATTGATACAACCCAATATCTGCCTTGCCTTAGATGAAGCCTTCTCCACTTGATTGGCAGTTTTCATGTCTGCACTGATGGTTACTCCTAAATTTCGTTCTGCTGAAGTCCTAGTTAAAGTTTCTCCATTCAAGAAGTACATCCTGCATGGATTTCCGCTTCCGAGGTGCATGACCTTACATTTCTTAGCATTGAAGCCTAGCTGCCAGGTTGAGGACCAACTTTCCAATGTAAGCAGGTCCTGCGCCATATAATTCTGTAAACTGCATTCACTTACTATATTACATAGTTTGGCGTCATCGGCGAATAGTGTTATTTTACCTTGAAGCCCTTGAGTCAGATCCCCTATGAATATGTTGAAAAGGAGTGGACCCAGGACCGAGCCCTGTGGCACTCCACTGGTCACCTTCGATGTTTTAGAGAGGGTACCATTAACCACCACCCTCTGAAGTCTGCCACTCAGCCAATCACTGACCCATGCAGTTAGTGTCTCTCCTAACCCCATCGATTCCATCTTGCTTAGCAGCCAATCACTGACCCATGCAGTTAGTGTCTCTCCTAAACCCATCAATTCCATCTTGCTTAGCAACCTGCGGTGTGGGACACTGTCAAAAGCTTTACTGAAGTCCAGGTACACGACGTCCAAAGACTCCCAAGCCCAACTTTCTTGTTACCCAGTCAAAGAAGCTGATGAGATTGGATTGGCAGGACCTACCCTTGGTGAATCCATTCTGACTGGGATCCCAAAGATTCCCTTCATTCAAGATCGTGTCCAATTTGCTTTTAATTAGTGTTTCCATGAGTTTGCACACTATTGATGTGAGACTCACCAGTCTATAATTTGCAGCCTCTGCCCTGCAACCCTTTTTATGCAGAGGAACGACATTAGCTAATTTCCAAATTCAACCATCTTTTTTGAGACCTCAGTAGTGTTGCTATGTGTGGTATAGTTCAAATACACACAGACTATACACACCCCAAATAGTCATCGATCTTCAAATTTAAAGTGCTCAAAAGTGCTATTTTTATATAAATAAATACTTTAAAAAATATTTTTAAGGTTTTTAGAATTTCAAACAAAGAATACTTACCTTAGTTGGTATTCAGAATACGGCTAAGGGGTACATTTTTGGGGTTTGCGCCTGCCTTTCACTTCTATGGCAGATGGGGACTTGGGCGGCCATCCAGCGGGGGCACCTGCTGATGCTGCGCTGGACCAAGCTGATGGCACCATTCGGGTGGTGGCTTGGGACCAGGCAGGCACGCTTGGGGCTCGTGCCTGCCTCTCACTGCCATGGCAGATGGAGATTCGGGCGGCCATCCAGCAGGAGAGCTTGACGATGCAGCTCTGGACCACCGGGATTGCAGAAAGGTACTGGGTAGGGAGGGAGGGGGTCCTGCAGAAAGGTACCAGGGAAGGGGGCCCTCCTGCCAGAATTACGGTAAATTAATCACTTGTTTAAATTTACAACAAATGTAGAGCTGAGGCAAGAGGCCTTGTGCAGGACATGTGAATTGCTTGAGGAAATAAAAATGTAAAGGTATCAGAGATGTGCATTTTCCAAAGCTGAGCAGAAAACACAAAGACATCCCAGCCTGCCCTGTCCCAGCCTACCACTAGAGGGAGGACAGGGTAAAGAGCCTGACAGGGAGGGGGGACAGGGTGCAGAGCCTGGCAGGGAGTGTAGGGTTAGGTGCAGAGCCTGGCAGGGAAAATTTGGTTCAGAATGTTTTTTTCTTGTTTTCCTCTTCTAACTCTAGGGTGTGTCTTATGGTCAGGTGCGTCTTATGGAGCGAAAAATATAAGTTTTGGTCAAGCCTTCTACTATTTAGCTAAATACAATTTGGATTGCCTTGATTATGTTGGAAAAGCCTGTGAGTATCAGAGTTTCCACAATAGAAGGAGGCTTGGACTGACTGGAAAATCTATGTACTGGTATGGAAGGGATTGTTAATGAACAGTAAGAGAAGACCAGGGAATTGGATTTATAGCTTAGTGTTAAGACTCTATATGGACGTATTGAACAATAGATGCAGGAATTTAAATGTAAGACTATTGAACTTCTCTAAATCTCTCTCCCTCAAGTAATTCTTAAATAAACTCATGTATGAATCTTTGAGGACACCAGTGTGGATTGTTCCATTTTTAGAAAAATATTCTATCTTCTCTATAGGAGGATGATAAGGAAGATCAGATGGAGAGTCTTGTGTTTCATCCCCTGGTAGTCTAGATTTAACCCAAAAGATATAGCCTACTCCAAAAGAGAGGGGTCAAAATGATATATGCTAGTAGAAAAAGACCTGCTCTCGACTCTCAATGAGTACTTGGGACTGAGGGTACTTAGCACATTGTTATTAACTATAAGTTTTAGATTTAGAACTCAAGGTGTTCAATCAGTTCATGGGAACTTCTCAAAGGTCAATAAGGAGTTCACCGGGATATATTCATGCATTTTTGCACCCTAGCGTGCATAGCAGGAATAGCCCACAAATATCGTGCTGTCCAACCCTGAAGATAATTTAAATTTAATCAATTCTTATATCTTTTTCAAATCAACGTGCTAAATAGTTACCCAAAGTGCTGAGTGCAGATTTAATACATGAGAGTTCAAAATGTTGAACAATATATCAAATCACTTTAAAAATCTCTCATTATAAAAGGAAAAATAGTCTTCAATCAATCTCTTGACTATAGTTCACATAAAAAGCGAACTTATCTTGGTGAAGACCGCAAACGTCCATCTGGTTAGAAAGTCCGTTAAAGGGAGTGTCCCAGCTGATCGCCCTACAGAGCCCCATTTCGTGTCCTTCCTCTGGGGCAAACTCAGGGGCACTTCACCCAGATATACATTTAAATGCTAAATATATATACTCTGGAGGAGAGGAGGGACAGGGGAGATATGATACAGACGTTTAAATATGTTGTGAGACAGACCGGTACACATCACAAGATAAGTTGATTGTTTTCATCTATTTTGTTCAACTCTTGTTTTGCACAACACAGATCCAGTTTCATAATGTTGAGGGTGGTTTTTTAGCCTATGAGGTTTAGCCTAAACACCTTAAATTCCATCTGTGGATAGTGGGAGGGTTTATTGTCTGAGGCTTTTTCCACCCTTGACATATTAGTTCTAGTCCAGGGGTCTCAAAGTCCCTCCCTGAGGGCCTCAATCCAGTCGGGTTTTCAGGATTTCCCCAATGAATATGCATGAGATCTATGTGCTTGCACTGCTTTCAATGCATATTCAGTGGGGAAATCCTGAAATCCCGACTGGATTGCAGCCCTCAAGGAGGGACTTTGAGATCCCTGGTCTAGTCTGTGCATAAGCATTATTTTCTTCCTTGCACTGTCCATGTGAATGAGTGATCTATTGATCATATTAAAACCACACCCATACCTATCCAATTAGGTGCTGCTTTTTCCGATGGGTGTCTATGAAATTCTGGATGCCTATTTTGTGAATCACGCACAGCCTTTGGCTATCTAACCTTCAATTATTGCTTGTTAAAGTTGTTAATTGTATTTATTCAATTTATTTGGACACCTAAGTTCCTGGACGTCCACATTGTGGACGCTTAAAGTAAAGCAGAATTTGCCCCTAAATGCTTCTAAATTAATCTTCTCAGAATGCATTTCTCCAGCTGTCAAGTCAGAACCTTTAGAGTACACCAGTGTTTAAGCGTGAATGACTGTATCTTGGAATTATCATGAGCAGTCTTCTGGTCTCCAGTACAGTGTTTCAAGCTCCCTCCAGAGGTGAACTAGAAAATTGTTAAAAACTTTTTATTTTTTAATGATTGTTAAATGAATAATTTTGTATGGACACAATATTTTTAAAATTGTTGTTATCTGCCTAGAATCTATTGTGAGAATAGAGCAGAATATAAATAAATAAGAATATAATATAATAAAATTAATGTCAAGATGCACATTTTATCATTAGGCTCCTATATATATAATGAAAGGGGGGAAGAAACCTTACATTTATGCTTTTACCTTTTCACTACTTCAAATTTAGCTTTAGTTACTATATTGGGATTATCATATTTTTGGAATGCGATACCACCCATGCAGATTTTCATTAGATTTGGGAAACTAGTTTTATATCCTAATGAAAATTCAGCTGGATGTTCAGAGACTGTCTATGGACGCGTTAGCATTTAGCACGTGCTAAATCGGCTAGCACACCTTATTAAAAGACCCCTGTAATTACTTAAAATGGATCTACTTAGCACTTAATTCACACCCTAAATGAACGAGACAGGAGGGTGCCCAACCCCTCCTGCTGAAAGACCCCCCCCCCCGATCGCCGGCAGGAAGTTGCTCAACCCTTCCTGCCAAAAGACCCACGATCGCCGGCAGGAAGGTGCTCAACCCTTCCTGCCGGTAGACCCCCCCCACCTCACCCCTGACAATCATGGCAGGAGGGTGCCCAACTTCTTCTGCTGGACCCCACAACTGCCTCCCCTCAGACTCCCCCCCCCCCAATGAAACCCCCCACCCCAGAACCATTCCCCCCTCCTGGGCTTACCAGCAAGTTGGCCGAACGGGTCATCGCACCAGCTGGCCATCAGGCCCCCCTCCATCCAAATGAGGCTGGCCTGCCCCTCCCCTGCCCAACCCACAGGATCCTAGGGCCTGATTGGCCCAGGCACCTAAGGCCCCTCCCGCCACTAGAACAAATGCTATTTAATTTATTTATAAATGATCTAGAAATTGGAATGACGAGTGAGGTGATTAAATTTGCAGATGACAATAAACTGTTCAAAGTTGTTAAAACGCATGTGGATTGTGAAAAATTGCAGGCAGACCTTAGGAAATTGGAAGACTAGGCGTCCAAGTGGCAGATGAAATGTAATGTAGACAAATGCAAAGTGATGCACATTGGGAAGAATAACTGAATCACAGTTATTGGATGTATTGGATGCTAGGGTTACCTTTTCTTGGGTGTTAGTGCCCAAGAAAAGGATCTGGGTATCATCGTAGACAATATGATGAAACCTTCCACCCAATGTGTGGCGGTGGTCAAATAGCAAACAGGATGCTAGGAATTATTTAAAAAAAGGGATTGTTAACAACACTAAGAATGTTATAATGCCCCTGTATCGCTCTATAGTGTGACCTCATCTGGAGTATTGCATTCAATTCTGGTCTGCTTATCTCCAGAAAGATATAGTGGCACTAGAAAAGGTTCAAAGAAGAGCGACCAAGATGATAAAGGGGATGGAACTCCTCTCGTATGAGGAAAGACTAAAACGGTTTGGGCTTTTCAGCTTGGAAAAGAGATGGCTGAGGGGAGGTATGATTGAAGTCTACAAAATCCTAAGTGGAGTAGAACGGGTACAAGTGGATCGACTAGGGGACTCTCAATGAAGTTACAGGGAAATACTTTTAAAACCAATAGGAGGAAATTTTTTTTTCACTCAGAGAAACGCATTGCCAGCAGTTGTGATAAAAGTGGATAGCGTAGCTGGTTTAAAAGAAAGGTTTGGGAAATTCCTGGAGGAAATGTCCTTAGTCTGTTATTGAGAAAGAAACTGCTTGTCCTGTATTGGTAGCATGGAATATTGCTACTCCTTGGGTTTTGGCCACCGTGAGAACGGGCTACTGGGCTTGATGGACCATTGGTCTGACCCAGTAAGGCTATTCTTATGTTCTTATATTGGGGGTACTTGGGAACCTACAGAGCTGGCACCGATGCCTCAGAGCACCTTTCTATAACCTGGACATTCTAAGTACCAGATCTAAATAACATCCTGCACCCTTTTGGACTCATACAAAACACAGCTGAAAAAATATGACTCGATATCAGCCTTCATCAGGCAACTACACTGGCTACCCATCCCATCATGAATAAAATTTAAAACTTCATGCATCATACACCAAATAATTCACGGGAACTCAGCAGCTCCACTCATCCAACTCCCACAGAACCCTTAACAGGATACTACTGAACCTCCCTTCAACAAATAATCTCCAATACAAGCGAATCTTTCACTCCATGCTCACCTCGCTGAAACGACCAAAACAGAACCCAACTACATCACATTCCGGAAAAAACTGAAAACCAGCCTCTTTGATATTTAAACTTCTCAGATCTTCCCTTGCCCCATGTTTCTCCTTTTCTCCTTCCCTACTTTCTTCACTCCCCTCTCTTCTCTTTGTAAGTCGCCTTGAGCCTGCTTAGGTATGTGCGACACAGAAATAGAAGATTAGATTAGATTCTCTTCTTAAGTCAATGTTAGATGTTCATATTTTGGCTCCTCTACCCACCCAAAACATGCCCAAACCACACCCCCATGCTATAAGGATGTACTGCAATTTTAGTGTCCATATTCTGGCCTTATAAAATTAGTTAGTGGTTTGCATATAGTAGCGGGGTGGTTTTGAATTTTTTAAATTTGTATTTAAAATATGTGTTTATTGTTTTGTATTTACTACCCTTTTCCTTAATGAGAGCATTGGATTGAATTAGGATTAGGTTTGTGTTGTATAATCTGTAAATTTTATGCTCATACATTTACTTTGTTAGAATCCAAATAAAAATTAGGATTAAGGGTTTGTCACTCATAGTATTGTGGTTTTCCTGCACAGAGCATATAAAAGGTCTGTGTATATTTGCATCTGTGTGGTTGCTAGGAAATGGTATGATGAGTGTTTCTGATATAGAAGGAAGATCTCTCTTTTTTTTTTTCCAGTGCTATCATGAATGCTAACTGCATCATTTCCTGATCTGACTAATACTACTTGTATCTTTATAAAAATCTAGGAAACTAAATATGCAGATGCTTTTATTACAAAACAAGATTTTCAGATGCGCTGTTTTGTAGGATTTTTTTTAGGTATGTTTTGCAAAAAAGTAAGATTGGCCAACAGTTGGTGCTCATATCTGATTCTCAGTGTAGACACGTATGTTTTCACATGTTTGAACATATATACACTTCTCCCTCGGTATTCGCGGGGGTTAGGGGCAGAGCCGGACCGCGAAGTGTGAAAAATCACGAATAACTTTGTGCTGGCTCTGACCCACCCCCGGACCTTACCTGGTGGTCTCTGCCTTCAATCGCCTCCTTCTGTGCTTGTTTTCAGGGGCCAGTGCGGGTGCTTCGGTCTCCTCTTTCCCCGCTTCGGTGTTGGGCCGGGCAGAGTGAAGATCGTTCCACTCTGGGCTGGGCAGCCTGTGCTGGCCTTACCTGGTGGTCTAGCGGGCTTTCGGCGCAGGAGCGATCTTCCTACGCTCCTGCCCTGTGCAGATTGCCAATAGGATATGGCTGCCGTGAGCTCCCGTGGTCTCCTATACATGCTCCCCCTCCCCTCACACATATGTACACCTACACTCTCCCCATTAACACAAACATACATAACATCTCAAATACACACTTCTGGTCTCCAAATACACTCCCTCTTCCCCCCAAACACTGGCTGACATATATACATAGATTGGATACTCACACATCATACCACAGACATCCCTACAAACATATACCTAAATTCTCCTCATAGACACAGACACGCCCCTTTGTTGGTGTGCCTCAGAGCTGACGTGTGGCAGTTATGGATGACTTTGCTGTAGAGGCAGGGATACTGCTGGGCTTCACTGCCTGGGTCAGCTGAAGAGACAGTGTCTTGCAATCTTTCTCAATCTAGTGTCTGCTGCTTGAGACACCCGGAAGTACGCGACGTTGCCGTGATATCACGCACAGGCATGATTTCATCATGTCGACGGCAGCGCATGTGCAAAAGCCCTTCAAATGGGCACTGCGCCGGCAGTGGGGGATGCCTGCAAGGAAAAGGGCTGGAGAGAAGGAAAGGCACTGGCACCAGCTGGTTGCCTACAGGATGTGCCTCTTTTCGCAAGAGGCACGTCCTGTAGGCAGTCAGTCAGTGCCGGTACCTCTTTTCCTCCCCAATGTGCTGAAGCACACCTGAAATCTCAAGAGGCACACAGTTTGCGATACACTACTATAGATGATAAAAATAAGCAGAATAATTCAGCTTCTGGTAGATGATGCAGTTTAGTTAAAACAAACAAACCAAAAAAATAGCCCACATTTCAAAGGAATATTAACCTCAACCAGAGAAAAGTACAATAATATTTCATTCCTGAAACATTAATACACAGATAGGGATCAACATAAATGAAACCTAATACACTTATCCCAGTACATTTTATGTTCATTATTCACCTTGCCATTTCCGGCTGCTTTTATTAAAAAGGAAACGCAAAAAACAGCACTGCTGGAACCAAACCGACTTTATAGCATTACTAGTGTTTAAGCCCGTTAGATTAACGGGTGCTAGATGACCGCCTCTCCTGCTTTTGAACCGGGGCAGAGGCAGAGCTGGGGCGGGAGGGAGTGACGGTGGGAGAGCAATTTCAAAGCCTCGGAAGCGGCGGCTCCTTGACCAATCCGTGCTTGCAACGTCCCCACACTCGCAATCCAGATTGGCTGGCTCCCCCACCAAAGCCCTTCGCAGTGGCAGCCCCTCCCGCATCCGTCCCCGCGTCCCAAGCCTCTCCGAAGGCCGGCTCCCACGAAAATGGTACCCCTCTGTCCAAAGCCGCGGCGGCAGCCTCCCTCAAAACACATTTCAAATCTGACATATTGTAATCACAAAACAGAAAATAAAATTATTTTTCTTACCTTTTGTTGTCTGGTCATTATTCATATCATGTAGGGGTCCCAGGCTATGGTTGGCTTTTGATAACTCGCTTGCCAGGGCCCCTTCTTTCTTCTTCCCTCCCTCCATCCCTGCAGCTGAAGACAGGCACCTCCCCCCAGTGGTCTGAGACAGGAGGGAGCAGTTAGGAGAGGGTCTGAGGGCAAAGAGGGGCTCAACAGCGCCCAACCACCTTTCCTTCCCTCCCTCCATCAGGTGCAGTGAATCCACCAATGTTAAAAGGAGCCGTGTCGAAATCGGAGGCCTGCCAGTGCCGTAGCACGTTCCCCTCTGCCTTGGTCCCGCCCCTTCTCTGACATATGGGACCGCGGCAGAGGGAACGTGTTATGGTGGCGGCAGGGCTCCAATTTCAAAGCAGCTGCTTTTAACTTAGACGGAGCTGAACTGACCTGATGGAGGAAGGGAAGGAACGGTGGGGCAAATTTCGGCAACGGCAGGAATTGTTTGGCGGACCAAGCACCGTGAAACTTTGTTTCTTTAGGCAGCCCCGGTTGTTTACTTGGATTCAATGTGAGCCGGGTGAGGAAGGCCACCAACAATGGCGCTTATGCTCAAGCCCCCGCCGCAGCTCCTCTCTCGATCCTGGTGCGGTTCGAGAGAGGAGTTGTGGCGGCGGCTTGAGCATAAGCGCCATTGTTGTCCCCCTACCTAGCGGCGAGGCTGCGGCGGCCTTCTTCACCCGGCTCTCACGGCTGGCGGCCGGCGAACCCTAATGCTGACATTGAATCCAAGTAAACAACCGGGGCTGCCTAAAGAAACATGGTAATCATATTCTGTTCTGAAAGCCCCCGCCGCAGCTCCTAGGCGGTTGAGGGGGGGAAGGTTGTGGTCGGAGTTGCTAGGCTGCAGCGGATGTGTGAGTTGCGAGTGTGGGGCCTGTAGCGGCGCGAGGTGGAGAGGAGGCTATGGTGACGTAGTAGTCGCGCATGCGCACTCGTGTTTCCGCGACGGGATCAGGGAACACGATTTTTTTAGTGCGCATGCGCGTCCTACCATTTTATTATATTAGATGCTAAAAAGTCTGCCCCTCCCCCCACACATAAAGGGATTCAAAAAGAACATCAGAATGAGACCTTATATACATGTTTTGTGGAAATATTGACCCGTTGTGTGATCCCAACATATGTTGAATGATTTAAGTCCTACACAGATGACAGATGCTATTGGACTCAGAAATATAAATGATCTTGTTTATCTCAACACACACTGATAATAGCTCTTTTCTCAGGTACTTTAGCTAGATTGTGAGCCTTCGGGACAGCTAGGGAAATCCAAAGTACCATTTTTATTTATTTTATTTTAATGTATCTTTAATCTATCTTCATTGTAAACCGCTTTGAACCTCACGGTATAGCGGTATATAAGAAATAAAATCAATCAATCAATCAATCATTGCTGTATTTGCTCTTCATAGGTCCTTTTTTACATATAAATATTCCTTCAATATAATATCTCTCTCCACCCCTGGAATTTGCAGGGATGGGACTTGAAATACCGCTTTTTCTGTGTGGTTACAATCAAAGCGGTTTACATATTTTAAACATGTACTTATTTTGTATCTGGGGCAATGAAGGGTTAAGTGACTTTTCCAGAATCACAAGAAGCTGCAATGGGAATTGAATGCACGACCTCAGGGTGCTGAAGAAGCTGCTTTAACTACTAGGCCACTCCTCCACTAAAGGGAAAAGGGATGGGACTTGTATACCGCATTTTTGTGGTTACACATTCAAAGCGTAATAGCGTTATATGTTAAAAAGATCATATTAAAGCCACACAGTGGCAGGATCTGAAGGGCAAGGAGGAAGCACTGTGTATCAATTTGGAAAGAGGGAATTTTAAATATATTTACATTGATATAACATAGTAAATGATGGCAGATAAAGAACTGAACAGTCCATCCAGTCTGCCCTTAAATTATACCCATTAAAAATACATGATTAGATTAACTTGTCTCTTCTTTAATATTTCTGGGCCGTAGACTGTAAAGTCTGGTATTGTCCTAGGTTCCAAATGCTGAAGTTGCTATCCAAGCTCACTCCAGCCTATCTAACCATCCCGTTGTTTGCAGGATATCTATTGTAAAGACTGGCCAGTAACATCCTCATGTTCCTTCACAGACGGAAGTGGACAGAGATTTTATAGTAGACATTCAGAATATATCTAAAAAAGGGGAAGTTTCACTAATAGGTGATTTTAACATACCAAATGTTGATTGGGGTATCCCTATTTCAGGGTCTTGTAGAAGTAGGGAGATCCTGGATTCTCTACGAGGCAGTTTGTAATGGAACCCACTCAGGATGGGGTCATACTGGACTTAGTGCTTACAAACAGGGAAAGCGTTTCTGATGTTACAGTGGGTGGATCATCTGGCATCCAGTGATCACTGCATGGTACAGTTTAATATTAAGATGGGTATAAAGAAGGCTCATTCAAAAGTAGTTTCTAGACTTAAAAAAAAATTAACTTTGTTGGATGGGGGATTATGTTAAGGAATTGTCTGGATGGGAATGTCTGGAAGGAGTAGAAATGCAATGGGCAAAACTGAAAGGAGTCATTGTAAGGGCGACAAATCTTTTTGTGAGGCAAGTAAGTCAAAGAAAGAGGAAAAGAAGGTCACTTTGGTTCTCAAAAGTAGTAGCTAAGAAGGTAAGGAATAAGAGGTTAACTTTCATAAATTACAAAAGACCGTAGGGGGAAGACAGGCAAAAGTATCTGTAAATGTTAAGAGAGGCTGGTCAAGTAGGAAAGCAAAGCTACAAATGGAAGAAAAAATAGCTGACATGGTAAAATGGGGAAATAAAGACATTTTTTAGATATATCAATGATAGGAAGAAGTGCAAAAGTGGCATTGTGGGATTCAAAAGTGAAGGGGAGGAATATATAGAAGCTGATAAAGAAAAGGCTGGATTGCTTAACAAATATTTCTGTTCTGTGTTCATGGCTGAAGCACCGGGAACTGGACCGCAGAAGATAAATGTGAATAGGGCTGGAAGAGTGGTAAACCCTGATTGATTTTTAGAGGGTTGTGTTCATGATGAGCTAATAAAATTAAAGGTAGACAAAGTGATGGGGCCGGATGGTGTACATCCAAGAGTGCAGAAGGAACTTAAGGAAGTTTTGGTGGCTCTGCTGACTGACTGACCTTTTCAATGCTTCTCTAGAGTCGGGAGTAGTATCGGAGGACTGGAGAAGGGTGGATGTGGTCCCTCTACACAAAAGTGGAAGTAAGGAAGAAGTTGGGAATTACAGGCCAGTAAGTCTGACTAATGGAAATACTTTTAAAACAGAGAATAGTGAAGTTTCTGGAATCCATGTTTCAAGTTTATTAGTGCTTGATATACCACTTTACATTCCTAAGTAGTTTACAAAGATGAGCTGGAGTGAGCTTTGAAGGAGACTCCAGTAGATACACAGTACCAGGCAGCGCTCTGGGTTTCTGGCCCAGAAATATCTAAGCAAAAGAACAATTTAAATTCAATCATTAAATTATAGAGAGTGTATATTTGGGCAGACTGGATGGACCATTTGGGTCTTTATCTGTAGATAATACGGGATTTAACAGGTAACATAGTAAATGATGGCAAAGTTCTTGTGTTGATTTTCAAAGTTATGCACTTTAGAGCCCTTTATCAGCCCCTCAGATCATTAAGGTGTGAGGGAATGATGCATCTGTCAATGGATAGGTTTGTACATATGCACTATGAAAAACATAAGAGCAGCTGTGATTTCAGTAGCGGGAGTAGTTCTAAGGCAGGGGTGCCCAACGCGTCGATCGCGATCGACCAGTAGCTCAGGAAGGCAACTCGAGTCGATCGCACTCGTGTTGCCGTCCTGATCTACGGGCCGATCAGCCTTCCTCTCCAGTGTTCTCCCTAGGGCCTTTTAGCTGGGCGGTCCGCTCAGCTGTCATCTGCCGCTGCTGAACATTAAACCCCCCCCCCAAAAAACCGGCTTGGAGATTTCAGCCCCTAGCGAACTTATGCTCCGGGCTCTAACATGTGCGTGCAGGCTTCTCTTCTCTTCCCTCCAAAACCGGAAGTTATGTCCGGGGAGGGGGGGGGGGAGAAGGGAAGCCTGCACGCACATGTTGAGAGCCCTGAAGCAAGCGTTCGCTACGGGCTAATGCGGGAGATAGGTTAGTGAAGCATTTGTTCTTCTTCCTGCCGGGTCCTGCCTACTTTCTGTTTCCGCAAAGGCAGGACCTGGCAGCATTTCCCCCAATAGGTTGATCACGATCTTGGGCTGATCAGCCTTCCTCTTCCCGACGGCAGAATTGACGTCGGGGAGAGGAATGCTGGTTGGCCAAAGCAGGGAGAGCTTGGGGCCTGTTATTGGTGGCGTTTGGGTCCTGGTCCCCGATGGTAGTGGCAGTGGCTTGGGGGAGGGCAGGGAGAAAGAAGGAAAGAAGAGAAACAGAAAAAAAAGAAAGGGAGGCAGAGAGAAAGAAAGGGCAGGGAAGAGGAAGGAAAAGTTGGGGGGAAGGAATGAGGTCTGGAGGAGAAGAAGCATACAGGCTAAAAGAAGGGAAGAAAGATTGTATGCACAGTCAGAAGAAGAAAGTGCAACCAGAGACTCATAAAATCACCAGACAAGGTAGGGAAAATGATTTTATTTTAAATTTAGTGATCAAAATGTATCTGAATTTATATCTGCTGTCTATATTTTACACTAAGGTCCCTTTTTACTAAACCGCAATAGAGGTTTTTAGCGCAGGGAGCCTATGAGTGTCGAGAGCAGCGCTGGGCATTCAGCGCAGCTCCCTGCGCTAAAAACTGCTATCGTGGTTTAGTAAAAAGGGAGGGGGGTATATTTGTCTATTTTTGTATGGTTGTTACTGAGGTGATAGTGCTTAGAGTCATCTGCTTTGACCTCTTTGAAAAACCCTGGAATGATTAACATTTTCTATGCATACAGTGTGCTTTGTGGGTTTTTTTTATTTTATTGTTGGTAGATCATTTTGACTTGGTCATTTAAAAAGTAGCTCGCAAGCCCAAAAAGTGTGGGCACCCCTGTTCTAAGGAATATATTGTCAGGACCATTGAGATCACTTTCTGATACTCTGAAATTTGAAAAGGTACTGAAAACCACTCTGTTCATAGACACTTTTAATTAGGGAGCTATGGTGTAATAAATTTATAGAATACTGTTTTTTATGTATATGCTATGTGTTTGTTATGTATGTATTTTTGTGAGCTGCTTAGGATTAAGCGGGTTAGAAATATCATAAATAAATAAATAAATATTATTTCTTTCAAACTAAAGGAATGTTTGGATATCATTCCATTCAAACCACCTAACCTCTACCTCCTGTGGGTCAGACACACATGTAAGCAGCACAGATGCACATGCTCAGAAGGAGTTGGAAAGAATTATGATCCATGTTTTGCATGGCTTGCCCTCCATTTTTATTCTTGTAATAAACTCTGATAAATTGCTGGGAAAAAATAAAGTAAAAACTGGAAATGATGATCCTAATTTGGTAGTTTTTCTTATATTTAGTAATAATAATAATAATTTATTTTGTATACCGCCATACCCAGCGAGTTCTAGGCGGTTCACATCAGTTAATCAAAGGTACAAACAATGAAGTCGTTGAAGTTAGCAGGTTAGAACGTACAATAAAAAAGGAGCAGGAAGAGATTCCTGGCAATTAGTGGATGGAAAGGTGGAGAAAGATAGTAGAAGTAAAATGTATTAAGAGTTCAGTCTGTGGAATAAGTGTGTTTTGAGTTGTTTTCTGAAGTCCAGATAGGTGGGGGCATCGAGCACAATTTGGGCTAGCCATGGGTTCAGTTTAGCCGCCTGAAAGGAGAAGGTTTTGTCAAGGAACCTTTTGAAATGACATAATTTTAGTGAGGGGAAGGTGAACAGGTGAATTTTACCCAAGAAAAGACTCCTTGTGCTTAATTTATCTAAACATTTTCTGTTACACACATAGAAAAATCCCTTGATGAAACAGTCCTTTCATCTTTCAGGTAAATATCTACATAATATAATCTGACAATTTCATGCTATAAAAACTCAGAACTCTGATTCACAAAGGCCTAAGGTGCACTGGAAAATAGCAAACTTGTTAAATTAAAGAGGCCAAACATGAATGGAATTCTATTCAATAAAATAAATTTTATAGCTATACCTTTAATCAATGAAACGTGAATAAATGTGTGATGTTATCTTCCAGGAATGCACTTGCCCTAACATCATGTGGTGTACAGTCAAAGACTTAAAAATAAATGTCAGCAAACAAATTACAAATAGTACCTTTTATATTAGACTGTCTAACACAATCATGCAGGGTTGGCCGTAACCCTACTAGAGCTAAGGTCAGCAGCTGCCAGCAGGTGATCTGATCTGAGGGCAGGGCACTAAGGTAGTCTGCCAGTTGTGGTTTCAACCTAAAACAGTGAAATAATTGCACTAGGCTTCCAAGAGGATATGGTGTGCCAATTAGGGGCCTAAACAACTTGCTAGCCACACTGCACAACCATTTTGGCCTTTATATGCCTTCATTTGCTATCTTACAAACAAAATCCTTCAGAGCATATTCCTAACTGTACTGCCTAAATTAGGAAAAAAAAAAAAAAAAAAAAGGTGTAAATGGAAAAGAAGCTTACCTACTGTATAATTCGGATGTTCTAATAATATAGGCAAGTGCTAAGGAATACCCATGGAATACTGTAGGTCTGGCAGTGCCCTAACTGAGACTAGCCGTACCTGCGTACATTCTGGTTCAGCAGGAACTTGTCTAACTTTGTCTTGAATCCCTGGAGGGTGTTTACCCCTATAACAGCATTTCAGTTTTCTACCACTCTCTAGGTGAAGAAGAACTTCCTTACTTTTGTACGGAATCCATCCCCTTTTAACTTTAGAGAGTGCCCTCTCGTTCTCTCAACCTGTCTTTATCTACTAAGTCTATATTCCCTTCATTATCTTGAATGTTTTGATCATGTCCCCTCAATCTCCTCTTTTCAAGGGAGAAGAGACCCAGTTTCTCTAATCTCTCACTATATGGCAACTCCTCCAGCCCCTTAACCATTTTAGTCGCTCTTCTCTGGACCCTTTCGAGTAGTACTGTGTCCTTCTTCATGTATGGTGACCAGTGCTGGATGCAGTATTCCAGGTGAGGGAGTACCATGGCCCGGTACAGCGGCATGATAACCTTCTCTGATCTGTTCATGATCCCCTTCTTAATCATTCCTAGCATTCTGTTTGCCCTTTTTGCTGCCGCTGCGCATTGCGCAGATGGCTTCATTGACTTGTCAATCAGTACTCCCAAGTCTCTTTCTTGGGGAGTCTCTCCAAGTACTGCACTGGACATCCTGTAGCAGTCTGTAATTTGAATGTGAATAAGGAGATAGGTGGTGGTGGTGAATTGTGATGTGGAATGTTAGTAAGAAGGAAAGGATCAGATGAGAAGCAAGTGTGCTTTTCGTCTTGTTTTTTTTTTTTTGTTTTTTTTTCATTGGGCAGTAGGAATTTGGAGAGGGATATGTGTTTTGAAGGATTTCTGTGGCATGGGAAAATGGTAATTATAATCTATTATCAAGACTGACATTAAAACCTACTTATTCAAAAAAGCCTTTTACATCTATATGTCCGTATGCAGTTCGATCTAAACTCTGCTTTTGATCTAGTGGATCACAACTTACTGATCAGTTGTTTGGATAAGATGGGTATCACTGGGAATGTGTGGTGCAGTGGTTAGAGCTACAGCCTTGGCACACTGAGGTTGTGGGTTCAAATCCCGCACTACTCCTTGTGACCCTGGGCAAGTCACTTATTCCCCATTGACCCAGGTACATTAGATAGAGTGGGAGCCCATGGGACAGTTAGGGGAAAAAATGCTTGAGTACCTGAATAATTTGTTTATATGCAGAATATAAATAAAAAAAAGGGTTCTTAACTGGTTTAAGGGCTTCCTTTCTGCACGCTCATACCAAGTATGTTTTGATAATGTCTTCTCTGCTGAATGGAAGTAATGGAGAAAGGGGGAGGGGGAGTCCTCTTATGGTGTCCCTCAGGGCTCCCTCCCCCTTCTCCATTACTTTTTAACATTAATTTGAGCTCTTTGGATGCCAGACTGTCTGTTTGAATGTCATGTTCTACAATTATACTGATGATTTAACAGTAGTGATCCCTGTTCCATCTGCTTTATCACATGTGACACAATTAATATCAATAGTACTATCTACTATAGAGCATTGGATGCAGGAATTTAAATTTAAATTCAACAAAGATAAGACTAAATTCTTTCTAGCTACCCCTGGAAAACAGGCAGCCGAAAAAGTTTAGAATTAGGAGGAATTTCTTTTCTACTAAGTCCTACGATCACAATTCTAGGAATAATATTAGATCAAGACCTTTTGATGAAGGAACACACTAATTACTTAGTTCAAAAATGCTTCTATACTATGTAGAAGCTACGTACCATCAGATCTTATCTCGATTCCTCCTCTTTTAGATTATTAGTGCAGTACTTAATCCTTAGTATCCTGGATTAGTGTAATATTATGTATTATGCAGGTCTCCAAAAAAAATCTTTATAGATTTGCAATTGATCCAAAATACAGCTGTAAGGTTAATTTTTAACCTAAAAAAGTTAGATCATGTCACTCCTTTTTATTGCAGATTGCATTTGCTATCTGTTGAAGCCAGGGTCATCTTTAAATTTTGACTATTATGTTATAAGGTACTATTTGGACTTATCGCAAACTATTTGATTAATCATTTTTTATTTGCCATTCCAAAACGTCCCAATGATTTCTGACATTTTTTATTTTTCCATCCGTAAAGAACTGTCGATATAAAAGATATTTTCACAGATTATTTTCCTTTCAAGCAGCAGTTATGGACAAAGAGCTTATCCAATTAATAGTTAGTGCTACCTCCTATCAGTAATTTAGAAAAACTTTGAAAGCATCTCTATTTGATAAATTTCTATAGGAGAAGATCTGTACTACCATTTGATAATTTTATAACTTGTATCTCCTGAGTATGTCTCAGCCTCTTAGAATTGTAAACCACGGAGATCTGAAAGGCATTACGATATACAAATAAAGATGTTATGTTATGTCCAAGGACTAAACCAGGAGCTGATTGTGGAAATTACCATGAACTTTTGACATGCAAAATCAAAGTAAAGCTTCATAAGACGAAGATCATTAGAGACCTCCCAAAATATGATATTGAAAATATTCATCAGACTACTGGATAAAACTAGACAACAGATTGTCTGTCTTGATACAGGAGAGAGAGAGCCGAAAGAGTTATGGAATGGCATCAAAACCAAGGCTCAAAAGGTGCTATCATGGCCCTTACTTGACTGTGCCAACAGATTTTGAAGGAGAAAACATGGCCAACCGATTGGAGAAGATCACTGTTCATACCTACACCAAAGAAAGATGATATCAAGGACTGTAACAACTGCAAAATGATTGCATTAGTTCCACACACCAGCACAATATTGCTTAAAATAATACAACAAAGACTACAATCATATGTTGAACAAGAACTACCCAAAGATCAGGCTGGCTTCAGAAAAGGTTGAGGAACAAGAGACATTACTACCAATGTTAGATGGATATTAGAGAAGAACAAAGAATACCAAAAGCCTCTATACTTTTGCTTTATTGACTACAGCAAAGCTTTTGACTGTGCGGATCATAATAAACTATGGAGAACTCTAGCACAAATGGGAATATCCAAACTCATAACTCAACTGATAAAGTGCCTCTATGAAAATCAAGAAGCTGCAATGAGAACAGAATATGGCAACACTGATTGGTTTCCAGTAAAACATGGCGTCAGGCAAGGATGCATCTTGTCACCTTACCTGTTCAACCTTTTATGGTGAATCCATCTTCAGAAAAGCAAATTTGGAAGAAGAGAGCGTTGGTTTCAAAGTTAGTGGCCAAAACATAAACAACCTACACTATGCAGATGATAAAACACTCATCACTAGCAGCAAAGAAGACATGCTGTGTCTACTGAGAAAAGTCAAAGCCGAAAGTCATAAATGAACATAAGATGAAGATCATGAACATGGAAAATGATGAAGATTTTGAGCTTAAAGGTGAAAGAATAGAAGTTGCAAAGGATTTCAATTTCTTGGGCTCTTTTGTAAACAAAGATACAAGAAAGAAATACTCCATAGAATAACACTTGGTTGCTTTTCAATGAAGACTTTCGATAAAGTATTCATAGGCAAGGAAATGAAGATCAGACTTGTCCATGCACTCATTTTCTCAGTGGTTAATTATAGTTGTGAAAGCTGGACACTATGGAAACAAGACAGAATAAGATTGACTGACTCATTTGAGCTTTGGTGTTGGAGAAGGATTTTTTGCATACTGTGGTCCACCAGAAGAACTAACAAATCAATTCTGGAGGAGATCAAACCGGCTATGTCACTAGAAGCTCAATTGATGAAGTTACAACTTTTTTTGGGCATACTGTCAGATGAGATTGGAGAAGGACATCATGTTTGGAATGATCAAAGGAACCAGGCAAAGAGGGTGATTGTAATCAGATGGCTGGACACGTTGAAAACAACCATGGGAATGATGCTGGATGACCTTACTGGACTAGCACAAAATCGATTTCTTTTTAGATCTGTAATACAGCAAGCCGCTAAGACTTGAGCACGAATGGATGGCACCTAAGAAGAAGAATCTCAGTGCACCAAAAAACATCCAATCAATATATACCAGAGAAAAGAACAAAAACTCAAATACTTTTAAGTAAATGGAGAAAAATACCTCAGTATTTCCAGGGATATATCTGGATATCACTAATTCAGCTTCAAAGCTGACATAGGAAATACATCTCTGGTCAAAAAAACCTCTATTAACAGTGTTTAACTTAATCAGTTCATTACTAATTTTCAAATATCATTTCAAAAATTGTTTAAAGATCAAAAGCATTTATCTCAAATATGTCCCATTGCTAGTCACTAAAAGTCCATAAGCAGAGAGCAATGTTCTGGGGGTTGCAGCCAAAAACGGTCACGCTAGAAAAATAGACACTCCCAAGTTCAGATTCATATTAATCCATAGATTTCCCGACAAGGCCCAAGGGGAAAATATTGTAAAGAAAAGACTGCTGGTTTATTGTAATGTTTCCACATTAATACTCCAAAGGCAGTAATAATCCAAACAACACACATCAACAAATATTGGTGTGGACTCAACAAGGTCCGTGTTTCGGCTTTGAATGCCTTCTTTAGGGATCCTAATGTTGAATACCACAAGATTGAAATAATGTAATGAAACATTGTGGACCAATGAATATTTATTTCATGTACTAAGGGGTTTCCCTGTATATTTATGTCTTGTTCTGATTTCTTTTTCAAGTATATGCTTGAATATTATGTTGAATTCTAAAATAAAATGATAATAAAAAGATATTACACAAAGTTCCAGATATTTTATATTTGGTGTGTTTAGATGAAATTTTAAGTTCTTCAAGTTTTAGAATAGTGCTCCTGAGCTTGATCCAACTATCATGTAATTAATTTACTTGTTCCTATTAATTTCAAAGTTTGCAACCTTATTCCAAATTCTTATGTGATTCACAACACATATGATCCTAAACGCTTGAAGTACCAATGGTTGCCTCTAATGTAGGAATTAGGATCCATGCATGTTTCAAATGTAAATTTATGGCATATTTTCTTGGAGGATTCACCATTTCTATAACTCCTTCTACATAAGTGTTTAAACAATTCTGTATTAACTCCTTGTCTTCCAGATGTCAATAAGAACATAGGAATAGCCTTACTGGGTCAGACCAAAGGTCCATGTAGCCCATCCTCACAATTGCCAATCCAGGTCACTAGTACCTGGCGAAAACCCAAAGAGTAGTAACATTCCGTGGTAACAATCTAGGGCAAGCAGTGGCTTCCTCCATGTCTGTTTCAATAACAGACTATGGACTCTTCCTCCAGGAAATTCTCCAAACCTTTCTTAAAACCAACTACACTATCTTCTTTTACCATAACCTCTGGCAATGCTCTGAGTGAAAAAATATTTCCTCCTATTGGTTTTAAAAGAATTTCCCTGTAACTTCATTGAGAGTCCCCTAGTCTTTGTAATTTTTGACAGAGTGGAAAATTGATCCATGTGTACCCATTCTACTCAACTTAGGATTTTGTAGACTTCAGCCATATCTCCCCTCAGCCATCTCTTTTCCAAGCTGAAGAACCCTAACCTTTTTAGTCTTTCCTCATACGAGAGGAGTTCCATCCCCTTTATCATCTTGGTTGCTCTTCTTTGAACCTTTTCTAGCACCACTATTTCTTTCTTGAGATAAGGAGACCAGAATTGAATGCAATACTCATGAGGTTGCACCATGGAGCGATACAAGGGCATTATAACATTCTTAGTCTTGTTAATCATCCCTTTTTTAATAATTCCTAGTATCTTGTTTGCTTTTGTGTTCATCGCCGCACATTGGGTAGAAGGTTTCATCATATTGTCTATGATGACACCCAGATCTTTTTCTTGGGGGCTAACCCCCAAGGTGGACCCTAGCATCTGGTAACTGTGATTTGGGTTATTCTTCCCAATGTGCATCACTTTGTATTTGTCCATATTAAATTTCATCTGCCACTTGGACGCCCAATCTTCCAATTTCTTAAGGTCTGCCTGCAATTTTTCACAATCTGCATGCGTTTTAACAACTTTGAACAGTTTAGTGTCATTTGCAAATTTAATCATCTCACTCATAGCTCCAATTTCCAGATCATTTATAAATAAGTTAAATAGGACCGATCCCAGTACAGATCCCTGTGGCACTCCACTGTTTACTCTCCTCCATTGAGAAAAATTACTATTTAACCCTACCCTACCCAATTCCTAATCCACAACTGAACTTTATCACCTATCCCACGACTCTTTAATTTTGTCAAGAGCCTTTCATGAGGAACTTTGTTAAAAGCTTTCTGAAAATCTAGATACACTACATCAACCGGCTCTCCTTTATCCACACCTTCAAAGAAACCAAGCAAATTGGTGAGGCAAGATTTCCCTCGGCTGAACCCATTCTGACTCTGTCCCATTAAACCATGTTTGTCTACGTGTTCCACAATTTTATTTTTTATAATTGTTTCCACAATTTTGCCTAGCATTGAAGTCAGGCTTGTAATTTCCCGGATCTTCCCTGGAGCCCTTTTTAAAAATCAGTGTAACATTGGCCATCCTCCAGTCTTCAGGTACTACAGATGATTTTAGTGACAAATTGTAGATCACTAACAGCAGGTCAGCAGTTTCATGTTTGAGCTCTTTTAGTTCCCTGGGATGTATATCATCCGGTCCATGTGATTTATCACTTTTAAACTTGTTGATTTGTCTTAGTACATCTTCCAGGTTCACTGAGATTTCTTTCAATTCCTCCACATCATAACCCTTGAAAACCATTTCTGGTTCAGCTAGATCTCTTATATCTTCTTCCGTAAAGACTAAAGCAAAGAATTCATTCAGTCTCTCCGCTATGGCCTTATCCTCCCTGAGTGCCCCTTTTGATTCTTTATCATCCAGCGGTCCCACGGATTCCCTCACGGATTTTCTGCTTTTAATGTACCTAAAAAAAATTGTTACAAGTTTTTGCCTCTTTTGCAAGTTTCTCTTCATATTCTTTCTTAGCTTTCTTTATCAATGCTTTGCATCTAACATGCCAGTGCTTGTGTCTCTTCTTATTTTCTTCATTCAAGTCCTTTTTCCATTCTTTAAAGGATGGTTTTTTTTTTTGTTTTTGCTGTAATAGCCTCTTTCACTTTACCTTTTAACCATGCCAGCTTTCATTTCCTCTTCTTTCCAGCTTTTGTTAATATGTGGAATACATGTGGTCTGGGCTTCCATGATGGTATTTTTAAATAACACCCACACCTGGTTTATAGTCCTAACCTTTGCAACTGATTCTTTTAGCTTCTTTTTAACCATTTTCCTCATTTTATCATAGTCCCTCTTTTGAAAATTAAATGCCTCAAAGATAGATTTCTTTTGCAGCATCACTCCAGGTATTAACTCAAATTCGATCACGTTATGATCACTGTTTCCATATGATGGCACATAATGTCAGGGCTATGGCAGCCTCGGTAGCTTATTTCCACTCTACATCCCTTGAGGCCATATGCAAGGTGGCCACCTGGTTCTCAATCCATACTTTCATTTCTCACAACTAGAGCAAAACTCCAGAAACTTGTTTACTTCCCGAACATCAACTCTCTCTGCTGCTCTCTTGGGTTTCATCAAGATCATATTTATATACACATTCTCCTTGTCCAGAGCCATGATCCTGGCAACCTGAGAGTCCCACATGTGAGAAAATTATGCCTGCGTGTTCTTGGAAAAAGCAAAGTTACTTACCTGTAGCAGGTGTTCTCCAAGGACAATCTGCCTACCTTCCTTAGTTGGCTTCTTAGCTTTGTTACTGAACTGCAGGCCCTATGAGCAGATATTGGGTGGAAAGGCACCAGCAACACGCATGGTATGGGCACTGTCTTAAAAAAAATTTAAAGTGAGAGTGCATTTGATATGTGTCTGTACCAGATTCCGTGGATGAATTCTGTTGGCCTTACTGTTTGTAAACAGACTAAAAGTCTCACCAGGGGGTAAATTTGGGTAATTTGGAAGTGCTGCTGAAGGCCAGTGTTAAGTACATTATAGAGTTTGTGGGGCTGAATGTGATTAGCATATACTTTGGAGCTTGCTTTACCAATCTTACCCCCAGTGACACCTTTGATTTCTTTATTAACAGTGAGGCGGAGAGATCAGTGAACCGTAAGGATCTGTACTTTGTATCATTCACTTAGCATCCCCACTTGTTAAATAACTGTGTAAATAACCCAATAATTCTACCTTATGGCTAGAGGTTATAAAATTAGCCCTTTTTGTTGAATCTGATGTTGTGACCACCAGGCTCTGTCACCTCATGACTCCTTCTGGAGTTTTTATAAAACAGTCTGCTCATAAACTGCATTTTGAGGGGTCCTTCGCCATAATTGAGAAACAGTTCTATGAGGACTCTGTAAAGATAGTAATTATTAAGAACACAAGAATTGCCATCTCCGAATCAGACCCTGGGTCCATTAAGTCCGGTGATCCGCACACGCGGAGGCCCCGCCAGGTGTACCCTGGCATAGTTTTAGTCCCCATATCACTGTATGCTTCTCAAGGGAGATGTGCATCTAATTTACGCTTACCCGTATCACTCTATGCCACTCTTAAGGAGATGTGCATCTAGTTTACTCTTAAATCCTAGAACGGTGGATTCTGCAATTTCTTCTTCTGGGAGAGCATTCCAGGTGTCCACCACTCGCTGCGTGAAACAGAAGTTCCTGATATTCATCCTGGACCTGTCCCCCCCTCAGCTTCAGTCTATGTCCTCTTGTCCGTGTCACATTGGACATTGTAAATAACTGCTTTCCCTGCTCCATTTTGTCAAAGCCTTTCAGTATTTTGAAAGTCTCGATCAGATCCCCTTGCAGTCTCTTCTTCTCAAGGGAGAACTACCCCTGTCTCCTAAGTCGTTCCTCGTAGTCCATGTTCTCCACACCTTTCACTAGCTTAGTTGCTCGTCTCTGCACCCTCTCTAGCAGTTGCTCTGCTTTGGCTGATGAGTCTGTCTCTGATTGTGATGTCCAGCTGGCTGAAGAAAGAGACTATTGGATAATTTACTAGTGGAAAAGGAGAGCTTAAAAAATCAGGCTCCTAGTGTACCCCTGTATAGCACTAGCAGAAGCTAACAGTCCTTTTTCCTCAAGCATGCTATCAGCAGCATGTTTACCTCTTTTGGTAAACTTATCAGCTATGACACAGGTCTTCCCCTAGCACCCTCACTATCTTGCCTTCTCTGTCACCTCTCTCATAGCTCCCCACTACTCTGTCCTTCCTCAGCTACTACTTTCATCCCCGGCTTTCCTCAGATTATTTTCTCTTATATTCCTTTCACCTTGTCTTCCCTCAGTCTCCTCTTTCTCATATCTCCTCATCCAGTTTCTCTTCTCAGTCTCTCATTTCTAGTCCTTCCCTTCCTCTAATCTTCTTATCCTCCTCAGCAGTCTATTTAAAGACAGAGAGACCAAAACTGTACATAATACTAAAGATATGGCCACATCATAGATTGATAAAAGGGCATTGTAACATTTATTTATTTTTAAAATTTCTGTACTGTCTAGTTCCTAGGCGGTTTACAGTTTATCCACATACATAATGCCTAAAAACAATCTTTACTGCTTTTTCCAACAGAACATTGCTCCCTATTCCATGGCTTTTTAATTTTCTCAAGAGTCTCTTATGAGGAACCTTGTTAAAAGTAGGGTTATCATATGGCTCCAGAAAAAGGAGGATGGATTGAGACATCTGGATTTTACTTCCATTGAAAGCAATGAAAGTGAGGAGGACATCTGGGTGTCTCAATCCATCCTGGTTTTTCTGGAGCTATATGGTAACCCTAGTTAAAAACTTTCTGAAAATCTAGATATACAGTACTCCCCTGAAATTCATTGAAGTTCCGTTCCAGGAACACCCACAAATTAAAAAAAATCCGCGAATGCAGGAGAGGCAGGAGAGGGCAGCTGGAGTGCCGGCAGGTGCAGAAAATCATTCGCGGTATGCTCCGACCGCCTCTTTCTGTTACTAAAGTCAGGCTACACCAATCAGGAGCTGCTTTGACACGCAGCTCCTGATTGGTGTAGCCTGACTTTAGTACAGGAAGAGATGGTCGGAGCATACTGCGAATTACTGAGTCCGCGAACCGCGAATTCATGGGGGAACACTGCACTACATAAGCTACCTCAGCTTTATCCACTCCATAAAAAACAAAATAAAGCATACTGGTGAGGCAAGATTTCCCTTGGCTGAATCCATGTTGACTCTATCACATTAGGTCATGCTTGTCTATATGTTTGCTAATTTTATTCTTTATGATAGAAACGGTCATTTTACCTGGCACTGATGTCGGGTTTACTAGTCTGTAATTTCCTGGCTTAACCCTGGAACCTTTTATAAAAAACTGACGTTACATTGGCCACTCTCCAATCTTCAGATACCATTGACTATGACCATGTTACAGATCACTAATAGTAGATCAGCAATTTCATGTTTGAGTTCTCTTAGTACCCTGGGGTGGATTACTTCTATCTGTAATAAGGTTATCAACCTTCTTTTACAAACCTTTATCTGTTCAACCATCAAACTAACTTCTAGGAACCATGAAAAAAAATCTCCAGGAAGTATATAGATACGTGTTTGTTTTTAGAACTTTAAACATTGCTCTTAGTTGGAATGCAGTTGTGCAACAGACCATTTCTGTTCAATCAGATATAGAAAAAAACAACTTGAACTTAGCACAGGTTTGAAACTTATGAGTTGCACCAGTCATCAAGGCTTCAAGCTAAGCTAATGACTATTCATAATTCAGTTACTTTTTCTTTTTTTAAAAAAAGTTACCATAATCCATTCCTAAAGCTTGAGGGCTTGAACTGGTTAGAGAAGTAAAGTAATGCTAGCTCTTGGCTTTTAAGAGTAAATTTTTCAATAAGGCACCTAACAAGTATTTGTATATTTTCTGCCTGAATAAACTTAACTCAAACAAGTTCTGCCCCACACCACCCAAAGGCCACCATATCCTCATTTCTATCTCCTTCTCTCCAGCATCTTCTCTTCCTTATCCCCCTTCCCAGCTGTCCAGCACCTTTCACCTTCCCTCCTATTCTCCCTTCAAAGTGTCCATTGTCTCCTCCTTTCTCCTTTCCCCCTACCGCTGCTGCTTCTGCCACCACACCACAACTCTACCATTTCAAGAGCCCAAATAAAATACAGGCTTCTGGTGAGAGGGGAGGGGAGAGAATGGGGCAAGAGAGGAGAGAGATGGGAGAGATGTTGTAGGGAGGGAGGAAAGATGTTGGACCTAGGATATAAGGGAGAGGGGGAAAAGAGTGAGAGAGAGTGTGGACAATGGGATAGAGGGAGGAGGGAAGAGAGGGAGAGGTATTGGATATGGCAGTGGAGGTGACAGAGGGAAAGATGCATAGGAGAAGGGAGGGAGGAGAGAAAGATGGAAATGTTGGATCCAGGGATAGATGATATTGAAGGAGAGATACTGGAAAATGGGAGGAAGGGAAAAATGCTGGACCATGAGGGAAGGGGGCCAGAAGAGAAGAAAGACAGGAAGATTCTGGGAGGATGGAGTGACAGAAACAGGGAGATATCAGACTATCAGGGAGGGAAGAAATAGAAAGTACGGTAGATGCTGACCTAGAAAGATAGAGATGCTGGGTATAGTGGAACAATGTAGGAGAGAGGCTGGGGATGGGGGGTGGGGGTGGGGGTTAGAGAGGAAGGAATGAGAGGAGGATGGTGATTTACATGGGGTAGATATAGGCTAAAGATGAAAAGGAATGGAAGGCTGTGGAAGGAGTGAGATGGGAAATGGGAGAGCTAATAGGTGAGAATAGGCAATAGAATTTGATGGGTAGCTGAAAAGTATAAAGAAGGGTGAGAGGGTAAAATTCGACTGAATAGAGAGAGGAAAGATCAATATGTTAGAAGCAGGTAAAGTGAGGGAATGAAACAAGAAAGGAGAGAGGAGAAAAGACAAATTGACAGCAGCCATTTGAAATAGAATTAATAGAGGAAAGAAACGAAAGCAGAAAAGGGAAATCGGAACCAACATGATGGAAAAATAAAGTGAGTGGGTTACAACAAAGATAGAAAACATTTTATTTGTAATTTATTATCTGAAATATATTAACTTTGGGAAATGTACATAGCAGATATCTTTGTATTGTGTTTACTAGTAAAGGAAATGCATTTCCCTATTTCTCCATGCAGTACATGTTGTTTTACTTCTTGGGCTTCCCAGTTCAATTTTTGTCTACATACTTTAATTTCTGATTTGTGATCCTTTGTTCTGTATTTGGAGTGGGTGTATGTTGGTGTGATTGTAATGGCAGGTAGAAATATCAGAGGGGAGACAGGGAAGAGATGGGATTTTGGGGGCTTCCTTCTTTATTTTCTAGCCTGGACTCTACAATGTCTACCATCGAACCTGACCTTTGCTGTAACTGGTGAGGATCCCCAAGCTTCACTAACCAAGGACTTCCTCTAAAGGCAGTCAGAACTCTTTTATCAAGCTCTGCAGTCAGTGGCAGCATCCTTGAACCACCAACAACTAAGCATGGGTGGAGTGTTTGCGTAGATGGCTCATGGATGTTTCTGCTGTCTGCCAAGCTTGGTTAAGGGGAATTCTGGCTGCCTTTGGAGAAAGTCTTTAGGAGAAGGGTGATGTCATCAAGGTGTGACTGAAACACTAAGATTGCTCCTCCTACAGCCAATCATTGTGATTCCTAGATTTCAACCACAGTACAGTGCTAGTTGGGGAAAAAAGAAAAAGCACGGCATCAGCATGGTAAATCAGTTTGTGGATAATTGCTGGCAATAAGCTGATCAAGACAAAAACCCAACGAAAACCCAACGGACAGACTTATGATACTTAAAAGAACATAATACAAAGGGTCCTTGTGAAGTAACAGGAAAAACATGGAAGGCATACAATATACCAAATTTAAATTTTAAATGATAAATTTTTATATATAATAATTGACTCAGTGTGGGGTTATGAGCTTTAAGGAGCACAATCCTCTGAGGAGGCAAAGCAGCTCCTGCGTTCAATATGGCTACAGTGAAACCAGAGAAAGAGGATAACCCCTAACTCTTAGCCACACACCATCATCGGAGACCACTAGTGTGCATAATGGTTGGATTATTCGTGAATTAGTGTACTCAAAGCAAATCTTAATCTAAACATTTTTTTTCTATTCTAACCTTCCACATATCCCTGAATCAAAATATATTTTAAGATACAGGAGGCTCTTAAACCTTGTGGAAGCAGAATGCAATGGAAAGCCAACTTAGCTTGTAATGATACTGCATATATGAAATCAACCAAGAAATCATTAAAAAGCGGTGTTCAATGTTTCCATCTGCAACTGTTTCTTGTGCTTGTGAAGAAGGTTCAACTAAGCCTAGTTTCAGGGAGCAACCCCTTCTTCTTCTTACTGTCAAACTATAAATAATAATATAATGCTTCAAGCAAATCGAAAAAGAGTTATAACACCATTGAACTAAACCTGATGCTTCCAGTTCAAAGGGAAAAACTGGAGAAGGTATATTGTATACCTTCCACGATTCCCTGTTTCTTCATAGGAACCCTTTGGATTTTGTTCTTTTAAGTGGCAATACACTGAGCCTCAAGAGAAGACTTTTCTAGGAGTTCTGGGTGATGTCATCATTATGCGAGAAGTACTTCCATTGCTCCTTCAAAAACTGATGGTTGTGATTCCACAGGGTTGGTGTGTTGGTTTATTCATGTATATCCTGCCCTTACCCAGGGTGGGTTACAAACTTACATACAGAACTATAACATTACATACACCATCAACAGTACATACTCCCATAATATAAAACAAGAAATGCAAACCATAAAATTGTTGTATTGATGCAGCTACAGCTGTTACATTATTTTTTTTCAGTGCTAGCAGCTGATGAATGTGCTGCAGCAGGTCAGGCTGGGTCCTCGTAGTGTTCTATCTAGAGTCTGGTCTTTCAGTTCCTTTGGATCCTGAAACAAAACAATTGCCTGGAACGACAGGTGCTAATATACCACATATAGTCTTCCATTAGATGTTCTGGTTCCTCACCAAGTCAATAACGGGCTTTTTTCCTTTAAAGGGCAGTCAGTCCCTATGGATTCAGTAAATCAGGTATCCTCTTCAGCATTAAGGGGCCGAAATCCAAAACACAGGCTAAGTTGTGGGCCAGACCCCGCCCAATCTCTGCCGCAGACCCCACCCAATCTCCGCCTCAGACCCCGCCCCATAATAATAATAATTATAACGCCATTTTTTCCATTCATTTTTCATATATATATATACACACACAATATAATCTTATTAACACATAATGGTAATGGTTTAACCACAAAAATAAACTACATAAAACACACTGTATGTTTCTCAACATTCATTCCTACCAGAACACAGCTAACCCCTATGCAAATACAGGACCAAAACCTAAAAGTACTAATATATTTAAAAAAAACACCCTAAGATTCAAGATTCTGCATGCAGTACAACTCCCAGAGACAAAGAAACAAATGTATTTCTTACTGAGCAGTTCAAAAGATAGACAGGAGATTAAAATGCTCAAAACTGACACAGTTCAAACTTGAAAATAAAACCATTCCCCCTACCTTTGTTGTCTCCCTACCTCCATGCTGTGCCTCCCTCCGACAGGTGTCTAACCTTCTGGCTGGCTCCAATCTGGCTGTTTTATGCAGCCCATGATCTGATGTCTCCCGGTGTCATCTTGTGGCCAGTTCCTCCCTCCTCATAGCCGTAGTGTGCATGGAGCCACGTGCAGCAGCTTCTCGTGCGTCTGAACCGGAAGCCTTCTCTCTGATGTCACAACACCCTGTGTCACCCTGATGTCACCCTGTGACACCCTGTGTCACCGGCACAGGGTGGGAGGGCATGGCGGGGGGCCCTTTTTAATAAAATGGGACAGGTTGTGTTTAACACAGCACAACATTTGTACCATTAAGAACAAAATAAAACCAAAAGCCCTAACAGCAAATGACAGGAGGCTTCTTTCCTGTCACTGCTGTTAGGGCTTTGTGCATGTGTCAATTGCTCACTGAGCGATTGAATCGGTTGCGTTTGCATGCAAATTATTTGCACTGTAATACCGACTGACTTTTTTGTGCATCTAGGCCTTAAGTGTCTTGCACAGGGTTACAAGGTTCAGCACCAGGATTTGATCTCGTAACTTCTGAGTGCAGAGGTAGCAGCTCAACCTTTAACTCATACACACTTCCACTTAATTAGTTTTTAAACACAGAATATGGAAATGAAATGCTGGAAATTCTTTTGTTTTTAATAAAATTAAAGTGCAAACTAATAATTATTATTTTAATTCAGCAGGTTTCAAATACAGAGATACGAGTTGGACCTATGAAACTGACTCAAGATCCAATTCAGGTAGGACATTGTTTTCTTTTAATATGCTATCTAGCAGTGCTTTTCAAACCTCTCCTAGAGGTTTTCAGGATCACCACAATGAATGTATGAGATAAATTTGCATTTATTGAAGTTCCAGTGTCTGCCACCATGAGTGGATTGAGAAGCACTGTGCTATAGCACCAAAGCTTAGGCTCAGAGTTGTGTAAGTATGATTTTTTTTCTGTTATACTTATAGGGCCTGATTCTGTATAAGATGCTCGGTCTCAGCAGCTGCCTAAGCAGCTTTTGAGAATTGTACACAGGTGTCCTATATAGTCACCTAACCACCCCGATTCTCTAACCATGTCACAGACGCTGATTAGAGAATCACATTGCTGCTGAGCTGATTGTGGCAAGGGAATCTCCCTGCTGCAATCAGCTGAGCGGCAGCGATAGGGAACCCTCAAACATCATCCCTACACTGTCTGCGGCAGGAGGGATGCCTACTCCCTCTTGCCGGCAACCCCCCCCCCCCCAAATATCCCTGGCACTCCCTCCAGCCGGCAGGCCTGCCTCTTCAGAATGGCGGGACTTCCCCTTCCCTGTGCTGGCAATATGCCAAGCCTCAGGAGAAGGCTGATTGAGACCCTGCAGCACACAAGGTGATTGAGGCCCTGCAGCTTTCCTTACCTGGCACCCCACCCTCTGATTCTACAACAATTCATTGTGGATGATTCAGCAATGTAATGGCTGCGCTGAACTGGCCACGCTGAAACAGCCCTGATGTATCGTCCTAGACCTGTCAGCATCATATGAAAAGAGGTCAAGGGAGAATGTTTTTCTCTCTGATTTCAGGTCCTGAGGAATTCTTCTCTAAGACCTTAGTTTAATGGATGTAACTCACCAAATCACTTGCAGATCTTCATTTCATCCAGGCTAGCAGCCACTTACTCTTAAGTTTAGCTCACTTGATATTCAAAGCGATTTAACTGGGCAGCAGAGGTTCTTGACCAGTTAAATTGTTTGTGACTGCCTAAGTCAGTGTATCGCAAACTGTGTGCCTCGGCAGATTCCAAGTGTGCCATGAGACGATGGCAAGGAGGAGAGGTGCCAGCTGACTGCTTACAGGACGTGCCTCTCGTGGCAAGAAGCACATCCTATGAGTTGTCAGCTGGTGCCAACGACTCTCCTCCTCTCCCCCACTGGCAAAGGGACAGGTTCAGGATCTGGCCAGAGGACCTTCACACATGCGCAGATGTCGATGTGATGACATCATGCATGTGTGTGATGTCATTGTGCCAACGTCCGCACACTTCCAGGTGCCTTCTGGCCACAGCACTGGGTTTAGTGTGCCCTGGTGCGGAAAGGTATGCAGGACACTGGCCTAAGTGTTGATATTTAGTGACTCTTAATCAAACAGTATGGCCAAATATCACCACAGACCACCTGTGCACAGCCTGGTTAGTGCCAGGGCAGGCCATAAGCAGACCTTGGGAGGAGCGGGGTCTTAACTGATTGCAAAAAAAGGCTATCCTAACTTTAGTTGCAAAGCTAACTGGGACTGCTCTGAACATTGGTTGATGTCTGATTGACTTTTGGGTTGCAGCAACTGCCTTCCTGGTGCGCTCCTCCCTCATGATGTCAGGAGGGCGTATGGGGCTGAAAAAGATTGGGGGGTGCTTCTTGACATCAGAAATAGGAGAGAGGGGGAATCAGAAGTAGTGAGGGCATCTTTATTTCCAGCAGATATTCATCTGTGACCCACATAAGCTCCTGGTGGCCAGCTCACTAGGAATTAGCATCGTATTCAGTGCCGATGCCCATACATGGCCCAGCGTCGAATATTGACTGCCATAGGCTGAATACAGACTGTGTCTGCTCCAGAAGTCTAGTAAATAAAAAGTCTTTATTGGGTGGCTCAAAAATGTAATTCAGTTTATCTTTTGAGCATTCACACACGTATGGAAAGCAAAAATAGAAAAACATATGATATTCAGCACTATTTAACTGGCCAGGAATGGCTCCTAGATGGTGAAATAGCATTTAGCTGGCTAACTGCTGATATTCAGCAGGAGAGAACTGGCTACCTTTGCTGAATATTAGTGATTAGCGGCTAAAACTTTGCTATATCACACGATAGCTGCCAATTTTAAGTGCTGACTGGCCAAGTTTAGCGACCAAATCAGGCCATATAAAAAGCAGATCTATCTTTAGCTGCTATAATTTATTATATTACATTACATTACATTAGGGATTTCTATTCCGCCATTACCTTGCAGTTCAAGGCGGATCACAAAATAATTATAAAGGATGTATTACAACAAGAACTTACTAGAAGAAAAAAACCCAAAAAACAACCCAACAGTTTGGACATTTTCAAAGAGAGTAAGAATTGTGTATGGTTATTTGTTTGGGTAGTTGGCTTTAGTGAGAGGTGGTGATTGAAACTTGCGGTGTTATTTCTTTTTTCAGGGCTTTCTTGAAGAGTATGGTCTCTATTTCTTTTCCAAAAGTCTTGTAGTCGAGGGATGCCATCAGTAGATTGGCGATTTGGTTGTCTAGTTTGGCTGCTTGAGTGGCCAGGAGGCCATCGTATAGTTTTTTATGTTTGACCTCCTTAATTGGGGGTATTAGAAAGGGGTGTGAGTTTTCCTATGTCTGGTTGAGGTGTTGTGGATGAGGCGATTATTCAGGTAGATTGGACTGTCTCCGTATAAAATCTTAAATAGTAGACAGTAGAATTTAAATTGTATTCTTTCTGGTATTGGAAGCCAATGTATGATCCGGCCAGCATTTAAAATTGACTTAACCGGCTAAGTCTGAGCAAGCCAAAAATAAACCAGATATTCAGTGTTAGTCACCGGAAACAGCCTGGCATTGAATATCTGCAGTCAGCACCAACTGCTTAGCCGGTCTGGCTTCCACGGTTTGAATATCTTCCCCATAGAACCTGAGCCACTTGGTTATAAACTTGGTGTTAATTTTTCAGCCAGTACCTGCCTTCCAAAAATGTCCTATCCACTCCATTATATATCTGACATTTGATCTACCCATTACCGCACTAATAATAACAAAAGAACCTCCACTATGACCACCTATTAATTCTTTTACAAACCACCTCACTCTCAACAACCCGTTAAATGTTTATAAGATCTACAACTTACCTCTCTAGCTAATCATTGTAACTCTGTTTTTTTAAATTAACCTTTTGTAATCCGCCTTGAACCGCAAGGTAATGGCGGAATAGAAATCCCTAATGTAATGTAATGTAATGTAATCTCATTAAAAACCTTCCAGCTTGGTAATTAGTTCAGGCACTGACAGCACAATTGACATAAAAAGAATCAAGAGCATGCCACGGTATGCATCAGTCCCCTACCCCCCAAACATATCCTTAGTGTCTTACGGTAGCCATACTGACCCCCCATATTCAACCACCTCTATTATCCCCAAACATTTAAAAAAAATGCCCTGGTGGTCATGGCCCCACCCTGGCCCCCTCCCTCCCATCCCCCATTCACAAATATCCTGGTGGTCTAGAGGAGGCCCCCTTTCAATTCCCCCCCCCCCAGCTTTGATGCCCATTCACTCCTGTCTCTGGATGACATCATCTTTAGAATGGCATTTATAGAATAGCACTTGGTGTAAGGATTTATACGAAATGAAACCTGGTATAAATACTTGCACCTAAATTAGGTACAGATCTGCCTTATTCAGTAATACTGCACACAAATTCTTGGAATGCTCTTGACCCGCCCTTATCCCTACCATGACCTTGATCTCTTTTCGGATGCATCTTTCTAGAATACTGACTAGGTCACAGGGATAGGTAATTCCGGTCCTCAAGAGCCGGAGTCAGGTTATCCACAATAAATATGCATGAGATACATTTGCATCTCAAGGAGGCAGTGCATTCAAATCCATCTCGTATATATTCATTGTGGATATCCTGAAAACCTGACCTGGCTCTGGCTCTCGAGGACCGGAATTGCCTACCCCTGGACTAGGAAGATTTGCATGCAAATGCATTAATTAAATGTTAGTGACCAATTATTGGCAGTGATTGGCTTGTTATTTAATTAAATTACATGTGCAAATTGGGTATGTATCCAAATTTACATGTGCAGTTTTTTTAGCACCATTTTTTTAGCACCATTTATAGAATTCCGTAGTATGAGTCAACTTCTGTAGTATGAAAGACTTTGGAGCAAGATGCTTAATTTAATAAATGAAACATGAAGTCTATTTCAGATAATACTATGTAATATAGATTTGTTTTCCTTATTTTTCATCAGGTTTTGCTGGTTTTTGCAAAAGAAGACAGCCAAAGTGATGGTTTCTGGTGGGCTTGTGATAGAGCTGGACATAGGTGTAACATTGCTCGAACACCAGAGTCGGCACTCGAATGCTTTCTAGATAAGCACCATGAAATTATTATCATAGACCACAGGCAATCCCGGTACTTTAATGCAGAAGCAATTTGCAGGTAAATTTATGAGGGATCTTATGGAATTTGATAAACAAAGTTTAAGAATATTATATTACTATTCTGAATGCTGACTGAATAAAGCCTTGATGAAATAGACAGCATGGCTTCCGCTGTAGTTTGCTGTTTAAATCAAAATTTTGTAGTATTAAAGATTTGGATCACAGAAAATATGATAGACTTTATGGAACTGATCAAACACTAAGGAAAAAAAAACTTGAGTAAATTCAGTGAAATACTATTTCCATGTTATCAGGCTTTCAGAGAAACACTCAAGGATTGTGATATCAGAAGTGAAGGGGCTGCTTTTCTTTACTTTTCTTTCATCATAGTGAGAAAATACATTTCTGATTAAGAATTAATGTGCTGTGTATGAGCTAAAGATGCTACAAGTTGTTTAATATCGTAAAATGCTTATTTAACTACCAGGATCTTATTTGATGAATTACCGTATTTTCACGCAAATAACGCGCACCCGTATAAAACGCGCACACGGGTATAGCGCGCAGAAATCACGATGATATGTACAAAAACTTTGGTATATCGCGCTCACGGGTATACCGCGCATGCTGCCCGACGCTCCTTTCGCCCGCCCTGACTTTCCGTGCGCTGTCCCGACTCTCCGTTCACCCCCCCTGACTTCCGTGCACTGTCCCCCCTTGAAGGTCTGTCCCCATCCTGAAAGCCTGATGCCCCCCCCCGACGTCCGATACATCCCTCCCCCCCGAAGGACCGCCGACTCCCCAACAATATCGGGCCAGGAGGGAGCCCAAATCCTCCTGGCCACGGCGACCCCCTAACCCCACCCCGCACTACATTATGGGCAGGAGGGATCCCAGGCCCTCCTGCCCTCGACGCAAACCCCCCTCCCCCCAACGACCGCCCCCCCCCAAGAACCTCCGACCGCCCCCAGCCGACCCGCGACCCCCCTGGCGACCCCCACGACCCCCCCACCCCCTTCCCCGTACCTTTGGTAGTTGGGCCAGAAGGGAGCCCAAACCCTCCTGGCCACGGCGACCCCCTAACCCCACCCCGCACTACATTACGGGCAGGAGGGATCCCAGGCCCTCCTGCCCTCGACGCAAACCCCCCTCCCCCCCAACGACCGCCCCCCCCAAGAACCTCCGACCGCCCCCCCAGCCGACCCGCGACCCCCCTGGCGACCCCCACGACCCCCCCACCCCTCTTCCCCGTACCTTTGGTAGTTGGCCGGACAGACGGGAGCCAAACCCGCCTGTCCGGCAGGCAGCCAACGAAGGAATGAGGCCGGATTGGCCCATCCATCCTAAAGCTCCGCCTACTGGTGGGGCCTAAGGCGCGTGGGCCAATCAGAATAGGCCCTGGAGCCTTAGGTCCCACCTGGGGGCGCGGCCTGAGGCACATGGTCGGGTTGGGCCCATGTGCCTCAGGCCGCGCCCCCAGGTGGGACCTAAGGCTCCAGGGCCTATTCTGATTGGCCCACGCGCCTTAGGCCCCACCAGTAGGCGGAGCTTTAGGATGGATGGGCCAATCCGGCCTCATTCCTTCGTTGGCTGCCTGCCGGACAGGCGGGTTTGGCTCCCGTCTGTCCGGCCAACTACCAAAGGTACGGGGAAGGGGGGTGGGGGGGTCGTGGGGGTCGCCAGGGGGATCGCGGGTCGGCTGGGGGGCGGTTGGAGGTTCTTGGGGGGGGGGCGGTCGTTGGGGGGGGGGGGGGGTTGCGTCGAGGGCAGGAGGGCCTGGGATCCCTCCTGCCCGGAATGTAGTGCGGGGTGGGGTTAGGGGGTCGCCGTGGCCAGGAGGGTTTGGGCTCCCTTCTGGCCCAACTACCAAAGGTACGGGGAAGGGGGGTAGGGGGGTCGCGGGTCGGCTGGGGGGGCGGTCGGAGGTTCTTGGGGGGGGCGGTCATTGGAGGGAGGGGGGTTTGCGTCGAGGGCAGGAGGGCCTGGGATCCCTCCTGCCCGTAATGTAGTGCGGGGTGGGGTTAGGGGGTCGCCGTGGCCAGGAGGGTTTGGGCTCCCTTCTGGCCCGATATTGTCGGGAAGTTGGCGGTCCTTCGGGGTGGGGGTGCGAGTGGTCCTGCCGGGGGGGGGGGATGTATCGGACGTCGGGGGGTCGGCCGGGCAAGAGGGCTTGGGCTCCCTCTTGCTCCGATCGTGGATGCGGGTGCGGGTGGGAGCGCGTGCGAGCGGTCGTTCGGGGTGGGGGTGCGAGCGGTCTGGCCAGGAGGGTTTGGGCTCCCTTCTGGCCCGATATTGTCGGGAAGTCGGCGGTCCTTCGGGGTGGGGGTGCGAGTGGTCCTGCCGGGGGGGGGGGGGATGTATCGGACGTCGGGGAGTCGGCCGGGCAAGAGGGCTTGGGCTCCCTCTTGCTCCGATCGTGGATGCGGGTGCGGGTGGGAGCGCGTGCGAGCGGTCGTTCGGGGTGGGGGTGCGAGCGGTCTGGCCAGGAGGGTTTGGGCTCCCTTCTGGCCCGATATTGTCGGGAAGTCGGCAGTCCTTCGGGGTGGGGGTGCGAGTGGTCCTGCCGGGGGGGGGGATGTATCGGACGTCGGGGAGTCGGCCGGGCAAGAGGGCTTGGGCTCCCTCTTGCTCCGATCGTGGATGCGGGTGCGGGTGGGAGCGCGTGCGAGCGGTCGTTCGGGGTGGGGGTGCGAGCGGTCCTGCTGGGGGGGTGAATCGAGCGTCGGGCGGGGTGGGAACTATGTTTTAAAACTTTTGTATACCGCGCTCACGCATATAACGCGCGAGGGGTATGCGCGGTAGGTAAAAACGCGTATAACGCGCGCGTTATATGCGTGAAAATACGGTACTACATAGACAATATTTCATAATCCATTTCCAACCCATAAAAACACGATTTGCATGTGGAAATGGCTCTTATAAGATTTTACAGGAGAATATGTGCGTGAAAGTATATGTGCTGACAACATGGTCTGTACTTTTATGTGGATCATTCATGATTTCCAGGAGCAGCATTTGGGTAGAGCTGTGGTAGAGGTTTGAGGAGGAGTGGCATAGTGGTTAGAGCCGCTATTTCAGCACCCTTATGTTGCAGGTTCAATCTGAGCACCACTCCTTAAAACCTTCCATTGCTCCAAATACCGTAGTTAGATTGTGAGCCCTCTGGGATAGATAGAGAAAATATTTAAGAGTATTTGATTAGATGGTGAACTGCTCAGATGGCTGTGTTGATGGGCAGTATACAAAACATAAAAATAAATATGTGCATACCTGCTTTAAAAATATGTGCATACCTGCTCATATATAAATATGAGTTACACCTGCCTAGAACTGTGTTGTCTGTGCACTATTGAGGATCATTCTGGGGATGGGTTTTTAAAATGTTATGTTATATGCAGTCTTATATCCTGCCAAATCCTCACAGATGCAGAGTTCTAGGCGAGATACAAGCAGCATATGGCTACATAGAATTATTAAATGAATCGTAATGCTTTATATAATTATACGTGTTACAGAACAAGTTTCAAGTTTATTGTTAAAATTAAGTTTCAAGTTTATTAAAATTTGATATACCATTTAAAAAAATTGTCTTAAGTAGTGTACAATACTCAGAAAATAAAATAATAAAAACTTTGGGGGGATATAGTTGAGACGAAAACCGTAACATGACGTACTGGAAAAAATGGAAAGGGGGTAGAACTACAATCGTAATAGGAGAGAAAGTCGAAGATGGGTAACATAGTTGGAAGGGGAGGCTATGCTCTTCCATAAGTAGAGTTTCAGTGGAATTGGTGGCCTATGGGAGAGGGAAGGTCATTGGTCATATGCATCCCTAAATAAAACTGTTTTTTAAATTTATTTAGGTTTTTCTCTTCTCTTAAGTAAAGTGGGAGTGAATTCCAGTGGGTAGGGGTGGTAACTGAAAAAATTTGTTTCCGGGCGGTATCATAAAATAGATGTCATCAAGGATGGGACATTTAAGAGAAATTGATTGTGTCAGTAAGAGAACTTACTTGCATGGAAAGCTTTTAAGCATTGGGACCTGAGTCTCCTGAGGCCCCTAACAGGGACTTCTTGAAAGCCATGTTTTCAGACTTTTGAAGAATAGTGCATATACAGTGGTTGCACAGATTTTGATGGGAAGTGAGTTCCATACTTTTTGCAATTTGATAGTTAAATGATTTGCTATGAGGCGTCTTGTATTTTATGTCTTTCAGAGTTGAGAATGACAGGATCAAGCTGTCAGAGTTATGATGATTAGCAGATCTACCTAATAGTTAAGTAAATCTGGGGAAGCTATTAGGGGCATCACCATATAGTGTTTTGAATGCTAAGCAGCATAGTTTGAATTCTATTCGCTTTTCTATCGGTAGCCAGTGTAGCTGTATAAGCAGCGATGTAACATGATTAAATCTTGATTTGTAATATATTAGTTTTGCTGTTGTGCTTTGTATCAACTAGAGATTTTTTGTTTGTTTCACAGAGAAAGTAGTGCATTGCAGCAGTCCATTATGCTATAGACACAATAGTCGACTGTACTAGTATACTGTAGTTGGAAGAAATTGTAGTATACTGTTGTTGGAAGAAGTAGGATCTGACCCTCCTTACCTTCTGCAGAGTAAGGAAGGATTTCCGAACTAAATTGTTAACATGGTCTTCAAAATTCAGTGAAATGTCTAAAGTGACTTAGAACTTTTGAGGATTTCTGAATGTTGAAGCTAGTGCCATTTATCAGATCAGTGGTAGATGGGATTAAGTGTGTGTGTTGCCCAAACCATAAGAGTTTGGGTTTTTTCTGTGTTTAGTTTGAGATGGTATCTTACTGTCCATTCTTGCACTTTAGTTAACGCTCTGGACAGTATAGTAGCCATGTTT
Organism: Geotrypetes seraphini; assembly: GCF_902459505.1. Lineage (NCBI taxonomy): Eukaryota > Metazoa > Chordata > Amphibia > Gymnophiona > Dermophiidae > Geotrypetes > Geotrypetes seraphini. The sequence goes on from NC_047084.1 coordinate 30,753,783, forward strand.
ACTTGGTTCAGATCCACAGGAATTAATAGAAAACTATGATCTGCATATGAAAAGAGCCATTTCCCAGGTCTGGGAATGATCAAATTTATTGTGGTGAGATAGGAGATCCTTGCGGTACATTGCATGGTGGAGACCAGCAGTTATATAGAAACATAAAAACATGATGGCAGATAAGGCCAAATGGCCCATCCAGTATTCCCATCCACAATCTCCTCTCTCTAAGAGATCCCATCTGCCTGTCCCACACTTTCTTGAATTCAGATACAGTCTTTGTCTCCACCGAGAAATTATTCCACACATCTACCACACTTTCTGTAAAAAAAAGTATTTCCTTAGATTACTCCTGAGCCCATCACCTCTTAACTTTATCTTAAACCATCTCATTCTGGAGCTTCCTTTCAAATGAAAGAGACTCGCCTCATGCACATTAGCCATGTTTTTATTTTAAGTTTTTAAAATTTTTATATATTCTATTTTATTGATAACCGTTTAAATACCTGTATGATAAATGGTATATCAAAAATAAAGAAAACTTGATTTAAATGTCTCTATCATATCTCCCCTCTTTCACCTTTCCTCCAACGTATACATATTGAGATCTTTAAGTCTGAAGATCACCAGCCATTTTAGTAGTAGCCTTCCTATGGACCAGGCTTCTCAAAGTCCCTCCTTGAGGGCCACAATCCAGTCAGGTTTTCAGGATTTCCCCAATGAATATGCATGAGATCTATGTGCATACACTGCTTTCAATGCATATTCATTGGGGAAATACTGAAAACCTGACTGGATTGCGGCCCTCAAGGAGGGACTTTGAGATCCCTGCTCTGGACCAACTTCATCCTGTTTATATCTTTTTGAAGGTGCAGTCTCCAGAATTGTATACAATATTCTAAATGAGTTCTCATGAGAGTCTTATACAGGAACATCAATACCTCCTTTTTCCTGCTGTCCATACCTCTTCTTATGCACCCTAGCATCCTTCTAGTTTTTGCCATCACCTTTTCAACCTGTTTGGCCACCTTAAGATCATCAAATACTATCACACCCAAATCCTGTTCCTCTTTCATGCACAAATGTTCTTCACCTCCTAAACTGTACCATTCCCTCAGGTTTTTGCAGCCCAAATGCATGACCTTGCATTACTTAGTATTAAATGTTGGCTGCCAAATTTCAGACCATTCTTCAAGCTTCACTAGTGCCTTCCTCATGTTATTCACACTATTAGAGATGTCCACTGTATTGAAGATTTTGGTATCATTTGCAAAGAGGCAAATCTTATCTGACAGCCCTTCAGCAATATCACTTATAAAAATGTTAAAAGAACAGACCCAAGAACCGAACCTTGAGGCACACCACTGGCAACATCATTTTCCTCAGAGCGATCTTCATTTACCATTTCCCTCTGTCACCTTCCAGTCAACCAGTTCCTGCCCCACTCCATCATTTTGGTGCCCATACCGAGGTCACTCAGTTAATACTGTCAAAGGCTTTGCTAAAATCTAAATACACCACATCTAGCACACTCTATCCAATTCTCTGGTCACTCAGTCAAAGAAATTGATCAGATTTGTATGAGACCTGCCTCTAGTGAATCCATATTGCCTCCGGTCCTGTAATCACTGGATTCCAGAAACATCACTATTTTCTGTTTTAAAAGTTTTTCCATTAATTTACTTACCTCAGAAGTCAGACTTGCCGGCCTGTAGTTCCATACTTCTTCCTTACTTCCACTTTTGTGGAGAGGGACCACATCTGCTCTTCTCCAGTCCTCCAGTACCAACCCTGAATCTAGAGAAGCATTGAAAAGGTCAGCCAGCGGAACTACCATAACTATCTCCTCCCCCTTTATGGTCTGGCATCTCTCTGTCCTCTTCCCCTTCTCCCCTACCTTAGTTTGGAATCTCTCTCGCTCCTCCTTCCCTGGTGTGGCTTCTCTCTCTCATTCTCTCCCCCCCCCAGTAATCTGACATCTCTCTCATTCCCTTTCCCCTTCCTGTGGTCTGGTATCTCTTTCCTCTCCTCTCCTTCCCTTCTCTTTCCTTCTATGTTTTTACATTGCGCTCTCCTTCCCTTCCCCTCCAGTAGTCGGCATCTTTCTCCTTCCCTTTCCCTCTGCTTGTGGACTGGTATCTCTCTTCTCTCCTTTCCTACCTTCTTTCTCCCTTTCTTAGTTCCTACCTTCTTTCTCCCTATCTTAGTCCCTTTTCTCTCTCTCTCCTTCCCTCCCCCCTCCAGCAGCTAACATTTCTCTCCTTCCCTTTCTCCCTTCTTGTGGTCTGGTATCTCCTCTTCTCTTTCACTTCCTCCCTACCATGATCTGGCATGTCTGTCCTCCCCTTCCCTCACCCGGAGGTCTGGCATTTTTTTTTCCTCCCCATCCCCGTGGTCCAGCATCTCTCTAGTAACACTCCCTCCCCCCCCCCCCCCGCGTTCCTCCTCTCCATGGGATCCAGTAGGGCCTCATTCTTCTCCTTCACAGTAGTTGCTCTTGCATTCTTTGGGCCACCGGCAGTGTGAATGAGGGGACAGAAGGCAGCATGTTTACCTCACTCATGCTGCCAGTGGCCTGAAGAGTGAAAGAGCAGCTGTTAGGAAGGAGAAGCGTTGGATCCTTTGAGGGGGTGGGGGAATGGAACCCCAGACTACAGCATGGGCCACCCAGAAGGTTTCCATAGGCTGCCATTGGCTTGCTGGCCTTGCATTGAAGGCCATTGACCTATTGTCTTATACCAACTGCCAAACCTGTGCAGCCCCAGAGATAAGGTTGCCCCCTCATCCTTCCAGGCAGTAGAATACAGAACTGATAATTTTAACCTGCAACCTTTGAACCATTTATTTTCTGTCATGGGGGAACATATACACTACTCCATAATATTAATAATAACTTTAATAATAATAACTTTATTTTGTATACCGCCATACCCAGAGAGTTCTAGGCGGTTCACAGCAGTTAATAAGATTACACACGAAAATAACATTGGAATTAACAATTTTTTGGAATGTACATGTCGTTGAAGTTCACAGGAATTTAACAATTTTTTTGGATAGTTCAGGTCAATGAAGTCGACATAAAATACCATCAGTAGGAGTATACAAGGAGTATACAAGGAATATAGTACATGGAATATACAAGAGTGTAATATATATATATATATATATATATATATATATATATATATATATATATATATATATATATATGTATATGTATATGTATATGTATATGTATATGTATATGTATATGTATATGTATATGTATATGTATATGTATATGTGTATATATGTGTATATGTGTGTATATGTATGTATATATATATGTATATGTATGTATATATATATGTATGTGTATGTATATATGTATGTGTATGTGTATGTATGTGTATGTATGTGTATGTATGTGTATATGTGTATATGTGTATATGTGTATATGTGTATATGTATATGTGTATATGTATATGTATATGTATATGTGTATATGTATATGTATATGTGTATATGTATATGTATATGTGTATATGTGTATATGTGTATATGTATATGTGTATATGTATATGTATATATGTATATATTTTTTTTTTTTTTTTAATAGGGAAAAAACATACTGGTCAGGGAAGTTAATTGGTTTGGAGGGTACCTTGGGGGGGGGAAGGTGGAGGTTCAAGTGTATTGAAGGGAGTAGAAGCCGCGAGTGGTAGTGTTAGGGATTCTGTCCGTGGAATAAGTGAGTTTTGAGTTTTTTTTCAGAAGTCCAGGTAAGTGGGGGTGTCAAGTATAATTTGGGCAAGCCATGAGTTTAGTTTGGCTGCCTGGAAGGAGAAGGTTTTGTCAACGAATCGTTTGAGAGGACATAGTTTTAGGGAGGGGAAGGCGAACAGATGAATTCTGCGAGAGTTCTTATTGTTGTGATTTAATTTAAAGTGGGGGATGAGGTAGCTTGGGGATAGACCAAACACTGTTTTGAAGCTGAGGCATGCGAACTTGAACAGTACTCTGGATTCAAATGGCAGCCAGTGCAGTTTATGGTAGAAAGGGGTGATATGTTCCCATTTGTTTAGGCCAAATATAAGGCGGACGGCAGTGTTCTGAATCAGTTTTAGTTTCCTGGTGGTTTTCTTTATGGCGCCTAGGTAAATGAAGTTGCAATAATCGAGGATGCTGAGAATGGAGGATTGTACTAGCAGTCGGAATGAGTTGTCATCAAAGTATTTTTTTATGGTGCGGAGTTTCCAGAGCGCCGAGGGCTACAAATGGTAACAATAAATGGTCTGTCCAAGAGACTTTATTTTCCACTCAGCATTTGCCATTTTTCATTAAAACATTGTTCTTCCTTAGTACTAAGTCAAGATTATTGCCTGCTATATGCGTAGGAGAAATTACCTTTTGAACAAATCATAGATCAGCCAACATAATCAAGAACATTTTATCCATGCACTTAGTTGGAATTGCTTCATTCACATTAAAATCCTCTAATATAATAAAGTTATTGTAATTTGTGGCCACTTCGGATAAATAAAGGATTACATTATCCCAGTAGAATGAAGTCATGGAAGAAGGACAGTATAACACAAGTTAGTGACAGGGAGAGGAAGTGTTAATTCAAATCAAGTTTCAAGTTTTATTTTAATTTGATGAGTCGCTTAATTTAATTTTTAGTAAGCGAATTACAACATAGAAAAAAAAAATAACATTACTCACTAATTCTTTTACCTTTGAGGATTAGCTATGCCACCCCCGGTTTTATCACATCTGTTTTAATATAAAAATGAATAACCTCAAAGAGCAGCATGGCTTAAAGTGTATATAGCAAAAGAAACTCGGATATGTGAAATATCAATAGTATAATGTGCCACACTTTCACAAGATATATATATTTTTTGATGTTAAAGTGTATATAGACCACTCGAGGAACGCCGGTCCTCGAGAGCTGTATTTCAGTCGGGTTTTCAGGATTTCCCCAATGAATATGCATTGAAAGCAGTGCATGCAAATAGATCTCATGCATATTCATTGGGGAAATCCTGAAAACCTGACTGGAATACGGCTCTCAAGGACCGGAGTTCCCTGCCCCTGCTATATACACTATATAAAATGTGTGCTGTGAGAGGCGCGTCATCTAGGTGAGTCAGCCGGTGCCTCTCCTCCTCACAGGCACCTCCCCACCGGCGTAGTCATTTTAGGGTTAACAAGCTCAGCACCCTGTCTAGAGGGCCTCCGCGCATGCGCAGACGTCAACATGATAATGTCACACATGTGTGTGAAGTCATCACAACAACATCTGTGCATGTACACGGAACCTCCAGCCGCGGCCGCGAGTTTAATGTGCCGCGGCTTGGAAGAGTTTGAGAGATGCTGCTCTAAGCTGAGCAAGAGTCCTCCAAATGCATTGCTGCCAGTGTGGGGTGGGAGGTGCTTTAATATTGTGTTTTCAATCACTAGGGACAGGCAGCTTCCCTGGAATCCTGCAGAGCTTGCCTGTCCCTCACTATTGAAAATGTGCTAGTGTAACAGCATCCCCCACTGACAAGAGAGTAGATAGAGGACTCCCGCTCAGTTTAGAGGAAACAGCGTTATAGACTATAATAATTGATACCTAAGTCATGTTCCAAACGGGTCATTGCTTGATAAAACAAATTAGGAAATGCAGTTTAGTAATAGGGCCCCTAAGCCATTTGTCTGCTAAGATGATAGAATAACACTAAGGGCTCCTTTTGCGAAGGTGCACTAGCGTTTTTATCGCACACACCGGATTAGTGCGCGCTAGCCGAAAATCTACTGCCTTCTCAAAAGGAGGCGGTAGCGGCTAGCGCGCGCAGCAATTTAGCGCACGCTGTTCCACGCGTTAAGGCCCTAGCACACCTTCGTAAAAGGAGCCCTAAGTGCACTGTTGCCATTTAAGCATGTTGATGGTATTATTCTATAAATTTCAGCTTGCAAATGATGCTTAACTTTAAGCAACCTGTTATTAAAAAGCTAGAGTGAATAGTAAGCTAGGCAGGGATACTCAATATTAGGTTGCGGTTAGGCAAGTATTAGACGGACTTCAGCAGATGTATTCTGAAGCATAGTGCTTTCAAGCAGCTGGCAATTACTTCAAAACCATTTATTACAGATTTTGGATTTTGTTGTTGAATATATGGAATAGCAATTGAGTTAAATAAAGGTAAATCAAAGCAAAAGAAAGGAAAGAGTGGCCTAGTGGTTACAGCTATGTGTTCATTCTGCTGCCCTTCAATATCTGTCCTCTCTCTCCTTATACACCTCCTAGAGAACTTTGTTTCTTAGATAAGCTGCTCTTAGCTGTACCCGTTTCCTCCACTGCCAATTCTAAACTTTGTTCCTTTCATCTAGCTGCCCCCTATGCCTGGAATAAATTACCCGAGTTTGTCTGCCAAGTCCTTTCCCTTACCTTGTTTAAAAGCAGACTGAAAACCCACCTTTTTGATAAAGCCTTCAATCCATCACCCTACTCTCCACTGCCCTCCAACCGAGCCAGCAGATTAACAGTTCCCCTTAACTGTATCCATGACATCCTGTGTGTCGGCAGTGGTGTAACAAGGGGGGGGAGGCGGTCCACCCCGGGTGCAGCCTTAGGGGGGGTGCACAGCCGGCCTAGTCCCTATCGTGCTCCCTCCCTCCTTACTTAAGATGACCAGCAAGATGACCGAGCAGCAAACCTCCCTCCAGTAGCGTCGGCAGCTGCAGCACGCTAAACAGGTTGCTTTGCGGCTTTCTCCTGCCGGTGAGTCCCTCTGCCGCGTCACTGATGACGTCATCAGTGACGCTTCACCAGCAGGAGAAAGCCACGACGCAGCCTGTTTAGTGTGCTGCGGCTGCTGACGCTACTGCAGGGAGGTTTGCTGCTCGGTCATCTCGTTGGGAGGGTCGGAAGGGTTTACTTGGGGGGGGGAGAGATAGGAGGGTCAGCGGGGGTTCGGCTGGGAGGGGAGAAATGGTCTGCCTCGGGTGCTCCAAGGCCTGGTGCCTTCTTCGGGCAACAGCAGCATTTATAATTCGCTGCTGTTGCCGGCTTCAGGCCTTGCTCTCTGCCGGGTCCTGCCTATTTCCTGTTTTCATGAAGTCAGGACCCAGGTGTCACACATGCTAGGTACGCCACTGTGTGTCGGTCTTGTCTGTTTAGATTGTAAGTTCTTTCGAGCAGGGACTATCTTCTTTGTGGCTCTGTACAGCGCTGCATACATCTGATAGCGCTATAGAAATAATTAATAGTAGTAGTAGTGGAGAGAGGAAATCTCCCTCTCTTTCTTTTTTGTTTGCTTTGTTTACACTTGACAGTACCAGGGTTGGAGAGGGCAAAGTAGGGTGGAGAAAGAATATTCTCTGCAGCAGGTCAAATAATTGCTGTTCGGCAGAGTTGTCTGAAGCCAGCCAAAGCTGACAAACTAATATTTGTAAATAAGAACTAGTAGATGTAATTCATGTAATCAATATTTTGACCTAATTATAAAGCTGTGTCATAGAAAGCAAATCAAAGCAAATAAAATTGAAAAATCAATTCAATTGGCAAAATCAAATTGAATTTTGCCAAATTTTTTTTCCCTGAATCAGACAGCTCTAAGAGGTGGGTGGATAGAGAGGAGGAGAGGTGCCGGCACCTCTGCCAAGATGCCATCCAAGTGCAGCCTGCCCCCTTGCTACACCACTGCACACAATTGTGCATGATCTTTTCAACCTGTATACTTTTATTAGATTATTCAGCCACACACTTTTTATTAAAAAAAACATTTTTCAGAATGCACAGCTAGGAGTTGGGTGCTACCATTTGGATCTTGTTGGCACCAGAGACAGGAGCAAGTGGGCATTGCTCCTGCCTGACCATATTGCAGGTGAGAGGGGATAGTCTGGGGAATGAGGATTCAGGGAGGGGAGGGGATAATATATATTAGACCTCCCCCTGGATGCTTTTGTTTTAATGTTGGAGTCAGGGTGGAGGCCATTAGATTGTGAAGGGAATTGTCAGATGCCCTCCCAGACAAGACTATCCGAAGATATTCACCCAAACTTCTCCCTTAAGGTTGAGGGGGACCTGGGGTTGAGTCAAATCCATGCCTTTTTTTTATAATGTCAACCTACCTATCACTAAAGGCCAAAGACAAGTAGTGGAGTGCCTCGGGGGTCAGTACTTGAATTGGCTCTATTCAATATTTTTGTGAGAGACATTGCTGAAGAGTTAAAAGGAAAGTATTGCCATTTTGTAGATGACAAGAAGATTGCCAATAGACTGGATACCCCAGAAGGAGTAGAAATCATGAAAAGGAAATCTCCCAAAATTATAAGAATGGTCAAAGATCTGGCAGTTAAAATTTAATGGGAATAAGTGCAGAAATCCAAAGAAATGCATAAGATAGGAGGAGAGATTTTGATAAGCATAGCATAGTAGAGGGGCCTTGGAATGATGGTGTATGAGAATCTCAGTGTGACGAAATAATGCGAGAAGACAGTGGCCACAGCCAGAAGAATGTTAGGCTGCATAGAGAGGGGTATAACCAGAAGAACAAAGGTGGAGTTAATGCCCCTGTACCAGTCATTGATGAGGTTTCACTTGGAGTATTGTACTGAGTTTTGAAAACTATCACCCTCTTCTATGAAACCACGCTAGCAGTTTCTAGTGTGGGGAGCCGCACTGAATGGCCCACGCATGAGCCATTCAGCGCAGCTTTCTGCGCTAAAAACCGCTAGCGTGGTTTCGTAGAAGAGGGGGTATATCTTGCTAAGGATGTAAAGAAAACTTGAAGTGGTTCAGAAAGAAACAACGAAAATGGTATGCCACAAGAAATATGAGAAGAGACTTGATGTCATGAAGATTTACACCCTGGAGGAAAGGAGACACGGGTGATTTGATAAAGCCCTTCAAATATTTGAAAGGTATTACTATACAAATAAACCTTTTCCAGAGGAGAGAAGGCGGTAAAACTAGAGGACATGAATTTAGATTGCAGTGATGGTGATGGTGGTGGGGGAGGGGGCACTCAGGAATAATATCAGAAAGTACATTTTCATTGAAAGAGTGATGGATGCTTGGAATGCCTTCCCCCGGTAGGTAGTAAAGATGAAAACAGCAGTAACAGAATTTAAAAAATGCGTGGGATAAACATAAAGGAGTCCTGTATGGTCAAACAGTGTAGCGGTGATTAGATAGCAATAGCAGTAATTGAGAAGCAAAGCCAGTGCTAGATAGACTTTTATGGGCTGTGCCCTGATCATGGCTGGACAGATTCAGTTTCAGTAATTGGAGAACAAAGCCAGTGCCGGGCTCTATGCCCTGAAAATGGCAAGGAAAAAAATCAAGATCAAGTATGCACATGTAATATATCATACCATATGATATCGGTTTATTTTATAGGGCAGACTGGATAGACCATACAGGTCTGTTTTTATCTGTCGTCATCTACTATGTTACTATCATATTGCTATGTAGTGGTCTGGAAGTTTTTATTTTTCTTTCTTGTTAATTTGGAATATTCAGGGAGTATGTGGTTGGAAGACTATACATTCATTTGTAATACAAAGGTAGCTACGTATTTGCATGGTTCTCTTTTACAAAATTAATTTTGTTACTAATGGATAAAAGTAAACATGAATTTTATTTATTTAAAATATTTCTAGACTGCATCTATCCACAGTTCTAGGCAATGTACAATGAAAATAAATATAATAAACACAATAAGATACTTTAAAATACTATATTACATAAAGCATATAATGCATAGTAGTGCAGTATTCAAGTTACTCTTCGTCGAAGTACAGCTCTCAGTTGTGAAACGCTTGACTGTGCCTTTAGAAAACAACTGAAGAAGTTATTTTTTAGTCATGACCAGTTTTAGCATACTGACAACTAATGTAATGATGAAAGAATTAAATAGTATGCTTAAATGGAGAAACTCCAGTTAGCTGTTCAGTTTCTCATACCTAAATGCAGAACAATTACTATAAGATAAATGCAGAACAATTACTATAAGATATTCCAGCTGTCAGAAATGAAGTTACATTCACTATATTTCCCATCAGATTGAAATCATTTTATACTTTTCTTTGCAAACATGCATGTATATATTCCTTACTGAATACCTGATCTATATTGAGCATATCTTTATAACAGTGTAGTTCCACTTTTGATATTTCCTCTACTTTAGTGAATTCACATTTCTAATAACACGATCAAAAGCTTTCCTGTAACTTCTAACATGCATTATAATGAAAATTCTTACCCCCTCTTCTCCTAAACCGTGCTAGCGGTTTTAGCGTGGGAAGCCACACTGAATGGCCCACGCTGCTCCTGACGTTCATAAAGTTCTTATGAGCGTCGGGAGCAGCACGGGTTATTCAATGCGGCTCCCCGCACTAAAACCGCTAGCGTGATTTAGTAGATCTGTTTCTCCAATGTACATATGCCTTTCCACATCTGGTAAACTTACAGGCTATATCAATAAATAATATCATCATTTGATTTGAAAATATTCTCCTTTACAGATCAATTCGTGCAACAAAACCATCAGAACACACTGTAATACTGGCTGTGGTTTCAAATCGGTAAGTTTATTTCAGTTATATATGTTTGGGTGAATTTTTGCATACATGTTGTTGAGCACACACATCAGTGGCATAGCCAGAACTGAATTTTTTGGGGAGAGGGGCCAATGGTTAACATGGATGGGCACTTGATAGTGAAATCCTCATTTCCTCTGCTTTCCCCAGCATCTGTCACTTGCTTTCCTTTTCCTCACCCCTCCCCTGATACTACCAATAATTCACAGGGATCCCCATGCCCCACCAGCTGAATAAATCTGAAGCTCAAGCCAGCTAAAGAAGTTCAACAGTAAGTGGCAACATTTGGAACAGCTAGCCCATTGAGTATAAGAATGCTAGCACTGCTAGCTGGTCTTGTGAGAGCAGGACCTGGAAGTACTCACATGAGAACTGAACATGCTTGCAGTGCTGGCACCAGCAGTTCAAAGTGCTACCTCTGACTGCTGCTTTACTTCTCAGATGACTCAGGCTTTGAATTTCTTTAGCCGCTAGAGCTTGGGGATCCCTGCCACCTGTAGCAGTCATGTACCTAGCTGCTAAGGGGGCTTGAGGCAAAAGAAGAGAGACCCAGGCCCACCCATGGTTTATGCACCTGATACACATTGTTTTCGCAGGTATTTTTATGACAGTTCATGTATTAATATTATTAATTTTTAATAATTGCTTTTTCTCTACTCTGTAAACTGATCTGAGCTTATACAGTATATAAAATTTCCTTAGTTATGTTATAAATATTGGGAGTATTTTTCAGGAAAATGTAGATGTGTAACTTTAATATTGCAAAAGGTGAAGTGGGGAAATATAAATAAAGTAGTGCAAAAAAACCTCCACTAAAAGGTAGCTGAGAGTCTGCTCAAATGGAAGAAAAAGCCTCAGGTTTTATTGGCAGAGCTCAAGCTCAAGCCACCACCATCATGGCTCAAAAAGTTCCATAGAGTGACAACCCTGTGAAGATTCAAGCAAGGTCATATTAACCCTGAAGAATAGGCTTAGTGCTGTGAAACGTTGGCATTTTAACAGACTGCTTTAAACACGCACAGTGGTTACAGTTGCAAAATATCTCAGTCCTCAATTATTTTAAACCTCAACAGCGAGTTGTCACTCTATGGAAGTTTTTTAGCCAATGATGTGTGGAGGTGATGGTTTGAGCTTGAGCTCTGCCAATAAAACCTGAGGCTTTTTCTTCCATTTGAGCAGACTCTCAGCTATCTTTAAGTGGAGTTTTTTTGCACTACTTTGATGTGTAACTTTATCTATTTCAAAATAGTGATATAATTTTTGCGCATTATAAATATTATGTAGATTCACAATATATGCCTGAAATACATTCTGCTCCATGGCAGATCACCTCTTTATAGAAGACCAAATTTTTGCCTGTTATCATATGTATATAAACATAGGTGGTTGTAAATACACATGGAGGGAAATTTTCAAAAGAATTTCCAAGTCAGAATTGGAACATACTGTGTCTCACAGTAATTTTTGAAACATAGAAACATGACGGCCGATAAAGACCAAATGGCATATCCAGCCTATCCACTATACTGCTACTACTATTTATCATTTTTATAGCGCTGCTAGACATACACAGTACTATACATAAAAACATAGAAGAAACAGTCCTTGCTTGCAATCTAGTCAAGACAAGACAAACTGGACAAGAAGGTGCATCTATACACAGTGCTCAGGAGGGGAAATTACAGAAGGAATGATAAGACATATTGGTGCTTAGCAGGTGGGTTAGAGTTTGGAATTGAAAGTAAATAGATCTATGACAACTAAGATTTCTTGTGTTCTAGGCATTAAGTTCTACTGGCAGGGAGTATAGGGAGAGTGATAAGAATACCTAGGGGTACTATCCCACTATCTCCTCCTTTCCAAGAGATCCCATGTGCCTGTACCAGGATTTCTTGAATTCAAACACAGTCTTTGTCTCCTCCACATCTACTGGGAGACTATTCCACACTTCTAACACCCTTTCGGTAAAAGAGTATTTCCTTAGATTATTCCCGAGTCTATCACCTCTTAACCTTAATTTATGCCATCACACTGGAGTTTCCTATCAATTGAAAGAGACTTGCCTCGTACATATATGCCACATAGTATTTAAACGTCTCTATCATATCTCCCCTTTCCCACCTCTCCTCCAAAGTATACATATTGAGATCTTTAAGTCTGTCTCTGTATGCCTTATTACATAGACCACTGACTATTTTAGTAGCCTTCCTCTGGACCAACTCCATCCTGTTACATTTTTTTGAAGGTGTAGTCTCTAAAATTGTACACATTATTCTAAATGAGGTCTCGCCAGAGTCTTATACATTCTTTTTCCTACTGACCATAGCTCTCCCTATGCACCCAAGCATCCTCCTAGCTTTCGCCGTCACCTTTTCAACCTGTTTGGTCATCTTAAGATCATCACATACTATCACTTCCTACTCCTCTTTCGTGCACAAAAGTTCTTCACCTCCTAAACTGTACCATTTTCTTGGGCTTTGCAGTTGACAAATTTCAGACCATTCTTCAAGCTTCGCTTGGTTCTTCCTCGTGTTATTCATGCTATCAGGCATGCTATCAGGTGTGCCTACTCTATTGCAGATTTTGGTATAATCCGCAAATAGGCAAATCTTACTTTACAGCCCTTCAGCAATATTGCTTACAAAAATATTCAAAAGAACAGGCTCAAGAATTGAACCTTGAGGCACACCACTGGTAACATCCCTTTCCTAAGAGTGATCTCCATTAACCACTAACCTCTGTCGCCTTCCACTCAACCAGTTCCTGACCCAGCCATCACTTTAGGTCCCATACTGAGGACACTCAGTTTATTTATTAGATGCCTGTATGGAACACTGTCAAAGGCTTTGCTAAAATCTAAATACACCACATCTAGCACACTCCCTCTATCCAATTATCTGGCCACTCAGTCAAAGAAATTGATCAGACTTGTTTGACAAGACCTGCCTGTAGTGAATCCATGTTGCCTCAGGTCCTTTAACCCACTGGATTCCAGAAGTTTCACTATTCTCTGTTTTAAAAGTGTTTCCCTTAATTTACTTTCTACAGAAGTCAGACTTACAGACATGTAGTTCCCTACTTCTTTCTTACTTCCATTTTTGTGGAGAGGGACCATATCCACCCTTCTCCAATCTTCCAGTGCCACTCTTGTCTCTAGAGAAGCATTGAAAATGTCAGCCAGTGGAGCTGCCAGAATTTCCCCAGGTTCCTGCAGAATTCTCGGATGTATCCCATCTGGCCCCAGCGCTTTTTCCACCTTTAGTTTAACTAGCTCTTCACATACACAATTCTCTGAAAATTGATCAGTGTCTACCATACCTCCATCTTCTTCAGTCCCGCTCCTGGCACTTCAGCTGTGAACACAGAACAGAAATATTTGTTAAGCAATTCAGCCTTATCTTTATTAGCTTCTATATATATCTCTCCTTTACAGTAATATATCTAAAAAATGACTTGTCTCCCCATTTTACCATATCAGCAATTTTTTCTTCCATTTGTATCTTTGCTTTCCTGACTACTCATCCATCCTCTCTTAACTTTTCCAGATATTTTTGCCTGTCTTCCTCTTTCTGCGATCTTTTGTAGTTTATGAAAGCTAACCTCTTATTCCTTACCTTCTCAGTTACTACTTTTGAGAACCAAAGCAGCCTTCTTTTCCTCTTACTTTCACTTGTTGCCTCACAAAAACGTTTGTCGCCCTTACAATATCTCCTTTCAGTCTTGTCCACTGCATTTCTACTCCTTCCAGACCAGTCCTTGACGTAATCCACTATCTGAACAAAGTTAAATTTTTAAAAATCTAAGACCTTTACTTTCGAATGAGCCCTCATGGACATGTCTTCCTATTCAAAAATTGCTGTTGAATGTCCTACTTTTGGGTTCTCCCTAGTCCCTACAGAACAACTTGCCCCCTTGTTATTTGGATGAACTGCAGTGTGAAACATCCAAATTCTGTCTTTTTGAAAATCAGAATTTGGATGTTTTTCACAGAGGGATTTGATTTTAGGCATTTTGAGGCATCCATCTGTTCTGAAAAAGAGCACCAAAAGCATATTCAGTCCATTCATACTTTACATGCATGGATCCCAACTAAGCTTGGGAAAACATGCCCCTTTTATTTTAGATTCTACTCTGAAAAAATATATTTTATCGAAAATGGGTGGCTTAAGAGAGATTTGCTACATCAGCAAATTTACCATTTTTATATAGGTAATCTGGTTTTGTGGCCCATGCACTTTTAACATGTATAGATTTGATCTGCCACATAGGGGGAGGAAACCAAAATTCAATAATGCTTCAGTGTTTTCTTGAAACTGTAGGAAAAAATGCCTTGACATTTTTTTTTTTCTCTAAGACTACTTATAAAAAAGACTACACTTTACACTCTAAGACTACACTTATAAAAAACATACAAATAAAATAAGTTCTCTAGTTATATATTCTACTAATATATAATTAGAGCATATAAAATAAAAAAAAATATACTTATGTTGAATTCTGATATGAAATGAAACATAATCAAACAGCATTAGTAATCTTTGATTTTCCATTAGTAAAGGGAAGTATTTATAACCAATTTTCTTTGTAAAACACTAGCATATCAAGCAGCCCTTTGGGAAAAAACAAGTTAGTACCTTTATTTCTTTTTCTATTTCTTATTCGGCTTTTAGAAAAAAGTTAAAAACATCTTTTTAGGAAACACTTAAATTAAAATTTTACAATAAGTTATAATATCAATATTTTTTGGAATTATCTGGCTTAATGTACTATAATGTTAGTATCGCTTAATTTGTGAACCGCACTGAACCGCAAGGTTGCTGCGGTATATAAGAAATCATGTTGTTGGTATGTTATCCCCTTAGGCACTTGTTTTTCTCAAGGGAAGTCATAGTTAGCAATAAAATTATTTGTTAGCCATAGGAAATTCATGCATAACTAGCAAGGATAGATTAGGATACTGAATCTGGCCCCTAAAGATGCCCAAGCCCTTCACTCACACTCCATTGGTGTAGCCACACAAAAATCAATGATGTTTTTGCAGGGAGGAGGTCTTCAGTTGATGAGTTTTGTGAATCCCCTCTAGCTCAGGTATCTCTTTTGGTTTGAGGGAGGGGAAGTGGTACCGGGGTGGGGGTGGAGGAACTGAGGAAGAGATGAATCTTCGAGTCCACCCTTTATAGGCAGGTCCACCATACCTCGGCAATCTAGCTATGCCACTGCACTCCTCTAATTTACCTCTTTTTTTTTTTTTTTTCCTTCCTTCCTTGTTGCTTATTCCCTTACATTTCTTCAGTCACTTGGATGCAAAAATCTCCGGGCAACCCATCAAAGAAAGCCAGGTTGGAAGTGATTTTCTTTTGCAGGGCAAGCTCAGCACAGTAGCATGGAAATCATATGCATGCTAATTGTGCAGAATAGCCCAGGTAGGAACTGTACCTGGTGCCTGCCCAGAAGAGCAAAGCTGTAGACATAGCTCCTCCTCACCCTTCCCTCCTGTCATAGGCTCATTCTCCTACAGCTGCTGCTCTCCCCTGCTGGTTCATCTGATCGGGGCTCTGGAGCCGTGAACAGCTGAGCTGGCAGGATTCACTGGAGCTGCGATCAGTTGATCTGGCAGCAACGCCAGGACAGCTGATTGCAGCTCTGCTCTCCCCGTGCCAACTCAGCTTATCAGCAACTCCAGTGAGTCCTACTGACTCTGATGTTCACAGCTTCCCCTGATGGATCAGCTGATTGCAGCTCTGGAGCCCCGATCAGATGAGCTGGCAGGGCGTGAGCAGGGCTTCCGGCTCAGCTTCATTGTACGGTTTTTTGTTTGTTTTTTTTAAAGCTGCTGTTGTGCTTGCATTGTGTGTGTGTGTGTACCGTGCTTGTGTAGGGCGCAGAACATACACTCATACAACACACATACAATAGGTATTGGCAGCTCCAGATCTGCAGCAAAAAAATTCCTTGGTAAAAGGTGGACGTTTCCTTCTCTTCCCTTTTGAGCATTACAAGGAACGCTCATTTAAATACTAATTAGTAGATGTCAGTCTTACCCCTGCACCCAAGCATTCCACAATGGTAATGTTTATAGATAAATTGCATTCTTTGGGGATAACATCTCTTCCATTTCTTATCAGAATGTGGCATGTTGTATATTGCTGCAATGTCATCAATAAAAATTATTTAACCTTACATACTAATTAACTCATTGTAATGCATTTGCATAGGGTTCTCAGTGGCTGCTACCATTATTGTTTGAAGCCCCAGATAACCCTTTTGAGCATAGGATGTGGAGCACAGATGCTCAAAAGTTTTCCATGCAAGTAAGAGTGGATAAACCTGGTCTTACTTGCATGGAAAACTTTTGAGCATCTGTGCCTTAGCCTTTTTTATGCTCTTCCCTCTCTTTGTTCTATTCTTTCCCCATAGCTATTTATTTTATTCAACTGTTCCTCATACACAGTTGCCTTCACTCCCCTTCATCTCCAACTCATTGATCTTCTCCCTACCTCAGTTCCTGAGTTCTGACTGTACCAAAATTACAACCTCCAACAATCCAACACACAATATAAAAATGCTAGGACTCGGTGGCATAGTAAAGGGGACCGGGGGCAGACCGCCCCAGACATCATTTGGGTGCAGGCACTGGCATCTCTCCTCCTCTATGCCCCCATACTTCTTTAACCTGCTGCTTGCGCTGGCCTTGATTCTCCTCTGAAGTTGTGGTGACCAGGAAGTGATGTCAGAGGGCGAGCGAGGCCGGTGCAGGCAGCAGATTGGAGATGATGCTACTGCTGGCGAAGAGTTGGAGGTACCGGGGGAAGAGAAGGCACACATGCGGCAGGGGGAGTAGAGTAGAAGCAGGGTTAGAGGATGGGGGTCGCCACCACCCTGGGCACCTCCTACCCCTGCTACGGCACTGCTAGGACCTCATAGAAGACAGACAGGTTCCAACAACTCATGTTCGAGTCCTAGCGACTTGATGAATTATAGATCTAAAAAGAGATCGGTTTTGTGCTAGTCTGGTAGGGCTATTCCCATGGTTGTTTTCAACACGTCCAGCGATCTGATTGCAGGTCACCCTCTTTGTCTGGCTCCTTCAATCTTCCCAAACATAATGTCAAGGTTCAAGGTTTATTAACATTTGATTTATTGCTAAATCTGTTTACAAAGCGATGTACAGAATAAAACATAAAATATAGGGATACAAAATTAAAACTCAATAACATAAGATTAAGACAGGACAAACTTGAGGAGGAGGGAAAGAAAGGGAAAAGATTACATCTGTCTTAGTAAGAAAAACAAATAGGGAAAAAAACATAAGGGAAAGGGTTAGATTAAAAGTTAAAATGCTAAGAAAGAATAAAAATATTAAGAATTAAAAGCGTCTTTAAAAAGGTGTGTTTTCAAAGATTTTTTAAAAGAATGTAAATCTCTTTCGATTGAAATATATTGGGGAAGAGAATTCCACCATTGTGGGCCCATGACAGAGAACATGTCTGCTCTTCTTGTTCCTATTGTTTTCAAGGAGGGTATGACTAATAAATTTTGGGAGGATGATCTCAAAGAGCGATCCAATGATCCAATGATCTTTCTCTTCTGACAGTGTGACCAAAATAAGACAGTCGTAACTTCATTATTTGGGCTTCGAGTGACATAGCCAGTTTGATCTCTTCCAGAATCGATTTGTTAGTTCTTTTGGCGGTCCACGGCATGCATAAAATTCTTCTCCAGGACCAAAGATCAAATGAGTCAATCTTCTTTCTGTCTTGTTTCCGTAGTGTCCAGGTTTTGCATCCTTAATTGGCCAATGAGAAAATGAGTATGTGGACAAATCTGATCTTCATTTGTAGTGTTATTTCCTTGCCTTTGAATATTTTGTCAAGAATCTTCATTGAAGAGTAACCCAGTGCTATTCTGCAGAGTATTTTTCGTAAACAAAGAAGACAAATACCAATATAAAAATAGATTTAAATTAAATAATATTAAATTTTTTTAACCATCCAGGTTTTTTGTTGTTGTGAATAGAGCATTAAAAGACAGAGTGACTGCTGTTTTTGATGGACTTAAACTCGGTATATGTATTTGTTTTCTTGGGTGTCATGCAAGAGGGTAATTAGTAAAATAACTCCTGAAAGCCCTGGAAAACATTTGTTTAAGCTGCGTGTGTATTTAGTAATCTTTATCTCTTTCCCAGGTGTGCATGATATCATTGGGAAGGAACTGTCAAATATAGAGATAAGTAGAGAATAGAAAGGTATTAGTGAGGGAGCTGAGACTATGGAAAGGAAAGCCACCCAAACAGACTTTTACAAAATGCAAAATTACCCAGACATACAACACCCACATATCCCATATTTTGTTCACATTGAAAGCATTTTGCTTGGCACTTCCGGTGTAAATAATAAAATACATTAATGTGATCACCTTATGCTGAACAATAAAGGTCTCAAAGTGTTATACAGGCAGATGAGAAGAGCTGCGGCTAATTTTTTTTCTTTTGCATGTAGTTCAAATGATCTCTTTTTCTCTACTAATCCTCCAAACCTTCATTAAGTCTGCAGTAACTAGCTCTAAATAGTTCTGATAGCAGCTATAAAGGATGCCTATGTTAGATGCCACTAGGAGTCTGCTGTAACTGGGGTTGTTTTAAATCGGCATGGTAATTGTAGAATACTTTGCATATTTTCCCACTGTTCCCCAAATGGAAAAATTATGGCAAATAGCCCTTCAAAGAACATAATCATTAGTGCATATGTTGTTCTTTTTGCACTACAAGTTCAAAAACAATGAGATTCATACTCATCTTCCCTTTGCATGCAATTTGGGCCAAATTTTATAAATGGCACCCGATTGTAAGTGCGGTAGGCATTCTACCACTGTCTAACTAGTCAATCGAGACGCATGTTAAAAAAAAAAAAACAACACTCTGAGGCAGGCTGCCTACACTGTAGGCGTTTTCGCAGTTGAGGGAGATGAAAAGGTATGCTTACACTTGCCTGTGGCTGGGCATGGTTTTGCTCGGAATTGGCCTTGGGTGAGCTCAAGAGGCCCTAGGCAGCTCCCTAGGGACACGATAGGCACCTGAAATGTAGGCCAACAAAAAGCTGGTCTACATTTTAAATAGACATGGCCGCTATGCTGATCGTGGCAAAGAAATAAGAACATAAGAAGTTGCCTCCATTGGGTCAGACTGGAGGTCCATCTCGCCCAGCGGCCCACTCCCGCGGCGGCCCACCAGGTCCTTGACCTGTGAAGTGAATTCTTGACCTTTATAATCTACCTCTACTTCTATAACCTACCTCTGCTGCTATCAGTGGTGTGATCAGCTGAGTAGCCACAGCAGGGAACTCGCGCCCCCCCTCCCCCCCGAAGTTGGCCTGCAGAAGGGATGCCAACTCCCTCCCACCGCTACCCCTAAACCCCTACCCGACACTGTCTGTCATCAATCCCTGAACTCCTGACACTCCCCGACATTCCCCAACACTCCCCAACACCCACTCAATGTCCTCTGACATTTCCCAACACCCACCCAACACTAACCTGACATTCCCTCACACCTCAACATCCCCCCTGACACCTCTCGACCCCCCCCCCTTTTTCATCTCATATGCATTTTAGAAAATTGTTAAAATCTAGTTTATTAGCAAAATTCCTGGAGAATTGACTTGTTATTCACTGAGACTGTTCAGTCTTCTTAGTTTGTTAAACTGCATAGAACCGCAAGGTTTTGCGGTATACAAATGTGATTTTATGTTATGTTAAAAGGGGAGTCAGAATATAGTGCTCATGTAAATATTTATTTATTTTTATTTTATTTGTATCTTTAATGCATCTTTACTGTAAACCGCTTTGAACCTCACGGTATAGCGGTATACAAGAAATAAAATAAAATTAAAATTAAATTAAAATGTAGGGGGGCTGATGAGGTAGAATCACATAGGACAAAGGAGAATTTGAGCTTAGTGCTCGTGAAGGGAATTAGAGAGGTTGGAGAGGTGGGAGGGGACTATTGAGGGGATGATAGAGTTAGGATTTAAACGTAGCTTCAAATAAGTGGGCTTTCAGTCTGGATTTGAATACGCCAGAGACTAAGCCTGATTTAAGGAGCCAGGCAGGTTGTTCCAGGCATGCGATGCAGCAAGGTAGAAGGGACAGAGATGGGAGCTGGCAGTAGAGGAGAAGGGTACCGACAGAAGGACTTGTCTGATGAATGGAGTTTTCATGGGCGGAGGGGGGAGGGAGTATAGGGAGTAGTATGTTCTTATGTTTATAAAGGTACTGAGGAGCTGCAGAGCGCGTCCATTTGAATGTCAGTAAGAGGAGTTTGAATTGTATGCAGAGATGGACAGGGAGCCAGTAAAGTGACCTGAAGAATACCTAGCAAAATACGAGGCACGCAGCACAAGCCTGATCCATAGTTACTGACCTCAGGTAGGTAATGCCATTTTGTTGTACAGTAGAAATACAAAATGGTGCTGGCCTGGGGTCGATAACACTATTGTCTACTACTGCACCGCTTGACCACAAAACCATATGTGGGAGAAAGATGAAGGAAGAGAACATCAGAAGAGGGTTTCAGAATTAATCTTGTTTTGTTGTTGTTTTTTTAAATGTTGGATTCAGAACTGACATTTTAAAAATGCCATCTTTTTTTCATTTCTTTTTAAAAAATTTGTTTGGGAGAGGATTTTGCAGCAGAATGGATTTTTAAATGACACAAAAGAAAAAAAAATCAGTCATTTTTATTTTATTTTGAAAATGAAATGAAACATGTCTATGTTATGCTTTTATTTTAACCCACGGAAGTACATCACCAAGAGGATGACTAATAACAAAAAGTCAGGATTACAACTGTAACAGAAGTAAAAGCAAGGAAATAAATCACACTAAGGGTCCCTTTTACTAAACAGTGCTAAAACGTGGCCTGCACTATCCCCAATGCCAATCTTTCATGCACCTAAGTGCTTTAGAGCTTCAGGGAAATGGTTGATTTTTCTATTTCAGCAAAAAAAATGGCCACATGGGCGATATGGGCTCATGTGCATTGCCAAGTGGTTTGTGCATGGCAATATAACTGCATAAACCAATTTGCGCAGAACATGCCTACTCTCCACCCCAGACCTGCCCTCAGTGCTAAAAAATAAAACTTTTTTTAGCATGTGTGTAGTGTGTGCACAGGCAAAAGCTATCGCAGAAAGCCTAAGTATGCCCCGTGGTAGTGCATTTTAACCAGTAGTAAGCACGCATTAATGTTTACCACAGCTTAATAAAAGGAGAGCCCTAAAAGATATTTCCTAAATAAATAAGTTTTTAATGTTTTACAAAACCAAAGATGAGAAGGAGTAGATTGAATTTCTTATGGCAAAGGATTCAAACATTTTATGATTGATGTAAAAACGAACTCTCATGACAAGATGTAGACTTCAAACTATTCACTGAAGAAAAACAGAGTACGAACTGATTACCGTAGTACCCTTAACATAGTAACATAATAAATAACAAATAAAGACCTGAACGGTCCAGTCTGCCCAATAGTCACACTCATATATTCATGGTTAAATTGTCTTTTCTGTAATATTTCTGGGCAATAGACGCTAGAAGTCTGCCCAGTACTGTCTTTAGGTTCCCACTATTGGAGTTGCCATTGAAGCCCACTCCAGACACTGGAGCTTATCCTAAACCAAATCACCATATATGGGACACAGACCATGCAGGATTGAGCAGTACCGGCCCTAGTTTGTTTTATACCATTCATTTTCCAATTAGAGATCCCCTGTGTTCATCCCACACTTTTTTTGTATTCCGTCACCGTTTTCATCTCCACCACCTCTCTCAGGAAAACTTGGAACATCCCTCCCCTTTAGAACCACAGAACTCTGGAACAACCTCTCATCCCCGCTCAGAAATTCAAGCTCCTTCCAATCCTTCCGCAAACACTTGAAAACTTGGCTCTTTTCAAAATTCTAATCACCTCCCATTCTCTAGTATCCTGTCCCTCTCTATCTTCTTAGTCCCTCTCCTATATCCTTTCATTGTAGTTCCTTCCCTCTTAACTCTGTAAACCGTGCCGAGCTCTGCGCTTGCGGAGATGGCGCGGTATACAAACCTAAGGTGTAGTTTAGTTTAGGAGGGCACTTCAGGCATCTACACCCTCATGGTGAAAAAGAATTTCCTAACATTATTTCTAAGTCTGCCACCCCGAAACCTCAATTCATGCCCTCTAGTTGTACACAATATTCTAAATGAGGTCTCACCAGAGTCTTATACAGGGGCATCAATACCTCCTTTTTCCTATTGGCCACACCTCTCCCTGTGCACCCAAACATCCTTTTAGTTTTCACTGTTGCCTTTTCTAGCTGTTTGGCTACCTTAAGATCATCACATACTATCACTTCCAAGTTCCGTTCTCTTTTCATGCACAAAAGGTTCTTCATCCCTTTTGTAGCCCAAATGCATGACCTTGCATTTCTTAGCATTAAATCTAAGCTGCCAAATTTCAGACCATTCTTCAAGCTTTGCTAGGTCCTTCCTCAGGTTGTTCACACCATTAAGGAGGTCTACTCTATTGCAGATTTTGGTATCATCTGCCGAGGCAAATCTTACTTGACAGCCCTTTAGCAATATCGCTTACAAAAATGTTAAAAAGAACAGGTCCAAGAACCGAACCTTGGGGCATCCCTTTCCTCAGAGCGATCTAACATACCATTTAGAAATAAAACAGGTTTTAAAATTTGAGTATTTCTTTACCTTCCATATTTGGATGTGTTATTTTTTCCTATCAGAGTATTTCAAACAAGGTTATTTACTTGTGACATGTTTGTATAACTGTGCTAATTCATGGAACTGTATGTTGTCAAATTTACAATTGCAGCTAAGTGACCATCTTCTGCTTCCTATAGATCTGGTGACACTGAAGAGATGTCTGTCCTTCCCCTTCTCCATGCAGGCTTTAATAGGGTAAGTACTGTTCAGCCCAGCAGCAGAATTAAAGCCAGTTTCTGCATAGACACAAGGGTGATTGGGTTGTCCCCCCCCACCTCTTGTGCCTTGATAAAATGAATACCTTGACTGGTGGGGATGCTTGTCCTCTGCCCAAGCCCTCCATGCTGTCTGAGCAGCAGGGAAGCTGTCGGTATTCTTCCAGCTGCTGACGCAAGCACTCCCCATATATACTCAAATTATGTGCATGAACTGAGCATGAGTGGAGAATGCCATTGTTGGTAGCTGGAAGACAGCTGCCAATGTCCTTGCTGCTCAAACAGTACAGTGGGTTTGGGCAGAGGACATCTTCAGGTGGTGGAGCTTTAGCATTCCCTCCAACAACCTGGCATTGTTTCTGGGTGAATAGGCCCTTCCCTACCCATGGTTATACCATTGATTCAGCCTAAATGCTTATTTCAGCAGTTATAGGTGTGAAAACTCGGTACATCTCCAGTGACACTGGAATATATCCAGAACGAGCAGCCATTATATAACTTTGAATGTCCAAACATGGACATAGCTAAACTGAAACATGGATGTCAGTACTAAAATGGTTTGATAAATCTTAACCAATTGTTAGTGTAGTCCTTAGTCACTTCTCTCTAAAACACTCACTATTCTCTGTACTCTTTTTTTTTTTAAATCTCTAATCTTATAAAGCTATATGGTGCCTGTTTACATATTGCGGCTCCAAATACACTGTAAAGAGATTATTGGTCTAATACTAATATACACTTCATTATATATGTTTATGTATATATATTAATTCTTTGTTTTTTCATTTTTTCATTTGTATGGACCTTCGGATATCAACTGGACCATAAATAATGCCCAGCAATCTCTTGTCTTCATCAGTCCACTTTATTTTTTATTTACTCAAAACTCTAAAATTCATTTAATTTCATACTTATTCTTAATTTCATAACTCCATAACTATTTCTTCATTGTATTTCATTTTAGTTTACATCATTTCCTTACTTAATGTCTTTTTCTTCTAATTTAATCTTATTAATTAGCTACTTAGCTTTGAGGTTAGCTCTCAAACGTTCATCAATGCCACCTCTCCTGACATTTATGTTTCAAACAACGTTTTTCTTCAGGGTCGAGGGGAACAATCAAGTATGTGCAGTCTTTCTTCAAACACTGCACATACTCGATTGTTCCCCTTGACTCTGAAGAAAAACGTTGTTTGAAACATAAATGTCAGGAGAGGTGGCATTGATGAACGTTTGAGAGCTAACCTCGAAGCTAAGTAGCTAATTAATAAGATTAAATTAGAAGAAAAAGACATTAAGTAAGGAAATGAAGTAAACTAAAATGAAATACAATGAAGAAATAGTTATGGAGTTATGAAATTAAGAATAAGTATGAAATTAAATGAATTTTAGAGTTTTGAGTAAATAAAAAATAAAGTGGACTGATGAAGACAAGAGATTGCTGGACATTATTTATGGTCCAGTTGATATCCGAAGGTCCATACAAATGAAAAAACAAAGAATTAATATATATACATAAACATATATAATGAAGTGTATATTAGTATTAGACCAATAATCTCTTTACAGTGTATATGGAGCCGCAATATGTAAACAGGCACCATATAGCTTTATAAGATTAGAGATTTAAAAGAGTACAGAGAATAGTTAGTGTTTTAGAGAGAAGTGACTAAATACTAAAATGGTGACATATATGGCCAGAATATGAACATTCATGTCAGACAGGATGTCCGGGGCGGTACATGGAGAGACCTCCCAGGAAAGGGACTTGGGAGTTCTGATCGACAAGTTGATGAAGTCGTCTATGCAATGTGCGGCTGCGGCGAAAAGGGCGAACAGAATGCGAGGAATGATAAAGAAGGGGCTCACGAACAGATCGGAGAAGGTTATCATGCCGCTGTATCAGGCCATGGTGCGCCCTCACCTGGAGTATTGCGTACAGCACTGGTCGCCATACATGAAGAAGGACACGGTACTACTCGAAAGGGTCCAGAGAAGAGCGACTAAGATGGTTAAGGGGTTGGAGGAGCTGCCATACAGCGAAAGATTAGAGAAACTGAGCCTCTTCTCCCTCGAACAGAGGAGACTGAGAGGGGACACGATCAAAACATTCAAGGTACTGAAGGGGATAGACTTAGTAGATAAGGACAGGTTGTTCACCCTCTCCAAGGTAGGGAGAACTAGAGGGCACTCTTTAAAGTTGAAAGGGAATAGATTCCATACAAACATAAGGAAGTTCTTCTTCACCCAGAAAGTGGTGGAAAACTGGAACGCTCTCCCGGAGTCTGTCATAGGGGAAAACACTCTCCAGGGATTCAAGACAAAGTTAGACAAGTACCTACTGAACAAGGATATGCGCTGGTAGGGCTAGTCTCAGTTAGGGTGCTGGTCTTTGACCAAAGGGCCGCCGCCTGAGCGGACTGCTGGGCATGATGGACCACTGGTCTGACCCAGCAGCGGCATTTCTTATGTGCACATGCTTCAATATCAATGCAGTGATTACAGGGGCTTATGAGCATGGGTCCTCCTCTCCATGGATCCCTAATCCACCCCCAAGATGGCTTAAGACGCCTCTGTGCAGCACGACTAGGCTTTCCTATGCCAGGCTGCCAGGTGGTGATGTTCTGGGGGCACAATTTTCAAGTTGTGATTAATATTTTTATGGGGATGGGGGTCGGTGATCACTGGGGTAGTGTGTGGGGGTATGTATTATATGTTTGCAGTGATTATCTGGTCACTTTAGGTGGGTTTTTGTGACTTAGACCATGTTTTAAATGGTCTAAGTCACAACGTCCAAGTACCGTCAATCCTGTGCTGTATAACTTTCGGTTATACATGCAGTACGACTAAGTCTAAACCTGTCCACGTCCCGCCCAAATCCCGCCCTCGACACTCCTCCTGACATGCCCTGTTTGGCTATGGTCATTCAGCAGCACTAGGAAGGCCTAGATCATTTATAAATACGTCCAAAACCTGGTTTTATTATCGGCACTTGGACATTTTTGACTGATGATCGTCCAAGTCCCGACTTAGGCCGGTTTTTGGATGTTTTTTTCTTTCGATTATGAGCCCCATAACGTGCATAGAATTTGCATGCTATTTGTGCAGAACATCACTTGGAAAAACAAAAATCGCTCCCACCAAGGTATTTATCACCATGGCGTCGGAACATTGTACATCATGCCAGGGAGACAAATGGCACAATTTAAAATGTGGGGGAGAGGGGAGAGGGCGATGTTGAATAGATAGAGGAGAGACAATTGCATTAAAAATTTTTATAACAAGACATTTCTGTACATAACCCTTTGTTTTGTGCATATAAATATGTCTTCCAAATGTACTAACTACAAAAAGAATATTATAAACATTACTAGTCTTTAAGCCCATTATATTAACGGGTGCTAGAATATGTGTGTGTGTGTCTGTATTTCTTTCTTTCTCTCTCTCCTTAGCCTGTTTCTGTATTTCTTTCTTTCTTTTTCCTCGGCTGTCCACCACCACCCCTTGCCTGCTCCCCCTGTCCATTCTCCCTTCCTTTTTCTTCCCCTGTGTCCACCACCACCCCTTCACTGCTCCCCTTATCCAGCAGCAGCCCTTCTCCCTTTGTTTTAACTCCCCCCTGTCCAGCAGCACCTCTTTCCTGCTTCCCTTGTCCAGCAGTAGGCCTCCCTTCCTTTTTCTGCCCCCCTGTCCATCAGCACCTCTTTTTTGCTCCCCCTGTAGAGCAGTAGGCCTCCTCTCCTTTTTATGCCCCCCCCCCCCCCCCGGTCCATCAGCACCTCTTCCCCTGTCCAGCAGTACCTCTTTTCTGTTCCCCCTGTCCAGCAGTAGGCCTCCCTTCCTTTTACTGCCCCCCTCTCCAGCAGCATCTCTTTTCTACTCCCCCTGTCCAGTAGTAGGCCTCCCTTCCTTTTTTAGCCCCCCCCCCCCGGCAATCAACACCTCTTCCCATGTCCAGCAGCAACCCTTATCTCCGTTCTTTTTTGTCTGCTCTCCACTGACATCCGCCTGAAGCCGCCGCGGCCTGCAGGCACCGACAGCCTCTGCGGCCTGCTCCCACTCCCTCCTCGCCGTCGCTTGCGGTTTCCCCCCTTCCCCCTGGGGAAGCTTCGTTCGTACACATCTGCGGGAGGAGGAGGAGACCGGGGTTGCGCGGAGCAGCAATGGCAGCAGCTCGGCCATGCAGCCAGCGCTAGGCAGAGCCGGGGTCGGGCATGGATCTTGCGCCGCCCGGGCCAGCTCCTCACTTCTCTCGTGGAGGCGATCGGCGGCTGGTGCGCTTAGAGTTTTATTATATAGGATGGATCTGATTTTTTAAAGAGATTTTTCCCCAGTTTTTGGTCTATTGGAATATATTGGTGCATATAAACTATCTTCCAAATGTACTAACTACAAAAAGAATATTATAAACATTATGAATCAGATTTTTTTTTTAAGAGTTTTTTTTTTCCCCCCCAGTTTTTGGTCTATTGGAATATAGCTTAAAGATTCAGGTCCCTGTATGTGCTTTCTCTGCTTCCAGCATTAATGGCCATTTTTCCACATTGAAAATGGAAAAAGGACATTGGAATACTGACAGTAATCTACTGGTTGTTCATCCATCCTAGATGTGACTGTGTGTGTTTGTATATGTTTGTCTTGATTAGACTATATGCATAGGGACCTCGGCAGCTTGGTGCCACCCCCGTATCCCCACTTTGGGCTCAGGCCCCCTCCAAGATTGCAACACCAAATATATGGCTGGCAGGGATGCTCAAGCCCTGACAATCAAAAAGATTTGCCCCAGAGCCCTCACCTGTACTGTCTGAACAGCAGGAAGTCAGCGGGGTGCTCCAGCTGCTGATGCCGGCCCTTCTGCACATGCTGAGTTCATGCAATTGAACTGAGTATGCACAGAAGTACTGACATGGGAGGCTGGGGCGGCCTGCTTGGTCCTTGCTCCTCAGGCAGTATTGCCCCAGGATCTAGCTGAGAACGTCTTTGGGTGGCAGGACTTGAGCATCCCTACCAGCAAAGGTATGATGATGGTGGCGACAATAGAGGGAGGGAGTACTGAGAGAAAATGCTACCCCCTCCTCCCCCAAATCAAATTCTGGTTATGCCTCCGATTTGTACCTCACTGCACACACCAGGTAGAACTTTATTATTATTATTATTAGTTGTGCAAGTAATTTCCCATGCTGTACTGTCTTGCTAATAATTGCCATAAAAGAAGGCTTGCACGAGCATCATCAGATGAAGAGGTACAAGTAGTGCTGTCAGGGCACTGAGAGTTTACATGATATTTTTGATCTTTTGCAGAGGTTTGTGGAGAATAGCAATATGATTGCTTGCTACAACGAACTGATTCAAATAGAGCATGGGGAGGTGCGTTCTCTGTTCAAACTGCGGTATGTAGCTACACAAGCAACAGTTTATGATTTTTTGGTAAAGTTAGTCACTTAAATTTCACATGATTCTCCAAAGCAATAAAATACCTTGGCATATACATACATAAAGATCCTACACAGATTATAGAAATAAATACTACTAAGATAAAGATCTAATCAAACACTCATTTTCAACATGGTCCCCATTATACCTATCATGGTGGGGAAGAATTTCCTCTATTAAGATGACACTTGATTCACAGCTTAATTACATTTTATCAATGCTTCCTTACTTTTTCAAAAAATCATTTTATCATTCGATTGATAAACAATTGACTTCCTTCATATGAAATAATTTAAAAAGTAGAATCTTTTTACATAAATTAAAAGCTTGTGAATCACATAATGCACCGAGGAGGGAAGGCCCACCATTTAGGATTGGCGGGCCTTGAATGAGGAGGGACTGTGATTTCCTCTTCCTTCCAATAGACAAAGGTACATGGGGTGGGAGTGGGGAGTTCTGGGGAGCATCTGGTGGCAGGAAGGAATGGGCATACCTCCTGCCCTTTTTTTTTTTTTGGGGGGGGGGCAGGAAGGGGAATAGTAGAGGCTAAGTTTTTTTTTGTTTGCGGTTTTATTTGATACCTTATCAACCTGGGACCTCTGAAGAAGGTGTGTTAACCGAAACACGGACCGTGTCGGGTCCTTTGGTTTGTTTTAAGGTGGTAATACTAACCGCATTCATATGTTTTGATATAATAAGTGACTAGAAGGGATTCAGGGCATCTCAACCTAGAAGGCACTATGCCAATATATTGATGGATGTGCTGTAGAAAATCTTAGTATTAGTAAGAGTGGAATGCATGAAGACAAAAATTCCTATATTTTGGTATGACTGGGTAAGTGAGGCAAGGATAGGGCCCTTTTTGTGTTTGATAACTCTTAAGTGATCAGTGTTCTTATTCTTGCTGGAATGTGTTGACTTACAACTACCTCCCCCTAGGCTGACACCAAAACACATAAATCAAGAATCTCCAGTCATGCTTAACTGAAATAAAGACCTGGATGACCGGGAACAAGTTATAGTTAAATGAGTCCAAGACAGAACTTCTCTGGATCCACAAAGTTCTTTGTGTATACCCCGTCCATCCTTTTCCTGGGTGCCCCAGGATTGCTTGGAATACATGAAAGGTGTCTGTGCCAGACTCCCTTACTGCCAAGGATAACATCTACAGCCTAGGAGTAACTCTCGATTCAGACTTATCACTGACGGATCATGTATCCATACTAGTATCATCCTCCTTCTATTACCTTCACCAGCTAAAATGCATACGTGCAAACCTCTCAGAATCCAAATTTGCCCAACTACTATACGCTTTTGTACTATCCTGCTTAGATTATTGCAACTCACTACTAGTGGGCCTGCCTGCCAAAACTCTCTCCCGCCTCCAAATTGTGCAAAATGCTGCAATCCGCCTCCTGAAAAACCTAGGCATTTGCGACCACATTACCCCTTCACTAGCATCAATGCACTGGCTACCCATTCAAAAACACTGCACCTTCAAAGCCTTGGTTCTTGCATTCAAAACCTTCCATGAAATGATCCTGCACTATATGACAGCTAAACTACAAATCTACTTCCCACAGCGACCACCGAGATCCCAAGGAGAGAAACGACTGATCATTCTGCCAGGTTGGTCCTTCAAGACCAAATGCTCCTACTCGCATTTCATACCTAGACTGTGGCACATCATCCCCCCCATCTGTTGGAACTCTAGATGGACTATGGAGCTTCAGGAAGGCCGTAAAAACCTTCCTCTTTACAAATCCAGCGCCTTAATGATGCTCACCCAGATGCTGCATAAAGTAATATGTTTTATTTTGTCATGTCTACATTGTAAATGTATGGCATCTCTGTCCTGTCTTGACCATACTGTGAATGTGCCTTGTAACCCATTCTGGGCTCCTTTGGGAGAACGGGCTAAGTAAATGAGCAAATAAAGACATAAAGTTGTGAAGCCAAGGCAACAGGGCAGGAATTAAACACTCCATGGAGTGTGCAAGGAACAGTTATATTGCTAGTGTTCTGTGAATGATGAGCCTTCATAGACAGGACAGAAGTGAATAAAGGCTAGGGAACATAGATGTTAATTAGGAGAGCATTTAGCAACATTTAGGTACATAGGGGGTCTTATATTCTAACAGCTTCTCCTACATTTTTATTTTTTTACTGATTGTAATAAGCATTACTTTAATGTGTGTGAGTGCTAGATTTTCACTAGTGAATCCTATTTTATATAGAAAGCAAGTTAGGTGTTTGGAGTATATAATACTAACAATTTTGCCTTGTTGGCCTTGTACATGCTGACTTTAAGACCTGGGAATCCTCATTTGCAGTTCATCCTATAGGGGAACAAACATAGTAACATAATGGTGGATAAAGGCCAAATGGCTTATCTACTCTCCCCATCCGCAATATCCACTATTTTCTCCTCACCCTAAGAGATCATTCGTGCCTGTCTCATGCTTTCTTGACTTCAGACACAGTCTTTCTCTCTACCACCTCTTCCAGGAGACTATTCCACGCATCTATTACCCTTTCAGTAAAACAGTATTTCCTTAGATTACTCCTGAGCCTATCACCTCTTAACTTCATCCTATGCCCTCTCATTCCAGAGCTTCCTTTCAAATGAAAGACTTGCCTCATACACATTTATGCCATGTAGATATTTAAACGTCTCTATCATATTTTCCCATCTCCCATTTTCCTCTGAAGTATATTTTACATATTCAGATCTTTAAGTCTGTCCCCATACTCCTTTTAATGAAGACCACCAACCATTTTAGTAGCATTCCTCTGGGCCGTCTCCATCCTGTTTATATCTTTTTGAAGGTGCAGTCTCCTGAATTGTACACAATATTCTAAATGAGGTCTCACCAGAGTCTTATACAGTGACATCAATACCTCCTTTTTCCTAATGGCTATTCCTCTCTCTATGTACCCAAACATCCTTCTAGCTTTCGCCGTTGCCTTTTAAACCAGTTTGGCCACCTTAAGATAATCAGCTACTATCACACCCAAGTCCTGCTCCTCTTTCAAGCACAAAAGTTCTTCACCCACTAAACTGTACCATTCCCTCAGGTTTTTGCAGCCCAAATGCATGACCTTGCATTTCTTAGCATTAAATCTTAACTGCCAAATTTGGGACCATTCCTCAAGCTTCACTAGGTCCTTCCTTATCAGGGATGTCTACTTTCTTTTACAGATTTTAGTATTATCTGCAAGGAGGCAAATCTTTTCTGACTTTAGAACAGGTCACTTCTTTAAAAATATTAGGAGTTATGATCGACGATAAGCTTTCTTATCATGAGTACATAAATAATATAGTTAAATCTTGTTTCTACAAACTTCGTTTGATTCGTTCACTTACAAAATTCTTAGAACCAGAATCAATCAACATTCTCATTCATTCCCTCATTATGACTAAATTAGATTATTGCAATTCTCTTCTCATTAATATAACTCAAAAAGAAAAAAGAAGGCTGCAACTCATACAAAACACCGCCGTGAAACTAATTTACAAAGCTAAAAAATATGACCACGTTACTCCGCTGTTGGTTAAATCTCATTGGCTTCCTATAAGCCATCGCTTCACCTTTAAATTGTTGCTTTTGGTGTTCAAAGCTTTAAATTACAATGAACCCCAATTTATTAACAGATGGCTTATCCCATATAGTACAACACGCTCACTTCGTTCATCCTCAACTAATCTTCTTACAGTTCCATCTATTAAAATGATAGGAACCAGAAGACAGGACATGTTCTCAGTTAATGCACCTCAATCGTGGAATCTTTTACCCCAACACATCAGAGAACTAAAAGACCTAACACAGTTTAAAAAAATGCTAAAAACTTTTCTTTTTAAAGATGCGTATGGTTATTATGAGTAGTAAAAATTGGTAATCTTATATACATTTTCGGTTTTTTCTTTTTTTTTTTTTTTTTTTTATTAAAACAGCCATCTTTTACCCACCTTTTGTTTTTCCCTTTTATGTTTCTTCTTCTCTTCTATCAAAATTGTAACTATTTCCCCATTTAGCCTCACATGTCTTGTATGTTTTACCCTCACATTACTGTGAAATTAAGTTTTTGATCAGTTTGTAAAGTATGTTATATGTTTACACAACAAATTTGTTTTTATGTCATTTTTAACATTGTACTTGTTTCATTTATTAATACATGTTATTTTTATTGTACATCGCCTAGCAAATTATATAGGCGATTCATCAAGACTTAATAAACTTGAAACTTGAAACTTGACTGCCCTTCAGCAATGTCGATGATCAATTTCTTTGACTGGGTGAGAATTGGATAGAGGATATGCGCTAGATGTGGTGTATTTAGATTTTAGCAAAGCCTTTGATAGTGTTCCACACAGATGTCTAATAAATAAACTGAGTGCCGTTGGGATGGGTCCCAAAGTGATAGGCTTGGTCAGGAATTGGTTGAGTGGAAGGCGACAGAGGGTAGTGATCAATGAAGATCGCTCTGAGGGAAGAGATGTTACCAGTGGTGTGCCCCAAGGTTCTGTTATCCCAGGACAAGCAGGCAGGTATTCTCACTAGTGGGTGATGTCATCCGACAGAGCCCCGATACGGACGTCTCACAAGCATGTCTTGCTTGAAGAAACTCAGAAGTTTCGAGATGCCCGCACCGCGCATGCGCCAGTGCCTTCCCGCCCGATGGTCCGGGCGTGTCTCCTCAGTTCTTTTTCTTCCACGGAGCTGAGAAGTTTACTTCAATTCTGCGCCCATTGAATCTGTTTTTTTGCCTTCTACATCGCCGCGGGTTGAGTTCCTTTTACTCTTTCCGTGCGTTTATTTTTTTCTTTGATTTCTTTTAAAAAAAAAAAAAATTTTCTTCCGACACTGGGTCGGCCGCGTGGCTTGGGCCCTGCACCTTCGACCTTGCGGCGGAGCTTTTCCGGCCTATGTCCCGGCCGATCACCGGTTTTAAAAAGTGCAGCAAGTGCCAGCGCGTGATTTCGCTCACGGACCCGCATCGACGCTGCCTACAGTGTCTGGGTCCGGATCACCTTCCGAAATCGTGCCGGCCTTGCTCCACTCTGACAGCGTGAGCGTTTAAGCGCCGCTGTCTTCTCTGGGAGTCCATGTTCAAGATGGAAGCTGCGTTGGATCCTTCAGCTTCGACGTCGACTGGTACTTCGACTCCTTCTGCGAAGCCCTCTGCCTCTCCAGCTGCTTCGGGCCTTCTGAAACCGGCATCGTTCACGCCGGTTTCGGCCTCGACCTTGGCGCCGGTGCCTTCCTCAGTGTCCTCGGAACAGGTACCGACCCCTATAGTTCCTCCGGTGGTGCTCAAAGTGCCGAAGGCTGGCAAGCAAAAGCACTCGGCACCGAAGGAGCGCGGAGACCGTGCGGAACGGCCCCCTTTTAGTGCGGATCCCTCCATATCGGCTTCGTTGCGGTCCATTCTGGAGGCTCAGTTTGTGGAACTCATGAACACCATGGGACCCCGGCTGATTGCCTCGATCCAGGGTGACCTCCCAGTTCCGATTCCTAGGGGCGGGCCGCCCCCTCCTCCTCCGCTGCGCCGCACGACCTCGTTGCTCGGCGAGGAGGAGCAGCGGTCGGCGTCCGGTTCCTCGAGGAAGGCCTCTTGTAGTGCCATGCCCCCCTTGGAGCCTATTTCCTCAAGGAAGGCCTCCCTTAGTGACATGCCTCCCTTGGAGCCTATTCCCTCGAGGAAAGCCTCCCTTAGTGACTTGCCTCCCTTGGAGCCTATTACCCCTCCCCATGACACGGTGTGGCGTCCACCTTCGAGGCCTCCCAGTCCTGGGCATAGCAGGAAACAGGACGAGTTCTTCCGAACCCCCTATCAAGCCTGGGCGGCGTCTGGGGAGGCGCAGAATCTTCCGCCTCTCCGATCTACGGCCTCGAGTCCTATCTGCTCTTTGGAGGCTTCTGGGGATCAGTATTCTCACAGGCGGGCTCGATCCCCATCCAGACATCGAGAGGGGCATCGATCCAGGCACTCTTCGAGGCATTCCTCTCGGCACTCGACCGTCTCTCCTCAGAAGAAATTGCCTCGTATGGGGTACTCTGCTTCGGCTGGGTCTCCTCCTCCGGGACCGGAGTTCGAGGACCCCGAAGTCTTTTACTCGCCCTATTGTTCGCAGGCCTCGGTAGAGCCCGAGGCCTCGTCTTCTTCTAGTCCTTCTCGCAGACCGGTGCTGGCGGACCAACTGTCTTTTTCCTCGTTTCTAAGACAGATGGCGGATGACCTGGACATTACTCTTGATTCTGGTTCTCGATACTCCAAGAAGTACCTCGATACCATGCACTTGCCTCGTCCCCCGGCTGAGTCCTTACGCCTGCTGCTGCACAAGCTCCTCGACCAGACCTTCATGAGGTGTTTTGAGTCTCCTTACTCTATTCCTGCGGTCCCTGGAAAATTGGATGCTCGGTACCGCACGGTGCATCATAAGGGCTTCGAGGGACCTCAGCTTTCACATCAGTCCCTCCTGGTCGAATCCTCGCTCAAGCGATCTCATCCGGCCCAGGTGTATGTTTCGGTGCCTCCGGGCCGCGAGGGCAGAACCATGGATAAGTTTGGACGACGCATCTATCAGAATTCTATGATGGCGTCCCGCGTTCTTAATTATAATTTCCACTTTGACACCTATTTGGAATTTTTTCTTCCTGTGCTTCGGAAGTTCATGCCCTACATCGAGTCCCAGGCTCGTTTTGAGTTTGAGGAGGTGGTTGCTTCGTTGTCCTAGCTTCGTCTTCAGTTGATGCAATCTTCCTATGATGCCTTCGAGCTCTCGGCCCGGGCGGCGGCATGCTCTGTGGCGATGCGCCGTTCGGCCTGGTTGCGGACCATTGACATGGACCCGAATCTTCAGGACCACCTGGCGAACGTCCCGTGTGCTGGGGCGGATCTTTTTGACGAATCCATCGAGACAGTCACGAAGAAATTGTCTGATCATGAAAAATCCTTTCAGTCCATTCTTCAGCCGAAGCCTAAGCCTCAGCAGTCTCGACCCTCTCGACCGCCCTTGATTTATCAAAGGCGTTATCAGCCAAGGCAGGCTCCACCTGCGAGGCAACCAGCGAAGCGGCAACCTCCTCCGAAGGCTCAGCAAAAGCCTCAGCTGTCTACTGTCCCCAAGGCTCCTCAGCCTTTTTGACTGTCTATTGGAGAGCATAACCAACCTCGTTCTGCCTCCCCCTCTTTTTCCCATCGGGGGGCGCCTCCATCAATTTTATCATCGCTGGGAGGCTATCACCACCGACCTCTGGGTCCTTACTATCATCAGGGAGGGGTACTCTCTTCAATTCCATCGGGTACCTCCGGACCACCCTCCAAGAGAGTATCCTTCCAACTTGACTCAGACCGCCCTTCTTCTTCGGGAAGCTCAGGCTTTGCTCCGGCTTCGGGCCGTCGAGCCAGTCCCGGTGGACCAACTCAATCGGGGGTTTTACTCCCGGTACTTCCTTGTCCCGAAGAAGACGGGCGACCTCCGGCCCATTCTGGACCTCAGGGTCCTCAACAAATTCCTGGTCAAGGAGAGATTTCGCATGCTGACCCTTGCTTCTCTCTACCCCCTCCTCGAGCAGAACGACTGGTTATGCTCTCTGGATCTCAAGGAGGCCTACACTCACATTCCCATTCATCCGGCCTCTCGCAAATTCCTCAGATTTCGGATGGGACGTCTGCATCTGCAGTATCGAGTGCTTCCATTCGGCCTGTCTTCGTCCCCCATAGTCTTCACAAAGTGTCTGGTAGTAGTGGCCGCTGCACTCCGGAATCAAGGTCTTCAGGTATTTCCCTACCTCGACGATTGGCTGATCAAGGCTCCCTCAGCCTCAGGGGTCATCTCGGCGACCCTGTCCACGATTCTGTTCCTGCAGAGTTTGTGATTCGAGATCAACTTTCCCAAATCTCATCTACAGCCTACTCAGTCTCTCCCCTTCATCGGGGCGGTCCTGGATACCATTCGTCTCAGAGCATTCCTTCCACCTCAGCGCATGGATGCTCTTCTTCATCTCTGCCAGTCTGTGTTTTCTCGCCAGTCCATCTCAGCGAGACACATGATGGTCCTCCTGGGCCACATGGCCTCTACAGTTCATGTGACGCCGTTTGCCAGACTCCATCTCAGAATTCCGCAGTGGACCCTGGCATCTCAATGGACTCAGGTGTCAGACCCGTTGACTTGACACATCATCGTCACTCCTGCTCTTCGGCAGTCTCTACTTTGGTGATGACCTCTTCGAATCTATCCAGAGGTTTGCTGTTTCACACTCCTCCCCACCAGAAGGTTCTCACAACCGATTCATCGACCTATGCCTGGGGAGCTCATCTGGATGGTCTTCGCACTCAGGGATTCTGGACCAGTGCGGACCGACTTCATCAAATCAATCTTCTGGAGCTCAGAGCCATCTTCAATGCTCTTCAGGCTTTTCAACATTTGCTTCACGACATGGTGGTCCTCATTCGCACAGACAATCAGGTCGCCATGTATTATGTCAACAAGCAGGGGGGCACGGGCTCGGCGTCCCTCTGCCAGGCAGCTCTCAGAGTCTGGGATTGGGCGGTTCGCCACAACGCCTTCCTCAAAGCTGTCTACATTCAGGTGAAGGACAATGTCCTGGCGGACAACTTGAGTCGTCTACTCCAGCCTCACGAATGGACGCTCCATTCCACGCCCCTTCATCAGGTCTTTGCTCAGTGGGGAACGCCTCAGATAGACCTCTTTGCGGCTCCCCACAACTTCAAGCTGCCTCAATTTTGCTCCAGGATCTACTCTCCTCATCGCCTCGAGGCGGATGCTTTTCTGCTGGATTGGGGGAATCGCTTTCTGTATGCGTTTCCTCCATTTCCTCTCATTCAAAAGACTCTGGTCAAGCTGAGGTCCGACCATGCCACCATGATTCTGATAGCTCCTCGGTGGCCCCGACAGCCTTGGTTCTCCCTTCTACTTCAACTCAGCAGCAGGGAGCCGTTCCTTCTTCCAGTATTTCCTTCACTGCTTACTCAGCATCAGGAGTCTCTACTTCATCCCAACCTGCAGTCTCTCCACTTGACAGCTTGGTTCCTCTCAACGTAGCGCCTCACCAGTTTTCCCAGGCGGTGAGGGAAGTCTTAGAGGCTTCCAGGAAACCTGCTACTCGCCAATGCTACTCCCAAAAATGGACTAGATTTTCTTCATGGTGTATTTCAAATTCTAAGGAGCCTCAGCGAGCCTTCCTCTCGTCTGTGTTGGACTATCTTCTACACCTGTCTCAGTCTGGTCTCAAGTTGACATCTATACGAGTCCACCTGAGTGCTATTGCGGCTTTCCATCAGCCTCTCCAAGGGAAACCTCTCTCTGCTCATCCTGTGGTTTCCAGATTTATGAAGGGACTTTTTCATGTCAATCCTCCTCTCAAACCGCCTCCTGTGGTTTGGGATCTCAATGTTGTTCTTTCTCAGCTTATGAAACCTCCTTTTGAACCTCTGAGAAAGGCTCCACTAAAGTTTCTCACTTGGAAAGTGGTTTTTCTGGTGGCCCTCACATCTGCTCGCAGGGTCAGTGAGCTTCAGGCCTTGGTGGCGGACCCACCTTTCACAGTATTCCATCATGACAAGGTGGTCCTCCGCACTCATCCAAAATTCCTACCTAAAGTGGTCTCTGAATTTCATCTCAACCAATCCATTGTTCTTCCAGTGTTTTTTCCAAAGCCTCATTCTCATCCTGGAGAATCAGCTCTTCACACTCTGGACTGTAAACGTGCTTTGGCTTTCTACTTGGATCGTACCAAACCGCACAGAACTGCTCCTCAACTATTCGTCTCCTTTGATCCGAACAAGTTGGGACGACCTATATCGAAGCGCACCATCTCCAACTGGATGGCAGCTTGTATCTCTTTCTGCTATGCCCAGGCTGGATTGCCCTTTCCCTGTAAGGTCAGAGCGATGGCAGCCTCTGTAGCCTTCCTCAGGTCGACACCGATTGAGGAGATTTGTAAGGCTGCCACTTGGTCCTCGGTTCATACATTCACCTCTCATTATTGTCTGGATACTTTCTCCAGAAGGGATGGACAGTTTGGCCAAACCGTGTTACAAAATTTATTCTCCTAAGTTGCCAACTCTCCCACCATCCCATTGAGGTTAGCTTGGAGGTCACCCACTAGTGAGAATACCTGCCTGCTTGTCCTGGGATAAAGCAATGTTACTTACCGTAACAGTTGTTATCCAGGGACAGCAGGCAGCTATTCTCACATTCCACCCACCTCCCCTGGGTTGGCTTCTCTGCTAGCTACCTGAACTGAGGAGACACACGCCCGGACCATCGGGCGGGAAGGCACTGGCGCATGCGCGGTGCGGGCATCTCGAAACTTCTGAGTTTCTTCATAATAATAATAATAATAATTTTATTCTTATATACCGCCATACCCGGAGAGTTCTAGGCGGTTTACATCAGTTACAGTAGTATCTGCGTTGACACGCAGATTTACAAACAGTTTGAACAATTTTAAACAATTTATCTGCAATACACAATTTATCAGATAAAAACAAATGTTAAAGCAGGTTTACAGCATTTTATCATGTAAAGACAATTTATCCGATATAAGTAGTTTATCGGATATAAGCAAGTGTTAATCGAACTTAACAGAGGATGACTGGCGGAGGGGAGATAGGGGAGAGGGGAGCAATTAAGGGGAGGAGAAGAGCGGGGGGGAGGGCGGGGGGCGTGTAGTAATGTAAGCGGGGGGGGGGGGGGGGGTTGTTAGGGGTCTTGTTTGCCGAATAGGTAGGTTTTGAGTGATTTTCTGAAGCCGAGGTAAGTGGGGGCCTCGAGTATCATTTGTGCAAGCCATGGGTTGAGCTTAGCTGCTTGGAAGGCGAAGGTTTTGTCTAGGAATCTTTTAAGATGGCAGAGTTTTAGAGACGGGAAGGCGAACAACTGAATTCTACGGGATTTCTTGTTTGTGTTGTAGAGGCTAAAGTGAGAATTGATGTAACTTGGTGCTGAACCATTTATCGATTTGTAGCAGAAGCATGCGAATTTAAAGAGGACTCTAGATTCAAATGGCAGCCAGTGAAGTTGGTGGTAGAAGGGGGTGACGTGTTCCCATTTCTTTAGGCCGAAGATGAGACGCACCGCGGTATTTTGGATTATTTTTAGTCTCATGGTGGTTTTCTTTGTGGCGTTGAGGTAAATGATGTTGCAGTAGTCAAGGATGCTGAGGATGGAGGATTGTACAAGTAGGCGAAAAGAGGTGTCGTCGAAGTATTTTTTTATGGTGCGGAGTTTCCACAGTACGGAGAAGCTTTTCCCGACCATGAGATCGGTGTGGTTTTCTAAGGATAGATTTTTGTCCAGAGTGACTCTTAGTATCTTTAGGGTGGGTTCGAGGGGGAAAGTTTGTCCTTTTAGTTGAATTGAAGTGTCCTTGATTTTGTCCTTGGGGGTGGCTAGGAAGAATTTTGATTTGTCGGGATTGAGTTTCAGTCTGAAAGATAACATCCAGAGTTCGATCTGGTTGAGAATGTTTGTAATGTAGTTGAGTCGTTCTTGGTTAGTGGGATGGCTATTGTGATGTCGTCTGCATAGATGAAAGATTTAAGTTTGAGGTTGTGTAGAAGGTTCCCTAGGGAGGCCAGGTAGATATTGAACAGGGTGGGTGACAGGGGGGAGCCCTGAGGGACCCCGCAGGTATTGTCCCAACTATATGAGAACAAGTTGTTCTTGAGCACCGTGTAGGATCTATTTCTTAGGAACCCCTGGAACCAGTTGAGGACCTGGTCGGAGATGCCGATGTGGGCCAGGCATTCAAGGAGAATGGAGTGGTCGACCAGGTCGAAGGCACTGCTCAGATCAAGTTGTATAATCAGGGCGCTTGAGCCCTGGCTAAAGAGGGTGTGGAGGTGGTCGAGAAGGGAGGCTATGATGGTTTCAGTGCTGTGATCTGCGCGGAAACCTGATTGATTGTCGCTTAGGATGTTGAATTTTTCAAGATATGCAACGAGTTCCGCCTTTACCATCCCTTCTGCTATTTTGGTAAATAGGGGGATGCTAGCAATTGGTCTATAATTAGCAGGGGAGTTTGATGGTTCTTTTGCGTTTTTTATAATTGGGGTGATCATAATATGACCATGCTCTAACAGGAAGTTTCCTGTGGATAAAAGTGAATTGACCCATATCATCATGTTTGCTTTGAAGTGGGGCGGGGCGGCTTTCATGATGTTTGGTGGGCATGTGTCCAGTTTGCAGAAGGAGTGTGTGTATTTGTTGTAGTAGGTATTAAATGTATGCCAGTCGATTGTTGCGAATTGTTTCCAGCTTAGGTCTGTTCTAGTTCCTGTGTCTGGGTTCGATATGTCCGGGTCCAGGAGAATGGGGAACAACTCGAGTGGGTTGGGCCTGGTAGGTAGTGTTGATCTTAATTTTTGAATCTTGGTGTTGAAGAAGTCTGCAAGGGTGTTGGCGGTTAAAGTGGGTTCTTCTTGTGTGTTTGTGAAGGTCTCGATGTTGTATAGGCCATTAATCAATTTGAAGAGGTTACTACTGTTGGTTTTTATGTTACCAATTTTGTGGGAGTAGAAGTTTTTTCTTTTTTCATTAGTGAGGTTTTTGTAAATTTTTAGTTTTAGTCTCCAGGCCAGTCTATGTTCTAGGGTACCAGATTTTTGCCATACTCTTTCTGCTTTTCTGAGGTCCTTCTTTAATAGCAGCAGTTCTGAGTCGAACCAGCCCTCTTTGTTTGAGGTTCTTATTCTGCGTGTTTTAATGGGGGCGATCTCATTTAATATGTTGGTACTATCCTTGATCCAGGAGCTCATGAGCTGGTCCGTTTCTTCTGTTGGGTTGGTATTGATTTCAAAACGGGACCAAAATTCAATTGGGTCAATCTTTCCTCTGGTAGTGTGGGATATGGTAGTTCTGGTTTTGCTGTTTTGGGGGGGGTTTATGTTGGCATCCAATGGTGAAGGTACATAGACGGTGGTCAGACCAAAGCGAGTCTGACCAGTTGCCTTGTTTCCAGTAGAAAGTGGGGTTGGTCTGATCCTTAGATGAGAGAGTCACCAGGTCTAACTGATGACCTCTTTGGTGGGTTTTGATGGGGGGGTGTTTGTCATAGCCTAGTTGGGTGAGGAGTGACCAAAAATCTAAGATTTCTGGTTGGTCGGGTTGCTCGAGGTGGATGTTAATGTCCCCGCATAGTAGGTTGTAGGGACTTGTTAGAGAATTGGTTAGTAGGGTTTCTGCGAAGTCCTCTTTGGATGTGGTCCATTATTTTGGAGGGATGTAGAATAAAGTGATGGTTAGTGAGGAGGGCAGTGATTTTGATGTTAGGGAGATGGTTAGAATTTCTGAGTTGGGCGAAGATGTTGTGTTGAGAGTGGTACAGTTTAGTTGGTCTCGGAAGATTATTGCAAGACCACCTCCTCTTCCCCATGTTCTGGCTAGTGAGAGAATTTTGTATCCTGGGGGTAGGCAGTCTTTAATGATGATGTCTTTGTCTGATAGCAACCAGGTTTCCACAAGAAGGACGAAGTCGGGGTTAGTTTCAATCAGCCAATCTTTGATCAATGTCGCTTTATTCCTCATTGATCAGATATTTAGGTAAAATCCAAGTAGTATTTGGTGGTTGGTGTGATCGAATGGGGAGTAGTGGGAGTGGGTCAGTTTTTTTTAGAGTTTGTGGTTTTTTTTGAGTGGGGCTTGGTCTGTTTGTGTGGGGGAGGGGGGATGGTGGAAGGATTGGTATGTGGATGGTCTTGTGAGGTGAGGAGGGTGTGAGTAGGGGTTTTGGGGTTTGCTGGTCGGTGTGTTGTGAAGTGGATGGGGATGGGGGATGCGTTAGAGTTGTCTGCGTTGCAGAGCCTAGTGAGGAACAGGTAGAGTAGGAGTAGTGCAGCGCATTGGTGCGTGCTTGGCCAGGCCATTGTGAAGGGCTCGTCCTATCGGAGTGGGTGGAATTTGGGCGTTTGCGGTGAGGCGTTGAGGGGCGATGAGAGGGCTCTTCCTGCCGCAAAGGATGGAATTTGGGCGCTTGTGGGGGGGGGTGTTGTGGGGCGATGGTTGGGTGGAGGGTGTCGCAGTGTGCGTTTGGAGCGTTATTTCTCTTGGCTTGTCTCTTGGCTAGTAAGGGGTAATACTAAGAGGTGGGAAGAGGTTGGGGGATGTGGGTTATGTAGGTCGAGAGCAGTGTGGGAAGACCAGTACAGTACAGTACATTAGAATCTCATGTTGTATCATACAGTGCAGTGTAGTGTCGTACCAAAATAATCCAGTGCAATACAGGACAGTATCAAAACAATGCAGTACAATTAACGAGTTAAAAACTGACACAGTATCTAGGCAGTAAGGGGGGGAAACGAGTTAAATTATTCCTATCCTTCGTATATTGAATATGAGGGTATGTTGGCTGCTGTTTTTGAGGATATGTTGGCAGGTGGTGTGTGGTGTTAGAGTACTGGGTGCTGTGTGGTATTACTGTATGCAAAGGTCTAGCAAGGAAATGCAGCAACGTAATTAGGAAGCAGTTATACTTATCCGGTTGGACTATCAGGTCTGGCTCCGTGAGGGCTTGGCGACTAGAGAGTTCGGCCCTGTTGGGGTTGACCCGTGGTAGGGAAGTCTCTTGTTGATCCTGCTGTGTCTCTGTCCGGCTGCAGTGCCTATGCCTGTAGAAGGGATCTGTGGTTGGCACTGAGTTTTCCGCGGTCTGGACTGTGTTTTCAGAGGTCTTGGGCTGGGGTTGAATGGATCTGGATGATGGGGGTTCCGAGGCCACCTGTGCAGTTGCCTCGCGCAGGTGCTTCGCAAAGGCGCGAGCTAAGGCGCACGTGCCTTTGACGTGCGCCTTCGACGGCACGCCGAACGGATGCACGCCGTTGGTGCTACTAGTTTTGAAGTCGGGCTCCTGCTGGTTCGGGAGGGGGGCGGAGCAGTGCTCCCACGCTCCTCTCTGGTCTCTGCAGGCACAGGCACGAGGCTGGCTTTCTGCGGCCCACCGAGCGATGCCTGAAGCAAAAAAGGCTGCGCTCCGGTGGTGCTGCTAGTTTTGAAGTCGGGCTCCTACTGGTTCGGGAGGGGGGCGGAGCAGTGCTCCCACGCTCCTCTCTGGTCTCTGCAGGCACGAGGCTGGCTTTCTGCGGCCCACCGAGCGATGCCTGAAGCAAAAAAGGCTGCGCTCCGGTGGTGCTGCTAGTTTTGAAGTCGGGCTCCTGCTGGTTCGGGAGGGGGGCGGAGCAGTGCTCCCACGCTCCTCTCCGGTCTCTGCAGGCACGAGGCTGGCTTTCTGCGGCCCACCGAGCGATGCCTGAAGCAAAAAAGGCTGCGCTCCGGTGGTGCTGCTAGTTTTGAAGTCGGGCTCCTGCTGGTTCGGGAGGGGGGGCGGAGCAGTGCTCCCACGCTCCTCTCCGGTCTCTGCAGGCACGAGGCTGGCTTTCTGCGGCCCACCGAGCGATGCCTGAAGCAAAAAAGGCTGCGCTCCGGTGGTGCTGCTAGTTTTGAAGTCGGGCTCCTGCTGGTTCGGGAGGGGGGCGGAGATGTGGGTTACGTAGGTTGAGAACAGTGTGGGAACAGTGTACAGTACAGTACATTAGAATCTCATGTTGTATCATACAGTGCAGTGTAGTGTCGTACCAAAATAATCCAGTGCAATACAGGACAGTATCAAAACAATGCAGTACAATTAACGACATGCTTGTGAGACGTCCGTATCGGGGCTCTGTCGGATGACATCACCCACTAGTGAGAATAGCTGCCTGCTGTCCCTGGATAACAACTGTTACGGTAAGTAACATTGCTTTCTTGGACCTGTTCTTTTTAACATTTTTATAAACGATATTGCTAGAGGGTTGTCGGGTAAGATATTGTACAAT
The DNA here is from genome assembly GCF_902459505.1 of Geotrypetes seraphini. Taxonomy (NCBI): domain Eukaryota; kingdom Metazoa; phylum Chordata; class Amphibia; order Gymnophiona; family Dermophiidae; genus Geotrypetes; species Geotrypetes seraphini. The sequence goes on from NC_047084.1 coordinate 30,798,587, forward strand.
TCTGGAGGCCACACCTTCAAAAAGATATAAAAAGGATGAAGTCAGTCAAGAGGAAGGCTACTAAAATGGTGCGTGGTCTTCATAATAAGGCATATTGGGACAGACTTAAAGATCTCAATCTGTACACTTTGGAGGAAAGGTGGAAGAGGGAAGATATGATAGAGACCTTTAAATACCTACATAATGTAAATGTGCATGAGTCGAGTCTCTTTCATTTGAAAGGAAACTCTGCAATAAGAGGGCATAGGATGAAGTTAAGAGGTGAAAGGCTCCAGAGTAATCTAAGGAAATACTTTTTTACAGAAAGGGTGGTAGATGCGTGGAACAATCTCCTGGAAGAGGTAGTGGAGATAGTGACTGTGTCTGAATTCAAGAGGGCCTGGGATAGACACGTAGGATCTTTCAAAGAGAGAAAGAAATAATGGTTACTGCAGATGGGAAGACTAGATGGGCCATTGCCTTTATCTGCCATCATGTTTCTATGTTAAAAAGTACAGGCCCAGAAGCCAAACCTTGAAGCACACCACTGGTAACATCCCTTTCCTCAGAGTGATCTCCTTTGACCACTACCCTGTGTTGTCTTCCAGTCAACAAGTTCCTGACCCAGTCTTATCATTTTGGGGCCCATACCGAGGGCACTGAGTTTATTTATTAGACACTTGTGTGAAACATTGTCAAAGGCTTTGATAAAATCTAAATATACCACATCTACCACTTTCTCCCTATTCAGTTCTTTGATCATCTAGTCAAAGAAATAGATCAGATTTGAGATCTGCTTCTAGTGAATCCATGTTGCCTCTGTCCTGTAATCTACTGGATTCTAGAAACGTCACTATTCTCTTTTAAAAGAATCGCATTAATTTACTTACACAGAAGTCAGACTTACTGGTCTGTAGTTCCCTTCTTCCTTACTCCACTTTTGTAGAAAGGGATCAAATCCACCAAACTCCAGTCCTTGGTACCACTCCCGAAGCTAGAGAAGTATTGAAAAGGCCAGCCAGTGGAGCTGCCAGAACTTCCCAAAGATTGAACAAGATTGTACATCCATAAAGGGATAATTAGGGCCATACATAATGTTGTGAAGCTGCTCGTGTATTCCATAACTTGGAGTAAGATGGCCTCTAAATATTTCATTATATAGTCATTATTGCCCAAATTGCCAGACTTCTACACCTTTGCAGCCTTATCCAGCTTTGAATATAGATTTACATTTTTCATTTTTTCTTATCCACCATCCTCCTAAATAATGTTTCTAACTTTAAATTGGTTAAAACAAGTCCAACCTTATGGAGGATCTTAAACTTGAATTTACATGTTATGTTTATTAGTTGAAAATAAAAGTAGTGTTTTTAAAATAAACATTTGTCATTTGCTGTTTTGCAGTGCCTGTAATTCAGTATTTACAGCATTAGAACATTGCCAGGAAGCCATAGAAATTACAAGTGAGGACCATGTCATTCAGGTGTGTAAATTGTCCAGTTTCTTGCTGATCATGAAACAGAAAGTTGACGAAAACAATGAGTCAATGACTATCTATACTTTATCACATTTCTTCTCATCGGATGTTATTGCCTAGTGAAATAAATCATGAAAATAATATAAGAATGCCCAAGGATATCAAGTGAGCTTGTATTTATTTCATGAATGACCTTGTAAATATGGAGAAGGCTATTTTCAGCTCTCCAGCAAGTGGGTTTTAGAGGAAAACTTCATGTGGGGTTGTTTTTTTTTTTTTTTTTTTTGAGGAGTTTAAACAGAATGGTACCACAGAAAAGACTGCATAGTTAATGAGCTTATCTATGCAAGTTCAACGTTAAAGTTAACTTGCACATTAGACAGTAGTACAGCGCAAATTAAAATGCTAGCTAAGGAGGCTATTAGTGAAGTGATGGCAATGCAGAGACATTTCTGAGGGAGCACAACGTGAGCACAATGCAAAGAATTTGCTACCATGTCTGAGGTGGCGAAGAAGGGTAAGGAAAGAACCCCCCAATCCAAACTCCTTCCCCCTACATAGTTTTCTGCATTGGCTCCCTTTAATCCCTGTCCTCATATGACTGTTTTTAAGTTTTTTTAATTGAGTTAGTTTACTACATACAGACACATGCTATCACAAATTTGTGCTCCAGAGATCCATAATTCAAACAGTTTCAATAGGGGCAGTGTAAAACAAAATTGTACATAATATACTGTGGTCCTCATTTTACAAGCAAGCCCTATTTGTATTTGATATGTGCAGGCACATACAACATTTATTTACAAAACCAGTATATACACACATAAAATCCAAGTACATCAAATGGCAAAGGGCTGTGCTCTGGGCATATGTTGAGCCAGGAAGAGGACTTGGCAAGTTCATAGATGTTAGTTCCCCGTTTGAGAAGGTCCTCAAGGAGCAGGATTTGCTTTATGTGAAATTTCATAATGGTGTTGGCATCAGAGAAGCAGAAACAATTTGGGGTATTGCTACCCCTTGAAATTTGTGGTGGGGAGCAGAGGAGAGGGACTCAAGAAAAATCTTGTAGACTGGCCACAGGGCCAGCGAAGGTTTTCCTTCTTTGACTAGAGCAAATTTGAAAGCAAAGTCAATGAAAATGAATGCAATTTTGTTTTTTTGTTTTTCTTTCATTTAAATTTCCTATTTCATTTCAAAAACAAGCATGTACTATTGGTGAACATACTAAAAAAAAAGAAAGAAAAAACAAGAACAAAAAAAGAACAAAAGAAAAATCCAAATTAGAATTACCGGTAGTCTTTACATACTGGATTAATTACTATTACTACTATTAATTATTTCTATAGCGCTACCAGATGCACGCAGCTCTGCACAGAGTCACAAAGAGTAGGAAAACAGGCAAGACAGACAAACAGGATGTCATGGATACAGTTAAGGGGAATTAGCACAAGTTATTATAACATTATAACTTCTTCTTATAATTACCTTGGAATGCCTGCTAATAAGAATGTGTGGAAGACATCTTATGAAAAGATAATGTAATAATCAACATTAATTGTATTTTCATAGTATGTTAACCCAGCCTTTGAACGGATGATGGGGTATCACAAAGGAGAACTTATTGGGAAAGAGCTTACAGAATTACCGAAAAGTGACAAAAACCGTGTTGACCTCCTGGACACAATCAATATGTGCATCAAAAAAGGAAAGGTAGGAAGTAATGTTATATATTTTTAACCTTTTGTTAAACTGCTTCACTTTAGCAACTTTGGAGACAATTACTGAATACTATACTTTTCACTATGCAGTTTTAGATAAATTTCCAAACCAAAGTATATACTCGCTTTTACTTTGAAAAGTACCCAAGGAAAAGTGTATGCACATTATTTTTATAGGTTAAGTTATTTGTGTTCTTTTGAATTTTGGCATACAACTAAAACAACACAATTGACCTTAAGAACCAGAATATTGAGGTGTTTTATTAGAGTTGACCCAATATGGTCTGTGTTTCCCTGAAAATAAGACACTGTCTTATATTAATTTGGGGCCCAAAAAAGGCACTAGGTCTTATTTTCGGGGTAGGTCTTCTTTTTTTTTTCCATGTACTGTACAATGATCATGGCTCCCTTCCTCTCCTCTACCCCAATTCATCCTATTTCCTTTCTCTCCCCCAAATGTGCAGCATCTTTCCTCCCCTCTCACCCATCCCCTTGTTCAGTATCTTTCTATCCCTCCCTCCCTCCCATCCCCCTGTGCAGCAGAACCCTTGCATCTTGTATCCCTCCTGCCTGCTGCCGCGTTCCCACCCACCGACCCTTCTATCTTTCCCACCGACCGCGAGACCGAAATACTGTACCTTGTAACAAAAGGCAGCATCGCAGCAATGTAGACTGGCTGCTTCGTGGCCTTCTCCTACCCGGGTGCATGTGCCACGTTGCTAATGACATCATCGGTGATGTGGCAGAGGAACACCTAGGCAGGAAAAGGCCGTGAAGCAGCCTGTATACATTGCTGCACCGCTGCTGTTTGTTACAAGGTACAGTATTTCGGTCTCACAGTCGGCAGGAGAGACGGAAGGGTCGGCCGGGGGGGCATGGGGAAGGGCTGCTGCCGGCGACTAGGGCTTATTTTCAGGGGTAGGGCTTATATTAAGACCTATCCCGAAAATCATGCTAGGGCTTATTTTCAGGGTAGATCTTATTTTCGGGAAAACACAGTAAATGTCTGCGTCGGGTCTAAAAATACAAAGAAATCCCACAATAAAAATCATATAAAAAATATATCACATAAATATAAAAAATAACATCATGTTCACAAGGATGTAAAATAATCTGAATAATCTACAATAAGTTATTCATAAATATCTAATATGAATAAAAATCATAATTCAAAATATACAAACAATAAATATGAAAAAATATATTGCAATGTTTGAAATTGAACATATATATCTGTATTTTGTGATTGATAGAAAAACGGTTACCCAAATCACAAGGTATCTTCACTTGCCCCCTCACAAAGACAAAGAAATCTCATTGAAAAATCCTGAAAATTCACATTAAAAAAACACAGATATCCATATTATACAAATTGTACCCACCGGGCATTATCACTAACAGTTATAAGCAGGTAAAATTCATCACATACAAAATTAAAACAATTATATGTAGGTACTCTGTGATTTGGGTGGGTTTTGGAAGACTCACATAATCTAGCGTAAGTGTAGTAGTTAGAGTGAGATATTGACTTGGGCCCCCATCTCTATAGTCCAATGCACCATCCACTAGGCTACTTCAGGAACCTCCTTGCTACTCTACTAGGGACTGGGCAAAACATCTGAAGCTATTATACAAGCAGGTATGTACTGTTTTGTTCCCATGGGTGGGGGTGGGAGGTGGTCATTGGCCACTGAGGGAGTATGAGGGGTCATGCCTTCATCCTTCTAGTGGTCAACTGGTCAATTTAGGCACCTTTTTGGCACTTATTTGTTGTTAAAAACAGGTCTACCCCAAGCATCCAAACTGTGCCCTAGACATTTTCTAAAATGATCGATTATTGCAGAAAAACATCTAAATGATAAGCCCGCTCTAGTCCTGCCCAAACTGCTTCCAACATCCTCCCTTTCAGATTTAGATGAACTGCAGACAACCACCATAGAAATCCATCTAGAAAATGGGTTTTGAAAATAGCAAATTGGCAGGGTTTGGGGAGAAAAATGTCCATCAGTCCCTTTAAGCCACTTTTGAGTCCTTTAATCTACTGCATTCATCAGAAGCTATTTCCAGAGATATACTGATAACTTCTTATCAAGTAGTGCTCACCAGCTCTGCTCTACTCAGTGAAACATTCTCTTATCATAAACTAATTTAATTAGAAGTTCCCTCAAGATCCCAGTACACCACTAGCCAAGACAAAATGGTAAAGATGCTTACTTTATTCACAGGACTGTCTTTTAGAAAATTAGGTGCAGGTATGTCTGTGGACATCCCACCTAGTTGAGAAATGTAAACATTGTCCCTATAATAAAGAAATATTTACTTTTATATATCAGATTTAAAGATTATATTAATGTACAAGTTTATAAATAATGTATGGCAGAGTGTATCTTAGAATGGTGTTTTCTGTTCTTACTTATTAAGGAATGGCAAGGGATTTACTATGCAAGACGGAAATCAGGAGACAGTATACAACAAAATGTAAAGATAATACCTGTGATTGGTCAAGGAGGGTAAGTATGATAAAGCCAAATTCATCAGAGATGTATAATATAAACCATATATACCGTATTTTCACATAGATAACGCGCACCCGTATAAAACGCGCACACGGGTATAGCGCACGAAAAACACAAAGTTATGTACAGAATTTTTTATATACCGCGCACACCCGTATACTGCGCATGCTGCCCGACTCTCCCGTCGCCGCCCGACTCTCCTTTCGCCCGCCCCGACTCTCCTTTCCCCCTGGAAGTCCTGTCCCCACCCTGAAAGCCTGATGCCCCCCCCCCCGACATCTAATTCATCCCCCCGCAGGACCGCTCGCACCCCCACCCCAAAGGACCGCTCGCACGCACCCGCACCCCCACTCCGGAGGACCGCTCGCACGCACCCGCACCCCCACTCCAAAGGACCGCTCGCACGCACTCCCACCCGCACCCCCACCCCGAAGGACCGCTCGCACCCCCACAGCCTCCTGACCCCCCCCCCCCCCATCATGTAGAAGCTCCTACCGGTGTCCTGCTGCTTCCTCTTGGCGGTCCCGACTCCCCGACACGATCGGGGCAAGAGGGAGATCAAGCCCTCTTGCCCCAGCCAACCGCGGCACCCCCGACACGATCGGGGCAAGATGGAGCTCAAGCCCTCTTGCCCCCCCGACTCCCCGACACGATCGGGGCAAAAGGGAGCCCAAGCCCTCTTGCCCCGTCGACTCCCCAACTCCCCGACAATATCGGGCCAGGAGGGAGCCCAAGTCCTCCTGGCCCTGGCGACCCCCCCCCCCCCCGCTAGTTGTTCGGGCCAGGAGGGAGCCCAAGTCCTCCTGGCCCTGGCGACCCCCCTCCCCGCTAGTTGTTCGGGCCAGGAGGGAGCCCAAACTCTCCTGGCCACAGCGACCCCCTACCCCCACCCCGCACTACATTACGGGCAGGAGGGATCCCAGGCCCTCCTGCCCTCGATGCAAACCCCCCCTCCCCCCAACGACCGCCCTCCCAGCCGACCCACGACCCCCCTGGCCGACCTCCACGACACCCCCACCCCCCTTCCCCGTACCTTTGTGTAGTTGGCCGGACAGACGGGAGCCAAACCCGCCTGTCCGGCAGGCAGCCAACGATGGAATGAGGCCGGATTGGCCAATCCGTCCCAAAGTTCCGCCTACTGGTGGGGCCTAAGGCGCCTGGGCCAATCAGAATAGGCCCGGGAGCCTTAGGTCCCTCCTGGGGGTGGGGCCTTGGGCACATGGTCGGGTTGGGCCCATGTGCCTCAGGCCTCACCCCCAGGTGGGACCTAAGGCTCCCGGGCCTATTCTGATTGGCCCAGGCGCCTTAGGCCCCACCAGTAGGCGGAGCTTTGGGACGGATGGGCCAATCCAGCCTCATTCCGTCGTTGGCTGCCTGCCGGACAGGCGAGTTTGGATCCCGTCTGTCCGGCCAACTACACAAAGGTACGGGGAAGGGGGTGGGAGTGTCGTGGGGGTCGGCCAGGGGGGTCGCGGGTCGGTTGGGGGGGCGGTCGGAGGTTCTTGGGGGGGGCGGTCGTTGGGGGGAGGGGGGTTTGCGTCGAGGGCAGGAGGGCCTGGGATCCCTCCTGCCCGTAATGTAGTGCGGGGTGGGGGTAGGGGGTCGCTGTGGCCAGGAGGGTTTGGGCTCCCTCCTGGCCCGAACAACTAGCGGGGGGGATCGCCAGGGCCAGGAGGACTTGGGCTCCCTCCTGGCCCGATATTGTCGGGGAGTTGGGGAGTCGGTGGGGCAAGAGGGCTTGGGCTCCCTTTTGCCTCGATCGTATCGGGGAGTCGGGGGGGCAAGAGGGCTTGAGCTCCCTCTTGCCCCGATCGTGTCGGGGGTGCCTCGGTTGGCTGGGGCAAGAGGGCTTGAGCTCCCTCTTGCCCCGATCGTGTCGGGGAGTCGGGACCGCCAAGAGGAAGCAGCAGGACACCGGTAGGAGCTTCTACATGATGGGGGGGTCGGGAGGCTGTGGGGGTGCGAGTGGTCCTTCAGGGTGGGGGTGCGGGTGCGGGTGGGAATGCGTGCGAGTGGTCCTGCGGGGGGGGTGAATCGGACGTCGGGGGGGGGAAACTATGTAAAAAAAATTTTGTACAACGCGCTCATGCGTATAACGCGCAAGGGTATGTGCGGTATGTAAAAACCACGTATAACGCGCGCGTTATATGCGAGAAAATACGGTACTTGTCTATAAGTTGAGGGTAGTATTAGGATGAAAAATGGCCAAAAATGCTGTGACTTGTGTGTTAGTCGAGGCTGGATCCAACATTGCTCCCTCTCTCTCTCGTTCTTCTCCCCTCCATCTTTTCCCATACCTTTCCCAAATTCAGCCTCCCTTCCCAAATTCAGCCTCCCTTCCCATTATCCATGGTTTTCAGATTTCAACAGGGTCAAAGACCCTCCCCCTTCCTCTTCTCTGCTCCACACCTCCCCATGCTCCTTTCCTGCTTCCTTCTTCCACGTGCACATGCCACTTCCCTTCCCCTGTACCTCTGTAACATTCCTGGTGTGAGCAGCAACCCCCAACCTGTTGTTGTACCAGCATTGGCTCTTCCTCTGACATCACTTCCTAGGTGCGGGTCCAGGAAGTGACATCAGAGGAGACACCGATGCTGGCGCGACAGCAGGTGGGGGGTTGCTGCTCGTATTAGGAACATTACAGAGTTATGAGGGAAGGGAAGTAGTTGTGTACACATGGCAGTGGGGAGGACGAGGGAGGTGAAGAGGAGGACAGGTACATGTGCCCTCACAAAGATGGCACCTGGGGCAGACCGCCCCCCCCCCCCTTTTACTATGCCATTGTATATATCAGAGGCATGTTGGTGGCTTAAAGAGCTGCCACAGGCTGCTGAGAGGCGGAGAGCAGTGCTTTTGGTGCCATTGGGAGGGTTGGGGGGGATCTTCAGCTAGAGAGGCTTGAGATCCCTGCCAGCTCAGGTATTTTTTCTAAGTTGAGTAAGGAGGGGATGGATAGTGGGGGAGGGAGAATCCAAAATCTGCTGGTTTCTCAGCCAATTTGCCGGTCCATAAGGGTAAAAAAGTTGGGAAGTGCTGCCTTATAGAATTATGCCATCGTTCATGTCTCTTCTATGATTGTAGACTAATTTGATAACTTTTTTTTTATGTTGTCAGGAAAATTAGACAGTTTGTGTCCATCAAGAGGCTGTGTGGTTCTAATGACTACAACAAACAGGTAGTGTACTGCACTTAATTACATTTTTAGATATATAAGCCATGTAAATGAAGATCTCATCACTTTGATTCTGTGCAAATGTTAAGCTGTATGCTAGCAAGAGTGTGATCAGATGGAAGAATTTGGAGTAGTGAAAATAAACTTGCACCAGGTGCTTTCTTAAGAACAGCAGCATATCAGCACTCACGCACTGCATTCACATTGTCTTAGAGAAAAAGTTAACGCTCTCTAATCTGCAAGAGTTCCCTTGTCTGTCTTATTGCACAGGGTTCCCACAATTCCATATAAAGTTTTCAGTTAGGAAAACCCAATTCCTGGGATAGGTGGATGGATTGTGGGAAGACTAGACTAACATCTTGCTGTCCTCGGAGCACTAATTACAGGTAAGCAACTTTTCTTTCTCCACAGATGAGCAGGATACATGGTCCTTAGAAGTATAATAATAATACTAACAGGGACCACCTTTTACAAAGCTGCACAGCCAGGTGCTGTGTGACAAATGCTCCAACATCCATTCAATTCCTATGCAGGCTCGAGAGGGAGAGTTTTCTATATACCATTGTAATCAAGAATTCTAAATTGTTTACAACAAAGTTAAAACAATCAATTATATTGAAAGTGAAGTTTTATCATAATCATGATATCTCTTTGCCGGAACTCCCCCCCCCCCTCCAACAAAGATCATCAGCAGGAGAGATGCCCAGTCACTCCTGACGGAATCCCCCCCTCAAAGATTATCAGCAGGAGGAATGCCCAGTCCTTCTTGTTGGAACCACCCATCCCAAAACATTGCCCACCTAGACTCTCCCAACAAAAGCTACCATATGGCTGGTTTCAGAAAAAATTGAGGAATAAGAGACATTATTGCCAATTGTTAGATAGTTATTGGAAAAGAACAAAGAATACCAAAGCCCCTATACTTTTGCTTCATCGACTACAGCAAAGCTTTTGACTGCGTGGATCACAATTTATTTATTTTTTACACTTCTAACCTGCTTATAACTAAGTGGTTTCCATAATATACATACATAGTTATCAAATAACATACAAAGCCAGATATCTCTCAGCTCTCTCTTCACTGGTGTATAGGTCTCTACATACCCTCCCACCACCAGGCCTCCATTCTCCATTACACTAGCTCCTGTCAGGGTTGATCAGCCTGGCCACTCTACTCTGCTGCCTCATCAGTCAGGAGTGAGGCCAGTATTCCTTCTCTTCCCAAGGGTTGCCCAGCTCCTTGCTTTCAGAGCTCACTGTGCTGGGAGCTGTTTCTTCAGCACCACAATCCACTCAGGGTGAGTGGACAGCTCCCAGCAGCACTTGCAGCTCTATGCAGATTAGCTCTTCTCTCAGTCTCAATGAGCTCCATTGCTCAGGCTCCCTCCACTGGCCAGTGACAAGTACTCCACCCTGTCACAGGTGGGCACAAGTGATTTAACTGAGCAGGAGCTTCTCCTTTCCAGTTAAATCATTTTTGTTATCGGGATAAAGATTCCTAATTCTTTACCAAAAATAATTACAGAAAAAGTAAATTTTGAATGAAAACATGACAATAGTTGTCTGATAGCATAAGTAAATCACATTATAAAATAAAATCCTGAAGTAAAAAGAGAAAAATAATGCAGCTTATATACAAAATTAATAGAAATATAAGAAAACTACTTACAAAAGAGAGCTATAATGAAAGATTGTAACCTGTACAGAGTAATGGATGTGTCTCTGGCCATCTTGTTGGGCAGCCTGGATGGGCTATGCATGTTTTTATCTTCAGTAATTTACTATGTTAATATGATGTTTAATACTTAGAATATATATCTTGCCAGCTAGAAATAAAATAAATTGTGAGAGTTAACACAGCTGAAGATTCTAAGGTTTAATTTATACTTAACTGTAGTTGGGTATAGAATTAGCTAGCTCACTGACTAGTCTTTTTGTGTTCCCTTGCTTTTCCTTCTTATCTTCAAGAGACTTTACTGGATGGATTATAGGACCTAAATATTTTAATAACCTAAACAAGATAAAAGCATCAAGTGTGATCAACTGAAATAGAGAGAGACTTCCATGTCTATATCTCAGATCCCTTGGCCACCACTAATGGAGTGTGGAAGGTAGCATTCCATACTGCCTGTGAAGGGAATGAATTTATATAGGCTTTGGATATTCTGAAATTGCCTACTTATGAATGGAACAAAATGTGCTGCCTTTGATTTGGGCAGTCAACTCATGTACCAAAGAGCTGTGTTTACCTTAATTACAGAAGTTATTTTCAATAAACTACCTCATTTAAGCTCTAATGCATGAAATCACTTACCATCACTAAATGATGAACTAAATAGTTAATGATCGATGTAGAAGACTGGAGCACTTAACACCGTCACAGCTGGTGATTAACACTAATAAATGGATGGCAAAATATACAAGAGTGTCACTAGTGCCATTTTTAATTCCCTTATATGCATTGAAAATGAATAACATTTTCTTTCATTTCAACAAGAAAATGTTCATAGTCCCCACATTACAAAGATTGCCTTATGTGCTTAATCTTGGTCAAGGATGCATGCTTACACAGTATGCATTGAATTTATATTCCATGACCACAGAGTAGAGAGTCTCTATGAAGTCCACTTCCTACTTGATGTGTATTGAGATAGTCAGTCATTCTTTTTGACCAGTGTGTTTGCAATAAGATTATGAAAATTTCTTAATTTTTTCTTTAAGGCAGTGTTTCTCAAGTCGGTCCTGGAGTACCCCCTTGCCAGTCAGGTTTTCAGGATATCCACAATGAATATGGGAAAGATTCGCATACAACGGAGGCAATGTATGCAAATCAATCTCATGCATATTTATTGTGGATATCCTGAAAACCTGACTGACAAGGGGGTATTCCAGGACCGACTTGAGAAACACTGCTTTAAGGTATTATAAATGACTTTTGCATAAGGCAAAATCATTCAACATGTAATAGAATTTATACAGATTGGTTGAAAACCCTTTGAAAATACAGGGATTTTTACAGGGTTTTTTTTTTTGTTGTTGTTTTTTTTTAAACTTAGCTCTCCTGTTTTGCCCTTCTCTCCAGAGGCATAGCCAAATATGATACTTTGGGTAGACCTGAACCTGAAGAGAGTCAGCACAAAATCTCTCCCCCATGTGCTTCTGCCCCACCTCTGTGAACCCCAACAAATAAATGCCTGAATTGGCAGGGATCCTTAAGTCCTGCCAATTGGAAGAGGTCCTCTGGCAGCAAGAAGAGGTCCTTGGCAGCACGAACAGGTCTTTCTTCTACTTACTGCAGCTGGCAGCACTGTCCACATGCTGCTGCACTGTTCTCTTTCCCCCCTCCCACTCTTCCCTTCCTTCCATGTCACTCATGCATGAAAACCTAGCATGCAGGAGTAGGGAGGGGATGCAGCAACGCGTGGACAGTGCTGTCAGCTACAGGAAGTAAAAAATGGCTTATTCTGGCTGCTGGATTACCTCTTCCAGCAGGTGGGGCTCAGGGATCCCTGCCAACCATTTCAAAGGCATCTGAATTTTGAGTGAGCCAAGTACCACCTGTGGTATGCTACTGCTTCTCTTCCTATATTTTAAAGAAGCAAATTTTGTGTTCATTTAGGGGTCTTTTACTAAAGATTAATACATGTTACCTGCCATAGGACCCATTTTATTCCTGTAGGCCCTGTTGCAGATAATGCAAATCTTTAGTAAAAGACCCCCATAATGTTTTATTTATACTTTTTAGAATTTCAGAAAATGAGAAACGTGGGCATTTTGTCCTTGGATATATTCTCTGACTATACATTAATGTTGTCCAGAAAAACCTAAAGTTGAAGAAACTTTACTATTTGAAGTTTTTCCCATGAATTTGTATGTACTTGATAAAAATTTTTTTACAATTTTTTTAGGCCCATGCTGTGGTCGCTCAAAGCCAATGAATATAAATACCACCAAAATCTGTTTTCTCTTAAAATTGGCTGATAATTTTGCACTAAACAGGTGTAATGTTATCATTATGCTATGGACATAGATTAGATATGTAAATATAAATAAATCTGACATTATAAATATTATAAACCGCTTGGCACATAAAAGCGGTACATCAAGACCTAAATAAACTTGAAACTTGAAAGAATTTCTGGATTACAATCTCATACAGAAATCAAACAGAAATTCATAGAACAACTAAACTGTTACATGGCTGATTGGGCTTGTCCAAGCAAGTATGACATCAGCAGCTGATTTGCTGCCTGAGAAATGCTTTTGAGCACCCCACCTTTACTGAGATATCAGATAGTTCTAGGCATGTTCTAAGCTTGCGTGGGCAAGAATGACTTGCTGCATCTTGTTACAGCACCTATATAAACCCAATATCAGATAAGTGTAAGTTCACTTTTATTCAAAGAAGCATTTTGAGTTTTGCAGTAGTACTTTGTTATATTTTTTAATTTCTAAATACAGTAGCACATTTCATTAGTAACTGAACATGTCAACTAGAAGTGGAAAAACCTATGAACTTAAAAGATGATGATCCTGGTTTACCAATTTCATCATCTGAGAAATCATCAAGGCCAGTTAGTTACCAGAGCAGTGAGTGAATTTTGGCTCATTGGGCACTCATCATCTTGGATTATAGGGTCTAAGTTGCCTACCTGCAGACAAGTCATGAAGTATTATTTGCATTTCTGCCATGATCAGGAACATATAAAAAGAGCATTTCAAATGAAGAAATTGCATACAGTGTTGCTGACACTTGCTGTACTTTGGCAAATGGCCCACATCAGGATAAAGACCAGGTAGAAGTATGTACTGGATGTTGTGGCTCTTTGGTTTGAATGCAGTTGGCGGATAGGAAACAGAGAGTGGGGGTAAATGGACACTACTCGGACTGGAAAAGTATCACGAGTGGAGTACTGCAGGGTTCGGTGCTTGGGCCTGTGCTCTTCAACATATTTATAAACAATCTAGAAATTGGCATGACAAGTGAGGTGATTAAATTTGCGGACGATACAAAGTTATTCAGAGGGATGAGGACACAGAAGGATTGCAAAGATCTACAACGAGACATAAACACACTCGAGGAATGGGCCGCGAAATGGCAAATGAGGTTTAACGTGGATAAATGCAAGGTGATGCATTTATTCGGTAACAAAAATCATATGCAAGAATACAGGATGTCCGGTGCTTTACTGGGAGAGAGCCCCCGGGAAAGAGACTTGGGAGTACTTGTAGACAAGTCAATGAAACTGTCTGCGCAATGTGCGGTGGTGGCGAAAAGGGCAAACAGAATGCTAGGGATGATTAAGAATGGGATCACAAACAGATCTGAGAAGGTTATCATGCCGCTGTACCGGGCCATGGTACGCCAATACTGCGTCCAACACTGGTCACCGTACATGAAAAAGGACATAGTACTACTCGAAAGAGTCCAGAGAAGAGTGACTAAATTGATTAAGGGACTAGAGGAGTTGCCGTACAGTGAGAGGCTAGAGAAACTGGGCCTCTTCTCTCTTAAAAAGAGGAGACTGAGAGGGGACATGATGGAAACATTTAAGATATTGAAGGGAATTTACTTAGTAGAGAAAGAGAGATGGTTTATCCTCTCCTAGGTGAAGAGAACGAGAGGGCACTCTCTAAAGTTAAAAGGGGATAGATTCCGTACAAATGTAAGGAAGTTCTTCTTCACCCAGAGAGTGGTAGAAATCTGGAACGCTCTTCCAGAGGATGTTATAGGGGAAAACACCCTTCAGGGATTCAAGAAAAGGTTAGATAAGTTCCTACTAGACCAGAACATAAGCAGGTAAGGCTAGACTCAAATAGGGCATTGGTCTTTGACCTAAGGGCCGCCCTGTGAGCAGACTGCTGGGCATGATGGACCACTGGTCTGACCCAGCAGCGGCTGTTCTTATGTTCAGTATTATTTCAAAAAATAAAGGATCTGAAAATGATCCAGGAGGAAAAAGAGGAAACTTTATTATGAAGCTGGACATACTTTTGATATTAATGCTCCAGATGCCATGGAAACTATAATGAGTTCTTGACTGCTGTCAAGTGAAGACAAGAAATCTGATGTGGACTTCTACCTTGACTAGAGAGGTAAAAAGACAGGCAGCCATATCTGAACATGAGAAGATATTTGCCACAAAAGCAGTGATGTAAAAGTTTAGACAGGAAAATGAAAAGCGAAAGGCTGAAAAAGAAAAAACAAGTTTGCTTAACGTTAAAGTATGTGACAGTGATGAGATGGATATTGAAGTAGGAAGTACTTAGAAGGTAACATGGAGGTTGACAACATACTTAGTGAAAAGACTAAGGCAGCCAACTTCCTAACAATTCAACTTCCATGGAAAATAATTCAGTGGAATGAAATAACTGCTGCAGTTGATAGACTGAAACTATCATACAATCGGGCCATTCTCATTGTTTCAGCAGTCATTGTCTGGTAATGAGTGCTGAGGGTGCTTGAGCACTCTCAAGATTGGATTGGATTGAATTTATTCCATTTGATATACCACTAGTACGTAAGTATTGAGTAAACTCTTTGACTTTGTCCAGGTAGGGATAAGTCCATTGGGTTCAATTTGAAAAGTTGGCTGCTATGGGTACTACAAGGATTAATACTGTCACCTATTCTGTTTGGTGTCTACCTCAAGCCACTAGCCAAGCTGATTTGGTCAATGGACACTCAGTTCTACATCTATGCAGATGACATGCAGCTACTTACAAGGGTTCTTCAAAAGGTTTCTGCACTTTGCTAGGCCGGCCCACTTGGATAATGCAAGGCGGGTCAGCCTAGCAAAAGCCCCGAGGCTGCCTGGCCTAGCGGATGCTGAGCAGGGAAGGGAGAAGGGGTACTACTGGACAGGGGGGGGTAAAAGGAAGGGAGAAGGGCTACTGCTGGACAGGGGAAGCAGGGAAGGGGTGCTGCTGGACAGGGGGAGGTAAAAGGAAGGGTGAAGGGCTACTGCTGGACAGGGGGAGAAGGAAGCAAAGAAAGAAAGATAGAAAGGCCTCAGTGCCCCGTTGTGCTAAAAGTTTATACATATATTCTAGCACCCATTAATGTAATGGGCTTAAACACTACATTTTACCAACTCTAACTCCACCCAAAATTGTTTCTGACTCTGACTTTGATTCTACAGTCCTGATTAATAGTGGAAACTTATATATGGGAATTCCATGAACTAAAATCAAAAGTTTTATGGTCGCATAGAGTGATCAGAAATAACATTTCTGGAAACATAATGGTATTGTTATTATATTGACTCACATTATCTAATGCTTTGTTGTTCTTATAAAAGTCCTATGTAAGATTTTATGCAAATAATAAGGTTTTACAGATGACTATACTCTTCAAACAGGAGGAGCTATGGTAGCTTAACATTTTTCATCATCTTTCTGATTTTGCCTTTTTCTGTTGTTAGATCTGCAAGGTTCATCGTGATGACAAATGCATAGGAGAAAATTTCCACTCAGGTGAGGGAGATATTCTTGCACCACTTAAACACAAACTGATTGATGCCAACTTCTACAAATGCATGAAATTATAAGAGCAAATCAAGGGTTCCTTTTACAAAACCGTGGTAGAGGTTTCTACCACGGACCGGTGAGGTAAATGCTCTGAAGCTCATAAGAATTCTATGAGCGTTGGAGCATTTACCTCACTAGACTAAGGTACAAACCTCTATTGCAGCTTTGTAAAAGCCAGCACAAGTAATCTAACTGTGAAAGTTACAGACTGGAATAATATATCAAGAATATGTTGCCCCAAGTCATGCAACTTTGTTATAGTTGTGAGATGTGATATCTAGAAAAAGTTATGTTTAGCAAATTGATAACATTTTCAATAACTTAAACAGTACACAAAACAAAGAATATTCATGGTCAACAAATACAGAAATTTTAAACTCCAAGGCCTCATTTATTAGCATGTGTTAATTTGAGTTTAGAGAATGACACAGGGACAGAATTTGTCCCCACCCCTGCAGGTAACCATGCGAATCCTTCCTGTGTCATTCTTAAGTGTCTATCTCAGCCTCAGTCCTTCTATACCAGCATTCTTCAATGCAAGGTTTGAGGGTCAGTGGCTGTGCCCAATTCATGCTCTGATTCTTCCCTCTCTCCATAAAGAATGACACAGGGATGGTTTCCTGTGGTTACCCGCAGGGATGGGGACAAATTCTGTGAAGAGCATACAAGGCAATTCTATATCAAGATACCTTGCAGGAGCCTTTTACTGTATATGTATAAAGGAATGTAGGTGCCTAATTTATTTTACAAAATACTAGTCTAACAGGTGAAATATGCACCTAGAGCGAGACAAGCGCACCATTGAATGAGCCTGGCAAAATGGCCAGGGCCGCCTAATGGTAGAGGCCACCTGAAGCTGCACACCTCTGATTCCCCCCTACCCATGCCAAGATCCAGCATCACACCCCTCCCCTCTGTGGGGCCTCCACACACTGCAGCAGGGATCATTGTAGAGATAGCCTGAAAGTGATGCACTAGCTGGCGGGGACTGTCCTTTGCTACATCATGAGTGGGATGTGGCATAGAAAAAGTCCCATTGTCCGTATCAGCCACAATCCCTGCTGTAGTATGTGGAGGCCTGGAAGGGGATGGGAGGTGGAGGTGGAAAGATGCTGAACTGTCTGGGAGGGAGGCAGAGTAGGAGAGGGCTATAATTGAGGAGGGCAGTAGGAAGAGAGACCTGGAGCAAGAGAAAGGGAAAGGGCAGGTTCTGGATTGGGGAGGGGGCAGCAGAGAGAAGAGATAGATACTGGACCAAAGGAGAGAAGGAGACAAATGATGGACCAATAGAATACCTATGAGCACTGGAGCTAATGTTGCCATGGCCAGTGATAAGAAACCTAACACGGCTTCATAAAAGGGGGCCTATGTTTGTCATACTATGTCTCTCATGCCATATTTGCCACTCCATGTCTTCCATGCTATGTTTTACCATGCACGCCTTCCTTACCATTTTTGCCAAATTATGTCATACTAAGTTAGCCATGCTTAGTAATACTGTGGTTGCTGTGCTATGTTTTGCTGTACTATGCACGCCATACTGTGTCTCACCATACCATGTTTTTTCATGTCATGTTTTACCATGCTTTGTGAACTGTGCTTTGCCATTTCTGTCAGATAATGTTTGCCATACTATTTTCTACCATACTATGTCTGAGAATGTGACCCAGGGGTTAGAGCTACAGCTTCAGCACGCTGAGGTTGAGGGTGCAAACCCACACTGCTCCTTGTGACGCTGGGCAAGTCACTTGGTCCCCCATTGCCCCAGATATATTAGATAGATTGTAAGCCCGGAAGGATAGACAGGGACAAAGAGTACCTGAATAAATCATATAAACCGTTCTGAGCTCCCCTGGGAGAACAGTATAGAAAATAGAATAAATAAATAAATTTTGTGTTCCTTGAGGCACTATAATATAGACTGAGTCAGAAACTGTGTGGAAAATAGTAAGTAAACCCCTAGCTTCTTTAGAATAATTAATATGCTAATTAGAATCAGTCGCTTAAATAATTAGGCAACAGGTAAACCATCCTGTAGAGAAAATCTGCATGACCTAGTTTAGGTATCTTGTGCTGTATATAGGTCCAAAAGATTTTGGTCTAAGTCAGGGGTAGGCAATTCTGGTCCTCGAGAGCCGAAGCCAGATCAGGTTTTCAGGATATCCACAATAAATATGCATGAGATAGATTTGCATCTCAAGGAGGCAGTGCATGCAAATCCATCTCATACATATTCATTGTGGATATCTTGAAAACCTGATATGTCTCTGGCTCTCGAGGACCGGAATTGCCTACCGAGAGAGTGGTTGATCCTTGGAATGAGCTCCTGGTGCAGGTGATCGAGGCAAACAGCGTGCAAGAATTTAAGAGCAAATGGGATGCCCATGTGGGAATCCCTTAGAGGGTTAAGTCAAGGGAATCTGTCACCAGGAGTAGGATCCCTAGGATAGTAGACTTGGGGGGGTGTCAGTAGAGTGGGCAGACCTGATGGGCTATGGCCCTTATCTGCCGTCATCTTCTATGTTTCTATGTTTCTATGTTTTAAGTCAATGGGAGCCCATCATACCACAATGAAAATATAAAGCTTCTGAAATTTGAAATAGAGTTATTGATACTCATCCATCTTGACAGAGCTACAACATCATTTCTAATCATCTGAGCCTTTTTCATCTACTGTCAGGCAGTATACAAATGATGAAGACTAAATGACTGTACCTTGGAGTGGCTGGCCTGCCAAAAGCACCTTAAGAGCAAACTAGAAAAACATCCACAAAGTCACAAAGAACTCCAGATTAACATTTGAAAATCTGTAGGCATCTCCCTAGTTCATGTATCAACCATTAGAAAAACACTGGGAATTATGGGCTTATAGCTGGGAAGAAAACAGTGCTGTATGGAAAGAACATTGCTGCCAGTCCCAGGTTTGTTTACCAGAGAGTGTCTGCTTGACATGCAAGACTTTTATGATGTTCTCTAGACAAGTTAAAAATTTAAATTTACAATGAGAAAAAAAAATCAAACAAACAAATACTGCCTTCTGAAGTAAGAGTCTCATCGCAACGGACAAGCATGGTAGTGGAGGTATATTGGTATGGGACTACTTTGCTACATTAGGATCTAGATGGCATGTCATCATTGCTGGAATCATAAATTCTGCTTTACCTCAGAAAATTCTAGAGAAGAATGTTGGATCAGTCATCTGTGAGTTAAGACTCAGCCAAAAGTATGTCATGCAACAAGATGGCAACCCTAAACATTCAAATAAATCTGCTACACATTGACTGAAGAAGAGGTTTTGTATTCTGGACTGACCAAGTCAAAATTCCAGCCTAAATCCTATTGAAATGTGAAAATATCTAAAATGAGCTGTTCATGCAAGGAAGACCTTAAATGTCACAGAGCTGAAACAGTTATGAAGGATGAGGGGTCAAAATTCTTCATGGGCAATGTGAAAGACTGCTCTACAGTTATAGGAAATTTGTAATTTTTATATTTTTGAAAAATATTTTTATTGATTAAGCTGTGCAGCATACAAAGAGATTAGAGTTTTACAGGAAAAATAATCTCTTTATAAACAATGAACTTGAACAAAAGTAAAAAGTGAGATTTGACATAGAAATTAACAACCAAACATGAATCCTGTGCGGGCTCTGCTTCTGTTGCTTGTTAACAGTCCATATTAGTGGAATTAGTAACTGCAAAGAAGAGAATTTTTAGATACTGGATGGATGAATCTCTACCTCAGCATGCATGGTGGCAAGAGACTATGAATTAGTTGGCACAATAGGAGTTACAAAAGAAAAGATAAGGGCAATAAAAAAAGTTCTCTAGTGGGCACTATTGAAAAGACGTCGTCAATAAGGTAGAAGAGGGTAAGCCACGGGAGAAAGGTCTGGAAGGGGGAGGGGAGTAAAATTTTGGTAGTTTAGATGGGGGAGGGGCTAACAAGGGACATATTTAAGTTATTGCTTCTCAAGGAGGTGCTACCAGTTTCTGACTTCAGGGATGACATACTTTTTCACTCAAGGATACTTATTTTTTTAATCTTTTTGTGGAATAATCAAATTATAATCTGAGTTATTTATTCAGTAGGCTTACCTTCTTTAAGATTTAGTTTAGGATTTAGTAATATTTTAAATATCAGTCTATTCTGATAAAATATAGACTATCCTAGGGGGTCACAAATCTTTTCTCAGTACACTATATATATTCACTGAGGTAAATAATGCAATCAACTCTGACCTTCCATCTATATTTAATATTATGTTGTTCTCTATTTACAATACATTAATTATAATTTACTCACTGAAGAAGTGCAAAACATTGAAACATTTTATAGACTTGCCTTTTCGTTATCACCTGGATAAGTAAGCATGACCTTTTGCTTGTAGAATCCCATTCATTCAGACATAAGAACAGAAGGAAGGAATCTATTGATGTTAAATCGATCACATCTCGCAGCAGTGATGGTAAGATATTTTTGGAAAGATCCTATTGATATGAGTCTGCTAGTATCCCCTTAATT
Source organism: Geotrypetes seraphini (assembly GCF_902459505.1). Classification (NCBI taxonomy): domain Eukaryota; kingdom Metazoa; phylum Chordata; class Amphibia; order Gymnophiona; family Dermophiidae; genus Geotrypetes; species Geotrypetes seraphini. The sequence continues at coordinate 30,819,504 of NC_047084.1, forward strand.
TTATTTTTTACAATTGTTGAGATGCATAACCAACAATATGCTTCATAGTTACAATCTACCAAATCCATATGAGTCAGTACATATAATGGATCCTCAGATGGCTGCCATGAGTAAAAAGATATTTGTATACTCAGTCTTTCATCCAAATTCTTCATAGGTCCAAATTTTTCATTATTATATTACATCTTCTATTTATTTCTTCAAAAAATAATAGATGATTGAACACTTATCTGCTTTTTTAAAAACCGTTGTAAGGACTACCTCTCCCAACATGAGTTTCAAAAGTTTCTTCCTTAGAGTCGAGGCACCTTACTTACCCCCTCCATTACAAAGCCGTGCTAGCATTTTTAGTGCCAGCCATGGCGGTAACAGCTCGGATGCCCATAGGAATTCTTTGAGCATTGGAGCTGTTACTGCGGCAGCTGCTGCTAAAAACATTAGCGCAGTTTTGTAAAGGAGGGAGTTAATTAATTCTACAAAAAAGAAGATACTATTTCAGAATCTAATAGCAGATGCCTAACAAAAGTTCATTATTGGGGAAATAGTTAATTCTATGATTCAACCATCAGTGCAAGATAACAGGACAGGTTATCATGGGACTTGTGTGCATTGCCAATGGTGTTCTTTCTCCATGACTGGAGAAACTTGGTGTCATTCGAAAACAAACGAGCTTAACCTGTCACCTCCTGTGACACGACTTACATTGTCTGAACTTTTGAAACATGGTCATGTCGGGAGAGGTAGTCCTTATAATAGTTTAAAAACAGATAAGCATTCAATCATCTATTATTTTCTGAAGATATAAGTAAAAGATAATGAAAAATTTGGACCTATGAAGAATTTGACTGAAAGATTGAGTATACAAATATCTTTTTACTCAGGGCAACCATCTGAGGATCCATTATATATAAATAGTAATTTAATTGATGGACTGACTTATATGGATTTGGAAGGTTGCAGGGTATTGCGGCAGGAGGAATTGGGCATCCCTTCTGCCGTTGAAGGTTGTGGGGGATCGCGGCAGGTTTGGGCAGGAGGGAATGGGCATCTCTTCTGCTGGTGATTGTTGTGGGGGGGGGAATGGGTTGCCTGGGCTGCTGAACTGATTGCGGCAGCCGCGATCAGCGCAGTGGCCCGATCTGGAACTTATACCTGTTTTGACTTGGTCTAAGTCAAAACATATAAGTTCCGTCCAGGCAACCTGTTAAACTTTTTGATTATGGCTGCCAGACGACTAAGTTTAGGTCGGCTCACCTCTCGCCCTACCCACTCCTCCAAAAACGCCCCTCTTTGCTCTTGGCACACAAAGGCAGTCAAAAGGCCTAAGCTGGTTTTAGATACGTCTGAAACCCTGTTCGATTATCAGTACTTGTATGACCTGTCTTTTTGATCACCCAAGTGCCGATTTAGGTGGGTTTTTAGACATATTTTCGTTTCGATAATATGCCTCATATTGTCATAACTGCTTGGATTTTTTTTTTGTATAATACTAGCTAGAAATTTGATAAAGAAATTATCACCTATTAGATTTTATTTTGAATTTGTTATAATGTGATGCAGTATAATGTTACTTTTTTTCCCTATAGAACCAGAAATAACTTCCAATGTGTTGATTCTTTTATGTCAATGAATCGATATGTTTTTCCTCAATGGCAGCACCTAGTTTACAGAATCGTAGATATTCCTCAATGGCTCGAATCCATTCTATGACAATTGAAGCTCCAATTACAAAGGTAAGAAAACTGTAGACTAAGCAAAACTATGAGTCCTGAGAATCCCCAAAGAATTATATTATATATTCAGTTGTTAGTGAGAAAATGTGTTTTATTTTTATATATACATAGATGGGGTCTTGCAAATGTTTTCATACCCTTCCACATATTTCACATTCTAGTGTCTAAAAATTACAGTTCAAAATTCATTAAAATAGGTGCACACACTACATTTTCAACATATTAAAAAATGATGAAAATTAATAAACTAAAGTATTGATTGTATATGTTTTCATACCTCTTTGTCGTATCAAACCCATATTAGCTCTACAAGGCCCATAATAAGTTAAATAGGGCCCCCTGTGTCCTGTAACAAGTGGTTGGCCTGATCTGAATTATGTTGGATGACGTGAAGGAAAGGTCTAAACATGTCAAATATTGAGCCGCTTAAAGAACTTTGGGGAAAAGTTATTCAAAGGTTCAGATTGGAGAAGACTATAAGAAAATTTTAGTGTGTTTGAACATATTTTGGGGAACTGTTAGATCCATTATTGTGAAGTGGAATCAGTTTGGCAACACCCAAGACATTTCTTTGATCAGGCCACCCCTTCTAAATTTGTAGCTATGGATTAAGAAGACTGCTGAGGAATGTCTCTGTGAGACCTAAAATTATTTTAAAAGAACTTTAGAGGTTTATGGCTCAGAGTGGGAAAATACTGACTGTTTAATTCCTAGAAGTCACTGGTGAAAAAACCCCACATGATTTTCTGAATATGAGGGGGTGCTGAAAAGTTCTCAGTCCAACCAAGAAAAGAATAGCATGGATATGGTTCAATCAATGATCTGAAACAATGTCAAAAATAAAGTTTTGTTTCTGTAAATTGGCATTTAACAAAATAACCCCCCTTTTACAAAACCGGCCAGAGCCAAAAACCTTGCTATGATTTTGTAAAGGAGGGGGAGGGGTAAGATACCACTCTTTTCAGCTACAATGGCAAAATAATGCTCAGAATTTAGGAAGTTGGTTGGGCTTTAAATTTTTAAGCACCCCCTCATGCTTGTGAGAGAAATTGTGTATGGTCTGATTAGATGAGGGAACTTGATGCCAAGTAATATCTGTAGTATAAAACAAACACAACACATTACTCTGTCTGCACCATCCCTGCAGTAAAGGCCCATGTTGTATGTTGTGGGGATGCTTTGTTGAAGCAGGGACAAGAAAGCTTATGGAGATTGAGAGTAAGGTGGACGATGTAAAGTGTGGACAGATTCTGGATCAACCGTAAAGCTGTGACTTTTCAGGAAGACATTGACCCTAAACACAAGGCAAAAGCAACAGTGGAGTAGCATAGCAAGAGAAAATGTAGATCCTTGAATAGCCCAGTAAAAGCCCAGAAATTAATCCAATTGGAAATCTGTGGCAAGACTTGAAGACTGCAGTTGACAGATAATCCCAAACAACTTAAAAGACCATGAGCTATTCTGCAGAGAAGAGACAGAACTCCATCATTCCACTGTGCAAAGTTGGTAGACAGTTTTTCTAAGTGGCTTAGCTGTTACTGATGCAAAAGGAAGTTTCCACATGAAGACTTATAGAAGTAAGACGTTTTGGTTTCTTTGTTACTTCATGTTTAAAGTATTTTTGAGCTGTAGTTTTTTTTTTGTTTGTTTTTTTACACAAATGAATGAGGGGGTGAAGACTTTCACAATTTAAAATGGCTGTTTTCTTAAATTATTTTCCTTTCATAAGATGCTATGTGAGCATGAGTGATGTCAAACATTCAGGATAGGCTCAGGAGTAATCTGAGAAAATACTTTTTTACAGAAAGGGTGGTAGATGCGTGGGACAATTCCATCCTTTATTCCTTGTCTTTGAGTTTGTGGATTTGGTTCCCCTGTTCTATACCAATGGTTTAAGTTAAGACAGAAAAATGCTGACCTTACTTAAACTGCTTAGTTGCATAGCTGCTGGTGGCAAGCGCCCTCTATGTAAATTTAGAACCATACAACTCTGGAATTTGTTGCCAGAGAATGTGGTGAAATAGCTTAGCAGGGTTTAAGAAAGGTTTGGGTAATTTCCTAACAGAGAAGTCCGTAGGCAATTATTGAGATGGCTTGGGATAATCTACTGCTTATTCCTAGGATAAGCAGTATAAAATCTGTTTTACTATGTGGGATCTAGCTAGGTATTTGGGACCTGGGTTGGCCACTGTTGGAAACAGGATACTAGGCTTGATGGACCTTCAGTCTGTCCCAGTATGGCAATTCTTATGTTGTTATGTCTATCTAGAGAGTGGCATTGAATTTATGTGCTTTTTAAATTCTCCAGTCAGTGTTTTAAAAATGCTTGCTACCATATTGACCGGTTATAGTATTCCCATCTGTATATGTCTTGACATCTATTTGCCCAATATTCAAAATGATGTAAGTGGGCAGGAGAGCATTTGCTAGTTTGTCATCTTTTATCCATAGATTATCCAGGGTTCTGTTTCGCCAAATGTTAGCTAAGCATAAGCTCATTTAGATCTTGTGACTTCTGAGGTAAGCGTTTACGCACCAAAACACAGATCTGCATTGAGTTTGGCTACGTTTGCACACCTTTTATTTATTTTCTGGTGGAACATGTTGCAATAAACCTTTTTTTATACATCATTATATTTGTTTCTTGTTTTTGGAGCCCATTGGTCCACCCCTACTCTCCCTTCTGTTTTTTGCTTTTACACATCCATACTCCTCCTATGGGTACACCCTCGTTTGAGTTTAATGCTATGGGATTTGGATGATAATCGTTATAGAATAGCACTTAGCCAGATGTTCACACAAATCCTAATTGGTTCCAATTAACCTCAATAATTGTTTGTTTTTTAAATATTTATTTATTTATTGAATTTTTCAAATTATTCATTTACATCATTGATCAAGAAACTTAATACACCTAACATAAGAAAAAGTGAAAATTATTTAGTCCACAAACTTAAAAATAAATAAATAAATATATAGATCCAAGTATTAGTATAATAATAAGGAAATATACTTATTAATTACAAGAACAGCTCAGGAGACAATGATGAAATTTCCAGCAAAATACTGTGTTTCACTACGAGGAAAACATTTTTTATTTTTCGAACCAAAGCAATTGTTGGAGCAATTGTTGGAGCACATCTGGCTAAGTGCTAAGGTTACCAAGGAAGGGTGCGGGGAGTGATGATTGATCCAATAGCTCCACCAGCAGTCTAAGTCCAGGCTGTCGGGGGTTTATATCATTGTCTCCTGAGCTGTTCTTGTAATAATTGTTTTTTAACAGCCAATTATTGCTCATTAATGGCTCTTTAGCCAATTAAGTTGGACTTGAATATTGGGATTGTGGCCAAGTTTAGGGGTGCCATATACCAGTGTTTTTCAACCGCTGTTCCGCGGCACACTAGTGTGCCGCGAGATGTTGCCTGGTGTGCCGCAGGGCCGCCGGGCCCGGAGCTGACAGGGGGCCCGAGGCAGGGGCGCCAGTAGCTCGCCAAGGCAAAGTGAGTCGATCACCCAGGACTCACTTTGTCTTGGCGATCTAATCTATCGAGCCGATAAGTCTTCTTCTCCCCGACGTCAATTCTGCAGTCGGAGAGGAAGTTCGGGCCAGCCAATCGCTGCCTGGCTGGGCGGAACTTCCTCTCCGATTGCAGAATTGACGTCAGGGAGAGCATGCGTCGGCGTCGGCTTTGGGGCCTGTTATCCATTGGTGGGTCCTGTTCCCCGATGGCAGCGGCAGTGGCAGTGGCTTGGGGAACGGCAGGGAGAAAGAAAGAAAGAGGGCAGGCAGGGAAACAGAAGGAAAGAAGAGAAACAGAAAAAAAGAAAGAAAGGTCAGGGAGAGAGGAAGAAAAAGTTGGGGGAGGGAATGAGGTGTGGAAGAGAGAAAGCATACAGACTGATAGAAGGGAAGAAAGATTGGATGCACAGTCAGAAGAAGAAAGTGCAACCAGAAATCACCAGACAAGGTAGGAAAAATGATTTTATTTTAAATTTAGCAAAGTGGAGGCAGTATTACCACAGTTTTCAAAGGAATTTGCCCAAATAACTTAATAGTTAACTGGGTAAATTCCCAGAGATGAAAACTTCCCTTCACTTACTATGCACAGTTCTGAATTTATATCTGCTGTCTATATTTTACAATATGGTCACCTTTTACTAAACCGCAATAGTGGTTTTTAGCGCAGGGAGCCTATGAGCGTCAAGAGCAGCGCTGGACATTCAGCGCAGCTCCCTGCGCTAAAAACTGCTATTGTGGTTTAATAAAAAGGATGGAGGGTATATTTGTCTATTTTTGTATGCTATAAAAACCAAGTACAGAGAGAGACTGAGAGCTGTTGACGAAGAGCTACGTGTGTGTCTTTCTTCGATTCCAGCCAGAATATCAGCTTTGTGTTCAGCCAAACAGGCCCAGGTTTCGCACTGAATAAAGTATTTTATAATTTTTATAATTTTTATTTCGTAATAAAGTAATTATAAAATACTTTCTTTGTGTTTATTTGATTCCTATTCAAGAGAATTACTTTATATATAGTCAATATAGGCAGAGAGTTAAATTTTTTAACATTTTCTAATGGTGGTGTGCCTCGTGATTTTTTTTCATGAAACAAGTGTGCCTTTGCCCAAAAAAGGTTGAAAAACACTGCCATATACAATCTGGGTGTCGGTGTCAGTGTCAAATGTACATATGTTTTTGAGTCTTGGGCCCATAGGGTTCTGTTTTTCTCTGTGTTTTTCACTGTAGGTTATCAACATAATAAATGCTGCACAGGAGAACAGCTCTGTCACAGTAGCAGAGGCCTTGGATAGAGTTCTGGAAATCTTGCGCACGACAGAGCTCTATTCCCCACAGCTCGGTACCAAAGATGAAGATCCTCATACTAGTGATCTGGTTGGAGGTCTGATGACTGTGAGTTAAAGAATAAAAATAAAATAAATAAATAAACTATTTCCAAAGGGACATTCATTAAAGACTCTGTTTTGTAATTTAAAAATCTATGCATTTCTAAACTAAATTTATATAGAATGTCTAGGTCCATGCATTTAAAATGATCCTAATTTTTTTGGAAAAGGCCTGAAGATCGCAGATAACATAACAGTATGAACATGGAGCCTCGAAATTTTGCACCACCAAAGAAACACATACTTTTAGCATGATGCACATCAGAAGAAATCAGGTTAAAAAAATAACTTTTCATATTTAAGCAGTGCTGCTTACATGTATAAGCTGTGATTTTTCTATGTGGACTTAATTTTATTAAGATTTTTCAGCATATAAAGGCTTTTCTACGCAGCAAAAAGGCCTTTTAGAAAATTGTATTGTGTTATATGCACATGTAAGTACACACATTGGCAAGATATCGTGCTTTTATGTATACACTGAGTAGGAATTCCCAGGGGCATAATTTAGGCTGAGCAGGAGCAGAGTTGCAATGTGCACTTGTATTTTATAAAGTATGCAAATAGACACATAGAATCACACACATTTTCACACAAATATTTGCAGTGCTGTTGGCATACTATTGGGGTTGGATCTGAGAACCTATTTTTTTAAAGGCCCATATGGGCCTATGTTGCCTTAAAATAACTTAAAATTGGTACCTTTTCAGACACATCACTTGTCAGCTTGTTATAAAATCAGGCCCTATACTGTATGTGGAAGTGGCAAGTTTTGTAAAACTGTATGTCTGTGTGGAACTGATTAGGCAGCTGAGCTGTGAGTTTCAAACTTTTGACATTTTGAGATATATTTGAACACTTGAGGGATCAGCATGATTTTCTCCTAAGCTTTCCTCCCAAGCCCTTGCCCAGATAAGAAGTTAGCTTATAGTAATACATGATATACATGTATTTCCATTTTAAGATACATAATACACATATAAGTTGAAGGGACATCCAAACTATACCCAGAACATGCTTCCTTGAAATTTCTTCTTCTTGTCAGCACATCAGTAAAAAAAACACATGCATATCAGTAACACATGGAAATCTGCGTTTTCACATGCAAATGGCACTCTAGAGTTCTTATAGAATCACCTTATAATTCAAATACATAAATGGGAAATGCTTTTAGAGGTGCTAAGTACGTTTCATCAAAAATAACAGGAAAAATTCCAAAGTACTAATCGTATCGTTTCCCCTTATTAGATGTAGAATGCAGTTACATTGTGTGGAGAAACTGTTTTCCTTTCAGGCAGCAAAAATTGGGAAATGACGTATCATCAATACTTTTGTACTCAAAAGTATAAAGGGAATTTAGGCGACATATTAAAACATACTTATTTTGTAAATTTTTAGTAAATCAGGTCTAGTTATTGGATATGAGCCTGTTGGTCAATTGTATCCTAAGCACTGTATGCTCTTGGTTATAACCAGCTGTTGTACTGTGAGCCACATTGAACTGAAAGGTTATAGCAAAATATAAATAAAATATTATGTTATGAATAAAGACCTATATTGTCAAGAGGAATAGTTTATGAGGAGATATATACCACTAAAATGCTGTAGTTATTGTGGGGTGATTTCTTAGAACCACATAGACTCCAATCACACTCTTTGTGATCTTTGGCAAGTCACTTAACCCTCCCAATGCCTAAGGTGCAAACTTAGGGGTCCTTTTACTAAGCCGTGGTAAAAAGAGGCCTTAGGGCCTTTTTTATGAAGCCATGCTAGTGAGTGCCACGCGGTAAATGCATCAAAGTCCTTTAAATACCTATGGGCTTTGGTGCATTTATTTCACCGGTCCGCACTATCGGGCTTGATAAAAGAAGCCCTTACATGGATTTTCCTGTGCGCTAAGGCCATTTTTTACCATAGCCAGAAAATGGCCAATTTTCTAGTTTTTCTATTAATGCCCATGTGCTTATTTATTTATTTCGATTTCTATCCCATTCTCCCGAAGCTCAGAATGAGTTAATGTTGTCAGTGTATGACCATTTAAAAAGAATTGCCACTTGTATGACTTAGCCACCTATTTTTAGGCGATAAGAGCTCACAAAATAATCCTGCACTAATCAGTTAACTTGTAGTAATTGTGGAAGTGCTAACTGGTTAACGCAGGAATTTCTACTCTCCACCCTGATAATGCTCACTTCCAACATAAAAAAGACAGGACACCTGAGCACGTCTCATGGTAAGCTATTTTAAACCACAGTAAGCATGTGCTAGCACCTACTGCAGCTTAGTAAAAGAGCTCCTTAGATTGTAAGTTCTTGAGGGACAGGAAAAAATTACACTGAACCTGAATTGAATTTGCCTTCAGTTAGAATTAAAAAGGCCTTTATATTTGAACCTCCTTAAAAACTACTCCCATACTCGCTCCATTACCTATAATGGCATCTAACTTTTTTTGTGAAAGCGAGTAGAGAGCGTCACTCGCATCTCCTCCCACAAGTTGTCAACATTCCCCTTCAAGCCCAACAACATCAGCTGTTTACCCTGGATGGTAGAAAGAGGAGGTAGAAGCGAAGTGCTTCAGTACTAAGAGTCTCCTGTTCTGCACTGCATGTTGACATGCTCTTACATCCAAGTGCATGCACTGGTATGCATGACCTTTCCTGGTGTAGGGCTGGGCTTTCTTTGCTGATGACTTGCTGTTTCAAAAATATCTTAAGTACTGTGACGAGGAGGTGAGATTTGTGTTCGCGAATTTATAGTATTCGCGAGGGGGCTGTTGTTTGAAAGTAAGTTTAGTATCAAAAATGACACCCAGAATTTTAACCAACTCCTTATAGTGAAAGGGTTGATTGCCAATAAAAGGTGGCACGAGGACAACATCAGAACAGGCAGAAAAGCAAATAGATTCACATTTAGCTGAGTTAAGGTACAAAAGACTCTCCTTGAGCCTTGCAGAAACTTGAGAAAGACAGGTATTTAAATAATAGACCAAACTGGATCAATGATACAACAGAAAATCTGAATATCATCACCATAGTAGTAAGGGGTGCTAGATAATCGTCAGTAATAGAGAAAGAAAGATATTAAATAACAGGAGCAAGAACGGAACCCTGTGGAACACCTGACTTGAGAATAAAGGTAGCTGTAGACAAATGGTTAAAGGTGAGTTGATAAGTGCAACCTGAAAGAGAACCAGGATAGGACAGGGTCTATGATACTAATTGAGATAAGCCACTAAAGAAGCAAGGTGTGATCAACAAGATCAATTCAGAAGAAAGATATAGAGATACAAAAACTATAGAATGATGAGAGTCCAATGAAGAACAATTTGAGTCATTAAGGGCCACAAGAAGAATCTCCGTTCTATGTTGAGAACGACATGTTGAATATTGGAATGTTCAACATGTTGGTCAAACTGCATGAGGACAATCTTTTACAGAACTTTTGAAAAGAACGGAAGGTTGGAAATCGGTTGAATACTAGATGAGACAGAGGTCTAAGTGCAATTTCTTTTGAAGGGGGTTTACTAGAGCATGTTTCCATGTGAAGGGGACCACTCCTTCAGAGAGGCTACAATAAAGAAAAGAAAGAAGAGAAGGGATCAGAATAGCAAATAGTTTCTTGAATAGATGGGCTGGCCAAGGGTCAGTTGCTGAGGAGAAAGGATTAAGAAAAGATATAATGCGGGAGACAGAATGTTCACTGGGTAAGTAAAATGATGACCACAGGGTGTAAAGTGAGGCAGAGCAAGGTTCAGAAAGAGGAGAAGATGATGGAGTAGGGAGCAAGGAACGGGAATCAGGTGGTAGGAGAGATTGACATAAATAGTCAGTTTTATGCTGCCAAGCAAGAGCAAGAAAAAAATAGGGGAAGAAGTAGAGGGTCATAGGAGAGATAGCAGACTGAAGTGACATGGTATAAAAGAGATGGAAAAGAGCCTATGGACAGTGAAATGATCTCTCTTGGTGTGGCAAAGTGCAGCACGATATTCTTTATAACAAGTGTGGAAAAATTAGAGCAAAGAGGGAAAATATGCCATGCACCAGTGGCACTTGGCCTTCTGAACATAAGACCTGAGTTGATGGACAGGAGAAAGCCATGGAGCAGCCTTAGAGTGACGCTTAGGAATAGGTCTGAGGGGGCATGTTGGTCAATTATAGTGGAGAGGGCAGAGTGGAAGTCTTCAACCTGACAGAAGAATGAAGAAAAGTCAGAAAAAGGACATGAGTCTCATCCAAGATGGCCACGCTCACCTAACCTCTGTTGAGCCTCCTCTTTCCTTTGGTGATATTTTTCAACGATGCGAAGTGGTGTTGGAAGACTGCTGCTAGAGCCTCAGAGATTTTAGAAACACTAGCAGCGGGACCAATTAATGTTTTTATGAAGAGAGCAGGAACTGTCTGATTGTCGGAGAGAGACTCTGGAGAAGAGTGGTAATTCAGGTACAACCTTAAGCTCCAGTGATAGAGCAACTACGCAATAGCAGCACTCCATTGTTGGGGTCAGCAGAGTCGCTTTCTATAGGCGCTTCTTCACCCGAGGCTCATCTTCAATCAAATGGTTGAGCTGGAGTCCTGTTTGGAGGGTACTCCTTTAGTGTTCAGGTCAACTTCTGAATTTACAACTATGGGGGAGGGAAATGGTGCTTCCAGGAGTGAAGTAGAGTGAGATTCTTCCTTGAAACAAAGGAGATCTTTATATTTACTGGATTTTCTTCTGACTAAACCAAATGAGGTAACTTTTAAACTCTTTATGGATGTTAATAGCTAATCATGGAAAGACTTTGTGCCCACAAATTCAGTTGTTGGATTTTAGAATTAAAGATTGTGAGGAAAATTTAAGAACTATGAAAGCTGATACTGAAACTTTGAATGCACATATAATTAAGATGGAAAAAGATTTGACTGAGACTTGTTCAGTACAAGAAGTAGTGGTGAAAGATATTGCTAATCTGAGAAGGAAAGTTGACTTTTTGGAAAATAATGTTCGCAATAATAATCTACATTTCTTGAATTTTCCACACGTGTTCTCTTTAACACCTAGGGAAATGCTTAAAAGATATTTCTTGGAATTTCTTTCTGTTCCTGAGGAAACGGTTCCCCCTTTTTCAGAAGTGTATTATTTGCCAATAAAAGAAGTACAGAATCAACAACAGGTGGATCAGGACATTGTATCTCAAAACATCTCAGCAGTGTTGGAGAATTCAGATAAAGATTCAGCTCAGCCCTCTACTTCAATAGCTACAGTGGCTTTAAAACCAGGTAAGATGTGGATTTTGAAGATGCTTTTTTAAAAACAGACATACATTGTTTTGGGGTTATAAAATTCAAAATTTTCCAGATGTTTCCTGTGATATGCTGAGGCAAAGAAGTCAGTTTTTGCTTCTGAAACCTGGAGTTACTCATATTGGTGGAACTTTATACTTGAGATATCCTTGTAAATGTATAGTGAGATACCAATCCTCAAGATATATCTTCTTTAAACCATCTCACCATACATCATTGCTGGCAATGAAGCGTATAGAAGCATAAGAGGATTTCTATGTTTTGCTCTTGTATAATTTAATTCACAGTTCCTTATAGATGCAGGGAGATATTGTTTCCTGTAAACTTAGTTCTTATTTTAGTTCCACTTTTTTCAAGTCTTGGATCTATTATGTGAACTTGAGAAATGTATACTTAATAATTGATTTATATAATGATTTCCTGACCTTTTGATAGTATTAATTTCTTCTTGGAAAAAAATTGAAAACTTAAGAAAAAAAAGGAAAGGAAAAAGGACATGAGTTAGCAAAGGCCGCAGCAATGAGAGCAGTATTGCAATAATTGAGAATACAAAAAGGAGGAAGAGAGGGTGGGGCAGATGGTGAAGGAAGGGAAAGGGTGAAAATGACAAGAAGGTGATTCATTTAGGGATAGGGAAAGGTTTTGATAGCTGAGGGAGTCAGCGTGAAATTCAGAGAGGTGAAGACAAGGTTCGGAGTGTTGTCAGCGTTGTGAATTAGATAATGTGTATGCTGTGTGAGACCGGCATTGAGCATGAAAGAGTGAAATGAACAAGCAAGGTCAGAAGGTGGTAAGTTGAATTCTACTAACAGAATAAGAGGATCAAAAAGAGTAACACACTCAGAGGTGAAAGCTACTAATTCTTCGAAGGAAAGGGAAGAAGGATTTTTATTTATTTCATGCATACTATACTGCTGTAACTGTAGTAAACAGGCCTAAGTGGTTTTCAAACTAAAGGAAAACTGGAAAGGAACACTTATATTTTAATAGAAAAGCATATCAGTTATATAGGGGCTGGGGTTGAAGCATGAGAAGGAGGATGATAAATAAGGGCAAGGAAGACATGCACTGATGAAAAATTGATTATAAAATGAGAACTTCAGAGATAAGATTTAAAGGGACTTTCAACATGGAGGAAAATAAGCAGGCCATGCCATCTCTGTGGTGAGATTGGCAGGGGACAGTGAAGGGAGAGGGAACAAGAAGCCTGACTGTGTCACCTGGATGGAGCCAGGTCTTCATAGACAAAGAATGTCGTAAGTGATGGTGCTGGACAAGATCTGCGATAAGGGAGTGAGTGGACATTTATGAGGCCGAGTTTGATTTGGAGGAGAGGAGGTCAAAGTATCTAACGGGGGGAGTTGGGTAATGAAAGGAAGGGCAGTCAAGGTAGTGGTGGTGAGTGGGGGGGATAGAACAGGGGCAGATAAGAGAAGGAATATAAACCGATGTTTCATGAGAAAAGAACATTGGCAGAAGATCAGTAGAAAAAGTCATAGAAGGACAAACAGAGAGAAAACCAGAAAGAAAGTAAAAAGCGCAAGAATAAGCATCCCAGAGGTATCCAAGCACCTTATAATGATCACCTTTAAGTGATCAGTGACCTGTGACATTACTATGCAGAGATGGCAGGTTGAAGGCAGGAAAATCAGGGTAGGTACAATCTAGTTTAAGGAAGCTATAATATTATTTATTTATTCATTTGATTTTTCTATACCATTCTCCCAGGCGAGCTCAGAATGATTTATTTAGGTAGTCAAACATTTTTCCCTGTCTGTCCCAGCGGGCTCATAATCTATCTAATATACCTGGGGCAATGGCGAAGCAAGTGACTTGCCCAGGGTCACATGGAGCAGTGTGGGCTTAAACTCTCAACCTCAGGGTGCTGATGCTGTAGCTCTGAACTCTGTGCCGCACTCTCAGACATGGTAGAGGATAGCATGACAAACATTGTCTAACAGAGATGGCAAAACATAGTTAACAAAGCATGGTAAAACATATGACAAAACATGGTACAGCACGGTAATAACATAGTAATAGAAGAAAGACTAAGCAAAACAAGAAAAGGGGATGGGACCTGATATACCGCTTTTACTAAGCATGGTTATAATCAAAATGGTTTATATATTTTAGACAGGTACTTATTTTGTACCCGGGGCAATGAAGTGTTAAGTGACTTGCCCAGAATCAAAAGGAGCTGCAGTGGGACTTGAACTTACAACCTCAGAGTGCTGAGGCTGCTGCTCTAACCACTAGGCTTCTCCTTCATAACATAGTAACAACAAAAAAGCATGCAGGCGCCTAGTAGTACGTATGTTTACGTGCTCAGTGGCATGTGACATCACATTGCAGAGGCGGCAGGTTGAAGGCAGGAAATTAAGGGTAAGTGCAATCTGGTTTAAGGGACTTGTAATAGAAGAAAGAAAGTCTAAGCAAAGCAAAACAATACATAGTAACATAGTAGATGACGGCAGATAAAGACTCGAATGATCCATCCAGTCTGCCCAACCTGATTCAATTTAAATTTTTTCTTCTTAGCTATTTCTGGGCAAGAATCCAAAGCTCTACCCGGTACTGTGCTTGGGTTCCAACTGCCAAAATCTCCGTTAAAACCTACTCCAGCCCATCTAAACCCACCCAGCCATTGAAGCCCTCTCCAGCCCATTCTCCCCCAAACGGCCATATACAGACACAGATCATGCAAGTCTGCCCATTACTGGCCTTAGTTCAATATTTAATATTATTTTCTGATTCTAGATCCTCTGTGTTCATCCCATGCTTCTTTGAACTCAGTCACCGTTTTCCTCTCCACCACCTCTCTCGGGAGTGCATTCCAAGCATCCACCACCCTCTCCGTAAAGTAGAATTTCCTAACATTGCCTTTGAATCTACCACCCCTCAACCTCAAATTATGTCCTCTGGTTTTACCATTTTCCTTTCTCTGGAAAAGATTTTGTTCTACGTTAATACCCTTCAAGTATTTGAACGTCTGAATCATATCTCCCCTGTCCCTCCTTTCCTCTAGGGTATACATATTCAGGGCTTCCAGTCTCTTCTCATACGTCTTCTGGCGAAAGCCTCCTATCATTTTCATCGCCCTCCTCTGGACCGCTTCAAGTCTTCTTACGTCCTTCGCCAGATACGGTCTTTAAAACTGAACACAATACTCCAAGTGAGGCCTTACCAATGACCTGTACAGGGGCATCAACACCTTCTTCCTTCTACTGCCTACGTCTCTCTTTATACAGCCCAGCATCCTTCTGGCGGCAGCCACTGCCTTGTCACACTGTTTTTTCACCTTTAGATCTTCGGACACTATCACCCAAAGGTCCCTCTCCCTGTCCGTGCATATCAGCTTCTCACCTCCCAGCATTTACGGTTCCTTCTGATTATTAATCCTCAAATGCAATACTCTGCATTTCTTTGCATTGAATTTTAGTTGCCAGGCATTAGACCATTCCTCTAACTTTTGCAGATCCTTTTTCATATTTTCCACATTTTCCATTCCCTCTTCAGTTTCACTAGTGGCCAGATCGGGAGCCCTTTCCAGCAGGGCACCTAGCATCATCTACACCCCTCCCCCGTTCCAGCAGGGGAGAGAACTACAGGAGGAGCAGCGCTGACGGTGCTCAGCACCAACTGCCAGTTTCACTAGTGGCCAGATCGGGAGCCCTTTCCAGCAGGGCACCTAGCATCATCTACACCCCTCCCCCATTCCAGCAGGGGAGAGCCGACAGAGGAGAGCTGCAGTCCGACGCTCAGATCAACGGTCGGTTTGGGAGCCTGTTCCAGCAGGGTACCCGACACCGTCTTCACTCCTCCCCCATTCCGAAGGGTCTACCTCTGAGGATCTCGCATCATGTGCGGCAGCGGTGGAGATTACCTTACCAGAGATGTCGCCTGTTCTTGGAGAAAACTCGGGTCCCAGATGATAGCCATCGGAACTGGGGTTGACTGCAGTTAAAGAATAGAATGGGAATGGTGGTTGAAGTGAATTGGGGTGGAGATGGAGGTGGGTATGGAGAGGGATAGGGATATGATGTATTCCGGAAAGGCATTTAAGATCTGGTGTTAAATGATCATAATAATTACAAGTCAAAGATCTTGATGCTTTTTTGGAGTGTGTTTCTGTTTCTCTCTATGCTTATTTTTATCTCTATTTTGTTTACTTTAATTATTATTTTAATTCTATCTTTAAATTATTCATTCATTACTTGTTGGAATATTTCATTTCTATCTATCTCTACCTCTGTCTTTTTATTTTATTTTTCATACTGTTTCTTCAGGTACTTTAGTTAGATTGTGAGCCTTTGGGACAGTTAGGGAATTTCCAAGTACCTATCTTATTTATTTAGTTTTTATTTATTGTATCTTTAATGCATCATTTTTGTAAACCGCTTAGAAACCTCACGGTTATTAGCGGTATATAAGAATTAAATTAAATTAAATTTATTCTGTTACAAATTTTGGTATCATCTGCAAAAAGGCACACTTTTCCTTTTAACCCTTCAGCAATGTCACTCACAAACATATTGAACAGGATTGGCCCCAGCACCGAACCCTGAGGGACTCCACTACTCACCTTTCCTACCTCCGAGCGATTTCCATTAACCACCACCCTCTGGCGTCTGTCCGACAGCCAGTTTCTAACCCAGTTCACCACTTTGGGTCCTAATTTCAGCTCTTCAAATTTGTTCAACAGCCTCCTATGAGGAACCGTATCAAATGCTTTGCTGAAATCTAAGTAAATTACATCTAGCATATGTCCTCGATCCAGCTCTCTGGTCACCCAATCAAAAAATTCAATCAGGTTCATTTGGCACGATTTACTTTTTGTAAAGCCATGTTGCCTCGGATCCTGTAACCCATTAGATTCAAGGAAGTACACTATCCTTTCTTTCAGCAACACTTCCATTATTTTTCCAACAACCGAAGTGAGGCTCACCGGCCTGTAATTTCCTGCTTCATCCCTGTGACCACTTTTGTGAATAGGGACCACATCCGCTCTCCTCCAATCTCCAGGAACCACTCCCATCTCCAGAGATTTGTTGAACAAGTCTTTAATAGGACCCGCCAGAACCTCTCTGAGCTCCCTCAGTATCCTGGGATGGATCCCGTCCGGTCCCATCGCTTTGTCCACCTTCAGTTTTTCAAGTTGCTCATAAACACTCTCCTCCATGAACGGCGCAGAATCTACTCCATTTTCTCGTGTAACTTTGCCAGACAATCTCGGTCCTTCTCCAGGATTTTCTTCTGTGAACACAGAACAGAAGTATTTATTTAGCACATTTGCTTTTTCCTCATCACTTTCCACATATCGGTTCCCAGCATCTTTTAGTGTAGCAATTCCATTTTTCATCTTCCTCCTTTCACTGATTATATCAAATTTTTGTCTCCCTTTTTTACATTTTTAGCCATTTGTTCTTCCACCTGTGCTTTCACCAGACGTATCTCTTGGCTTCTTTTAGTTTCACCCTGTAGTCCTTTCTGCACTCCTCTTCTTGGGTTTTTTTTATATTTCACGAACGCCAACTCTTTCGCCTTTATTTTCTCTGCCACTAGTTTGGAGAACCATATCAGCTTCCTTTTATCTCTTGTTTTTATTTATTTTTTTCACATAAAGGTCCATAGCCATTTTTATCGCTCCTTTCAGCTTAGACCACTGTCTTTCCACTTCTCTTATGTCCTCCCATCCTAACAGCTCTTTCTTCAGGTACTCTCCCATTGCATTAAAGTTCGTATGTTTGAAATCTAGGACTTTAAGTATCGTGCGGCTGCTCTCCACTTTAGCCGTCATATCAAACCAAACTGTTTGATGATCGCTACTTTCCAGGTGAGCACCCATTCAAACAGAGATACTCTCTCCACTTGTGAGGACCAGATCCAATATCGCTTTTTCCCTTGTCTGAGCAGAGCCTCTTGAAAGGCATCCACAATCTCCCTACTTCTTTCCGATTCTGCAGATGGAACATTCCAGTCCGCATCCGGCAGGTTGAAATCTCCCAACAGCAGCACCTCCTCTTTCCTTCCAAACTTTTGGATATCCACAATCAGATCCTTATCAATTTGCTGTGATTGAGTCAGAGGTCTGTAGACTACACCCATGTGGATAGAAGTTCCATCTTCTCTTTTCAGAGCGATCCATATCGCTTCTTCCTCTCCCCAGGTCCCTTGCATTTCAGTCGCTTGGATATTGATCTTTACATAGAGTGCTACTCCTCCACCTTTTTGACCATCTCTGTCCTTCCTAAAAAGATTATATGCCGATATGTTTGCATCCCATCCATGTGATTCACTGAACCATGTCTCTGTGATAGCGACAATATCTTGATCTGCCTCTAACATCAGGGCTTGCAGATCATGAACTTTGTTGTTTAGACTGCGAGCATTTGTGGTCATCACTTTCCAGCGGTAATCTCCTTTTTCGTATAAATTTTTGTTTCGTTTCACTTTCTGTTGCAATGCTAGGAAGTGAGTTTCTGATATTGTTTATGTTGCAATCTGTACTACCATCACATCTTTTCTTTTGCCGGGGTTGGTCTCTATAATTGTCCTTCATACATACACCACCCCCACCTTCTAGTTTAAATGCCTAGAAACATATTGTCTAAATTTCTCTGCAAGGTTTCTTTTTCCTGTTGTAGTAATATGTAGCCCATCAGTGCAATATAGCTTCTTGTCCTTCCATGTATTTCCCCATCCTCCTATGTACCTGAAGCCTTCTTGATGACACCAGGCTTTGAGCCATCTATTAAAGTCCTCTGTGTTTTTCACTCTTTGCTCTCCCTTTCCATATGCAGGCAGTATTTCAGAAAAAGCTAAAGTCTTTACAAAAGGTTTCAAGCCCTCACCAAGCTCCCGAAAAGCTTTCTGCGCTGCAAGTATAGAGTTGTTGGCCAGGTCATTTGTTTCCAGATGGATAACAACATCAATGTTAAAATCCTTAGTTTCTTCTTTAATTATAGTCAGTATTTGCCTGGAACTCCTGGTAGCTGAGGATCCTGGAAGACATTTTACTATTTTGGTCTCCTCGCCTTGTGTTCCAAGGTTAATGCCTTTGATGATGAAATCACCCAACAGTAATAGTTTTCTGTTTTTGGCTTTTTTATTTGTGCTTAGGGTGCGCTTGTTCTCTTGAGTTACCTTCATTGGTTCCAGTTCCACCTCCCTTCTGCTTTCTTGAGTATCGCACTGCACTAGTGGAGCGAAGGAATTCTGTAGAGGTAATATTAGTGAAGGTGGATGTTTCTGTGTTACATGTCTTAGTCTTCCTGAGCCTACTGTAACACATTTGTTCCTGGGCTGTTTTATTCTTTGAGGTAGAGGTGGTAAGTTGGTATGATTTTGTGGAGTGATGGAAGCTGATTTTATTGTATTCAATTCCTGTTTAAGTTTGCAGAGCTCCTCCTTAATACTAGCAAGTTGAAGACAGATGGGGCAAGCCTTAAGTCTCCAAATAGTGTGTCTTGGAATTAAAGCACCACAGTGATTGCATAGAATAAAGGTCATCTTGATTGGTTGTGAAGTGACTTGATTTGAGTAGTCCTGATTATTTGGGTCTCTAGATATGAACAGTAGTCCCTGGGGTGGGTGGGACTGTAAGTCTTACCCGTATTTCAAGGAAGAGGAAATAAGATTTAACAAAGGAAAGAGAAGGGTTTATTTTTTGTGTTTTTTTAAAGTAAGAAACAGGGAGGAGGAGAAGAGAAATTAAGCAGATATAATGCTGAAAAACAGTGAAAATAGCAGAATATGAAATGCTGAGTAACTTAGCTTTTAGAAGTTCACAGGGCAGACTTGTTCAATTAACATAATAACAAAAAAGCAAACTATTTTTATTAAACCAAAACCAATCTACATATCTTCAAGTAAAACAGAAACCACGTGTTTACATAATACCGGTATATATTTACCACTATTTCCTCAATTCCTCCCACCTGGATATCTCTATTAAGGAATTGCTTGTCCATCTCTGATGAAGCACAATTGAAAAGAGAGCAAAAGCCCTCATTCCTTGCATTCCATTTATAACCCCATCCTAAATCTCATCCTCATCTTACCCTCACTTCTCCTAGTCTACTTCCTTTAACTATTCTTAACTAAAGTATAATTACAAAACTAGAAAAATGACAAAAGCAGACACGGTAAAGAGTTATTGTAAAGCGTTTATTGAAGAATAATCAGATTAAAAGGCACCCAACATGCATGTATGAGCGGAGACTTATGTGACCGGAGGCTTTGTTTCGCCTTTTAAATCGTTCCATTTTTATCTTTGGTGAAATGACAATGATAAACATAACTGTCATTTCACCAAAGACCCTTGAAGCAGTCCTGCTGGGTGAAACAAAGCTGTGCTGGGTGTCTTTTTATCTGATTATTCTACAATAAAGGCCTCATAATAATTCTTTACCCTGTATGCTTCTTCGTCATCAATCCTATTGGGACTAGAGTATCGCTTGCCCATTTGTTTTCCAAGACTAGAAAAAATATCAGTGTACAAAAGTAATTAAGATAGGGGTTATATTTCACAAGGTATTCTTTTTTGGTTTTTTTTTGGGGGGAAGGGTTGTAATTATTCACCTGTTCTAAAGTTAGTGACAATCAGGTACAAGGTAGTCATCCTCCATTTTAGGGAATTGGAAGCTGAACATAACATAACATAAAACTCAGTTTCTAGACCACATAACCATAAAGTTTTATGCGGTTAACAAAAAATTAAATAATAAACTACAACTGAATATTGAAATAAGAGCAACAAAAAAATATAGAATGTTAATTACCCAAGAACCTATAGAACAGCCAAGTTTTCAATTGCCTTCTAAAATGTAAATAAGAAATGAAAGTCAATAGTAAATGCTTAAAATCCTTGTCCCAAGTTGCTGCCTAAAAGGAAAGAGCACGTTCATGAGATCTCCTGGAATGCTTTTGAGTTGAAACAAGGAAGGAATCAGCTAAGTAAGATGGTGCTTGACCTATAGAAACTTTATAATAAACACAACCCAACTTAAAAATAATGCATGCCTCAATAGGCAACCAGTTCAATTCTTGATAAAAAGGAGTGATGTGATCAAACTTTTTCTGGCCAAATATGAGTCTAACTGCAGCATTCTGAATAATCTGCAATCTAGAAAAAATTCTCTTTATGCCTTCTAAATAGACAATGTTGCAATAGTCCAGATAACTCAGCACCAGAGATTGAACCAATAATTTGAATGCTGAAATGTAAAAATAAACTCGGAGAGTATGCAATTTCCATAGCATATGAAAACCCTTCCATATACAGAGTCTACTTGGGTTCGCATGGTTAAGTTTTGATCGAGAGTCACACGTAGGTTTTTGATGGAAGAATGAATCAAGTACTGGGTAGCATTTAAAGTCAAAGAAGTCTGCAGATGGTTTTGTCGTGGCGAAGCAAAAAATAATTTTGTTTTCTCGGGGTTGAGCTTTAGTTTAAATTCCATTATCCACTCTACAATCATCATTGCATTTAAGAAAAACAGTTTAAATCAGGGGTGTGCAACCTGCGGCCCAAGGGCCACATGCGGCCCCGTGAAGTATTTTGTGTGGCCCCGATCGATGGTGATGCAGTGTTTTCCTCTGCTGCCCCCGGGTATTTACCGTCTTGCCGGCTCCCTCCTCTGTCTTGCTGCAGCGTTTGCACATTTGTGCAGCCCCAGAAACACTTTTTTGGCCAATGTGGCCCAGGGAAGCCAAAAGGATGGACACCCCTGGTTTAAATGGTGATACAGTGGGGATCACGATATTTACTAGGTAAACAGTTTCATAAGCTGAATGTAACTTTTTATACACTGATCCCTGATATATTTTTACTCATTACATAGTACCTTATATCTTTTTCTTTCAGGATGGTTTGAGAAGACTTTCAGGAAATGAATATGTATTTTCTAAAAGTAAGTTGTATATTTAGTTTTCAGAGAAATATAGTAGATTATTGTAGACAAAGAACTGTTGTCCCATTCAGTCTCTAAGTTATTCCTGTCTCGATATGTGAATTCCTGTATCTAGTTAGGACTTCTAGATATTTTGATGACAGTAGGATATACCCTACTTAATCAAGAACAAAGTTCCCCTTTTGCACTCCCATATGTTCACATCAAATTTAGTAACAATCTAACTAGCTTTTCAAATCCATAATGCTATGTACTAAACATTTTCTCCTTGTTATGTCTGCGATAGAAAAATGATTAATACCTAGGGTTCTTAGTGTGGCTGATGCTCAAATATCTATCCTTTTTGGCCTTTTTGGTTTTAATGAAGAGTACTCAGTCACTACCATTGTGCCTGTAGTGTATTGATTCAGTTGGTTCCTGGAGACTTCTTCAACTACCCTATGGCCTGCAGTATCACTAGGTCCTGTTTCTTATTTCCACCCTTTGCTTTTTCCATACCTCTTTCCAGGCTTCTTGTTGGCCTGCATACGTATACCTTATGACCCTGAGCAAGTCACTGAATTCTTCACTGTCCCAGGTACATTAGACAGATTGTGAACACACCAGGACAGATAAGGAAAATGCTTGAATACCTGTATGTAAACCGCTTTGAATGTGGTTATGTAACTACAAAAAGGCGGTATACAAGTCCCTATCCCTTATCCCCCACATTCAATTTTAGATAGGCATGTACAACATGCTTTATATATTAAAAATGCTTTAAGAAATTATCCCTTTAATGACTACAACATGGGAGAAACATGGGAGAAACAGAAAAGCGAAGTTACTTACCTGTAGCAGGTGTTATCTGAAGGTAGCAGACAGATATTCTCACGTGGGCAAAGTCATCCATGAAGTTCAGCATGGATGGTTAACAAGTGCACTGTCTCTTCAAAGTCTTGAAGACCGCCCGTATCGCGTATGTGTGAGTGCCTTACTGCCCACCAATGGCGTGTGAGACTGCCAGTTCAGTAAAAAAGCTAAGAAGCCAGCTAGGGAAGGTGGGAGAGTGGTGGGGATATCTGCCTGGTGGGGATATCTGCCTGGTGTCCTCGGATAACACCTGCTACAGGTAAGTAACTGCTTTATCCAAGGACAAGCAGGCAGTATATTCTCACAAGTGGGACTCCCTAGCTGCCAGGATCATGCCTTTGAAAAGAGGGTTATTGGGAATTTTCATGAGCCTGGCAAAACCAATAGGGTTGGAGGGAAGTTGGTGTTTAAATGGAGAATAAATTTTGGATAACTGTTTCACTGAAACCAACTGACTATATTATGTAAGATTCTCCAAACAGTAGCGAGATGCAAAGACATGGATAGAGGACCAGGTGGCTGCTTTACAAATGTCTTCAATAGGAATGTAATGTAGATAAGCTACTGAAGTGACCATTGCTCGAACTTTATGAGCATTGACATCCCCTGGAAGCATCGGCCCAGCCCGAACATAGCAAAAGGAGATACAGACTGTGAGCCATGTGGAGATGTTTCTTGTAGTAACTGGAGTTCCCAGTTCAGATCAAATGGCAGAAACATTTGAGTAGAAGTTCTGTAAGGTTTGATAAGATCCAAGTACTGAGCCAGAGAATGTTTACAGTCCAATATATGAAGTGTAGCTTCACCAGGATGAGAATGAGGCTCTAGAAAGATTGCTTTAGATGGGATTCCAAGCCAATTTTCAGGAGGAACTTTTGGATGAGTGCAAAGAACAACTCTGTCATGGTAGAAAGTTGTATCAGCATGCTTGTAGCTCACTGATGCAACATGCAAATGTGATTGCTATGAGAAATACCACTTTCTAAGAGAGATACTTAAGATGTGAAGTTGGTAGTGGTTCAAACGGATGCTTCATCAGATGTGAAAGTACTCCATTAAGATGCCACGGCACCAGTGGGGGCTTGAGGGGTGGTTTTGGTATTGCTAAATCCTTTCATGAATTTAGATACCAGAGGATGGAGAGAAAATTAATTTTTGTCTGTTGATGCATGGAAAGCACTAATAACGCTGAGGTGACCTTTTACTGAAGATGGTCCTTTACTGAAGAAGGTCTTCTGGAAGCTTCAATGATAGTTAATACTGGTATTGAAAATGCAGAGTCATCTAATGGTTTGGAGAGAGATACCACACTGTGAGTGTTAACAAACACAGATTGTGATGGAGAAGAGAACCCTCATTCTGGGTTAGCAAGGTTGTAAAGATTGGTAGCATGATGGGTTCCCTGCTGTTGAATTGCAAGAGGAGATCCCAAGGCTGACACTGCCACCAAGGTACTATGAGAATCATGGTGACTTGGTCCTGATGCATCTTGAGGAGAGACTCTCTTGGAGGATGGCAAAGTTTGAAGTGGAAGATGAGATATACTGGCTATACTCTCTAGAAGTAAGTAAAGAAAACCTGCTGCTTTTAAGACTGACTTGGTGCAGAAGTTTTCTGCTCCCTTTGTTACCTAGGGCAACTTTGAGTCACTGTGCGAGTAACCGCAGAAGGCTGGCAATACTACTGCTTTGAGTAGTACGTAGAGTGCCTCGAGAAGCTAGAATATCTTCTTGGTGATTGAGACTGGTGAGACTTTGAAGAAGACAAAGTCATGCAGTTTGTATGTTTCTTGATTTTTTTTGAGAGGCCTCCTTTATACGATCTCCAAATAAATCATCCCCTAAATATGGAATGTTAGAGAGATGGTCCTGAGATTGGCATCTAGATCAGAGTCAAAACCAGGCCTGTATGTGCATCGCTATTGAGAGAGCAGAGGCACTAGAGGTGATGTCAGATGCATCAAATGTAGAACGCACCATGTGGGCAAAACTGAAAGAAGTTATTGTAAGGTGACAGACCTTTTTGTGAGGCAAGTAAATAAACGTAAGAGGAAAAGACTGCTTTGGTGCTCAAAAGTAGTAGCTGTCAATGTAAGGATTAAAAGGTTCGCTTTCATAAACTACAAAAGATCACAGAAAAAGGAAGACAGGCAAAAATATGAGGAAAAGTTAAAGGCTGGTTGAGTAGTCAGGAAAGCAAAGATGCAAATGGAAGAAAAAATAGCTGACATGGTAAAACGAGTAGACAAGACATTTTTTAGATATATTAGTGATAAGAAGAAGTGCAAAAGTGGCATTGTGAGACTCAAAAGTGAAGGGGAGAAATATGTAGAAGCTGATAAAGAAAAGGCTGAATTGCTTAACAAATATTTATGTTCTAAAGCGCTGGGAGACGTTTAAATACTTACATGGCGTAACTGCGCACAGGTTGAGTCTCTTTAATTTGAACAGAAGCTCTGAAATGAGAGTGCATAGGAGGAAGTTAAGAGATGATAGGCTCAGGAGTAATCTACAGAAATGCTTCTTTACAGAAAGGGTGATAGATGCATGGAGCAGTCTCCCAGAATAGGTGGTGGAGACAAAGGCTGTGTCTGAATTTAAAAACAAGCAAACCAAAAATTGACCCTGGGTACTCCACAGATCCAAGTAACAGATGAAAACAAAAACAACTGTGGAGAAGATATCCAAGATGCAGGCTTTATTGAAGATACAATCTTTTAATCCACCTGATAAAATGTCTAGGACCCAAAGAATGGGAACTAAGAACCCAACATGGTCCGTGTTTCGACTATCCTGTCTTCCTCAGGGATCCTATGAATAAAAGTTGAATAAAATATGGCTTGAGATAATGTTATAAATGTGGTTTGTTTGTGAATAAAATGTATAGTGAGTGGTGATTAATTTACCAAGTCAAAAAATGACTGGTGTCAAGAAAATATCTATTGAAAAATGTGAAGGTGACTGAATAAAAAGTGTGTATAGGAATCAAACCTGATGGTAATCTAGTGAACTTACATTTGATGTTGTGAGGGGAACATAAGAAGTGGAGAAAGCCCTTCCAGTGAACAATGTGATGGGTATCTACATCATGCCGTAGAGGAAGGAAAAACTAAATAAACAGAATGATGGCATGATGTAGATACCCATCACATTGTTCACTAGAAGAGCTCCATTTCTTATATTCCCCTCACAATATCAAATGTAAGTTCAATAGATATTTTCTTGACACCAGTCATCTTTTGACTTGCTAAGATGCAAGATCAAAGGACTGCAATATGTTGAAGTTACAAGTAAATGCTGTCAGCCTGAAAACAGGTTGAGGCCTGAACAAAGAAGCGTGTAAAAAGTAACAAAAATATTTTTCTGGAAGGCACAAAAAGATGTCTAAAATATACGCACAATATATACCTATAAAATAGATATCTAAAAAAGACCTTTTTTAAAATGTAGTTTGACTTGCTCAGAGGAAGAAAAAGAGATTGTCTCAGCTCTGCAGAAAACTAAGAACTGGTGGTCATTGGATGGAAAGGCACTCGCGCATGCACAGTGTGAGTGGTCTTCAAGACTTTCAAGTGACAAATGCATTTGTTGACTGTCCATGCCAGGCTCCGTGGATGACATCACCCACATGTGAGAATATATTGCCTGCTTGTCCTTGGATAATATATACTTCAAAAGGGTTGAATAAAACTGTAATATATTTTATAATAAAAGATCTCCAATTACATTTGACAGATATGCACCACAGCCATAGTCACCTTTCAGTGCCAATAACTATAAATGACATTCCACCTCGGATAGCACAGTTGCTTGATAATGAAGAAAGCTGGGACTTTAATATTTTTGAATTGGAAGCTATTACACATAAAAGGTAAGCGTCTGTTTTCTCTGTGTCATACTTGGTTAATTTTGCTCTAGAACTCTGCATCCCTCTTTTAAAAAGCAGTTTCTTCTGTGTGGTCTTTGTAGAAATGAAGATTAATAACTAAATGAAGATTAATAACTAAAAAATAAAACAATCAAAATAAGGTGGTAACCCTTTAATTTAATTTAATGCGCCCAGGCAGAAACAGGAAGCTGCGTCAGAGGAGAAGCTTTGGGCAAGCAGCACTGCTTGGAAAATTACAGTTGCTGTTGCCTATCTTACCCGCGTTCCTTGCTTATCTTACTTTCCGTCGATGGAGGAGGGGGTCCATTGCCGATCAGTCTGTCAAAAGGGGGGGTGCGTTGCCGATCGATGTATTTTTGGGGGGGGCATCGCCGTTTGAAAAAAATCAGAGTGAAAAGTGAGTAATGAGATGGGCCTAGGATGGAGGGAGAGAGAGAAGGACAGATGATGGATGTGGGAAGAAAGAGGTAGGGAAGGGCAGATGATGTAAGTGGGGAGAAGGGAGACAGAAGGGAGCAGGGCAGATGATTGATGTGGGAAGAAAGGGGCAGGGCAAATGATGGAAGTGAGGAGAAGGGAGAGAAAAGGGAGTAGGGCAGATGATTGATGTGGGATTGAGGGGGATCCGTTGCCGATCGATGCGTCGATGGGGGTGGCCGCGTTGCCGATCGATGCTGGGGGGAGGCCATCGCCGTTTGAAAAAAAAAAAAAAATTTCCGTTGATGCCCTCCTTCATCGGGCCCCCCTGACAATTTTGGGCTCTAGGCACGTACCTACTGGACCTATTCTTTAATCCGGCTCTGATCTCCCTTGCTGTAGCTGGTGGGGATCCCCAAGCCTCACCAACTGACAGTCACCTCAGGTCCAGTGACCAGAACTTTCCAAGTTCTGTAGCTGGCAACAACATTGCAGAGCGGTTGATGCTGCCTTTCCTCCTCCCCACTCCCGCTTGGCTTTCATGCATGCATGAAAGCAGTGGCAGCTTCAGGATATTGCCATTGGCTGTAAATCTTGGAGATTTCTGGTTGCCGGACTGGAGGAAGATGTCTTCAGTTGGTAGGGCTTGAGAATCTCCACTAGCTCAAGTATTTATATATTGCACTTTGGCCAAGAGAAATTTTGGTGCCCATCTACTAATTTTGGACTCCAGTCCCTCTACCAAATCAGCTGTATGAATATGCCACTGAACACAATATAAAAATAATGTGGTGCACATACCCCAAAGCTAACATATTCCTGTTAATAAAATCAGAATAAACAATTTGTTCTACCTTGTCTGGACATTTTAGTTTTCCATCATCTTGGTCCCTATCTATTACTAATTCTCTTTCCTATGTCTGCTGTTCATTTTTTTTCTCCTCTTCTCTCTCATTACATTCCATCCTTATGCCTGTCTCCAACATATTGATTTTTCCTTCTCAGCTTTCCTGACTTTTTCTTTTCTGCCTCTGTTCACTCAAATCTTCTTTTTAACCTTTGATCTCCCTCTCAATTCTCCTTCTCCTCTCAGTCCCTAGCTCTCCCATTTCCCATCTCACTCCTTTCCTAGCCTCCTATTTCACTTTCTCTCCTCCACCCCATATCCAACAATTTTTCCTCTCTCCTCTCCATCCCTCCTGTCCCCCTGTGTAACAACTTTCCATCCCTTCCTCAGTCTCATTCCCCTGTGTAGCAGCTTTCCATTCCTCCCTCAATCCCATCCCCCTGTGTAGCAATTTTCCATCACTCCCTTTCATACCCCTGTGCAGCACCTCCCAACCGACCCCACCACCATGAGATTTGACATACCTTTGGGCCTCCAATAGCAGCAGCGGTGGTGGTAGCTATTTGTTAGATGCAGTGCTGCAAACAGGCTTTTTGCAGCCTGCTCTACTAGGGTATCTATTTGCCGTGTCATCAGTGACATCATCAGTGATGCAGAAGAGGGAAGGCCACAAGCAGCCTGTTCAGAGCACTGCCTCTAATGGCCCACAACCACAGCTGCTGCTGCTTTAGGTTCAAACAATTTTTATTGATGCAAACACAGCAAATACAACACCAGCGCACCGCAAAGGTGCACAGTACAAATAATAATGCATCATATACAATAATAGAACAAGCATATACAATAAAAGAGTAACATCAACTAAACTCCCTCCCCTTACTTCTCTACATAGGGCAAGTGAGATTAATGAGGGTGGAAAGGTACTCCAAAGCCCTGTACTCTTATGAACCCCAAAAATGTCACACCACCCCTTCCCCCCACCTGAACCACTTATCCTATCTTTGACTAATTGCCAGAACCAAGAGGCAGGTACGGAGGTATGTCAGTTCCCGGAACATGACGCCAATGCGGACGCTGACCTCCGGAGCACCCCCTTATGGTCTGCACCACTGTTTAAGTGAATCATAAAAGAAACGTAGTAAATGATGGCAGATAAAGACCCAAATGGTCCAGCAAGTCTGCCCAACCATACATGCTCCATAAATTAATCATTTAATTTAAATGGTCTTTTTTCTTAGATATTTCTGGGCCAGAAACCCAGAGCCTTGCCCAGTAGTGTGCTTAGGTTCTATTTTCTGGAGTCTCCGTCAAAAGCTCACTCCAGCCCACCTTAACCATCTCAGCCATCAAAGCCCTTCCCATCCCATCCTCAACTGAATGTCCATAGACAGGCCTTAGTTCCTTCAATATATACCCATTATTTTCTGAATAGAGATCTCTGTGTTCATCTCATGCTTGTTTGAACTCTGTCACCATTTTCCTCTCCACCACCTTCCTCGGGAGCGCATTCCATGCATCAACTACTCTCTTCGTAAAGAAGAATTTCCTAACATTACTCTTGAGTCTACCA
Organism: Geotrypetes seraphini; assembly: GCF_902459505.1. Taxonomy (NCBI): domain Eukaryota; kingdom Metazoa; phylum Chordata; class Amphibia; order Gymnophiona; family Dermophiidae; genus Geotrypetes; species Geotrypetes seraphini. The sequence continues at coordinate 30,848,903 of NC_047084.1, forward strand.
CCCCTCAACCTCAAACTATGCCCTCTGGTTTTACTATTTTCCTTTATCTGGGAAAGATTTTGTTCTATGTTAATACCTTTCAAGTATTTGAACGTTTGAATCATATCTCCCCTATCCCTCCTTTCCTCTAGGATATTAAGAACATAATAATTGCCGCTGTTGGGTCAGACCAGTGGTCCATCATGCCCAGCAGTCCGCTCAAGCGGTGGCCCTTAGGTCAAAGAGCAGTGCCTTGAGTCTAGCCTTACCTGCGTACATTCTGTTTCAGGGCTTCCAGTCTCTCCTCATACGTCTTCTGGCACAAATCTTATACCATTTTTGTCGCCTTTCTCTGGACCACTTCAAGTTTTCTTATGTCCTTTGCCAGATATGGTCTCCAAAATTGAACACAGTAGTCCAAGTGGGGCCTCACCATCTACCTGTACAGGGGCATCAACACCTTCTTTCTTCTACTGGTTGCACCTCTTTTTATACATGTTTCCAATAACCAGGGACAATGTAACAATGAGAGTCAGAAAAATAGCTAGACTGCAATTGAAGAGACTGACTCAAGTCAATTAAACCTCCAAAAAGAAGGACTCGTATGTACTCAAACTTAGCTCAGAGGCATGTAACTCTGAAGAGAGGGAGGTAACCCTCTTTTTATACAGCCTAGCATCCTTCTGGCAACAGCCACTGTCGTGTTACACTGTTTCTTTGCCTTTAGCTGTTTGGACACTATCACTCCAAGGTCCCTCTCCCTATCCCTGCATATCAGCCTCTCACCTCCCAGCACATATGGCGCCTTCTGATTTGTAATCCCCAAATGCATTACTCTACACTTCTTTGCACTGAATTTTAGTTCACACATTCAAAATCACCTTGTATTTTTTACTAATAAATATCCATAAATATTAAATATATGTGTGTGAAAAGCTCAAATTGAATTTTGGTTGCCAGATATTAGACCATTCCTCTAGCTTTTGCAGATTCTTTTTCATGTTTTCCACTCCTTCCTTGGTGTCTAAAAGGCAAACTTTTCCTTCTAACTTTTCGGCAATGTCACTCGCAAACATATTGAACAGGATCGGCCCCAGCACCGATCCCTGAGGGACTCCACTACTCACCTTTACCTTCTCCGAGTGAATACCATTAACCACCACCCTCTGGCGTCTGTCCGTCAACCAGATTCTAGTCCAGTTCATCACTTTTGAGTCCTAACTTCAGCCCGTCAAGTTTGTTCAAGAGTCTTCCAATGATAGTCTGAAGGGGAATAGGTGGGAAGGAGAAGAGAGGAAATAGGGAGAAATAGGTGATCAGAAGCTTATACCAAAAGATATGAGGTGTTAACTTCTATATTGGACTAGATTACAGCAAATGTAACTTCTCTGCAATTTGTAACCTAGCTGAAAAAATAACTTCACCGTAAATGTAGCGTCGCTGAAAATGTAAATTTGCTATACCATTAAAAAAAAAAAAAAATTATAACTTCACTGTAAATGTACAGTCTCTTCATCTGTTAACCGCATAGAACTTCCATGGTAATGCGGTATACAAAAATAAAGTTGTTGTTATTATTATTATTAGATTGATATTATTATTATTAGATTGTTATGTTTAATTGTATTGTACAAACAGCATTAGTATTGTATCTGGTTTTTGAATGTTCTAATGTGTAGTTATTAGGTGTTTCATTGGTGTTACACTGACTTCGTATCATGTTGTTTTCCATGCTATAGTAACTTTTGTATTGTAGTTGCAGTTATCATATTTCTGTTCTATGATTGTTCTACAGTTCTGTTAAATGTATATATTTCTGATAGTGTTTCATATTAGTCCTAGGTTTGTTTGCTGTTTCCAGTACCGTATTTTCACGCAAATAACGCGCACCCGTATAAAACGCGCACACGGGTATAGCGCGCAGAAATCACGATGATATGTACAAAAACTTTGGTATACCGCGCTCACGGGTATACCGCGCATGCTGCCCGACGCTCCTTTCGCCCGCCCTGACTTTCCGTGCGCTGTCCCGACTCTCCGTTCACCCCCCCTGACTTCCGTGCACTGTCCCCCCTTGAAGGTCTGTCCCCATCCTGAAAGCCTGATGCCCCCCCCCGACGTCCGATACATCCCTCCCCCCCGAAGGACCGCCGACTCCCCAACAATATCGGGCCAGGAGGGAGCCCAAATCCTCCTGGCCACGGCGACCCCCTAACCCCACCCCGCACTACATTACGGGCAGGAGGGATCCCAGGCCCTCCTGCCCTCGACGCAAACCCCCCTCCCCCCAACGACCGCCCCCCCCCCCCAAGAACCTCCGACCGCCCCCCAGCCGACCCGCGACCCCCACGACCCCCCCACCCCCCTTCCCCGTACCTTTGGTAGTTGGGCCAGAAGGGAGCCCAAACCCTCCTGGCCACGGCGATCCCCTAACCCCACCCCGCACTACATTACGGGCAGGAGGGATCCCAGGCCCTCCTGCCCTCGACGCAAACCCCCCTCCCCCCCAACGACCGCCCCCCCCAAGAACCTCCGACCGCCCCCCCAGCCGACCCGCGACCCCCCTGGCGACCCCCACGACCCCCCCCCCCCCCTTCCCCGTACCTTTGGTAGTTGGCCGGACAGACGGGAGCCAAACCCGCCTGTCCGGCAGGCAGCCAACGAAGGAATGAGACCGGATTGGCCCATCCATCCTAAAGCTCCGCCTACTGGTGGGGCCTAAGGCGCGTGGGCCAATCAGAATAGGCCCTGGAGCCTTAGGTCCCACCTGGGGGCGCGGCCTGAGGCACATGGTCGGGTTGGGCCCATGTGCCTCAGGCCGCGCCCCCAGGTGGGACCTAAGGCTCCAGGGCCTATTCTGATTGGCCCACGCGCCTTAGGCCCCACCAGTAGGCGGAGCTTTAGGATGGATGGGCCAATCCGGTCTCATTCCTTCGTTGGCTGCCTGCCGGACAGGCGGGTTTGGCTCCCGTCTGTCCGGCCAACTACCAAAGGTACGGGGAAGGGGGGTGGGGGGGTCGTGGGGGTCGCCAGGGGGATCGCGGGTCGGCTGGGGGGCGGTCAGAGGTTCTTGGGGGGGGCGGTCGTTGGGGGGGAGGGGGGTTTGCGTCGAGGGCAGGAGGGCCTGGGATCCCTCCTGCCCGTAATGTAGTGCGGGGTGGGGTTAGGGGGTCGCCGTGGCCAGGAGGGTTTGGGCTCCCTTCTGGCCCGATATTGTCGGGAAGTCGGCGGTCCTTCGGGGTGGGGGTGCGAGTGGTCCTGCCGGGGGGGGGGGGGATGTATCGGACGTCGGGGAGGCGGCCGGGCAAGAGGGCTTGGGCTCCCTCTTGCTCCGATCGTGGGTGCGGGTGGGAGCGCGTGCGAGCGGTCGTTCGGGGTGGGGGTGAGGGTGCGAGCGGTCTGGCCAGGAGGGTTTGGGCTCCCTTCTGGCCCGATATTGTCGGGAAGTCGGCGGTCCTTCGGGGTGGGGGTGCGAGTGGTCCTGCCGGGGGGGGGGATGTATCGGACGTCGGGGAGTCGGCCGGGCAAGAGGGCTTGGGCTCCCTCTTGCTCCGATCGTGGATGCGGGTGCGGGTGGGAGCGCGTGCGAGCGGTCGTTCGGGGTGGGGGTGCGAGCGGTCCTGCTGGGGGGGTGAATCGGGCGTCGGGCGGGGTGGGAACTATGTTTTAAAACTTTTGTATACCGCGCTCACGCATATACCGCGCGAGGGGTATGCGCGGTAGGTAAAAACGCGTATAACGCGCGCGTTATATGCGTGAAAATACGGTATTCCTCATTGATTCTTATTTATGCTTATGTTTGGTCATTTTGCTGTTATTATACTGTTAACAGAATTGTAAGTTTTTATATTAAACTGTACCTGTTGTATGCCACCTTGAGTGAATATCTTCATAAAAGCAGTTAATAAATCCCAATAAATACAATAAATAATATATTTTTTAATGAGCATGCAAAAGTTAAAACCTCTTCCTCAGATCAGGACAAATTGTCCTGCTAGAGGACTATTGTGGTAGCAGCTTAAGATATATTAGACCAGACTCAAACTGATGGTTAAACGCAGGAAAACTCATTGTTGGCAGGAAATTGTATTTTGTTGCATCAAAGGAAGGATAACCTTCTTCCTTTACATAGCTGTGAATTGCTTTCTATGATCTTTTGGTAATGGAGAGAACATCTGCAAACTGGCTTTATATAATTGATGCTAGGGACCCCCTTTCTGAAGGTATGGGGGGCCATACTTGGACTCCATATAACAGAGGGCATGTAGTTTGGTCCTGAATGCATGAGGTGGGGGTGGAGTTAAGGTTATATTGTCTTGAATGTTTGTATGGAAGTATAACTGTGAATAGGCTGCTCATCTCTACTATGGAGAAGGGGAGAAAAAGTGGACTGGGGTTTTCTTGCATCAGTTATTGCAAGAGAGCCCCAGGTTATCCCTGCAGATAATGATGGTGGGATGGACATGCTACAGAAGTAATATGCACTATTCCTTATCTGGTTTGGGTTTAATAAAAAAATATGTAAATTAAAATCATCTTTCTCTAGGGAGTTAAAAAAGGAACCAATAACAACTGAATAGACATTAATGTATCTATAATAATAAAACATAAAGCACGCATGCCCACTCGCACCACGTGTTCCCTGAGATCTGATCTGTCGAAATGTGGCCGGCGAGAGTTCATAGGACTCCAGGACCCGTGGAGTGGCGGCTGCCCGGAGGAGGGTTGTCGGCAGAGAGCAGACGCCGGCGAAAAGGGCTAAGAAGCTGGTGGGAGCACAGAAAGCCTGCAAGGCATCGGGCCCACCTACTCTCCACCTCGCGCCTCTCTCCCTCAGCCTCGATACGGACAAAGTTTATTTCTTGGTTCAAAGCCGCCGCCGCGGCTCCTCTCTCTATCCCCGCCTGCATCGGAAGCCTTCTCTGACGCAGGTGCGGCTTGAGAGAGGAGCCGCACTGGCAGCTTTGAACTAAAAAATAAACTTTGTCCTTCAGCAAAAAACTTCCGTTGAGAGGTGCAAGCGCAGAGCGCGCTTCACCCCAACATACGACCTCGCCGGCTGTGGACTGTGCCTTTGCTGCTGTGCTTTTCGGTAGGCCTCCAAGCCGTGGCTCCTTCCCCCTGTCCCCGCCCCTATCCTTCATGGCTGCGGAAGAGAATGGAGTGTGGGGCTTGGTGGAAGTTTGTGTCTGGGTTGCAGGATGGTAAAGCTGTAGAGCTGGCAACAGGTACACATGCATGCCTTTTTTCCCTCTCCTGGCCAAGACCCTGTAGATTAATGGCGGGCCTGATAATAGAGAGACAGGGGAAGAGGTACTGATGGACAGGGGAGGCAGAAAAAGGAAGGGAGGCCTACTGCTGGACAGGGGGAACAGGGATGGACATGGGAAGAGGTGCTAATGAATAGGGGGCTGCAGAAAAAGGAAGGGAGGCCTACTGCTGGACAGGGGGAACAGGGATGGACATGGGAAGAGGTGCTAATGAATAGGGGGCTGCAGAAAAAGGAAGGGAGGCCTACTGCTGGACAGGGGGAGCAGGAAAGAGGTGATCATAGACAGGGGGAGGTAAAACAAAAGGAGAAGAGCTGCTGCTGGATAAGGGGAGCAGTGAAGGGGTGGTGGTGGAAAAAAAAAAAAGACAGAAAGAAAGAAAGACAAATACAGAAAGCGGCTAAGGAGAGAGAGAGAAAAAGAAATAAAGGCAGACACACACGCATATATTCTAGCACCCATTAATGTAACGGGCTATAACACTAGTTTAAAGTATATTTTTTTATTTAAGGAGAAATGAAAGAATAAAAATGTTTCAAAATGATTTATGCTTCTTAGCTGAGTGTTACATTTTTCTGTTTTTAAATTCTTGCAGGCCACTGGTTTATCTTGGTTTAAAAATTTTTGCTCGATTTGATGTGTGTGGATTTTTGAACTGCTCAGAAGCTACACTTCGATCGTGGCTTCAGGTGGTTGAAGTTAATTACCATGCTTCCAACTCTTATCACAATTCCACCCATGCTGCTGATGTCCTACATGCTACTGCATTTTTTCTTGGACAGCAAAGAGTTAAGGTACTGTACATATATTGAGTTCTTTTGTTAAAACAACTGAATATAAGAAAACCACAAGAAAACCAATTTGTCCATTTACAAGTTTCAGCTAAAGACAGTTTACAGACAATTCCACAAAAGTTTAATTTGAGAATATTTAAAAGCTAATTGTGGAGTATAAGTTATGAGATAAAATAAAAATTTATATATAGCTGTTTCTCATTTCATTATTACTTCCATTTGGGGGTTTTAACTATAAATTTGCTATCTGTAAGTCACATGCTCCATGACTGATCATTTCTTTACTGTGAAGGGATTTACAATAAAATTTGTATTAATGTGTGTGTGTATATATATATATATATATATAGATAGATAGATAGATAGATAGATGTAGCAAGGGATTTAATCTTCTTTCTTTATAGTGATCACACCACCATCATGGCCTCAGTGAGGCTGGCTACAGGGTGTTATGCAGGTTTTCATTCTTTTGTTCAATCTGCAGCCAAAAAGAGGCTAATAAATAATCTTTATGGCTTGGCAGTAAACACTGCTACATTGGAGGCTTCTTTTACAAAGCTGTGGTAGCAATACTGCCTTGGTAAATACACCAAAACCCATTCAATTCCTATGGGCTTCGGTGCATTTATTGTGGCAGCATTACTACCACAGCCTTGTGAAAGGGGCCCTTGTGTGTGTCTCTCTAATCATAAAAATGATTCCTGTCGCAAGCAGGAATGAGAAAAAACAAAGAAGGCAACCAAGTCACATCAAGGTCTGCGTGGGGGAAGCCCACAGTGCCAAACTTGTCTCACAACTTATAAGCCAAATACAGTGTAACAAGTCAAAAGAGCATGACACACTGTATAATGTTGTAGGGCGCTCTCAGTGTGAACCCTCAGTGATAGGAGCACAGCTCCGACACTTCACTTCTGGGTCAAGGCAATAAACCTCTACCCACACACCATCATCGAGCGCCCTGTGTGTGCAAGAATCAAAGCAATCAACAATCAAGGTGAGTAAATAAAACTCAACACAACACAAGCAAGCAACCTGAGCGACCCCCACACAAACCCTGCCAGCCGAACCCCCTCAAAAAGCACGCACAAAATCACAACGAAATCAAAAACCATGCCAAAAAGTGAAGAACATATCCAAAAGTAAACAATACTTATCCAAAACTGTCACACCGACGGAAAAACCGCGCCAGGAGGAAAGGTTCAACCGTGCTGGTTTTGGGAGGAGCCCTTCTTCAGGAACCTGGCCTCCAACAGAACACGAGCAGAGAGGACGGCTAGAGGGCGGGGTGCCCGGGAGGGAGAGCACACCAGCTAAAACAGATCTACAGGTGACATCATGCACGAACCAACCAATCATGCTGTGCCAGCACTCAACACAAACATAACTACAAAAAGGAACAGAAAAAGAAAGAGGGAGGGAACAAAGAACACCCACCAATAGAAACACCACAATCAGAGCAAGCAGGAATGAGTCAGGCACACAAGTGGGTGATGTCATTTGACAGTGCCAGAATAGAACTGCTGTCCCAGAGCTCAGATCTGAGTGTAAAGTTCTGAGCACATGTAGCCTTTTCCATGAGCTGCAGTCTCCCAAGTTCTTTGGTTTTGTTTTTTTCTGCTTTACGAAACTGATATGAAACAAAGCTCTCCCATAGAACCTTTAAATTGCTATTCTTCAATGTTGTTTTCATGATTCCCCTTCTTTATTTTCCTAGGGGGAAAAAAATGAAAACAGTAGTAATGTCAATGTTGGGTTTTAGACCTTGTCTGAAATGCAATAGAAAGATCTAGAATTTCAACATACACAAGTGCCTTTTATGCTTGCGTCCTGAACATGATCACAGAGTGTAAATATTTATTAATTTGGTTTTATATCCCACTCTCCCAGAAGAGCTCAGTTTACATATATGATAAAGCATTTTTACACAAAATGATGGCAAAACATAGCATGGCAAAAATGGCAAAACATAATATAACAAAACATGGTATGGTGAGCATAGTATTACATGCATGGCAAAAATAGTAAGGCAAGCATAGCATGATGAAACCTAGCATGGTAGACATAGTATGGAAAACATAGTGTGATAGATACAATGTATAGTATAATATAATATCACAGAAATGGTGACAGTATGACAGAGTATGGCAAAGCATAAATATTGTGCTCTAATATCACCATGAGCATAGAGATATTGTCTGAATCACCTTAGAGAACATTTAAAGTTGAGAAAAAGCCATTCCTTGGAATATTATACACAAAGAATTCCTTTGTAAAGAAGATTTCTACTTTTGGGCATACTAGTTGAGAATCTTCCATGGAAAGGTCACCTTAATGGTCTGTGATGGTAAAAACACATTGAGGGCATGTTACATCAGACCCTTTAGGGGGAAAGCAGCACTTTAGAAGCATTTCCTGCCTTTGTGGTACCAATTTTTTTGTCGGGCTGTGTGGTCTGAGGAAATACTGCCTGCATCCTCCTAACACCAGACTGAAAGCCGCCAAACTCTTGGCAAAACTCTGGATGTTTGTGGCTGTGTTGACGGGTTTGAATGTAAGTCTTTTATTGTGCTGGCTCACCTGTAGAAGGATGGTGCTGACAGTTGAACACAACCAAGTATGCTAACCTTTTTGCAGTGGGAGAATATATCACCCACAAGCAAGACATATGAAACTCTGTTCTCCACTCCAAAGTGTGCATATCTTTTCTTTTTTTTTTTTTAGTTCATTAATTTTATTGAATATTATAAGTAATATACAGAAAGCAGTTCAAATACTTAAAAATTGAATAAGAAATAGTGATTTAGAAACAAAAGAAACCATAATTGCTGTTATTTGCATATAGTAGATTAGTAAGAAGAATTCAGAGTATTTGAAACTGCTAAGAAAAGAAATAGAAAGGATAGAAAAGCAGAGAAGATGAATTGAAATAAAAAAGAAAAAAGAGAGATAAAGAAAGAGAGAGAGAAAGAGAGAGAGGCAGAAGTGTCTACAAGGCAGAATGAACATATGAATCTAAGAATGACCAAGGTGATTTATTTCGCACCAAATTTGTAGATAAACGAGATATCGTGTTCTTTTCATATGCATATGATTCGAATTTGTGGTACATGCTTAAGGAGTTCCACCAAAAGGTGTAGTCTAGTAGTGTGGGTGACTTCCAATTTTTCAAAATGTGCATAAGAGCTGTCACAATCATGGTGTCAATAAGTTTAGGAGGACAGTTTGATAGTGCGAAACAAGGGTGTTGAGAACGAAGGATTATAATGTCTATGGAAATAGCTTCTGAACATTTGGTAATAGATTTTATGGTGTCCCAGATACGAGTCCAAAAGGAATGAACCATAGTGCAGTGAAGAAGCATGTGATCAAGAGTTCCAGGCTTTTTCAAACAGTTCCAACAGGTAGGGTCTTGTTTCAGTTTCGCTTTCCACCTTCGAAATGGAGTCCATACTGCATTCCACATAACAAAGAACATTGATTGCGAAACTCTTGAGGATAATAGAGGGCGATTTGTAGATGACCAGAAGAGTTCCCAATCTATTTCAGAAAGCGTGGTCTTTAGGATAGAGCCCCAATGGTTCATGGATTGAGGTGTAAAGGTGAAGGTGTGATCTCTTAAGATGCTATAAAAAAGAGATATCGCCCTACCTTTCAGTAAAGCCAAAGTAGACCAGTGACGAATAGTTTGTTGAGAGGTCATAAAGTCAGGGCGCATTTGTACATTAGCTAGTATTTCAGTAAGCGTAAGCCATTGGGGATATATAGAGGATGGGAGTGAGTTTACAGAACAAAAAGTATCAAATGGGATAAATGAAGTGGAGGAGATCAATTGATGAACAAACCACACCCCTGCCCGTTGCCACCTCTTCCATGAAAGGGATCTACCCTTATTTTGAATTTTAGAATTATTCCAAAGGGACATAAGTGGGCCTTCAGCAACAGAGATCTCAGCCGCTGCATCTAATAGTTGAAAAGCATGTTGCGTTGCACTCAACAAAGAATATTTTCTCAAGTGTCTAGGTATCGACACTGTAAGGAAGCAAGAGATGTGTAGTGGTGCACATAAAAAGCATTCCATTTCAAACCATGCTGGTTTATCCTGTGGATATGAGTCAACAATCCAGTGAGCTCCGTATTTGGCTAAGGAGGCGATGTAGTAATAATAAAAATCAGGTAAATTTAAGCCACCATTAATCTTAGAGGCCTTCAGCTTGGCGAGAGCAATACGAGGTTTTTTCTTGTTCCAAATAAATTCAGTAATTTTCATATTAAGCCAATGAAAGAATGATTTATGGCAGAGAAGGGGAAGCATAGATAGAGTATAATTAATTTGTGGGGCTAAGGTCATTTTAATAGAGGCTATTCTACCCCACCAGGACAAATAAAGCGGGGACCAACGAGATGTAGTACTTGAAACTAAGTTTTTGATTTTAGATATATTGAGATCCTGAGCAAGTAATGGGTCTTTATGTATTAAAATCCCTAAATATTTTACAGCTCCCTGTGACCATGGAAAAGGAAAATGAGCTAGATCTGAGGAGGAAATGTGATCATTTAGCGGAAAAATCTCTGATTTCTCCCAATTAACAGAATATCCAGATATTTGAGAGTATTGAGATACGATGTGGATAAAATGAGGTAAAGAGATAAGAGGATTTTTTAGAAAGAGAAGAATATCGTCAGCGTAAGCTGCTAGTTTAATCTCTCGATTGGACGACGGAATACCTTTAATTAAGGAACATTGTCTGATAGCTGTCAATAGAGGTTCCAATGCTAAATCAAATAATAATGGTGAAAGAGGACAGCCTTGACGGGTACCTCTATGGAGGGAAAATCTATTAGAGAGAGAGTTGTTAATCAAGATACGAGCCGTGGGTTGTCTGTATAATGTTTCTATCCAGTCTGTAAAGAAAGAACCAAAGTTGTACCATTTCAGAACTCGGAATAAGAAAGGCCACTCCACTCGGTCAAAGGCCTTCTCGGCATCAATGGCTAGACCAATCACTGGATCCGACATTGATTTGGCGTGAGCATTGATATGATGAAATAAACGAAGATTATCCCCAATGTATCTATATTTGATGAATCCAGTTTGATCTCCATGTACGAGAGATGGGATCACTGTGGTGAGTCTTAGTGCAAGTAATTTAGCCATAATTTTGTAATCCAAATTAAGAAGAGAGATAGGACGAAAATTTTTAACCAGAGTAGCATCTTTGTCTGGCTTGGGAATAACTACAATCGTGGCCTCAGCGAAATTAAATTGTTTGTCCGGAGTGGAGTGAAGGAAATCATAATATGCAAGGAGTTGAGGAGTCAATAGGGTTCGAAAGCATTTGAAAAACTCATTTGTAAAGCCATCCGGGCCCGGAGCTTTCCCGGTGGGTAGAGAGGTTATAGCATTTTCAATCTCAGATATAGTTATAGGAGCATCCAGTTTTGCTTTAATAGATTCCGATATAGTTGGATGAGCTAGTGAGGATAGAAATGAGTCTAAATCCATTTCAGAGGCTGAAAAATCAGATTGATATAAGGTAGTATAAAATTTTTCAAATTGGGAAGAAATCAGAGATCTGGTTCTGGCTAATTGTCCTGATGAAGTGCATATCTTTTCAAACTTGTTTTTTTCCCCCCTGGTAGAGCAGTATTGAAGAAAACCAAATCTTACAAGTTTCCAAGTTTATTAAAAATTTGTTATACCACCTTATCTGCATATTGTATTTCGCTGAATGTCCAGCTATCTTGATTGTAAACCGCCTAGAAGTCGCAAGATTGTGGCGGTATAGAAGAATAAAGTTATTATTATATTATACAGTAGATCACGTACTCCCAAGGTTTCCAGGCTTTCATCACAGCAGCTGTTTGAGTACATGCAAAAGCCTGAGGAAAAACTGCTTTTGTTACATCCAGCCAAAGTGCTATGAAGCATAAATTTACCAGTGATTGCTCTCCCCCTCCCTTTCCCCTGAAGGTGAAATCAGAAGGGGATACCAGGCTTTATGACAGTTTTGGGTATTATAGGGTTCCTTAACAAAGCAAGGGGTAGTTCTGAGGAATAGCCTAGTGGTTAGTGCAGTGGACTGTAAACTGAGAGACCCAGGTTCAAATCCCTCCTCAACAGAACATTACCTACTGTACCTAAATATAGAAGACACTTGCAAGCCTTCATTCAGGTACTGTACATTCAGGTACTGTAGGTATTTTTCTGTTCTGGAGGGCTCACAGTTTAATTTTAAAAAGTGTTAAAGTGGGATTTTAACCTGGGTCCCTTGGTTTACAGTCTACACTAACTTCTAGTCTGCCTCTCTGCTCTGCATGGACATCTGTGTGACAAAAATGCTGCTGTACAGACATACATGTCTCGTTTTTTGCCCATTCAAAATTTGGACATTGCCGTTTGTAAAATGGATGTTCACGATGGACGTTTCTAGTGCATGGATGTCCATCTCACATATTTTTGAACAGTCTCTGTCCTGTTCAAGAACACATGAAAGATGGATGTCAATTTGTGATGTTCTGACTTGGATTTCCTTTCAAAAATGCCACTCTGATTGTAACAAGCGCATCTTATTGTTGCATTTTCTGTAACTGACACTTATGATTTTGATCCTTCTTAGATGTTCAAAATGCTAGATAACTTTCAGTTCTTAAGATAGTTACACTTTTATTCCAATCATTTACTGCTTAGAGCATTGTATGTTGTAGACTTGTACTCGACCCAGGTTCTTCATAATGGGGGCAAGATTTCAAAATATTTTTTACATAGGTCAACGAGCATTTAGGTTAGTGGACAGTATGGGCCTGATTCTCAAAATGGCTTCCCGACTGTAGGTGGCAGTAGGCATCCTACCGTTGTCTAATGGACCAATCGAGATGCATGTTTTGTTTTTTTAAATCGATGCAGCGAATGAGGCCTACATTGTAGGCGTTTGACTCACTCCTACAGAAGTACCTAGGCACACCTACAGACAATTAAGGCCGGCATAGGCTTAGCCAGAAGTGGCCTTAGGCATCCTTAGACGTGCCTAGGCACCAGTCAGATGCCTTAAATGTAGGCCTATAAAATGCTGGCCTACATTTAAGGAGTTTGTACAAAAAATAGATACAATTCTGGACATGATGCCTACCGGTAATTGACACGCAGTAGGCGCAGTTTCCAGAATCAAGCCTATGTACAGTGCTTGTATTTTCCAAACATTGCACAGAAGTGTCTGTGTTGTGCATGCTACAAACTGCATTTTCAAAGTAACTTGCAGTCCATAAGCAATTCAGACAATCATAAGATTACCCTCATATTCTCTTTTAACTTGAAGCAGTTTAATTTCAAAGACCTCACTCAAATAGTGGCCTCCCTTCATTTTAAAATAGACATTCTAGCTCCTCTTGTATCTGCTTTTGTGAATATCTGTTTTCTGCAAAGCAGTTGAACAGAGGACGTTCAGAAGCTGCATATGACTCCCAGACACTAATTTATTATCTTTATTCCTTCTAATAGGGAAGCCTAGACCAATTAGATGAAGTTGCTGCATTAATAGCTGCCACGGTTCATGATGTGGATCACCCAGGACGAACCAATTCTTTCCTTTGCAATGCAGGAAGTGAATTAGCTGTGCTGTATAATGATACTGCTGTATTGGAAAGCCACCACACTGCACTGGCATTCCAGCTCACAGCAAGAGACAATAAATGCAATATTTTCAAGAATATGGAAAGGTGAGAGTTTGTTGGTTTTTTTTTTCTTTTTCCTGGAAAATGAGAAGAGTGCTTCTTGATATTAGGTAAGCATAAGAAAATAAAACAAAACTGAATGCAATTGCACACAGAATCCATGTAAAGGCCTAGTTATGTGGCATGTGCCATCTTGAGCACTATTTTTCCTTTGTGGACAGGCTGAATGAAGAATAATTATATATTATATTTCCATATAAGAAAAATGAAGAACATGGAAATACAAATAGAAAACTTACATTAAGCATGGATTAAGCATTTCCTAGGAAAATCCATCTAGCCCTCATCAGTGGAGAATAGTGTTATCAATTACAAGAGACAGGCCCCCTTTTACAAAGCCCAACAGTGTAGGCTGGCATGGTAAATGGTTTGATGCCCATAGGAATTGAATGGGTGTCAGAGCATTTGCCACGCAGCACATTCTTGCAGCTTGGTAAAAAGGAGCCATAGTAAAGCAATCTTATTAGGACATAATCCTAAATTCACTCCAGGCATTAAGGACTCAATTGTTTTTCATTAGTTATGGAGTAATAATTTCCCCATTACCTTTTAGAATCTGTTCTAACTGGAGTGGGTCCCCAAAAATATAATCCTTATTTAAGTAAGTAGTAAGACATTTGCATGGGAACTTCAAAAAGATTGTGGCACCCAGGGCTGCCACTCTAGGTTTCAGTGCTTAAAAAGACCTTCTGCCAAATCTGGAAAAATCATTATCTTAGCACCACAAAATAGCACTTCCGTTTTTTTAACATATAATTTCATTATCAAAGTTTATCATTTTCATTAGAAAAGGATGTTAACAAGGTGAACCTTGTTTGTATTGCATTTATTTATTCAATGCACCAGGAAGGGAAAGGCTCGCCATTCTGAAGAGGCGGGCCTGCTGGCCAAAGGGAGTAGGCATCTCTCCGGCCGGCCTTGCTGATAAAGGTACCCGGGGGAGAGGGATCCAGGTGGGCTGAGGGGGGTTCATGGGGTGCCATAAGGAGGGAGTGGGCATCCCTCCTGCCAGGGATGATATGGTGGGGATGCCGGCAGGAGGGAGTGGGCATCCCTCCTGCTTGTGATTGTTTCAGGGTTTGCAGCAGGAGGGATTGAGCATCCCATCTGCCGCAGACAGTTTAGGGGTGTTTGGAGGTGATGGCAGGAGAGAATGGGCAAGCCTCCTGCTGGCTGACTTGTCATGGGGTTCAGGGGTTCCCTGCCGCTGCTGTTCAGCTGATTGCGGAAGGGAGATTCCCTTGCTGCAATTAGCTCAACGGCATCTGTGACATGGACGCTTGTTAGAGAATCGGAGTGGTTAGGCAGAGTTATGCGTCTGTCCATTAGGATAGACATGATTCTGTATAGGTTGCCCATGTGCAATTCTCAAAAGCCCACTTAGGCAGCTGCTGAGATGGGTGTCCTGTACCAAATCTGTCCCTCTGTGTACAGTTATAAAGATAGGATTTAAACATCTGAGTTTAGTGGAATCAATTTTAATGCTGTTTAACTGGCTCAGCAGCCATATATGAGACTCTATCAAAAGCCGCAGTTTGATCTAATTGTACCCATAATTCATTGTAACCCTGGTCTGCTTTAACCATGATATTTATAATGCCAAGCAATATGGCTTCTGTGCTGTGATGCTGCGTATATCTTGACTAACAACAATATTGTACTTCATTCTTTGCCAGTTTCATTTTCTCAGTGGATGCGGTTTTATAACTATGAATATATATTGTCGCTTCAGCAATTCCTTCTGAGCTTTGATGTTTGGAAAGGCTGGAGCAGTTTTCATTGAAACAGATAATTTTGTGTGAGTTTTGATTTACACAACTACTTTTAAGCATTTGATGAGACAGTAATATTAAGAACCCCTGATGTAGGCACATGCCAAAACATAGTCATGTAAAGTCAACCCCTCAATAAATCATCCCTTTTAACCTTGTGTGACTTCTGTCTTATTTCTTCCATCCCAGCTGTTTCCACTTTTCTTTGCTTCATGTTATTCTTTTCCAGGAATGACTACTACTGTTAATTATCATTTCTATAATGCTGCTAGACATACACAGTGCTGTAAACTGTACTGATTGTATATGCTCTTTTTTTATTTTCTAATTGTTTATGCAACCATGCTCTTTGTGTTAATTGTCTATGCAGATTGTGGAAGAATTCTTAACTTCCCAGCACAAATCCACAATTTTTCTACTGATCTCACACACCTAATCTCACCTTTCAGCTGCTTACAGAGTGCTGTCTGCAGTCCCCTTGACTCTTAGAGGCCTGTGGATTTCACCTCTGCCTTCACTAAAATATTAGAATCTTTCCGTTCTGCTTGATTGACAGTACTACAGATAGTTTTCATAGCAACACTGTGCACACATCCATGTTGTTTATGCCCTCCCAAAGCAAAAACAAAAAACAAACTGCAGACTCCTAAGGATACCATACAGATGGCTGTTTTATACCTTTTATGGCGGTTTACTTTATACCTTAGCAACCATTGACCTCTGAGGAAGGAGTGTTTTCTGAAACACAGACCGTGTCAGATCCCTTGGTTTGTTATAAGGTGGCATTTTCAACTGCATAAAATATTTGGTATAATAAACATTGCCTGCATCTGGTACATAGGAGTCTGCAGTTTGTTTTTTGTTTTTGTTGGATTCCTTTGTGTTGTCCTTGCTTATGCCCTCCCACCCATCCCTAAGCTCATATTACACTTACAGACCTATCAGTCATCCTCAGCAAACCACCAGCTGATGCTGACAACTGAATATCATCACTAAATGAGACTCCTACTCCCAAACCTTTATAAGGTGTCCTAATAGGATGTCCAAGTGCCGATAATGAAAACCAACTTTCTGCAGCACTTCTGCAGCTGCTGAACATCCAGAGCTCAAAGAGGCATGTTGGGAGGTATGTTTATGGGTGGGCATCGGGAGGGCTTAAACCTGGATGTCCTGCAGGGATAATCAAAGCTTTCCCAGGACTGTCCTAGGCAGAACTTAGACACAGGGAGTTAGACCTCTTTTAGGTGCATCTAAGTTCACAAAGGTGCCCAAACTGACAAGAAGACCACTGGACGGTTTAAGGCCTTACTACCCCAGTAGTCACAGCCCCCTCCCACCACCCAAAGAGGGGGGGAAAAAAAACCCGAGTAGGCTTCCCAGCTGATCGCAGCAGGGGGAATCCCCCATCAGCTGAGCCGATTTTGGTGCAGTCCTGTCGTCTCAGCTGATCATGGATTCCCCCACCTGGATCAGCTGAATTGGCAAGGAGAAAAAAATGTCTTTCCCTCCCTCACACCCACCGATCCCCTACACCCCTCTGACATCACCCCAACATCTACGGACCCCCTGACACCCCCATATCTTCTGACAAATCAGCAGGAGGGAGTGCTCAGAATGACGGGGAATGTTCCATTTCATTGCATTGCACATCTTATAATAACATGTTCACTTGGGTACAGTGACTTGTTCCCTGTTCTAGGACTTAGGCCAGGAGTGGGCAAACTTTTTGACTCGGACACAATGGGTTCTTAAATTTGATAAGAGGGGCCGGACCAAGAGCAGATGGATGGAGTGTATGTGTGAATTACTGGGAAAACACAGGCATTGTAGGAAAATGCAAAACGAATGGCGTTTCCGTATTTTTCGCTCCATAAGACGCACCCTGAACCACTTTCATTATCTGCCTTCATTTTCTCTATTTCTAGAATAATCCTCTTTTTATAACCTGCTCTTCAACCTGGACACAGGAGCACATCCCTTCAGTCTGCACACCAAAACGTAGCCAAATAAACAGGAGATTTGAAACCTTTAGTTATAGCAACGTCATGCTTTAAAAAACTGAGGAAGTAGGCTATAGTTCAGTGAGTAAGGGTCAAGCAATCCACATACCCAAGTCGACTAACATGGCAACAACAGAAGAAAAGTTAACAGTTTTTCCCAAACTAGCACCCAACACACCTTTCCAAAGTTAGCATACAACGTACTCTTACCATACTGATAATGAGGGACTCCCCATGCTCCCTGCCCCCCTTGAGGGTGAACCCCCAGGGAGCTCCTCCACTCAACATCAGGTGCACCACGAGAACTGATGGCAGCCATTCAGGGAGCGACGTGGGCCCAGGCTGGAGCGCTAAAAACTCACGCCTCCCTTGTGTGCTGTTGGACTAGCACAATTTAAAGTTACTGGGGGGGGAGGGGTAATAATAAAATTTAGACAAATTTGGCGGGCCAGATTAAAAAGCTAAATGGGCCGGATATGTCCCACTGGACATAGTTTACCCTTGTCTGATTTAGGCATTTCTCCTATTCTGTCACTGGAATGGGATACAACTGAGTCAAACCCTTTAAGCAATCACCTTACCAAAAATATATCATTCAGCTTCATATTTTATTTATATACATACTGGTATCTTTCTTCAGATTTCCCAGGCAAGGGGTGTTGCACACATATCCCCTTATATCGGTGGTCTCAACCGCCAGGTACTATTTTGAGGCTCTCAGTATGTTTATCATAATCACAAAAGTAAAATAAAACAGTTTCTTGATCATATGTCTCTTTAGCTATAAATTACAATATTATTATTAAGATAGCTAAAAGGAAAGATTTATAAACCATAAAGAGTTTTACCTCATGCAAAATAGTCATTTCTTTAATAAGACATTAACTATTTTTTTCTGAGGCCCTTCAAGTACCTACAAATCCAAAATATGGCCTGCAAAGGGTTTGAGTTTGAGACCACTGCCTTATATCCTGCTTAATGCTATTATCGTCATCAGCCTCTCCCCTCTGATTTTGTGAGGAACTGATTTACCGTACTCCCAGGTGTGTCAATCCTATTTAAGTGTACAGGGCAAGCAGTGACCGCCTCCATGTCTGTCTCAATAACAGACTATGAACTTTCTTCCAGGAAATTGTCCAAACCTTTCTTAAAACCAGCTACGCAACCTCTGGCAATGTGTTCCAGAGCATAGCTATTATCTGAGTGAAAAACAATTTCTTCCTATTGGTTTTAAAAGTATTTTCCTGTAACTGTAATTTTTGACAGAGTAAAAAAAATGATCCTCTTGTACCCATTCTACACCACACAGGATTTTGTAGACTTAAATAATATCCTCTCAGAGGTCTCTATTCCAAGCTGAAGAGTCCTAACCTTTTTAATCTTTCAACATATGAGATGAGTTCCATCACCTTTATCATCTTGGTCGCTCTTCTTTTCTAGTTTGGCTATATCTTTCTTGAGATAAGGAAACCAGAATTGAATACTCTGGGTGAGGTCACACCATGGAATAATAACATTCTTAGTCTTCACAACCAATCTTTTTTTAATAATTCTTAGCATCTTTTTTGCTTTTTTAGCCATTGCCGCCGCACATTAGGCAAAAGATTTCATCATATTGTCTACAATGACACCCAAATCTTTTTCTTGTGCACTAACCCCTAGCATCTGGTAACTATGGTTTGGGTTATTTTTCCCAAAGTGCATCACTTTGAATTTGTCCACACTAAATTTCATCTGCCACTTGGACACCCAATCTTCCAATTTCCAGGGTGGACAGCACCTCACTTTTTTTTCTCTCTGCTTGTCTCTCAGCAGAACCCCTCCCACCCACTTCTCTCTCCATCTCACACATCATACCACACCACACCACACATACTCTATAACTCTTTATCAAGTCCTCCTGCCTCAGCACACCCACATAGCTTAGCTCTTAGTTACCATCCCATGCACACCGTATACCTTGCTTTCAGTGGCGCCTCCTTATATAACCTTCTGTGGCATACATCCCCCTAAGGGTTTCCCAGAAATGAACCTCTGTAGATCTCCTTACTCTTCTCAAGTCTTGATGCTAAATGACCCTCCAAGTAAAGTTTAGCATGTGAAAGAAATTGATAGTTCCCCCTCTTTCACCCAGGGGATGGGTAGGACAGCACCTCACACAAAAGTCATGGAAGAAATTTTTACTCCTTTATTTATCTCTGTCCTATCAATTATTGTAGCTCCTCTGCTCTCTACATTTCATTCCCCTTTCCTCTTCTACCATTTTATATTGTATGCAAGTCACATTGATACTCTGTGTTTTGCAGTATATCAAACTTAGAGAGAAATTATTAAAAACAGATGATTTGAGAAATATTTCTTTTGAACCAAGACCCAGTCACACCACTACATTTATCTTATGCTACAGAAAAAATTCTCTTTAGATGTTATTATTAGTTCCTTACTTCGGATGTCCTTGTATAAATGCTTGCAAAATAATATATCTGAGGCTGTGCTTCTATACTGTTGAAATTGATGACCCTGAGATTTTAATAAATTTAAAAGGCCCTGAGATTTTAATAAAGTTAAAAGGGAAAATGATGGAAGATGAAGACCAAATTGTCCCATCCAATCTACCCTGTCAAAATGATTCTACTTTGAATAGACGAGTCTATGAATTCTAGATATTCACGTCAGTTATATTATTCACCACAGGAGGGATCTTAGCAGAGCCCATGAGACTGTTCTGTTATTATCATACTGGAAAGAATGAGGCCACTTGACAGGAGATTGCTGGTAATCATCCAACATCTGACCCACTAGACCCCATTCCTGTACCCCACATAATAATGAGTAGTGATTATCTATCAACCAAACAAGGAAAGGGATCAAAAAAGTGCAAAGAAACCAGTGCAAACCAACAAAAAAGCGCAAACAGCCTCCCATAGCCACAGATGCTAGTAGAATATAATGTCTTCATCGTATGTACACAAACCATGCTTTCTAATCTGATTCTGGTCCTTAACCTTTTACCAGCAAACAGAGCTACTTTCCCTAAAAAGGTGAGGTCCTGGACTCTTGGGTGCTTGCCTGTGCAAGCAAGCCCATGTCATAACCTCTTGATTCTGGATGTGATTGATGTTTCCAGTCTAGCACCTTGCCAGCCAGAGTCTATGTTCTTGACACTAGGCTATAGTGTACAAAAGCAAATGGCAATATCTTGCATTGACCAACCCAACCATCCATCTAGCTCAGCCAGCTCACTACATCTGACATTATACAATTTTAAGGAAAATTTCTACCAGTGGTTTTTTGCCTATTAAGTCATCAAATTCCAATTCCAAACTTGTGCTAACAACTTGGCTATAACTCTTTCTAACTATTGAACATAACAAAGCTCATCTGAAGGGGATTATGTAGATGGGAGGGCGAGAACACTGATTGCCCATGCAAGGGGCAAAAGGGAGTGTGGCAATCACTGCTTAACGTTTTAAATCTTAGCCTCTCCTTGAGGGTATCATGAGTCAATCTTGCATCTCAGCCAAGCTCTGTTTCTCTAGGTATTCCCCTTTTGTTGGCGTAGCATTGATGCCATCGAGCTGTAGAGGATTCTAGATCCATTGGTCATTGTATCTTGGCCAGAAGCATATTATGTACCAGCACCAGGAGGAAAGACCAGGTCAAGGCTAAGGAGAAGTTTACAAGTGGCATTCTCCCGCTAGATTTGCGCTTCTTCTAAATTTTTGTTTTCCATCAGTTGCAACTTGACGAGTGTGGAGAGGATTTGAAATGTTTATTATGATGTGAACAGCCATGGACATTTTTGTTAACTATTCTAGCTCCCTGTGCTCTGAATGAATAAGAATCTTTCAAATAGAAGCCTTTATCTAGCCAATCAGGTGCAACTTAAAATTCTGTTAAAGATAACAGGGCAAAATTACCTAGCTCTCTTTACTATTCTCTGATTTCCTAAAATTGGCCTGTTTCCAGGTAAGGAAGTGATTCACAATGTCCTCAGGTTCCATCTGTCAAAAACAGAAGAGTTGGAAGCTCTAAAGTATCCTTATGGGGTTTTTTTTTCCCTTAATTTTGCTTTTTTTATCTTTGTTCCCCCTTAATCTGGATTTCAGAATGTAGTCTGTACTTAGATTTCAGAAAGTCTCACATTGTTTTAATTCTGACTTTTATAGCCAACCTTTTGATAAAAGTAAAAGTTAAAGAAAGATTCCTATGTACAACTGCAACCAATAATAATAATAACAGTTTATATACCCCAGGACTGTGAAGTTCTATGCGGTTTACAATGATTAAAAATGCTACAAATTGAGTAGAACTAACAAAGTTTAAAAACTAGTGACTAACAGCTCTTGAGATCAATTATTGTAGGAAAGATTGTACAAATCAGCTACCTAAGTATTTCAGGAACAGATATGTTTTTAGGCGTCTCCTAAATTCCCCACAAGTATTATTAACAAGCATAAGTGGTTGTTTCAGATCTTTACCCCATAATGCTGCCTGATGTGCGAAAAGATGGTGATGATGTCTTTTAACTTTATATCCTCTAACCCAGGGGTAAGGAACTCCGGTCCTCGAGAGCCGTAATCCAGTCGGGTTTTCAGGATTTCTCCAATGAATATGCATTGAAAGCAGTGCATGCAAATAGATCTTATGCACATTCATTGGGGAAATTCTGAAAACCCGACTGGAATACGGCTCTCGAGGACCAGAGTTCCCGACCTCTGCTCTAACCAAATATGGTCCCTGAGGAAATGTGAAAGAAGCATGAATTATGACTGAAAACTAAGGGACCCTTTTACTAAATTGTGCTAATAAATGGACTTAGCATGTCCTAACACAGGACTTTTCCACACACTAAGCCCATTTCTTTATGTGGCCATAAAATAGGCATTTTTCTATGCGCTAAATATCTAGCCGTGTAATAATATTGGTGTTAGCACACGGCTATTTAAGAAAAATTAATGCGGGAGCACTTACCGCCTCTTATTTAGGCTTCCGCATTATGAACACACTAATCAGTTAGCATGCAAGTGATATTAGCGCACTAGCTGAATAGCACTTCTTCATCTATTCTCTGTCCCTGGCATGTCCCCTCCAAAGATAATTTTTTTTTAATACCGCTTGCTTAGCACACATCAATGCAGCCTCCTGTGTTTGACCATTTTTTCCTGCATGAGTGTCTACATGTGTTGTAGTTTATTTCCTTGCGCAAGCCTTTTCCCCAACCCTCCAGGGAACCCTAAACAAAACTGTAATTGCTGGATCTAGTTCCACCAAAATTTGCGTAAAGGTAAGGCCTTGAGGGATGAATTGATGAACATCAGACTTTTCCTGTTTAGAATTTGTGATTGGTTTTTTGGAGGGTAAAGGATAAGAAGGAGAGGGGAGCGATATTCTGCAGTTTTCCCTTAAGAAATCCATAATGTTTCCATTTTTCAAAGAAGTGGAGAGGGGAAAAGTTGACACTTTCCCCTAAGAAGTAAAAGGAGATTTGAACTGAGGCTATCTATATTATTACACTTTCTAACTTGTCAATAGGAACACTCTGACCCATAGTCTGCACATCAGTTTTGTGTGTAAAGTTGTGCCCTTCCTGTTTCTTGTGCATCCTTTCTTAGTTTTTTCTTTCACAAATCAAATGACTATTTTCTCTTCTATAGAACCCAGTATCGAACATTGCGCCAGGCTATAATTGACATGGTTTTGGCAACAGAGATGACCAAGCACTTTGAGCATGTGAACAAGTTTGTGAATAGCATCAACAAGCCTATAGCAGCTGAAGAGAGCAACTCAAATGTAAGATTGTTGACTTGTATGAATTTTAGCAAACACTGTGGCTCTTTTACCAAAGCTTAGTAGACAGTAGCATGTGCTAAGTGCCTCGTGGCCCATAGGTATGGAAATAGGATGCATATTTAGCACATGCTAATGTTTATTCTCCAGCCATGGTACATGGACTTGTTGTGCCACTGGGGCTTGCGTGCATCTGAGAAGCTGAAAGCTAAGCCTTTGGTAGTTTCATTGCCAGCAGGGCCTCCCAAGGTGGACAGGTGTCAGCGGACATGTCAGACTTAACTACCACCCTTCTGGGCAGTCGCAGATGGGCAGTATTGGAGGCGAAGGATCGCATTTGATGTGACAACGGCAACAACATCAAATTTATACTGCGCAGAAGAAAGATCTGGCAATCTACTTCTGTATTCTGCCATGAAAATCTGATGATGATCACCAAGTCACTAGGACTCGAACATGAGTCGATAGCATCTAACAATAACAATGTTTATTAGTATGTGCTAAGTGTTATCAAAAGGGCCCAATTATGTTCCTAAACTATATGTAGTCAGTATTCAGCCAGCAGTGTTCGGTATTTTGCTGGCTGCTGCTGGTGTTATGCCCAGAAATCTAATGCAGATGACCTCTACATCAGGAAGCAGGTAAAAGCCTGGTTGTTCTCCCAAGGCTTTAATGGAAGAAACAACTAAGTACTCGCTTACTGCACCTTTTCTGACTCTATGTGCAATTTTTGCTTAAGTTAGAAGAACACGGGAACTAAGGGCTCCTTTTTACAAAGGCGCACTAGCGGGGTTAACGTGTGCGACTTCATCACACGCTAACCCCCGTGCTGGCCAAAAACTGCCACCTACTTAAAAGAAGGCGGTAGCGGCTAGTGCGGCCGGTGGTTTAGCGCATTCTATTACGCACATTAAACCACTAACGCGCCTTCGTAAAAGGAGCCCTGTCTTGTTGTTCCATCTTTATCTGTCTATATATTCCACATCTGCTTATCTCCTATGCTGTATTAAGAGGTTTTAATGTATATCATGCAGACATTATGGCATAGTATACTACTTTCAATGTGTATTATTACATGAATATTTTTACTGCAGTAAGTGTTTATTGCCTATGTCCAGGTTATATTTTCTGTACACCACCCTGAGTGAATTTCTTAAAAAGGTGATAAATAAATCCTAATAAATAAACCAAAACTATGCATTCTGCACTGCAATTCAACAAAGAGATTCCTGATGTAAAAGTAGATTTGGTGACTGTGGGCTCCTTTTACTAAGCTGCGCTAGCGGTTTTAGTGCACGCTGCATTGCCGTGCGCGCTAGAAGCTAACGCCACCATTGAGCTGGCTTTAGTTTTTACGTGTAGCGCGCGCTAATCTGCAGCGCATGCTAAAAACGCTAGCGCACCTTAGTAAAAGGAGCCCTGTGTCTTTAAGAATCTTTTTGAGGTTTAAAATCCAACTCCATTCACCTCTTATTTCCATATTGACTTTGTAAAAATAACTCCACTGAACGCTAGAGGCTAGTGTGGAATATACCTGTCCAATGTACAATAAAAGGCCCCTTTTATCTGCATAAACAAGTTCTTATGCAATGGTTATTTTTCTGTTTCTGTTAAAGACAACCTGAAAGATAGGAATTTCCTTTTGTAAGACCTTCGTATCCTGCGTTTCCTCAGAGAAAGCATACAGGGTATTTAAGAACGACTCTTTCTCATACAGCTGGGATAACTCCTGTGGTGTTCCACAGGGCTCCCCCCTGTCCCCCACCCTGTTTAATGTCTACCTTGCCTCCCTGGGAAACCTTCTGCAAAGCCTCAAACTCAAATTTTTCATCTACGCGGAAGACATTACAATAGTCATCCCACTAACCAGTTTCACACTAGAGTTCCTCACCTCCCTTTCAAGTATACTTAATCAGATAGAACGCTGGATGTTATCCTACAGACTAAAACTAAACCCTGACAAAACAAAATTTTTTCTAGCTACCCACAAAGACAAAATCAAAGACACCACAATTCAAGTGAAGGGATCAGCTTTCCCCCTCGAACAAACCTTAAAAATACTGGGAGTCACACTTGACAAACATCTATCCCTGGAGAAACACACAGATATCACAGTCAGGAAAAGCATCTCAGTGCTCTGGAAACTCCGCACCATTAAAAAATACTTTGACGAGACCTCATTCTGCCTGCTAGTACAATCCTCCATCCTTAGCATACTGGACTACTGCAATATCATTTACTTGAACGTCACGAAGAAAACCATCAGGAGACTTAAAATGATCCAGAACACCGCTGTCCGCCTCATATTCGGCCTGAATAAATAGGAACACGTCGCCCCCTTTTTACCACAAACTTCATTGGTTACCATTAGAATCCAGAATCCTATTCAAATTCGCCTGCTTCTGCTATAAAACAGTATTTGGTTTATCCCCAAACTACATCAACCCTCACTTCTACCTGAATCGCAACAACAAGCACTCCCGCAGAATTCATCTGTTCGCCTTCCCCTCCCTAAAACTATGTCAATCCAAAAGATTCCTTGACAAAACCTTCGCCTTCCAGGCTGCCAAGCTGAACCCATGGCTAGCCCAAATGGTCCTCGAGGCCCCCACCTACCTCGGATTTAGAAAATTACTCAAAACTCACCTATTCCATGGACAAGACCGTTAATGCCCCTCCTCAATGAACCAAAAACTCCCCTATCCCCCTCTACTGTACTACCCCAACCTACTCACCCCAACCTTCTCCTCCCATGACCTACTCATTCCTTCTCTTTCTAACTTCAACTACTTCGTTGCTTGCAACTTTGTTCAATTGTTATGAACCGCTTGTAACTTTGATAAACAAATGTGAACCGCCTAGAACTCCCTGGGTATGGCGGTATACAAAAATAAAGTTATTATTATTATTATTATACAGTGTTGTGCAAAATTCTGGATCTAGCAGCTTTTAATACTGTTTTGAAGCTTCAGTATACAATTTTTCATATAGCTGTAGATGTTATATGTTCACTCATGTATTCGTATAGTCTACTACTGAGCAAATAGTAAAGATAAGCAGAATCGGATCCTGTAGCAATAGTAGATTCAGCTTCAGCCAATCACAGTTATATAATTCTGACTACAAATTTCCTTCATCTCAGTTGCTCAGGTAATGGTTTGACAATTGCAGAGAGCAGTTTCTTCATTTGCAGTGGGTAAAAGATGTCTGGATTGTGGATTGAAGGAATATAAAGCAAGATAAAGGTGTTGACAGAGAAAGTTGAGTTGGGTGAGCAATGAAGTACTCAGAATTGACTTGTGAGATGTTGATGTAGGCCGCTGTCCAGGCCTACCTCGGTAATGAGACCTCGAACGCTATATACTGGTTTCAATAAGTATATATTTATTTAGCCAATCAATAGCAGCTTACAGGAATAAATCATTTAGCATATAGCGTAACAGAAGGTGATCTCCAGGCCTGTAGATCCTCTGATGTCTGTTCTGTCTTCTCCCTTCTAAAGGCCTGGTTTTTATACATTTCTTAGTGGCCAACACCACGTTGTCCTAAATCACATGATACATCCTTATTGGCTATTTACTTATGCATTACTGCCTAACTACATTCATTTATTGGTTGGTTGACCTGCGTCATGTTATATGTTCACTCTGTTTTCCGTAAGACCTACCTTTTTCCCCGAATGCCTGTTTCCCCACCATATTAGTATTTCCGAGCACAAGCCCCCCTCCCAACTGTAAATATCTCTTATACTTTCTATTAGATGATATTTCTTGTGAATTCTCTCTTCTGAGAATTCTGCCTTCTGACCATAGTCTGTTTATCTCTTCATGATATCTGGCTGGGCGGGCATTGGTGTAAACCCACAGCAAACCCACAGCCTCAGGACCTGTTGCTTTTTCTCTAGTTTTGCTGCTATAGTAGCTAATTGAGCTTAAAAACAGCGCATTTCCCCATCTTTGCATGCTCTTTAGTCAATGATGTGAAATATCTTTTCACAGCTAATTTACTGTTTCCATCAGCTGCAGAGATAAGATACTAGTTGCAGGGGGAGAGAAAGGTTTTTGTAGAGAGAACAGTTTCTGTGAGCTTATGGTTGTTCCTTGTCCCACTTCACCTGGTTTAATAATGTCAGGACTTACAGGGATTCTTCCAGAGGGATTCTTCCAGAGCTTCCATGCTTTACCTTCTTGCCATTTCCCTCCTTCTCTCAATGTGGGAAAAGGTACATTACAGTGCTTAAAACACTTTCTGCCTCTTTGGAGACCAGGCTCGCACATATGTAAGGTGATTTCCAAATGAAAAATGCAAGCCATAGTATTTGAATATGTCTGTCAAACATCCATTGAAGATCATGGCTTGGGGCTGCATGACCAGCAAATGGTGTTGGGATGTTTACATATCAGCAGTATGGTAAATGCCAAGCAGTACATCAAGATACTGCAAAGGTACATAATTACATCAGCAGAGAAACTTTTTCCAAGTGACTACATATATTCCAGGATGACAGTGCCCCCCCCCCCCAATACTATCAAGCAAAATCAGTGGTTAACTAGAAGAAATACAAGAAATCGCTACCCTCAATTGACCAACCCCTGTCACTAGACTTGAATCCAGTGGAGTACATTTGGCATAAAATAGCACTGGAAATATCCAAGCAGCATTCTTCATCAAAGAGAGCTGACAGGGGCAATCGCTGCAGCCTGGAATCAAGTAGTCACTAGCCACCATCTTCTAAAGTTGATCCATTCAATTCTAGAATGGCACAAGACTGTCTACAAGAGTAGAGACTGACCTACCAAATACTAACCATCACTAACACACATCACATTAAAAAAAATAGTTATAAATACCTGTATTCTAATCATATAATCTTATGCATACGACATCCAAATAGCCACATTGAAATTACAATTTATAGATCAATACCTGTGTTTTATTTTGTTTCACATATATAACATGCATTAATGCCTGAAACAGTATTGTGCAGGAAGCTATAAAGAATATAACAATAAATAAGCTACTATTACTATCCATTTAGTCATGCCCAACCCTTGGATACTCTGTAGGCCAGTCTTTGCCATGCTTCCCTGTTTTCCACAGCTTCTTTTAATTGCTCGATGTTCATTCATGTGTCATTCTTGATGGTATCCAGCCAACGGGCCTTTGGTCTCCCCTGCTTCCTTTTACCACTGACCATTCTGAGTAACCTCCTTTTCTAGTGAATTCGCTGTCATCACATGTCCAAAATAGGTCAGTCTCTGTCTGGTAATCTTGTCTTCCAGGGACATCTCTGGGTTTATATGATTAAGAACATCTTTGTTTGTGATCCTAGCTGTCCATGGGATTCGTAGAAGTCTTCTCCTGCACCACAGCTCAAAGACGTTCAGTTTTCTTCTATCAGCTTTCTTGAGGGTCCATGTCTTGCAAACATATGTCGCGATTAAAAAAATTTTTTTTATGGCAATGATACTGAAATTCCACATTGCAAATAACCTGTTCCAGATTTTTGCACACCACTGTAATGGGTGTTCTCTGAAAAAATTAACTACTCATCTTTTCTAGAAGTTTAGTGTGATTTATTAATATTCCACTATTAAAAGTACAATATTCAACTTAGGGCTTCTTGTACAAACCTGCATGGCAAACACTCCAATGTCCACTCTTCAAGAAATCCCTGAAAAAGTCTTAACACTACGAAAACCTTCCTTCCTCCCATCTTCTTCCTGATCCCCCGAATCAACCTGATCTATTCTTTACTCGCTCTGGAATTGACCAGCGATCTTCTTTTGTAACCTAACTTCTCTACCTCTTTTGTAATCCGCCTTTAGCTGCAAGGTAATGGCGGAAAAGAAAACTGTAATGTAATGTAATTCCTTATGAACATTGGAGTGATTACTGCAGCAGCAGCCACTAGCGCGACTTTGTGAAGGGGGTGGTGGTAGTCATAAATAATTAAATTTAATTATACAGTAGAGCATAGCTATGGGTATAGTGGCAGTAATAATTTGTGAGAAAGCAGCAATAATCTAAACGCATTTAAAGCATTTGTGAAAACATTTTTATTATTAATAAAATATTTATAACATCAAAATATCTATATAGCATACAATAAACATACATAATCAGATACATAAAAAGAATAAAAACAGTAAAGATACACTTCATCATCATTTCCTTAAGCATTAACTCCCCAATATTCAAAGTTAATTAACTGGCCAGAAATGGCCATGGGTCGGTTAAATAATTTAACGAGCTAACTGCAAATATTCAGCAAGAGAGCTGGTCATCTCTGCTGAATATTTATGCTAAACCTTCGTAGCAAGCTCACACAGAGATTTTGAATCAGCGTTTACCTTCAATCTATACAGGCTATTGTTCTTTTTCTGTTTGCAGTTTAATTTGATACCATGCCAACCTAGGGCCCTTGATGAAGGCGTGTTAACCGAAACACGGACCATGTCGGGTCCCTAGGTTTGTGTAAAGGTGGTAACATTAACCGTAATCATTAACTGATATAATAAATATAACCTGCATCTTGTACGTTTGTCTTCAGTTCTTCTTTGTTTTTCCTTGTGTTGCTTTTACGTCACTGCAGATTGTGTTGGATTTTTCTTTTGTTAACAGCTAAACCTAGCCAGCTATATCGTGCAATAACTGTCAATATTTTTTTTTTTTTTAATTCTTTATTTGGTTATTTGTTACAATACATTAATAACAAATATTCATGAATGACCACAACAAACTCAATATAGAGAACATAAAAACTTAGGCAATTATCAACCGTGTCTTAGTCCACATTATCATGGTCGCCAGTACCTTTTTTTAAAAAAAGGAAAGAAAAAAGAATCAAATCCATCAATCTACCATCTAAAGACAGGCAAAATGGCATTTATATTTATATACATCGTCCTCCAAAAATAAAATCAGTAATAGTAACTAAACTTTCAACAAAGGTTTCTGTTTAACAAAGTCTTCTAACTGGACTGGATCATAAAACACATATTTATCACTTCCATACGATATAAGGCATTTGCATGGAAATTTCAAAAAGAAAGTAGCTCCAACTGCCAAAACCTTAGGCTTTAGCTGAAGGAACTGCTTCCTTTTAAACTGAGTTTGTCTAGCGACGTCAGGAAAAATTATCACCCGTTGGCCACAAAACATTTCCTGTTTTTTCGCAAAATACAATTTTAAAATAGCTTGTTTTTCCAACTCTGTCTTAAAAGTCACAAGAAGAGTTGCACGTTTATCTATTGTATCTTTAGATGATTCTAGAAACTGCGAAACATTCAAACTATCAGGTGACACCATTTTGTCCATTTCACCTTCATTTGCCATAACCTTGGAATCTCTCGAGATGTAGTACAAATTATCAACTTCAAAAGCTTCCACATTATTATATTGTAGTATCTCTTTCAAATACATTCTCAAGAGTTCCATCGGAGACAGATAATGTGTGATTGGAAAATTTAAAATACGAAGATTTTTAACCTTGATAGAATTTTCCATTTTTTCTAATTTAGAATGCATCACCATACTATCCTTAATATTAGAAACAGCACTAGCTTGTAAAGTACTTACTACTTGATCCAATTTTTCAAACTTAACAGCTGTTTCACCAATTTTACCTTCTTGCTCTTTAATTTTCATTGTTATATCAGATGAAAATTGACACAAATCCGAAACAGTTTTTTGCAATGATGTCTCTATTCTATTAATGCTAAGCCAAATATCATTTAGAGTGATCACTTTATCCTTAGGGATAACAACTGAGCCTTGCCCAGTACTCATCTGTACTGGAATTAGTTCTTTAGCTTGCCCCAAGGATTGTCCTGAAACCTCCAGTTCAGATAATAAAGATAATTGTGGGGAAGAAGTTACTCCCTCTTTAAAAGGGAGAGGAGATACTTCTAACCCTAATGAATAAGATGGTTGAGGAGGTGGTGATGGTTCCCCTGAGGATAGGGAGACAGCTTGAGTATCTAATGTTACCTGCTCTTCAACATGTGACAAACCAGGAAGCATAAGATGACGATCCATCGGGCCCATCATTGTAGCAGATTGATTTGCTTTAACCTTCCTCTTGCCCATATTAAGGAATTAGATACCTCTGCTCCCTGGTCCTCTGGACTCCGAAGGGGCTCAAAAGGGGCAAGCCCCTTTAGCCACGCCCCTTCGGCTCGCGACCCGAGGCTCGCGACCGCGGGCCGCGTACCGCGGCTGAACCGGCAATTAAGGCTCCTCCGAAGGACCCTCTCAGCTGGCTGGAGCGGACAGCAGCGGGACTGCCTGTCCCGATGTTAAAGAAGTGCTGGCTGCACTGACGACAGGCTCCCTCCCGGCTGAACCGGCAATTAAGGCTCCTCCGAAGGACCCTCTCAGCTGGCTGGAGCGGACAGCAGCGGGACTGCCTGTCCCGATGTTGAAGAAGTGCTGGCTGCACTGACGACAGGCTCCCTCCCGGCTGAACCGGCAATTAAGGCTCCTCCGAAGGACCCTCTCAGCTGGCTGGAGCGGACAGCAGCGGGACTGCCTGTCCCGATGTTGAAGAAGTGCTGGCTGCACTGACGACAGGCTCCCTCCCGGCTGAACCGGCAATTAAGGCTCCTCCGAAGGACCCTCTCAGCTGGCTGGAGCGGACAGCAGCGGGACTGCCTGTCCCGATGTTGAAGAAGTGCTGGCTGCACTGACGACCCAATAACTGTCAATATTGAGCGCTTGCAGCCAAAACTCAGGCCGCATAAATAACAGGCCTATCTTTGGCCACTATTAACTTAAGGCCCATATTCTCTAACTGGCACCAATTTTCTTAGGCACCCAAGCTCAGTAAAAAACACCATTTAAACAATGTTTTTAACTGAATTTCAAGGTGCCTAAAACATCAGTACTGGACTTGCGCCTCCGTAGGCGCTTTAGGCCGCCTAAAATCACTATAGGCATGGCTAACACCAGAAGTGGCGTTAAGTAGCCTAAAGCATATATGGAGGTGCAGTTCACATCAATGGTAGATGCCAGAAATGTAGACCTGCTTCAGTCATGACTAAAGCCAGAAAAAGATGCCCCTATCTAACCAGCTAACCATTAGACAAATTAAGGCATGACCCCCCTTTTCCGTTAATCCTCCAGTGGTCACAGATCCCCTTCCACCTCTCAAAGATGTGACAGTGACAGTAAATACGAGGCTCCGTGACAGTTCCTGATATCATGGCCATTCCTAAGAAAGCAGCAAGCAAATGTATGGAGTAGCCTAGTGGTTAGTGTAGTGAACAGTGAACATTCCCACTATAACTCTTTTGGAACTCTCTCATTTCTGGAACATAGAAATACCTCCTGTGCCTAAATATATAAGTGACCTGCAAAACTGTAGTCACGTGACTTATAGTTGTGAAACTACAGTGGGAACTCATGGCAACCATTTTGTTTGTGGATCTGCACAGGGCAGGAGCATACAAAAATTGCTCCTGCCTTGCTTCACCGCTAGACCACCAGGCTTTAAAAGTAAGTTGTGGAGGGGTCTGGGAGTCGGGGTTGGATCAGTCGGCCCTAAATAGGATGTGGAGGGGTCTGAGAGGCGGGAGGGAGCCAGGGTTGGGTCAGAGTTGGCCCTATAGTTATTTGTGAGCTGGCTTTGCCTCTAACCCCTGCTAATATTGAGGGGGAAACTGTTCAGTAAGTTTTCTCTGTTCCTGGAAGACTCACCAAATAATATGAAGGGGTTTAGAAGGGATTTGTACCTGGGTCCTTTTATATGAAGTCTACTTCGTTGATCACTAGACTGTCCCTCTGCACCGCTGGGTTGTCTGTGTGACTAGTTTATTAGGAATGCTGCCAGGAATGCTTGTTTTTCTACGTTTTCCCCAGAACATTTTTTCCCCCAAAAATGATACTTACAGATAGGTCAGTGAGGTGGTAAATAATAAGGGAAGCCAGCAAGCAGCTTCAAGAGGAGCAAGAGGAACATATTGACTGCAAAAAGACTACCTCTGTTGGCCATGCCACATCAGGTATGCTGAGATTCACATACAGCATGCCAAGGTGAGGTGCATTGCTGGAGCAGATACACATAGCATTTGTGTTCCAGTCTTGAAGTTGATGTGAAGTAAGAGGCAGCCAGATAAGGTATTTTGATCCCCTTACTTTGGCACCTTGAGCCAGTGCCTCAGTGTCTCCTCTACTGAGCCAGCCCTGCACATACTGAATGTGGAACAAAAGTGCCCCAGATAGAGGTGTGTACTTAAACCATCTGTACCCAGAGTGTGGAATGGCTGTTCTGCTAGCAATTTACTTCTTCAAAACTTTGCTGATTCCATCTGTTTCAGAGCGAAGGTAGTGACTGTGAATGCACAACCAACATTAAGAACTCTCCAGAGAACCGGATCCTCATCAAACGCATGATGATTAAATGTGCAGATGTGGCAAATCCTTGTCGTCCTTTAGACTTGTGTATTGAGTGGGCTGGAAGGATATCGGAAGAATATTTTTCACAGGTGATTTATATCCTCTATGACAATAATTTTGTAAATGAGATGAAAGTTATGTTTTATGATAACTGATGTATTGGAAGGACCTCAGAATGCTGGACTGGTTTCCATTCTATTGGATGTATTATAAGTTCTGATTAGACCATTGTGAGAATAACTCATAGGTCCCTTCTTCAGATGTGATAAAGACGCATGTACTACAAAATCTTTTAGGTAACATTCTATAAATAATTTATTTTGATCTAGCACCAATATAGCTGCTAGAAGTTTTGATTTATTATAAGATGGTTTGGATCTGATCTTATGATTTAAAAAACAGTTATTTTGGGAAGAGTTCTTTAACAGACCTGACTTACTAGCTTTGAACATGAAAACAAAGAAAGTAGGCAAAACAACTGATTTCATGCCAATAATTCCTATGAGTATAGAACACTGAAAGGTAAAGAGATACCAGCAGTTAAAGGTGCTGTACCTTTTTTTAATTATATTTATAATAATAACATATAAAGATTTATAATATCATATGAAGAAGGAAAAAAAATCCAAGTTTATAAGTATTAATTATGACATGATACATTCCAGTTGTACAAGCCAAATATAATATATGATAAGAATAACATGAACAAGATAGTACAATACAACTAGGTACCTCATATAACCGTTCAGTACACATTTTATTTGATGATGCACATTCAAAGCATGGAATAAGTTCTCAACGAGCATCACAGCATGGCATAGATTAAGCAATCTAATATATAATATGTCAATGGTCTAAAGTACAGTAAGTTTGTACAGGCCTCCATATTTTGAGAAATGAATTAGTAGAATTATGTTTTTCCGCAATGGCACTTCCAAATTTGATGGTTATGCAAACTGTGTTCCACCATACCATATATTCCACTTTTGAGCGAGGGCTCAGCATCATCATCCCGGCCTCCTCACCCCGACTGTTGCTTCTGCGGCGGTGCCTGTGCTCTCCTCCAAGCACATCGCGGACGGAGGGTGAGGTCAGCTTTGAGGGCTCAGCACCACCATCCCGGCCTCCTCACCCTGCCCTCACTCATTCACCCAGACACCAGCAGAGCCGCGGCGCATGAGAGCAGTGTCCAGGGACCCGGGAGGGTGTCATTCTCTCTGTAGCTGGGTATATTCACTCCATAAGACGCACCTTTATTTCCACCCACTTTTTTGGGGAAAAAAGTGTGTCTTATGGAGCAAAAAAATACGGTAATTTTGAGATGTAAGGGTTCATGAATGTTCAATATAGAAGAAATGGTGTTCCATACTCAATCCCAATACAATTTAAGGTGTGGACAATGGAATATCATATGAGGCAGCGTACCTACTGATTTCTTACAGGACCAGCATAGGTTGGAGACAACTTGAGAGAATTTAGCAATTTTCTGCGGGGGCCAGTGGGATCAATGTAGCAGAAAGTATATAGATTGAAGTACAGAAGCCAATCGAATAGACTTAAATACTCTAGCCCACACTTCCTGCTTTAACTCATCCTCAGCAGATATTTCCAAATCTGTATGCCAAGCATTCATCAGTTGTGATATATGTACTGGAGGTGTCTGTCGCAATATTGCGTACCATTTAGAAGCAACTCCCTTGAGAGGGGCGATAGTAATAATTTGTGAAAGAAGATCAGGTGCGGACTTTAGTTTTTGAAGATCTGTATATTTTTCACAAACACAATGTTTTAGTTGAAGCCATCTAGAATATTGGTTGGCAGGTAGACCATAATTATTGCACACATCTTCAAAGGTCAGCCATTTATTGTGATTAAAAATTCCTTCAAAAGGGTGATAAACAAATCCTAATAATTAAATAAATGTGTGTCCTAATATTAACCTAGGGCCCCTTTTATCAAGCTGCGCTAGAGGTTTATAGCGCAGGCTGGAGAGGTAAGTGCTCCAAATGCTCATAGGAATTCTAAGAGCATCAGAACATTTACGCACTGGCTCGCGCTGAAAGCCTCTAGTGCAGCTTGATAAAAGGGGGTGGGGAGCTAATGATGTAAAATTTGTGAGAGAAAGAATAGCTAACACAAAGGCAGCAAAAGGATCCAGTCCTCAGGATTTCGGTATGAACAATAATGAAATGTATTTGTCCATAATCACCCTGATTTAAGTGTGAATAGATTACTTTGTATACTTTTATATACTGGAAAGCTTAGCTTACTGCAGAAATATAAAAAGAAAACTCAGATTTGAGCAATGACAATTTAGAGTAAATCAATGTGTAATATATAGAGAAAATTAATGTTGTTTTAAATTAAAGTGTTTACTCTTCACTCTGCTTTAAGACCATCTAAATTTTAAGTGTAGTTAAAAATGCCAATTTTGTCTTATAGTGAAAGTAGCCAACTCTCTACAATATTTTTGAATTAATGACAGACTTGCTTATCATGTGACTGCAAACTGACCTGTTTTTAGTAACAAATCTAGTACCTAAAAAGAAAAATATGTCAAAAGCACAGCATAAATTGAAGCTGTCACTTTCATATAAACTTTATACCAAAAGTGGCATAATCTCACACCCCAGGTAAACTCTCAGCTATGCACCCCTTGTCCTCTGGGGTGGCTTAAGGCCCTAATCCTCTTTAGTCCCCTTCCCTAATCTCTTCATAGACCAACATGTCCTCTTCCCTTCCATTCCCTAATCCTCCGTAGGCCAGTATATCTCCTTCTGTTTCCACTCCCTATCCTCCTGCTCAGCATCTTCTCTCCTCTTCTTTACCCCTCTGTCCTATGTCCAGCATCAACCCTCTTTCCTCACTCTGTAGCCACTGCCTTACCTCTTCCTGGACTCAGACCAAAATTAAAAACAGATTCAGCACTAGTGCAGGGCTTTTAAACACATGCCCATGCTGAAGCACTTCCATGTCACACCCTCCCTCCAACAGGAAGTCCTGTATTAGAGGGTGCACACTATGGCAATGCATAATTGTAGACCTGTGTTTAAAGACCCCATGCCACTGCTGATATACGCTGTCATCTGTATTATCAAGACTATTTTTAAACTGCCCATATTCTTGTGAATTCTGCAAGCACATTAGGAATGCCAAAAACCAGGGACAAGGATGTCTGGTAGTATTTTAACAGAAATGGCCACATAGGCTTGCAGAGCAGAGGGACAACTAAATGGTCAATGCAGTGGACTGTTAACCAGGGCACCCAGGTTCATATCCTCCTACAACTCTTATTTTAAATTCTGAGCCCTCCAGGAACAGAGAAATACCTACTATACGTGAAAGTGCACCTCCTCGATAGCCCTCAGGCTTGCAGGTGTCAAATATGTAGGCACAGTAGGTATATACAGTCAAACCTCTGTTTGCGAGTAACGCGGTTTGCGAGTGTTTTGCAAGACGAGCAAAACACTTAGCAGACTTTTGTCTCGCAAACTGAGCACCACCCTAATAAACGAGCACTTACAGCTGCAGGCAGTGGCGCTTCAGGGGGATGCCTCTTCCGTTGGCCGGCCAGCCTTCCATGCCGGGTACCTTCCGCACAATGTTGGAGAGCCTCCGAGTCCAGGCAGCCGAGCGCCATCCCACCTGCATGTTGCATATTATCACGCACAACATCAATCATCGATGTGCGTGTTTATATGTCAAAAAAAGGGGAGGAATTGGCCCACAATCAAAATTTTCGCAAGAGAAAAAGATTGAAAGGAACAGTTTCAATAATAATGAAACTCAATTTTAATGGGTTTGTAAGACAAACCTCTAACCTAAACGCCATTATGGCCTATGGGGAAAGTTGCTTTGATGTACGAGTACTTTGGATTACGAGCATGCTTCTGTAACGAATTATGCTCGTAAACCAAGGTACCACTGTATCTGTTTCTGGAGGTATCACAATTTAAAAGAAAAAGAAAGCCAAACTGGGAATTGAACTTGGGTTTCCTGCTTTTTACTTTGTTTAGAATGCCCATAAAGCCTGAAGCTGTCATAAAGCCTATTATCCTTTTACAGTTTTACTTTCATGGTAGAGGGGAGGGGACAGCATCTGCTGTGGGATTTATGCCTTAATCTTTTCAGTTGTCAGTTGCTCAATCAGCACCTTTTTGTACTCTGGATGTGTTTGAAACAGGTGTAAATAAAAACATCCTTCTTAAATGTGGACATTTCTTCTCATTTGATTATCACTGTCAGACATCCTAATTTTGGGCCCTCATCTGCCATTCCAAAATTGCAATTTGGATCTTTTTGGCAGATAGATGGATTCTTTTTTGCCATTTTGAGACATCTATGTGCTTTGAAAATGAACTTCAAATTTATGTGATTTAGTTGTTAGAAATCATCACCATGAAAGAAGGCTTCCAGTGTAGGCCCCCAGCATCCTCTAAAGTAAAGACCAAAGCAAATAAATTTAGATTTTCTACTATTACCTTATCCTTCCTGAGCACTTCTTTTATCCCATGGTATTCCTGTACTCAGACCAAATTTCATAGATTTTTTTGCTTTTGATGTACTTGAAATTTTTATTAGCATTGATTACCTGTAATGCAAGCTCCTTTATATAGTCTCTTTTGGCCTGCCTTATTTCTTTTTTTCATCTAACTTGCCAGTTCTTCTTTGTTTTCTTCATTAGAGTCTGCTTTCTATTTTCTGAAAGATCTTGTTGGCTTTCACTGCTTCTTCTAGCTTATCATAAAACCATAAAATACTCTGGTCGTCTCTTGGCGTTTTTAAAATCTTTTGTGATGCATAGAATACATTTTATCTGGCCTTCCAAAATGGCCTTTTTTAATTCCTCATGCAAACTTTTGACCCTGGCAGCTGTTCATTCTTTTTATTTTTTTCTGATTTCTTCATTTTATCAGTCTTCCTTTTTAAAATAAAGTGCTATAGCAGTAGGTTTGGTTGTTTTTTTTGGGGGGGTTTGCATTTTTGTTTTGGTGATGATAAATATCACACTGATCACTGTTGCTTAGAAACCCCACCAGCATTACCCTTTACAATAGACCTTTTTGTACCAGTAAGAACTAAATCTAATCTTAAAAAAAAAAAAAAATGCTGTTGCCTTTTTTTGAGATATAATCCTACATATTCCCAACATAGGACTGTGAAAAAAGCATTCTTCGGTATTCAGATAAGTACAGTGCAGTAGGTACATCAAATAGACTTTTGAAAGTATAACCTGCTGCACATAGATCTAAGGTTCCATCTTCTTATTACGTCTAAATAACAACATTGCTATGTTCACTTTGAAGTGAAAATGAGAAGTATGTATTATGAACAAATAAATGTTTAAGATATGAAAATTTGTGGAAGTTTTTTTTGGTTTTTTTTTTTTTAAATAAATATTTCTCTACTATTTTGTTTAGTCACATTTGGGACTTTAATATATAGGAGGTAAAGTGACCAGTAATGATTTTGAATGAACAGATGTGTTCAACTGATCACATAAATTGTGAAAAAGATCTGAACACTGATTAGGAACTGTTGGTGCTGTTTGGACATGCACTGAGGGTCCTTCACCTCCTTTAAAATACACACAATATTTGTTTGGCTATCTATATTCTGTATGTTTCCCATTCCTACCAGGATTGATTGTGGAGGTTTTTGCTTTCTTAGAATTGGGTTTTTATGAGTTATGTTTTAAAAGGTAACATGGGTGCCTGTCTGCCTTTATAAAATAGGGTTCCAGATCGATCCAGTGCCAGTAGTACACAAATGTCAATGTACAATATACCCCTGCTCATTAGAAGATATAAATATATGTGTGCATTCTACCCATATAGAGTACACATATATCACAATCCTGCCTCTGTTCTGGCCAAACTATGCTCCTGCTTGTAAAAGTAGATGCACACTTTCCGTTCATGTACTTTTTCTGTCCATATGCAGCCGCACAATTTTATAAAACATTATAACATTGCCCCCATCTTTAGTAGCGTTACAGCCTTGTACTGAAACTTTACCATATTCCTGCATTATGACAACCAGAATTTAAGCTGCCCATTATAGCTGTAATCTTGTTGCTTCTCTTTTAATACAG
Source organism: Geotrypetes seraphini (assembly GCF_902459505.1). NCBI lineage: Eukaryota > Metazoa > Chordata > Amphibia > Gymnophiona > Dermophiidae > Geotrypetes > Geotrypetes seraphini. The sequence continues at coordinate 30,888,728 of NC_047084.1, forward strand.
TCCATAATTTCTAGATCCAAAAGACTAACTGTACAAATCTCATTGCCTTTAGACTGATGAAGAGAAAAGGCAGGGTTTGCCAGTAGTAATGCCAGTGTTTGACCGGAATACCTGCAGCATCCCAAAGTCTCAAATATCATTCATTGATTATTTTGTAACGGATATGTTTGATGCCTGGGATGGTAAGAACTTGCACCTTTACTCAATTTGATCTAGCACTATTTATTTAACTTTGATAAATGTACTATCAGGGAATAACTTATTTATCAAAATAGATTTTGGTGACATAGAGGTAGAATAAATAAAATACAAATTTCAGAGACTGAGTAGTGCATTCTGATGCTTATCAGACTGGAGCTAATTACTTTCTACTGAAACAGGAAATTATTAAAAACTCATCTCTTTACAAAGAATTCTTAGTATTTCAACTGTTATATTTCCATTTATTCCCCCTTGAATTCTTTATATAGAATTGTCATTTCCCTGCGTATGCGCAGTTCTCTTTCTTGTAAACCGCACTAAGCTGTGAGGTTGTAGCGGTATATAAGATTACTGTTATGTTATGAAATCTCTCTTAATTTTTCCAGATATTTCTATAGTGCTGCCAGATGTACATCTGTATGTATATAAATAATACACTGTCCATTCAATATGAAGTTAACATTTTCTACCAAATATTTGCAGAAAATATTGACTTCGAATGAGCAATAAATACAATTCCATATATTACACCTTAAGGAAATTTGGCAAGTGTCAGAGTTTTCACCTGATGTTAGGTGGCTACAATCTTATTTATTAAATGTAATTTAAGGCAAAGTCTACCCTGCATATACTCGTCTATAAATGAATCTCGCTATCTCGTGGTCTTATGATTATTTCTAACTTGCATATGATTTACTGTACAACTCGTATGTCTTGTCAGTAGGGGGATCATCCTAATATACACATGAATTGCTGTAAATTTTCCTCACTTTCCTGTTGTTTTACCACTGTTTCTCCTGTACACTAATCTGCACGGCCCAATTCTGTTCCCAGCACTTCTTTCATCTGCCTTTCTCATCCTTTTTTTTTTAAACTGAAGAAGTAGGAGGCTCTTTGCTGCTTCCAAAAATTCACTATCTCTCCCAGATCAGTGGCTCCATTTTTTATTTGTATTTCAAAATATACAAATAGCTCCTCCAGCTCTATATCTGTTTGCAGTGATTTATTAGAAACATAGAAAAATGAAGGCAGTTAAAGACTATCCAATCTACCCATCTATGCCATTTAATCTCTCTTTCACTCCCTTAAAGATCCTATGTGTATGTCCTGAGCTTTCTTATATTCAGTTAGTTTTTGTCTCCATCACGTTCATCGGAAGGCTATCAATAAAGAATTATATATACACACTAGTAGGCCAACATTCAGAGCGTTTTAAGCGAGACTTGAGAGATTTAAGAGAGACTCTGGCCCGCTTAAATTGCCTATCAGCAGCCAACTGCTGATACTCAGTGGCACTAAGCAGTGCCTCTAAATATCAGCTCTGACTGACCCCCAAAAATGTAGGCCTCCAGAGGTGGTGCTAGGGAGGAGTTGGGGCTTATGTGGGCGCTGGTGTTATAAGTGGGTGAATTTATGACAGCTCAAAAGCTGTCCTAAATTCACCTTCATAAGTTTATTTTCTTTTAATTAAAAAATAGAGTCCCATTCCTGCTCTAATCCCCCTCCACCTGATGCCCCCACTTCCATGCCTAGGTAATTCCTCCCCCCCCCCCGTGCTTACCTAAATACCTATTTGCCAGTTCCTTCAAAATGGCTGCTGCAATTTCTCTTGATAGCTCACAGTACTGCACAAAGTAGAGGTTGTGGTGAAGGGGCAGGAGTCCACTTCTGTACTTCTTTTCTGATCAGTATAAAGCTCCAGTAAAACAGAGGAATTATATAGGGGTAGAGGCTGGGGGGGAGCATGAATGCCTCTGTGACACAGGTCATAATCTACCTGAGCCTACTGTGACCCATCTGTTCCTCTGTTGCTTTATTCTCTGTGGCAGTGCTGGTGGTAAATTGGCTGGGAATTGGGTAGTCCTGGATGCTTCCTTAATTGTTACCAATTCCTTCTTTAGTTTCATCAAATTAAGTATTGCATTGAGTAAAAAGGTCCCCCTTTGTCCATTGTGGACAGGCCTATGAGTGACATGGAAGATACTGATGGTGGCTTTGATTCCTGTGTCCCAAATATGATTATTTGCAGCCACAGTGGATATGTTTTCTTTTACGAGGGTCATTTCATAAATAATGCACACTATTTTTTTAAATTTACATGTTTTATTTTTTTTTTCAAGTATTTCTTTACAATCCTTCAATATACTCTCCCTGCTTTGCAATGACCGAGTCCCAACGTCTGGGAAGCTTCATTATTGCATCCAAGACACCATTTTGTTCAGTTGCCGAATGTCTTGTTTACCAGCGGAAAAAAGCTCTTCCAGAGATGCAAAACGATGTCCATGCATAAGTTGTTTCAACTTTGGAAAAAGGTCGAAGTCTGGTGGGCTCGTGTCTGGACTGTAGGGAGCATGAGATAACACCTCCCAGCCATATTCGTGTAGTTTTTCAATGACGAGTGGAGAGCTCCATCTTCCCCACAGCCAAAAAAATTTTGACAAGCTGAATCGAAAGTCAAACAAATAATGATTTTTGCTTATGATCATGAAGGCATCATCATCACAGACAAAGTTCCATGTGGAAGAAGTGTCACAGCAATATATTATCATGATGTTTTGCAAAAAATGAGCAGAAAAATACACAAAACCCGATCTCAGTTGCTCTTAGCTGGGCCACTCATTCTTCACAACGCTCGCCAGCACATAGGGAATGCCATTGAAAAACGAATACAGTTACCTCATGCTCCCTACAGTCCAAACATGAGACCACCAGACTTTGACCTTTTTCCAAAGTTGAAACAACCTATGCGTGGTCATTGTTTTGCATCTCTGGAAGAGCTTTCTTCCACCGGTACCTGAGCCATTTGGAAACTGAACTAAAACGGTGTCTTGGGTGGAGATAATGAAGCTTCCTGGACGTTGGGACGTGGTCATTGCAAAGCAGGGAGACTAAATTGAAGGATTGTAAAGAAATATTTGAGAAAAAAATAAAACATGTAAATTAAAAAAAAAAAATAGTATGCATTATTTATGAAATGACCCTCGTATGTTGAATAGCCTATGCATATCCCTTTTAGAGCAGTTGGTATTTCCCACTATCTAAACAAAAAAGATTTGGGCTATATTGAGTCCTTACATATTTAACTTATTTGCCATTCATTCACATAAAGGGCTAGTTTCTGTATGGCACCTAAAAAAAAAAAATTTGTGCTGAAAAATATCCTGAGTGGTATTCTGTAAATGGTGGTCATTGTTACATGCTGTTTATAGAATAGCACTTAATGCCAGGAACTGTGCCTAATTTTAGGTGTTAAGCAGTGCGGTGAATTAAAATTTAGAAGGTATGAAGGGTAAATGTTAGCCTAATGATATACGAGAACCTCACTCCCTGCTGTAATGATTGAAACGGGGCTCACATCGGAGGACAAGGTAAGTTCATTGCTTCTCACTCCAAATATTAAAAATTGAAAACAGTTGAGTAGCAGAAAATTATGAATAATAAGAATTAGAATTCAAAGTAAAAGAATAGCATAGAAGCTGTTAATAGGGATCAATGAGGATTGCAACCAGCCTGGGTTATGCTATGTGGGTGGTAATCTGAAGATCCCTATACCTAACATATATGAACTGCATTGCAAACAAGTGTGTGAATGTAATTTTAGGTGTGGCAATTTACACCAATGGAAGCATGGTGCAAATCCTAAATGAAGTGCAGATCCTCTCTTATTCTGAGTAACTTGGAAGAATGTCCCCCAATCCATTCATGACCCTCCCACTTCCATTCCCCTTTTTTAGACTCATGCATATTTAGATATGAATTCTGTGCCTAAATTTATGTGCATATATATTAATTATATCTAATTAACACTAACTGCTTGTTAAAATCTAAATTATTAGCGCTAATTGGTTTGTTAATTAAATTATGCACACAAATTGGGAGCACACCCAAATTTGTATGTGCAGTTTGTAGCGCTTTTTATAGAATTTTATAGAAGCGCCATCTCTGGATCAGACCTTCAGTCCAAGTCCGGCGATCTGCACATGCGGAGGCCCTGCCAGGTGTACATCTGGCGTAACTTTTAGTCACCCATATCCTTCTATGCCTCTCGTAAGGAGATGTGCATCTAGTTTGCTTTTGAATCTTAGGACGGTCGATTCCACAATAACCTCTTCTGGGAGAGCATTCCAGGTGTCAACCACTCTGCGTGAAGCAGAACTTCCTGATATTTGTCCGGAACTTGTCACCCCTTAGCTTCATTCTGTGTCCTCTTGTCCGTGTCAAATTGGACGATGTAAATCTAATCTAATCTAATCCTTAGGTTTGTAAATAATTTTTTCTGCTCTATTTTGTCGATTCCTTTCTGTATTTTAAAGGTCTCTATCATATCCCCTCACAGTCTCCTTTTCTCAAGTGAGAACAATCACAGTCTCTTAAGTCGATCCTCGTATTTCAGTTTCTCCATCCCTTTTACTAGTTTCATTGCTCGTCTCTGCACCCTCTCCAGCAGTTTTATATCCTTTTATAGGTTGGGAGACCAATGTTAGACGCAGTATTCCAAGTGGGGTCTGACCATTGCTCTATAAAGCAGCATTATGACCCTCTCTGATCTACTCATGATTCCCTTCTTTATCATGCCCAACATTCTATTTGCTTTCTTTGCGGCCGCCGCACATTGTGCTGATTGTTTCAGGGTCCTATCTATCAGTACACCCAGGTCCTTTTCTTGTTTGTTCTTACCCAGAGTTGCACCTAACATTCTATACTCGTGTTCCTTAATCTTACTGCCTAAATGCATTACTTTGCATTTCTCCACATTAAACTTCATCTGCCATTTCTCCGCCCATTTCTCTAACTGACCAGGTCGCTCTGGAGTTCCTCGCTGTCCTTCTGCGATCTGATCGCCCGGCATAGCTTTGTGTCGTCTGCAAACTTGATGATCTCACTGGATGTTCCTTCTTCTAGGTCATTGATATAAATATGAAATAAGATCGGCCCAAGTACCGAGCCACTAGTCACTTTCTCCCAGTCGGAGAAATTCCCATTTATGCTCACTCTCTGTTTTCTGTTCTCCAGTCATTTGCCTATCCATCTTTGTATATCCCCCTCTATTCCATGGCTTTGTAGTTTCCTGAGAAGTCTTTCGTGTGGAACTTTGTTGAACGCTTTCTGAAAGTCTAAGTATATTATGTCCACTGGTTCTCCACTATCAATTTGTTCATTCACAGTCTCAAAAAATTGAAGTAAATTCATTAAACATGATTTCCCTTTCCTGAAGCCATGTTGACTGGCTTTCATCAGGTCGTGTGTATCCAAGTGCCGGACTATGCTATCTTTAATCAGTGGTTCAACCATTTTTCCAGGGACAGACGTAAGGTTTACAGGTCTGTAGTTGCCCAGTTCTCCTCTCGATCCTTTTTTGAAAATTGGCGTGACATTTGCTATCTTCCAGTCGTCCGGTATCTGTCCAGTTCTAATTGTCAGGTTGGCAAGTTTTTGCAATAACTTTCCGATTTCAACCTTCAATTCTTTTAAGACTCTCGGGTGAATTCCATCCGATCCAGGGGATTTGTCACTTTTAAGTTTGTCGATCTGGTAGTATATCTGGTCCAAGTCCTCTTCTACTGTGGTGAGGCTGTCTTCTATTACTCCTTTAAACACTTCCACTGCTTCTGGTATTGTTGCGGTGTCATCCTTTGTAAAGACGGACGCAAAGAAGGAATTTAGTCTGTCTGCAATTTGTTTATCTTCCTTGATGTACCCTTTTCTTCCCTGGCCGTCCAGGGGTCCCACCGCCTCTTGCAGGTTTTTTTTCCCTTTTACATATCTAAAGAAGGGCTTGAAGTTTTTGGCCTCTTGCGCTATTTTCTCCTCCATAGACCTTTTTGGCATCCCTCACCGCCTTTTGACGTTTCTTCTGATCATCTTTATGTTTGTTCCAAGCTTCGGTTGTTTTCATGCGTTTCCATTTTTTGAAAGAGTCCTTCTTTTCTTTTATGGCTTCCTTCACCTGTCAGGTAAGCCATGCCAGTTCTCCTTTGCCTTTTGTTCCCCTTTCTTTGGCAGTCCACAGAATGTAAAGATTTTGTGCTTCCGTGATAGTATTTTTCAGTAGGGACCATGCCTGATCTACCGTTTTAAGTTTTGTCCATCTTTTTCCTGAGCCGTTGTTCTACCATGACTCTCATGCGATTGTATTTACCCTTTTTAAAGTTTAAGGTCGTGATTAAGGTTTTAGTACGTTTCCCTTTCCCGATGTCAAGTTTAAAGTTGATCATGTTATGATCGCTCGTCCCCAGTGGGACCGTGACTTCTACTTCTTTTGTCGGTCCCGAGAGGCCATTTAGGACCAAGTCCAAGGTGGCGTTGGCTCTTTTACCATTTGTTCCAGGAAGCAATCCCCTAGCGCCTCCAGGAACTTGGCCTCTTTGCCGCAGTTGGAGGTTCCCAGGTTCTAGTCTATCCCCGGGAAATTGAAGTCTCCCAAGATTATTATGTTGCCTGTCTTGCATTCTTGTTTGATTTCCTCTATCATTTCTGAGCCAGTTTCCTCCGTCTGTCCTGGGGGTCAATAGTAAAGGCCAATTTTTGTGTCTGCACCATTATGACTAGGGATCCAGAGGGATTCCAGCTTCTCTTTCCTTTCCGTCGTAGCCACTCCAACAGATTCTACTCCTTCCTGGACATATAGGGCAATACCTTCACCTTCCTGCCCTACTCGATCTCTTGTGTATGGTTTGTATCCCTGTAGTACTGTGTCCCATTTGTTTTCTTCATTCCACCATGTTTCTGTTATGCCATGATTTCCAGTTCATCATGTCTTGCTATTGTCTCTAGTTCCCCCATTTTGTTTCCCAGATATCTAGCATTCGTATACATACATTTGAACATAAGAAGTTGCCTCCACTGGGTCAGACCAGAGGTCCATCGCACCCAGCGGTCTGCTCCCGCGGCGGCCCATCAGGTCTATGACCTGTGAAGTGGTTCCTGACCATTTCTATAACCTACCTCTACTTCTATCTGTACCCCTCAATCCCCTTATCCTTTAGGAACCTATCTAAACCTTCCTTGAACCCCTGTAATGTGCTTTCTTGGTTGTCTCTACTGTTTCTTTCACGGTATCCTTTTCTGCTCGGCGTTGTCTCCCTTGTTTGCTGTGTGGTCATCCCTTCCTGTGTCTGAGTTGTCCCTTCCTGCCTTGTCTCCCTTATTTGCTGTGAGGTCGTCCCCTCCTGTGTATGTGTAGTTGCCCATGGTTCCTTTGTCAGGGCATCCTGTCACCCGGGCCATCGACTGGTGGTCGACTGTCCCCTGTCTTTTAGTTTAAAGCCTTCTCGATGGCCTTCTTCATGTTGCCTGCCAATATTCTTGCTCCTTCCTTGTTGAGGTGTAGTCCGTCCTTTCTCTAGGACTTGCTTTTTCCCCAGAACGCCGTCCAGCTGCGCATGAAGTCAAAGCCTTCCTCCTCGCACCATCATCTCATCCAGGCGTTGATCGCTTGCAATTTCCCTTGTCTCTTTCCATCCGCTCTTGGTATCGGGAGGATCTCGGAGAAAGCCACCTTCACCTCCCTGATCTTCAGTTTACTTCTTAGTGAGCGGAGCTGGCCCTTCATCTCTTCCCTGTCATACTTCCGCCCGCTCACATCGTTGGTTCCCACGTGGATAAGCACAGAAGTGTCCTCTCCCCCTGCGCTGTCTATGATCCTGGAGATCCTGTTGGTCACATCCTTCACTCTTGCTCCAGGCAGACAGGTGACGATTCTGTCCTCTCTTCCTCCTGCGGTGTGGCTGTCCACATGACGTATAATGGAGTCACCTACAATGATCCCCATCTTCTTTATTTGGGGGTTCCTTGGTAAGTCCACGTCCATGGTTTAGGGCCAATCTTCTTCCTCCTGCGATACACTTAAAATTGTTTTAGGCTCTTTGGGTGGGGGGACGTCTTCCTGCATTCTCTCTCTTCCTTCTGGTATGTGGTCGTCTCCTACCTCATCTTCATTTTTTTCTGAATTTGCAGGGGTGTCTTCTCTCCTCTCATCCAGGCCTACTTCCTGGGTTGCTCGGGTACAGCTTTCCAACCCTGGGATCTCCACGTGTTGCTGGTGAGCTTCCTCAATGAATCTTTCTAGTTCCTTGACCTCCTCGTTTGGACTGAACTCCACTAGAAACTTCTCCTGTTCTCGGATTCTATTTTCAAAGATGAGGAGTTCTTTTAGTTCCATCACTGTCTCCTCCTTCTTATTCTTAGATTTATATATAGAAAAATCAAAATGAAAATATAAATTGAATCTTTTTAAAAATGCCTTTATACACGCCCTTTTACTAAGCTGCATTAGACACTAATGTGCACCTAATGTAGCTTAAAAATGGCGTACCATGAAATGCGCTCAGGTGCCCTGTGATTACTGCCAAATTAGCATATGCTAATTCAGGCACTAAAAAGTATTTTTTTGGGGGGAGGCAGGGTGTGTGTCAGAGGGTAGAGAGTGGGTGTTCTGTGCTAACAAGTTTCAAGTTTAATAGATTTTGATTTTTTACGCAATATCATATATTTCAATGCGTATTACATGTTTCAATACATAAAAAGAGAGCAGGGTGGACATACAAATCATTTGCTCTATTACAAATTAGTACAAACTGGTACAAATGGGTAATGGGAAGAACTACAATTTATACAAAAAAGAAACATTTAAGGTTTGAACACAAAGGATGGGATTATTTAAGAAAAAGTATAGAATGAATTGATTGAAGATGCTTTAATCATTTGTAATGAATGTCACCTCAGTAACAGCTTGATGAACCATTGGTCTGACCCAGTAAGGCTATTCTTATGTTTTTATGTTCTTAACCGGTTAGTGCGTCCACACTGCATGAGCTTATACTGCCTACAAAATGGATGGCAATAAGTTCTCAAGCAGTAATTTTTTTTTTTTAATGGCCACATGCTAATGGCAACATTAGTACATGTAGGATCTGAAGGGTGATTGATCCACAGGCAGCAGATTTATCATTGCAAGAGCCTGGATTTACAGGACCATATCAGATACCATAAGTCTCATTTGCATCCTTAACCTGGTAGTGTGTGTGCTATGCTGCAAAGTTTATGAAGAAAAGGTTGGAGGTTTTTTTTATACCTATGACTGACTTTATGGCAGGACTGCATTTATTTTGATTATGACTGCCACTTTACTCTGACGCTTTTTCCTCCCCGCTGTTGTAGTTGCAGCATTGGCTGTTGTATGCTCATTCTGAGGATCTCCATTTTCAAAAGTATTTCATTAAGTTATATTGTTAAGCTGTTGGGACCCTAATTTTCTGTGATTAACATTAGTACATGGCCATTAATACAAAAATAATGTTTTTATTGTTATACTTTTTGATCGCATTTCATTATGTGCACTTATTATGAATGCTTCTTTGTAAACCACCTAGATTTCAGGATAGTGCATTATATAAACTGCAATAAATAAATAAAAATGGCTTTAGTGCAGGGGGGGGTGCCCAATACGTCAATCGTGATCGACCGGTAGATCGGGAAGGCAACGCGAGTCGATCGCAGAGCCCATCCTGGGCTCCATGATAGACTTGTGTTGCCATCCCGATCTACTGGGCCGATCAGCCTTCTTCTCCCCGACATCAGAATTGACATCAGGGAGTGGAATACTGGTCAGCGCGACTCTTCTTTAGGGAGAGCAAGGAGAAAGAAAGAAAAATAGAAAGGGGGCAGGCAGGGAGACAAAGAAGGGGGAACAGGGAGACAGAAAGAAAGGGGACATGGAGAGAGAGAGAAAGAAAGAAAAAGTTGGGGGAAAGAATGAGGTCTGGAGGAGAAGAAGCATACAGGAGGCTGAAAGAAGGGAAGAAATATTGGATGCACAGTCAAAAGAAGGAAGTGCAACCAGAGACTCATGAAATCACCAGACAAAGGTAGGAAAAATGATTTTATTTTCAGTTTAGTGATCAAAATGTTTCCATTTTGAGAATTTATATCTGCTGCCTATATTTTGCACTATGGCTCTCTTTTACTAAACCGTAATAGCGGTTTTTAGCGCAGGGAGCCTATGAGCATTAAGAGCAGCGCGGGGCATTCAGCGCAACTCCCAGCGGTAAAAACTGTTATCGCTGTTTAGTAAAAATGGAGGGGGTATATTTTGTCTATTTTTGTATGGTTGTTACTGAGGTGACATTGCATAGAGTCATCTGCCTTGACCTCTTTGAAAAAAAAACCCGGAATATGAATGATAATTAACATTTTTTTCTGCCTTTCAGTGTGCTTTGTGTTTTTAAAAATTTTTTATTGTTGGTAGATCAGTTTGACTTGGTCATTTTAAAAGTAGCTTGCAAGCCCAAAAGTTGTGGGCACCCCTGCTTTAGTGCATGGAAAAAAGACTTACATAAGAGTGCACAAAGGCCGGTTTTTGCTGCAGCTGAGTAAAAGAACCCTTAAATATTCTATTATTTTGATACTTTGTCGCTAGCGGTTTTTAGTGCAGAGAGCTGTGCTGAATGGCCCACGCTGCTCCCAGTGCTCATTGAGTTCCTATGAGCATTGGGAGCAGCGCGGGCCATTCAGCGCGGCTCCCCGCGCTAGAAACTGCTAGCACGATTTCGTAAAAGAGGGGGTTTATTTTAGAAACTTTGTTTTGGTCTATGTCACATTTTTAGGAGATTGTTTTCTTGTGTCTCTTAGCATTTGCACATCTGCCTAATCTGATGCAACATTTGGCAGACAACTACAAGTACTGGAAAACATTAGACGAAATGAAGTGCAAGAGTCTCAGGCTCCCATCCAAGATTACCTAAAAAGAAGAGAAAAAATTCACCTCCTGACTTACCAAACGCACTGTGAATGATTTACCAAGGTAGATACTATATAAAGGGATCAGCAAAATTTCCCCCCCACACCCCCCAGAAAATAAATCAAACCCAACCATATGGCAGGAAGGAAATGTCTAGTTTCTCTCTTCCAGTAGCCCATGCTTTAGAATGTTTGTGGTTTTCTTTCACTGCAGTGTATAATCAAGATGAATATGTGCTTCTCAAAGCAAATTATTCTGTAGCAGAGAAAGTACTTTTAAGACAAGTAACTTAAAATATTTGCCCTTGTCAGACCTCATGACCAATGTGCTTTAGTTACTGATTGCATCCACCCTGAAAAGATTACACATGTGTGTAATTTGTTTATCACTACAACAAATGGGTTAATTACCTAACATTAGAATTATTTCCCTAAGGATATTAAACATTACTTTTAAATTTGATCTTTCTTGCACTCTTATAGCTATGTAAGTCTCCATTACATTAAAAACCTTTGTAAACAAAAGATGAAACTACAGATGATAGGAAATCTATAAATGGGAAAAAAAAAAGATGATGAAGGCCTCAAATTCAGTAATAACTTGGGGCTCCTTTTACGAAGCCACGTTAGCGGCTTTATCGCACGCAACTTTTTATCACGCGCTAACCCCCTGCGCTAGCTGAAAAACTACCGCCTGCTCAAGAGGAGGCGGTAGCGGCTACCACGGCCAGCAGTTTATCGCGTGCTATTATGCGCGTTAAACCGCTAACGTGGCTTTGTAAAAGGAGCCCTTACTGTCCATTGTATGTAAAATCTTGAATAGTTTAACATGCAGCATTTTACAACAATTACGAGGGGGGGGTGCAGCAAAGTTCTCAGCCCAACCAACCAACTTCCTAAATTCTGAGTGTTATTTTTGCCTCTGTAGCTGAAAAGTGTTATCTTATTTTGTTAAGTGCCAATTTGCAGAAACTAAATTCTGTTTTGTGACATTTGTTTCAGATCATTGACTGAACCGTACCCACGTCATTCTCTTCTTGGCTGGGCTGAGAACTTTTCAGCACCTCCTCGGAAAGGGGTCTTTTTCTAAAGCTTAGCGTGTGCTACTCACTCTACATCCTATTTTATACCTGTGGGGCCATGTAGCACTTAGCACATGCTATTAGCCACACTAAGGGCTCCTTTTACGAAGGTGCACTAGTGTTTTTAGCGCGCGCTATTCTGTGCGTTAAGGCCCTAACGTGCCTTCATAAAAGGAGCCCTAAATTTTAATTAAGAGGACCCAAAAAGCCTAAAGTAAAATGTTAGATCAAGCTCCATCAATGCTGCTGTATTATGAGGAATAACTATAATGCAGTTCTGAACCTTACTAAATGTAGGATGTGGACTGTAGGGAAAAAAATGTTAAGTGTTGTAGACTAGTTTCAACTTTCTTTTAGTTACAGAGGGAATAACAGAACTTGCAGTACTGCCCAAGTAATACATAAAGCTATCAGGACCAGGATGTTTATTCTGCATAAGATTTTATTGAAGCCAATTGATTTTTCTATAAGAACATGATCTAAACATTTGCCTATTACCAGGGGTCTCCTTGAGGGCCGCAATCCAGTCGGGTTTTCAGGATCTCCCCAATGAATATGCATGAGATCTATGTGCATGCACTGCTTTCATTGTATGCTAATAGATCTCATGCATATTCATTGGGGAAATCCTGAAAACCCGACTGTATTGCGGCCCTCAGTGAGGGACTTTGAGATCCCTGTATTAACCCATCTTAGTTAATTTCCTGTGTATTAAATAGTGCCAGTTCCTTTTGATTAAATAATGTAAAAAAAAAAAAAAAGTTATTGCATAATTTGTAAATATGTTAGAAAGTTACTACTGTTGGAATTTTTTCATTACAATTTTAAAATAATATGTATGCTAATGAGCCTTCAAAGCACAAATGCATATTTTTATACAACTCATTTTACCACAACTTTGTATATAAAAAATGAAACTTGAAATGTAAGAAGTTTCTGTTCATTGTGAAGACCATCCAACTACTCTGTTCATTTGAACCAAACAGTTAACTTGTTTTTTTGCTTGTTTTCCCAACACTGTGCACTTCAGGCTGTATTTCAAGAGTAATAGATAGTACTTTGGTACAAATAAAGACTTTGAACAGTTACCACTCAATCTTGTGCTGGCTTATTAGCCAGGTTAATAAAGGACTTTACTGACAATGTCAGTTTATAGCAAATATCTACATAATGTGCCAACCCTTTTTCTATGTTTTGTACCAAGTTAAGTAACAAATAAAAACATTCAAAAATTTTCATGCAGAGAAATGTATATAAGCGCTCTCTCTATCTATCTATACAGTATATGTCTTTTTTTTTTTAGATTTGTAATAGAATCTTATGTCAAATGTGAAGCAGATTTTTGTTTGTTGTAATACAGCATTGCATATACAACAGATATTTTCAGAGTCTATACATCATAAGAGTTGCCATATTGGGATAGCCCAGGGGTATCAAAGTCCCTCCTCGAGGGCCACAATCTATTTGCATGCAATGAAAGCAGTGCATGCAAATAGATCTCATGCATATTCATTGGGGAAATCCTGAAAACCCGACTGGATCACGGCTCTTGAGGGACTTTGACACCCCTGGGATAGACCAAAGGTCCATTATGTTCAATATCCTGTTTCTAACCGTAGCCAGCCCAGATCACAAGTACCTGGGGCAAGATCCCAAGGAGTAAAATAGATTTTATACTGCTTATCCTAAGAATAAGCAGTGAATTTTCCCAAGTCCATCTTAATAAAGGCTTGTGGGTTTTTCTTTTAGGAAATTATCCAAACCTTTTTTATACCCTGATAAGCTAACTGCATTCTCTGGCAGTGAATTCAAAGTTTAATTACATGTTGAGTGAAGAAATATTTTCTCCAGTTTGTTTTAAATCTATTACTTAGTAGCTTTATTGCATGCCCCTTAGTCATGGTATTTTTGGAAAGAGTAAACAAGCAATTCACATCTATCCGTTCCACCATGCTCAGCATTTTATAGACCTCTTATTATCTCCCTTGAGTTGTCTCTTCTCCAGGCTGAAGAGCCCTAGCCGCTTTAAACTTTCCTCAAATGGAAGTCACCCTATCCCCTTTATCATTTTTGTCACTGTTCTCTGTACCTTTTCTAATTCCACTTTATCTTTTTTGAGATGCAGTAACCAGAATTGCACACAGTATTCAAGGTGTGGCTGCACTATGGAGTGATTATAACATTCTCATTTTTATTTTCCATTCATTTCCTGATAATTCCTAACATTCTATTTGCTTTCTTAGCCATCGCTGCACGCCAAGCATAGGCTTTCAAAATTACATGTATTAAAAAAAGAAAACTTTTTTCTAACTGATCTGAATTTTTTTTCTTAATTCCATTAAATACATTTCATTGGATTAGATTTGATGTGTTTTGGCTAGTTGCATCCTGAATGTTGATGATGAATCTAGCACTAAAGACTGTGCCCAGCCATGTAAACTGACATTGGAAGAATTAATGCTTTCATGATACAAAATTCCTATTTTGCCCATCTGCCAAAGAGGAAATAATTGTTATAGTGCTATGTATAACTTTTCATGTATACAGCATTTCACTTAACTATGTTATATGTATATATGGTTTATTTTCAATCAATATATTTTAATACTGATGGAACTACTTCTTAAACTAGGATCTTTGTATTAAGGCTTACAGTTAGTTATGTTCTTTATTTATTAAACTTTTATGTTATGAACATGCCTCAGTAGTTTATTTCATACATGGAAGAGCATCAATTAAATTTTCTGCCAGGAGAAAAATGCTTTAACTAATAAAGAAGAACTGACAGCCTGTTTGAAGAAGACCAAAATTCCATACTGAGAGAACAAACCTGTCTCAAGTAAAACACAAAGGGCCCTTTTACTAAAGTGCATTACATTTTGGGCTTAATGCACTATAGCAGTGTTCTTCAACCTTTTGACACCTGTGGCCCGGCAGTTGAAGAACACTGAGCTAAGTTGTGGGCCAGATCACCCCATAATTGTACTAATTATAACACCATTTTTTCCATTCAGTTTTCATATATATACACACACAATAATCGTATTAACACATAATTGTTAACCACAAATTTAAACTACACAAAGCACACTGTATGTTTCTCAATATTCATTCCTACCAGAACACAGATAACCCCATGCAAATACGGGACCAGAAACTAAAAGTACTAATATATAAAAAACAAACCCTAAGATGCAAGACTCTACATGAAGTACAACTCCAGAGGAAGAGAAACAAATGCATTTCTTCCTGAACAGACAGCAGATGTAAATCACTAAAATTCAAAAATAAAATCATTCCCCCTACTGTTGTTGTCTCGTCCCTCCATGCTGTGCCTTGCCTTCTGGCCTGCTCCTGCCTGGCCGTTTTATGCCACCGCCCGGTGTTACCTTCGGGCCGGCTCCCTCTTCCTCAGTGCTGCAGTGCACAAAGCCGTGGACAGTGGCTCCTCACGCGTCCTGCGTCTCATCTGAAAGCCTTCCCTCTGATATTGCGACGTTGGAGAGAAGGCTTCCGGTTCATGCGCAGGATCTGCGAGGGAGCCAGCCCAAAGACAACACCGCATCGATCGCACCATGGACTGGTGGCTGAAGAGCACTGTCTGGGGCCCAATGCACCTGCCGGCCCTATGGACCAGCAGGAAATTTCTACGGACCAGCAGTTGAACACTGCACTCTAGCATGATGAGACAAAAAATTAGTGCTGCATTAAGAAGGGGAGTTGTTTTCATATTTTGGCCTTGTGTTAGTGCTGTTAACACAGAAGCACTTATCACTTCCTACATAGGAGGTGCTAAGTTTTCCTACATTAATTGTGCATTAGCCAGTTAGCACATGGTAAGAGTAACATGCTGGTTGGCTATTGCTTCCATGCCCACTCTCTGCCTGTGTCACACCACCTGAGTGCAAAATTCAGTAGCACATGGTTTACCGTGCAGAAAAAATTAACCACAAAACTCCTTAACGCTGTTGCAGAGCAGCCGGCTTCTTCCCATTAACCACACCTTAAGTGTTAAAGCTACTTTGGTGCCCTTTTACTAAAGTATTAAAGACTGGAAATCTGTGTCCCTTCTGAATCATTAAATCTATTGAGATGCAGCGAATACGGTCACATCATAGTCCTACCTTTTGAGGTTAAGTCTAAAACAAATTAGTATTCACCAACCATTCAAATTGTTATAATCTTCTATACAGGTATTTTTATAACATAATGCTTCCAGTTGATCATTAAATCAAGGGAGAAACTGATATATATATACTGGAATGTCAACTCTAAAGTTAAGAGACAGCTTTCTTGCTATTTAGTAGTTTCAAAAGTGCAAGACACTCAAAAGTAATGTGATTTCAGCTCTTCTCTCTCTCTCTCTCTTTTATTTTGTGCATTTTGTTTTACCATTTTAAAACTTGTCCCAAGTGCTACTTGAAAGCATTTACTGAAGAAGAGTTTCTGAGGAAATAGATTTATTTATTTTAAAATATTCACTACCTGCCCAGGAGCAATGCCATTGTTTTTGACCACTTGAGAATAAAAGGATAAGTACATGACCATCAACTCCATGTTCTCCTAAATCAAAGGTGCCAAACTCTGGCCCTTGAGAGTCATAAAGCTGTCTGTTTTTCAAGATATCCCTAATGAATATACAATGGGCATGCAAATTTATCCCATACATATTCATTAGGAGTATACTGAAATAAAATATGGCCTTGAGGATGTGAATTTGAAGCTGTCCCAAATGCTGGTATTCCATCAGACTGAATTACAAGTGTGGGATCATCCAGATTTTTGAAAAGCCAGATAGCATTGGAGCCCTTTCTCATAAAATAGTGCAGATTTCATGTCTGAGGTCTGAAATTACTAAGGGCTCCTTTTACTAAGGTGCGTTAGGGCCTTAACGCGTGGAATAGCGTGTGCTAAATTTCCGCACGCACGTTATTCTAGAAGCGTAGGTAATTTTGTGCATGCACTACAAACACTAGTGCACCTTAGTAAAAGGAGCCCTAAATGTGAGACTCAGTGGTTGTTTATATGACTCAAGAGTGCGCACACCTAACAAGAATTGCTTAAACCATCAATATTCAGAGATATAATTTTAAAAAATAAACAAACTGCTGTTTCTAGTAACATGAGTTCTCTAGGACAAAGTTGTTCAATTTTTTGATGAAAGAATTTGCTGAAATTTGTTAAACACTGATATATACCATAAAGCTTGAAGAGACTAACAACAAAAGACATTATAAAATTCACTTCCCATATTACTTACAGCATTCCTAACCTACCCCAAGAAACACTCTCTTCCCACCCATTGTGAGATTTCAAAAACTTGTTTTAAAAAACCATATGTTTATAATAAAGGTTAAAATATCTGGCAATAGTCTAATTTCCTGTGGTCAAGTTCCACAAAAGCAGAACTACGTGGAAAATACCCACACCTGGAATCCCTAGTTTTCTCTCTTAAAGAGCATGGAGCCTACAAAAGTACATGCAACAGTTTTTGCAAGTATACTGGGGTTTTCTCTCTTAACACCACCTTAAAAGCTCAAAATAGTACTTTAAAATTGACATCCTACTTGAATCAGTACCCAATGGAGAGTGCACCGAGTGAGGCTGACATAATCCTCACCCCATAATTACATTACATTAGTGACTTCTATTCCGCCAGTACCTTGCAGTTCTAGGCGGATTACAAAAGAAGATAGCTGGACATTTCCAGGAAAATTACAATTTAGGGTGCTGTTTACATGATTGAGACTTTGAAGGGAAAATTACAAGAGTGGATGAGACTTTGAAGGGAAGTTTACAAGAGAGGGGAAAGTTTAAAAGAGAGGGGATAGACATGGGGATGAGTTTTGATATCTAGATAAATTTTTTGAAAAGCAGGGTTTTGATTTCTTTTTGAAATGATTTGAAGTCGATCGCTGCTGTCAGCATGTTGGATATAGGATGGTCGAGTTTAGCTGCTTGCGTTGCTAGTAGGTTGTCACAATCCACCCTCTAGCCTAACTCCGTATTCGCAAATTTCGTATCTATGGATTTGGTTATTTGTGATTTTTGACCCAAAAATAAATTTTAATTTTTTGGGCTTTTTTTAGCCCTGTAAGCCACCCCCCTTAAGTCTTACCTGGTGGTCTAGCAGGTTTTCAGGCAGCAGTGATCTTCCCACACTCCTGTTCCGTGCAGATCGCTCACAGGAAATGGCTCGAGAGACTACGGGAGCTCAAGGCAGCCATTTCCTGTGAGCGATCTGCACCGGGCAGGAGCGTGGTAAGATCGCTCCTGCCTGAAAACCTGCTATACCACTATATGGACTAGCCCCCAAATATATAATGGACCTTTTCTCCTTTTCCACCAACAAACGTAAGAGAAGCACACATTCAAACTTCGTTTCCCCTCCAATTAGAGGTTGCAAACTGAAAAAACACCATGATCACCTTCTTTCACACCAAGCAGCCTTATGGGGTAAAGACCTAGAAGTAGAGGTAGGTTATAGGGATAGGAGTAGAAGTAGGTTAAAGAAATAGTCAGGGACCACTGCTCAGGCAATAGGCCTGATGGGCCGCCGCAGGAGCGGACCGCTGGGCAAGATGGACCTCTGGTCTGACTCAGCGGAGGCAACTTCTTATGTTCTTATGTTCTAACTTCTTTCGCCCACTACCTAACATGAATTTAGGAAGTGCCTAAAAAAACATCTGTTCCTGAAATACCTAAACAACTGACCTGCTCTTCTCTCTCTCCTCAACATCGGTCCTCTTGATCTCTTACCCTTTTCCCCTCTCCCCTCTTAAGTCCGCATAGAACTTCATGGTTCTGTGATATATATAAACTGTTAAGTCCGCATACCAACTTCATGGCTCTGTGATATATATAAACTGTTATTGTTATCATATTGTAATTTTTGCTGTATTTTTTTTTTTAATTGCACGGCCTTCTCCTAACAGGCCCACTTGGAAATTTCTTCCAATCTGTATACCTTATCTCGCTCAGCAATTTGTATATCTATTATTTTGCTTCCTTAAAGTTTCTGCACTCTGTATTTCCTCTGACTATCTGCACATTGTAACTCACTGAATGTCCAGCTCTCTTGATTGTAAACCACCTAGAAGTCGCAAGATTGTGGTGGTATAAAAGAATAAAGTTATTATTCTACGGAGCAAATGTTTTTTTCACAGCACATTATAATTGAAATTATAAAATGGCAAAACGAACAAAAAAATTAAATTTGAGAGTTTATTTAAAGTTCTTCTGGATGTTCCCTGTAAGGGTAATTGTAACAACAGTGAAACTAAATAGGATAGAATTGCTAATCAAGTTTTTCAAGTTTCAAGTTTATTTAAAATATTTGATTTGATCGCAAAATCCAAATCCAATGCGAATTACACTTAGCTATAAAATTGGGTTAAAAAAAACAAAAAGTCATAATTAAACTAGACAGTACTATTTTAACAAAACAATACATGTGAAAGAGGGAGGGAAAAAAATTAAAGGATTAAATACAATTTGTAAACAAATAAAAAGGGTTAGGTAATGAAACAAGAGGTTGAGGGAGGTTACCCACTTAATTTTTGCTTACCAGCACTACTAGTCCACGGTAAAGTATCCTTTGAAATGATTCAGTTAAAAGCATCCTTAAAAAGCCAGCTTTTTAGAAGACTTTTAAACTTACTAAGTAATTTTTCTTCTCTTATATTGATCGGGAGCGAGTTTCAAATATTTTATGTGTGAGTAATGCTATTTTTTGAGTGCAAATTAACTCAAAAGGTGGCTCAATAGTCGACAAGCAAACATGCTATCATTTGCTATCTGCAGTCGTTCTCTTTTTTTTCGATTTAATTTCTGTCAGAGCTGAAAAGCCAAGTTTGCAAAGAATAAGAAGACCCAAATGGTAACAATGCCTTGATTGCTTTGTTGCTCAAGTTAGGATAATTACTGCATAAAAAATAAAATTACTTGCTGTTAGTTTTCAAGGACCAATCACATAAAAAAATGATGCTTGTCTGGGCGGTTGTAGAGGCTCATAATGTTGACAGACTCTTGTGTGCGTGACATCTATTT
Organism: Geotrypetes seraphini; assembly: GCF_902459505.1. Classification (NCBI taxonomy): domain Eukaryota; kingdom Metazoa; phylum Chordata; class Amphibia; order Gymnophiona; family Dermophiidae; genus Geotrypetes; species Geotrypetes seraphini. Next base: position 30,908,797 of record NC_047084.1, read on the forward strand.
TAGTGTTACGCAACGTACATGTCATCTATTCTAGTGTATACTTATGAAGGGAATTTTAAAAAATAAAGTAAATTCTAGAATCTCTTGTGGCATAAGTTTGAGGCACACTGATCCATTTGAAAGAAAAATTGAATATCATCAGCGTAAAATCGATAACTTAATCGATGAAATATATTTTACAAAGAGGCTATATAAAGATTAAAAAGTAAAGCAGAAAGTGATGATCCTTGTGGAACTACTTTTTGTATGGACACCGTACTAGATACATTTCCATTACTCTGCACTCAAATCAATCAATCCTGGGAATATGAGACAAAACAGTCATATACTGCACCTCCTACTCCCATCTTCATCAATTTGTTTTGTAGCAGAATGCCAATATCTACAGTATCAAATGATGATACATCCAGAGAAAAGCAAAAACCAAAAACAACTGCAGACTATGTACAAGATGCAGGCACTGTTTATTTCAAACTCTAATGGTATATACCAGTGGTTCCCAACCCTGTCCTGGAGGAATACCAGGCCAATTGGGTTTTCAGGCTAGCCCTAATGAATATGCATGAAGCAAATTTGCATGCCTATCACTTCCATCATATGCAAATCTCTCTCATGCATATTCATTAGGGCTAGCCTGAAAACCCGATTGGCCTGGTGTTCCTCCAGGACAGGGTTGGGAATCACTGGTATATACAACCTTATTACCAACCGAGGGACCCGGCACGGTCCATGTTTCGGACAACAAACCTTCCTCAGGGGTTTGTGGTAGATAAGGTTTTGCAACAAACAGCATTAAAGGAAAAAACAAGTGCCCGAACGAGTGTAGTGCTGGATTGTAAAAAGCATTGCAATCTCAATGGATTTTTCTCTTGTTTGTGATACACCCAGAGAAACATTTTTATCCATACCTTTCCTTAATTCATCTACAAAGTTCTTCAATTGCTCTAAACCTAACATTTATAGAATATTTCCCAGAAAAGGCAAGATCTCTATGGGCCTAGAGTTCTGCAGAACTGATTCTTCCACATGGGGGGTCTTTTTAACTTAGGTTTAACCATAGTGTTTTTCAATCATTTTGGCATAATACTCGTTCATAAGGATTTATTTACAATCATTGACAAAGATGGCACAATCCCATTCCCCAATTCCTGTGCTAGCAAAAGGGAGCACAGATCATCAATGGATCTCATTGGACGCAAAGACTAACGCAGATGAAACTTCAATGTCAGATACCTCCTCAAATTCCTCCCATCGAACAGGCATTTCATTGATCTATTACATTATCATCTTTGATGTTTAAAAACGTTCCCTGTAATTTTCCAACTTTCTGCATAAGAAAGTTTAAAAATTAATCAGCATTTGACCCTACTTCATCCTTCTTAACATTAGGCCTTAAACATAAGAATTGCCGCTGCTGGGTCAGACCAGTGATCCATCGTGCCCAGCAGTCCGCTCACGTGGCGGCCCCCAGGTCAAAGACCAGTGCTCTAAATGAATCCAGCCTCGCCTGCATACGTTTCAGTTTAGCAGGAACTTGTCCAACTTTGTCTTGAATCCTTGGAGGGTGTTTTCCCCTATAACAGCCTCTGGAAGAGCGTTTCAGCTTTCTACCACTCTCTGGGTGAAGAAGAACTTCCTTACATTTGTATGGAATCTATCCCCTTCAGTATTTTGAATGTTTCAATCATGTCCCCTCTCAGTCTCCTCTTTTCAAGGGAGAAGAGGCCCAGTTTCTTCAATCTCTCACTGTACATCAACTCCTCCAGCCCCTTAACCATTTTAGTTGCTCTTCTCTGGACCCTTTCAAATAGTACCGTGTCTTTCTTCAAGTATGGTGACCAGTGCTAGATGCAGTACTCCAGGTGAGGGCGCACCATGGCCTGGTACAGCAGCATGATAACCTTCTCCGATCTGTTCGGTATAGAAATTCTTAAAATAAATAAATTATGCCCATCAAATACTTTACTGTGTCAAATAATTATTTTGGTCTATTATCCGCCTTCTTTATCTTTAACACTTGTCCCTCTCCAATTCACAAAACACTTGTGAAATTGATAATTATCCACATCTTTAGTTTTCATCCATATTCGCTCAAATTTTCTTCTCATCTCAATTCCTTTATTGCCTCAGATCTCCATGGGCACGGAATAGTAGCTGGGGCAGAGTTAATCATTCTCAGTGGAGCAACATCTTCTAAGATTGACAACTGGTTGGTATAATACGTTGGAGACTAAGTGGAAGTAACTGCATTCATATCTGATTGTGTTAAAGCAGAAATAAATCTGTCTCTTAGTACCTCTTGATCAAATTTTGGGGAGACTAATATTCCAGCTTTTCTCCTATTAACATTAATAGGCACCGCAAAGTAAAGTTTGCAAGGGAGTGTCTATAACACTGGTTGTACTATCAAAAGATCAATTAAATTCCCATTCATTTCTGAAGAGATAAACACCAGATCTACAATATGGCCACCACAGTGTGTCATTGAATGAACTATCTGTGTAAAAGAACATGCCTCAAACATTTGAATTAAGTCACACTCCTGATTATTCTCTACAACCGTTATCAGGCATAAGACATCCTGATTGGTACATTAAAATCCCCCACTATACATAATTTTCCATGTCAGAAGTTTCAAAATCATCTCGAATAAAATTGAACAATCTGTAAGAAGCTTTCCAGGTGAACTATAAACAAAACAAATAAAGAGCATCTTATTAGCAACCACCACATATTCCAGGAATGTAGATGAATCAGCAGCAATCAATTTAACATCCAACACTTTAAAAAAATTACCCTTCCCCCTCTCCTACAAATCCATTCCCAGGAATATCCCAATTGACAACATTGTTGAACAAGTACTACATCAGACTCCTGTAACCAGGACTCTCTGTTACACACATGTCAAACTGCTGTTCATCTAATAAGCGATGAATACATAAAACCTCATTTCGAACGGAACACATGTTAATTAGCCCAATCCGTACAGATTTATCTTCTAATATATCATTACACAGTGCTATTTCCTTCAAAGTTTCCATTCTTCCTGGGTTAAAAACATTTGCAAACTGGTATGAGTTAACTCCCCATACCTCTCGTTCCCCAATACAACTGGTATATGCCCCATAATAACTAAAAATATAAATAAAAGTTAAAAATAAAACACAATGCAATAAAACAAACAGAACAAATTCAAAACTCACTCATGACCCAAAGTTGCATACAAATAAGATCACTTCACAAAGATGCTTCACAAAGGCTCACACGCCTTAGTTGACATGCTGAACAGCGGCATGCTGTTAGGCACTTCGTTCAAATGTCCAAGGTGTCTGATGTCATAGCTGGGCGGAGCTTACTCCCACACCCCACTAAAGAAGCATTCCCAGCACAGAGATAGCTCTTTAGAAGGGAGGTTAAGCTGAAAGTTCATTCTCCTCTCTACCAGTATTAAATGCCCAAGGCAAATCAATAGATCAGGGTAGGGAACTCCAGTCCTCGAGAGCCGTATTCCAGTCGGGTTTTCAGGATTTCCCCAATGAATATGCATGAAATCTATTTGCATGCACTGCTTTCAATGCATATTCATTGGGGAAATCCTGAAAACCTGACTGGAATACGGCTCTCGAGGACCGGAGTTCCCTACCCCTGCAATAGATGAATGTGTTAGGCACTTCTGCTAGGATAATTTTAAAGTGAAAATACCTGTGTACTTTTACCTCAGTGATGCAGCCACAGATAGGCCTTGCGGTCGAGTTGGGTTTGGGCCCCCCCTTCCTCTCCCCAAATTGAGGCATTGTCTATCTTTGGCTAGTGAAGGTCCCTAAGTCCCACCTGCAGAAGCCCTCCTCCACTTGAGGCCTAACAATTGGTGGCACTTGTCTTTGGCCGCCATCATGCTGCCCCCCCCCCCCGCCAGCCAACCCCCATGAATATGCAAGAACAAACAAGTACAGGGGGCAGATCTCTTCCGTGTATACTCAGTTTTGAGAGAAGGGAAGGGGGCCTTGTATGTTGGCAGCCAAGGAAAAGCAGCGCCATCTGCCAGCTTTGGGAAAAGCAGGGCTTTCATTGACAGGGAATGGGGACTCCTGCCAGTTCAGGCATGTGTGATCATGGGGGGAGGGATGTGGAGAGCATGGGGCAAAATTTTGTGCCCCCAAAAGTCTGGTTATGCACTTGTTTTACCTTACAAATTATGTAAAATCACTGGAGTGAAAAACATGCACATACTTTTCACCTATGCAGGAAATTCTAAATTTACCCTCACTGCAGAGATTTTCTGTAGTGATTTTCTGCTGCTCTCCTTCTGCCTTTCTCAGTTCTCTCACCATCCCTTTATCTGTATCAGAAACCTCTCTGCACCTTTCAAGGCTGGCAAGTCTATCTAATGTAAGCCTCTTAGGACAATTTTTGTATCTATTACTCAGGGATCCTTTTACTAAGGCGTGCTAGCCATTTTAGCGAGCAGTAAACACTAACGTGCGCTAAGGCATCCATAGGATATAATGGGCGCATTCGCGCACATTAGCATTTCACACATGCTAAAACAGCTAGCGCGCCTTAGTAAAAGGACCCCTCCGTCTCCAAGCATATTTTCACTGATATTCTATAATTTTAAGGCCAAAAACAGATTGACAGTGCAATTGTACTGAACTTTTGATGACAGATTTCTTCTAGAATTTTCAACAAAATAATTCCACTGTCTGAAAAGTATTTTTGTATTCTGATTTAACAGGATCACTGTAACTTTCTATCATTTCCTTTTACTTTAAAAAATATTTGATGTTTATAGAGGCTATTAAGGTATAAACTTTAGAGATACCTTATACATTTTGGGTTAATATTGGCACCCAATAGTAGTCAGCTAACTTCTGCAAATATGTCAACTGTGACACCAAGGTTACCAAGCAAAAATGACAATGTAAAAAAGTCAGATATTTAAGAAAGCATGTAAAAAGTCCAAAATCTCAAAGCATATTTCATTTATTGTCAATTCTGTTTTGAAAATAATTTTAAAACAATGCTCAAAGTTTTTCCAAGAAACATATTTCACAAATACCTATATACAAAGTACAAATCCTTCGTCAGGAACTAAGTTAGAATCTTGGCAGCAAGCTACCATTTTCCTCTAATTTTTCAAACAGGTTTAAACTGCGCAGTCTGGATTCTCTCTCTCCATCTTTCCACAAAATAATGAGATGGTCTGCAGAGCAGGTTACTAGCCCGTGCTCTGGAAAATACAGGAACATCTGAAATGAAGCAGAAAAACTAACATGAAACTAACACTGAATTCAACTGTAAGCAGAAAATGTTGTAAAAATATATTTTTATTTCTGTCCAATACTTCTAATCCAAAGCTGCCTGTTTTCAATAAACATATTATTTTTAAAAAAACACCAAAAAAACATACCTAGAGGAATCCTGTCCAGTGTTATTGACAAATTGGGGGATGTCTCAGCACTATTAAGCTGCGAGACCCCCTCCTTTACAAAGCCGCGCTGAGGTAACAGCTCAGACATTCATAGGAATTCTATGAGCGTCGTGGTAGCCGGCACTAAAAATGCCAGCGTAGCTTTGTAAAGGAAGGAGTTAGAAGGGCATTTTTGATACTGCATCTAAGTCCTACTTTGGAAGTTTCCCGAAAGACATCCAAAAGTCGAGATGGGGAAACATCTATTTCAAAACCGCTAGATGTCCAAATTTATTTTTTTGAAAAAGACCTATTTGGCCATTTTTGAATATAAAAACGTCTATGTCTAAAACATCCAAATCAAGACTATTTGGATGTGGGAAGGAACCAGCATCTTAATGGATTGGCCACGCAGACATCCCAAAAGGGCAGTGAGGCACCTTAGGGGGCACTGCTGAACTTCACATAAAGGGTGCCAGGTACGTATTTCACCAGAACCCCCTTTTAGTGCATGGTGAGCATGGCAGTACAATAGGTTTTGATGGGTTCACACTTTCCACCATGAATGTGGTTAGAGTGGCTTATGGGCCTGGGTCCTCCTCTCTATGGTTCACTAGCCCACCCACCAGGCTACTTAAGACACCTGTGTGCTGCTCAACTAGGCTTTCCCATACCAGGTACTGCTGTTCTAGATACAGGTATGTACTATTTCATTTTTTATCTTTGGGGGTTGGGAGGGGGTCAGTGACCACTGGGGGAATAAGGGGGGGGGGGAGCATCTGGTCAGTTTGGGTACCTTTTTGACTCTTATTCACTTTTAAAACAGGTCTAACTCCGAACATCTAAATGACACCCTAGACGTCTTTTAAAAGGTTTGATTATCTCTGCAAGATGTCCACGTGCCAAGCCCATCCAAATCATGCCTTTTACATGCCCCCTTAACATTTAGGGATAAGGGATAGGGACTTGAATACTGCCTTTTTGTAGTTACACAATCATATTCAAGCAATTTCCCTATCTGTCCTGGTGGGCTCACAAACTATCTAATGTACCTGGGGCAGTGGAGGATTAAATGACTTGCCCAGGGTCATAAGGAGCAGTGTGGGGTTTGAACCCCCAACCTCAGGGTGCTGAGACTGTAGGTTTGACCACTGTACTACATGTCCTGGAGGGCGAATGCCTGCAATACATCTAAAAAATTAGTTTTGAAAATCGGTGCTTGGACGTTTTGGCAATTAAAACATCCATGTGCCAGTTTGCTGTTTTTAGACCATCTGCATTTTTTGAACGAGTCCCTTAGTAAAATTAAAATGCACTAAATTTGCAAGATAAACAATGGTGCCGCTGCTGTTCATATTCATTCTCAATATTCTTCTCCACCACAAATCCTTACAACCATTAAATAGCTACATTTTTCAGCTTACCAACCATTATCTTCCATCTTTTCTATTGCTCTTGAGCTCCAAATATTCACTCATCCATCGTTTACCTCTCGCCCCGAGACTTATTATGCTTTTCACCAAACGGAATCTCACTAAAACTCGCTTGCCACCGCTAATATAACCATAACTAGTCTTTAAGCCCATTACATTAACGGGTACTAGAATAGATGTGTGTGTCTGCCTTTCTTTCTTTTTCTCTCTCTCTCCTTCCTCGGCTGTCCACCACCACCCCTTGCCTGCTCCCCCGTGTCCAGCAGCAGCCCTTCTCCCTTCGTTTTACATCTCCCCTGTCCAGCAGCACCCCTTCTCCCTTCATTTTACCTCCCCCCCCGTCCAGCAGCACCTCTTCCCTGCTCCCCCCTGTCCAGCATCCGGCTTCCTGGTCATTTGCGTCTGCCCTACTCTTCAAAGCAGCCTGCTGAGGTTCGCGGCCCGCTGTAGCGAACCTCGCAGGCTACTCTGCACGTCAGTAGCACGTTCCCTCTGACACGATCCCGTACGGCAGAGGGAACGTGCTACCGAGGTGCAGAGTGGCCTGAGAGGTTCGCTACAGCGGGCCGCAAACCTCAGCAGGCTGCTTTGAAGAGGAGCGGTGGCAGCGGTTGGTGAGTGAGGGTGGGAGGGGGAAGTCGCCGGCGTGTTTCCTGCCTCAGTGTTCGAAAATGGAATTCGGTACGCACCCAGAGACCACGGTGGCAAGGATCACGCTGTCCTAAGTGCGCATGCACGCTTAGGGTTTTATTATAGAGAATTAGTACCACATTCTCAAACATTCAAAGATGCACCCCCTGCTAAGAAAACTACTTTGCCTCCATGTCCATTAAGTCTGTATGTTATATCCACACTGTAAATGCTGAAATCTAAGACCCTTTGTCTATACTGTAAAAGCTGTGTACTCTGTATTTCTCACTAAAGTATGTCCACTCATAATATGAATGTACTCTTGTAACCCGTTCTGGGCTCCTTTGGAAGGTTGGGCTAAATAAATGACTAAATAAATAAATAAAATAAATTACATCTCCTCATACTCTTTTCCTCTTGTTCCTTTCAGCTGCGACACCAACCGCAATCCTGGTCCTTGGTAGCTGGTGATGTCTACAATCTTCTCTCTATTCCCCTTCTTCTTACCTCCTTTCTCTTGTTCCCTACACAATGCACACACAGTTTCCAATAAGCTTAGTTTCATTCATGAGATTTATTTCTCAACCCATCCACCTTCTTGTTCTGAGACAGGGACATGGCTTTCCAGCGAGGATTACTGCTGTCGTGGAGGTTTTCTCCCTCACCCCACATATGGTTGCTTTTGGTGGTGGTGTTCAGCTGCTATTTTCTTTCTCCTGCAAATTTAACCCTCTCTTCTATCTCAATCCCACCATATCACATCTTTTTCACCCTACTTTCTCTCTCTGTATAGCTGATATCTACTATCCCTCCTGAGAAGTTCCAATCCTCTTTTGTTAATTTTGATTTCTGATTTTCCTTCTTTAAGGAACTATCTTCCCTCTTCACTTACTCTTGGAGTAACTTTAACTCTGATGACCCCTCCAACTTTCTTGACTTAAAGTTCCTTGCCTTAACCTCCTTTTTTGATCTGTAAAGTACATGCTACTGTTCCCACTCATCATTGCCTTGATTTAGTCCTTTTTACCAAATGTGCTCTCGCCATATTCTCCACTTCTGGTCTTCCTCTCTCTGACCACCATTTAATGCCTTTCAACCTTAAACATCTTCCCCAGCATCCTCATCCTGTCACTACAGTACAAGAATAAACACTATACTCTTTTCTACTTTGGAAGCTCTTCAACTCCCTCCAAATCTTTGCTTACTTTAATACTTTACTTTCTAAATTCCTGCACCCATTTTTTACAGAGCATCTCTGGTTCACATCCTGCTCCCATACCAAGCTTTTTTTTTTTTTTTTTTACCGTGCTGCTTGTGCGCTGCCAGTTTGGAACTTACCATGGAATGTGGTGAGCCATTTTAAGGTGCAGTAAAAGTGTGCTAGTAATAGGTCTCCAAAGCTAGAAGCATAAATCTTTTGAATATTGGCCCCTAATTGCCTGCCTGCTCCTTGGTTGACAGGGTCTGCTAATATCAAGCTTCTGAAGCACATGTGAATGCCTGAGGAGGGCGTGTTTAACTTTGAGTGCATAAGTTGAGGGTTGTGCTTTAGAAGCAAGCAGCTCATTGACAGTTCAGCTCCCTCAAGGTTAAAAGCTTTGGGATTAGGAAAAGCGGCTTGTATGTGCAGTTCTGGTCACCACATCTCAAAAAAGCTATAATGGAATTAGAAAAGGTACAGAGAAGGGTGAAAAAATGTTAACAGGGATGGGACGACTTCCCTATGAGAAAATGCTAAAGCAGCCAGGGCTCTTCAGCTTGGAGAAGAGACAACTCAGGGGAGATACGATAGGAGCTTTATTGAATACTGAGTAGAGTGGGTAGACATGAATCGCTTGTTTACACTTTCCAAAAATACTAGGACTAGTAGCAATAAAGCTACTAGGTAGTAAATTTAAAACAAGCAGGAGAAAATATTTATTTAGTCAATGTGTAAATGAACTCTGGAATTTGATGCCAGAGAATATGGTACAAACAGTAAGCTTAGCAGGGTTTAAAAAATCTGCTACTTATTCCTAGAATAAAGCAGCATAAAATCAGTTTAACTTTTTTGGGATCTTGCTAAGTACTTCTGACCTGGAGTGGTCACTATTGGAAAAAGAATAAGGGCTTGATGGACCTTCGGTCTGTTCCAGTATGGCAGCTCTTATATTTAAGGCTGCATGTTAATCACAATTAATGCCTTAATTATTAACTGCATCCAGTCCTTCTGCTGCTGGCCTCCTCCCCTCCATCAGCATAGTCTAGTTTCTCTCCTTCCCCTCCCAATCCTGACTGCAGCTCTGCTCTGGCCCCTTCCCCCCAAGCCCCTGCAGCAGTACCCTTTATCTTATGAAAGCCAATCTCTGGCCCCGCAACCAGCAGCAGCCTATTGAAAGGCTGCATGGGGCCTGCACCAGGCCTTCTCTCTGACCCGGCTTGCCCCCTTCTGAAGTAACTTCCTGCTTTGAGAAGGGGGCGGGCTGAGTCAGAAGGAAGGTCCAGTGCAGCCTTTCAATAGGGTTGCTGCTGGTTGCGGGGCCGAAGATCTGCTTTCAAAAGGTAAAAGGTGCCGATGCAGAAGCATGGGGGGTTATTAGGCTCGGCAGTTGGGGTCGGGGGGGGGGGGTGTCAGGATTGGCAGTCAGATCTGGATGAGACAGATTCAGGACTATACAGAGGGGAGAAGGAGGGAATCGAAATTTGGACTTGGGGCTGGGATAGGGCAGGAGAGAGCTGGACCTAGAGCTAGGGGGCGGGTGTGAGAGAAATAGTTGAAACTGGGGCTAGTGGGGAAGGGTGAGAGAGAAATAAGGAAAGGAAAGAGCCTGGGAATTGTACACTGCCTTTTTTGAAGTTTTATAACCACACTCAAAGCGGTTTACACATAGGTACTTTAAGCATTTTCCCTATCTGTTGCAGTGGGCTCACTATCTATCTAATATACCTGTGGCAGTGAAGGATTAAGTGACTTGCCCAGGGTCACAAGGTGCAGCACGAGGTTTGAACCCACAAACTCAGGGTGCTGAGACTGTAGCTTTAAAAACTATGCGAGTGTACCTTTATTGGAATTTATTAGCTGCCTTTCCATGAAGAGATTCACCCAAAGCAGTTTACAATATATTGAATAGTAATCAGGTACACTTAAGTGTTTTTCCCTATCTGTCCAGGCAGGCTCACAATTTAATTATGGTACCTGAAGCAATGGAGGGTTAAGTGACTTGCCCAGAGTCACAAGGAGCAGACTGGGATCAAACTCACCACCTCAGGATAAGGCAGCAGCTCTAAAGAGAGGAGAGGAACAGAGTTACGCTATAGGTTTCACTGCAGATTGTGAACCAGAGCACGTAAGGCCCTGTGTACCTGAATGAGGCCCTTTGGGTTGACAGCAATTTCCTCCATATATATATATATTTTAAAAAAAAAAAAAAAAAAAAAAAGAAAAGAAAATCACAACTTTTCCTCACGCCATGAGAGGGCTACACCCACTAAGCAGATCAGAAAATTGTAAAACTGAGATGACAGTGCCCACGTTCAGCACAAGAAGGCCACCACAGCACCTGATTGGCTAAGAAAATGATGACAAGTTTGAGAGAGCAGTTCTGGACCAGCAGCCTGCGGCAATTTAAAACTACTGTGCCTGCATTAGACTGTGGCCACAGAGAATACCTACTACTTATCATTTCTATAGCGCTGTTAGATTTACACAGCAATATACATTCAAGACAGCGTCCCTGCTCAGAAGAGCTTACAATCTAACAGATAAACATGACAAGTAGGGGGTTGGGAAAGTTCACCAGGCATAAATGCCCTACAGCAAGTGGGGTTAGAACAAGTAGGGGGTTGGGGAGTTCATCAAGCATAAAAGCAATTGGGGGGTTAGGAGTTGGAAGCAACCTCAAAGAAGTGGATTTGAATATAGCCAGGGACGGAGCTTGACGTAGTGATTCAGGGAGTCTGTTCCAGGTGTAAGGCACAACAGGAGAGAAGGAACTGATTTTTACCTCTACATTCCAAGTCAGGCCATAAGATTTTCCCAGCAATTTTTGCTGGAAGTGACATCCTAAATGAATATGAAATTGGTTGCAATTAAGAGAAAAGCTTTCCACTACTTCAGACCACATTTATGGAATAAACATCCTCTGGAATGGCTTTAAGAATCACAGAATTGTACATTTCATATTTTTAATCAATATTGTTTTATTTGTATACTTATAATTGTTTTTATTAGTAATATCATAAACTGCTTTGGGCCCAGCCATATGTAGTATATAAAATTTTATAAAGTCCTTTATAAAATACTTTCAAGTACCATATTATCAATTCTGTAGTTCTGACTGGAAATCCATATAAAGTGTATTCTCATTGGAAACATGGCTGGATCTTATAAACCAAAGCTAATGAAGACTTGAAAACTATAACAAAAATAAGATTCCCTGGAAAAAGATGACAGGAAAAGCTAGACGGTTAGAACCTAATATCTATCTTCATGACCAAACCATGTCAGAATTTATAGACACCTCTCATCCAAATGCACAAATCCAATGAACGAAAGGAGCTCTTATGACTTTATAATTGCCATAAGAATTGCCATCCTGGGACAGTCCAAAGGTCCATCAAGTCCAGTATCCTGTTTCCAACAGTGGCCAATCTAGGTCCCAAATATCTAACTAGATCCTAAGTAGTAAAACAGGTTTTATGCTGCTTATCCTAGGAATAAGCAGTGGATTTACCCCAAGCTACCTCAATAATGGCCTATGGACTTCTCTTTTAGGAAATTATCCTAAGTTACTTTTCTTTACTGTGATGGAGCAATAAGCAGAGAGAATATCTGTCTTTTGTGAACAAAATTTGTAAAACCCTTCAGTTTCAAACACCAGATTTAAAAATCTTATATAATGGTAGATTGCATTAACAAAGCAAAAGCTTGATATTTTTGATAAGTGGAGTGATAGAAACTTTTTGTGTGCTCAGAAAGATATTTATTTACTTGACAAGTTCTTTGACCTTGTGCCTCAATATTCAGATATGTATAAACAGGGTAAAAATTAATTTCTAGAGTGTAAGAACATATCTTGGCTTTAGTCATTTTAAGATTGAGAGAAAAAGAAAAGGAATACCAGATCTACAGACCAAGATTGCTCTGCTCTGGCCCCCTCCTCCCAAGCCCCTGCAGCAGTACCCTTTATCTTATGAAAGCCAATCTCTGGCCCCGCAACCAGCAGCAGCCAGACAAAATATAAGTTTGAGAGTATGTTATTAATGAAAAGGAGAAGATGATAATAAAGTGCTGGACGCCTATGTATTTTATGGTTTGCCTTTCTTGTTTTGTATTGTGGGCGTATTTAGTGTTGATGTAATGTTATAATACTGCATGTAAGTTTGTAACCCGCCCTGGGAAAGGGCGGGATATAATGATTAAACAAAACAATGCTCACCACCATAGTTGTTATTTCAAGAATGAAATCTACTGAAAAAAACTATTCTACCAGATGCATGTCTATGTCCCCTGTAAAATATTGTACCTGTACAGCTGATGAATGTCCAATCAAATCGCCAATAAGCTCTACAGAACTTTGAACAGCATTGTCCTGCATCTTTTTAAGTGTCTGACTCGGTTGCTTGCCTGCTTTTCCAAATCCCCACACATTGAAGAAACCTAAACAAGTAAAAGATTACAAGATGTCACTTTGAAAAAAAAAATATTAGATTTCATTGTTTAAGAAAACATAGTTAAAATACACTATTACTATTCATCATTTCTATAGCGCTGCTAGATGTACGCAGCACTGTACATTAAAACATTCAAGAGATAATCCCTGCTCAGTAGAACTTACAATGTAATTACACAGACCAACAGGACAAGTAGGGGGTTATGGAGTTTCTCAGGCATGGGCACTATACATAGTGGATGACAGCCGAGAAAGCTCATTAGGCTCATTCAATGTGCCTGGCTATTCTGTCCATACCAAGGAAATATCGCAGCTGTGACTCACAGAATATGACCACTGGCTAAGGTTTCTTTTTTTTTTTAGTTCAAATGTTTTTATTCAGAAATTTTTTTAACAATAAAAAGGAATATCACAAACGATGTAAATGTGATCAGAATAACAGGAAAAGGTCATTTCTACAAGTATCCATATAGTGCCGATATATGCAAGAGTATAAAATGTAAATAATGCAAGAGCGCAGAACATTTGTCTAAGGAAGAGTTATAGGTTTAGAGTAATTGAATTTATAATAAAGAATTATTATAACTTGCAATATTCACTTATTGGTGACCAGACCTTATCGAAAGATGCTAAAGCACCCATTCTTTCTGCCACAATTCATAGTAACATAGTAGATGACGGCAGATAAAGACCCGAATGGTCCATCCAGTCTGCCCAACCTGATTCAATTTAAATTTTTTTTTTTTTTAATTTTTTCTTCTTAGCTATTTCTGGGCAATAATTCAAAGCTTTACCCGGTACTGTGCTTGGGTTCCAACTGCCGAAATCTCTGTTAAGACTTACTCCAGCCCATCTACACCCTCCAGCCATTGAAGCCCTCCCCTGATGTACAATTTATTGTTTCAATTGCTCTGTTTCAAAGACTCGATACACACGTATTTGCTGTATCTGCAGTAATTTAATATTTACTCTGGATTTATTAGAGTGTCTTTTTGAATGAATTGAGGCTTTGCCTTGAGACATATTGTACTCTGCAAGACTCCTGAGGCAGGCTAGGTTGGCTGAAACATGTGCGTGTCGAGTCTTTGAAACAGAGCAATCGAAACAATAAAGCAGTTTATTTCATAAGAACATAAGCATTGCCTCTGTTGGGTCAGACCAGAGGTCCATCATGTCCAGCAGTCCGCTCACGCGGCAGCCCATCAGGTCTAGGACCTGCATATTAATTCTCTATCTATACCCTTCAATCTCCTTTTCCTTCAGGAAAACATCTAATCCTTTCTTTAAACCCAATATCGTACTCTGTCCTACCACATCCTCTGGAAGCGCATTCTAGGTGTCCACCACCCTCTGGGTGAAGAACTTCCTAGCATTGGTTCTGAATCTGTCTCCTCTTAATTTATCCGAATGCCCTCTTGTTCTTGTAGTCTTTGAAAGTTTGAAGAATCTGTCCCTCTCCATTTTCTCTATGCCCTTCATGATCTTTTAAGTCTCTATCATGTTCCCTCTAAGCCTCCGCTTTTCCAGGGAAAAGAGCCCCAGTTTCTCCAATCTTTCAGCATATGAAAGGTTTTCCATACCTTTTGTCAATCTCGTCGCTGTTTTCTGAACCCTCTCGAGTATCGCCATATCCTTCTTAAGGTACGGCGACCAATATTGGACGCAGTACTCCAGATGCGGGCGCACCATCGCCCAATACAACGATAGGTTAACTTCTTTCATTCTGGCTGTAATACCTTTCTTGATAATACTTAGCATTCTGTTCACCTTTTAGAGGCTGCTGCGCACTGTGCCGGCGGTTTCATTGTCTTGTCTACCAGTAGCCCCAAGTCCTTCTCTAAGCTACTTTCTCCCATTACCAGCTCTCCCATTGTGTAGTTGTACCTCGGATTTCTGTTTCCTACATGCAAGACTTTACATTTCTCTACACTGAACTTCATCTGCCATCTCGTCGCCCACTCCCCTAGTTTGTTCAGGTCCTTTTGTAAATCTTCGCAGTCATCTTTAGTCCTAGCCCCATTAAATAGTTTGGTGTCGTCTGTGAATTTTATTACTTCGCACTTCGTCCCTGTTTCTAGATCATTTATAAATACATTGAATAGAAGTGGTCAAAGCACCGACATCTTCACTATTTATTTGTGTGATATCTGCTTGTGGGGGTGATTCTCCTGTGTTGTTCAAATTTGCTTGTCTTTGTTTCAAATCTATTCTAGGTTTGGCCCCCATATACCTGGTTTCCCATTTTAATTTGTATTGTTCCATCAGGCCTACACGCAGAGTTTAGCCACCCAACAATAAAAGCCTGCCGATATAAAAGATACCTGGACAGAACCCTTGCTTTCCAAGCAGGTCAACAGAACGGTTGGCTGGGTAACATCATTAAGCACTCCTCATCCTATCTTAGCTTTAGAAAACGAGTTAAAACAAGCTTGTTTAACCGATTTGTGACCAAGAACTCTTAAAGCCTTATCTCTGTATTCTACTTACATGTACTCGATGTCCCTACATTGTGACTATCACTCTGACTTTCTCCCTTTCTCTGATTACCTCTTTAACCTACCTACATGTATTCGACGACTTTCATTGTAATTATTTTGCTGATTGTCCAGCTCTTCTTATTGTAAACCACCTTGAACTACTATGGCTTTGGCGGTATACAAGAATAAAATTATTTTTTTATTATTATTTAAACACCATATTCCACCATGTGTTATAGTCCAGATGTGAAGTGTCTTTCCAGCAGTTAAGAATGGATTTCATTGCTATTAATAATGAACCTGGGACATTAGATCATTTCTTATTTTATTGTCCCTTGATACTTCAATTTTGGAGATCCATTTGGGATCAGATAAACAAAGTAATGGAAATCCACTGGCACTTACATATGATACGGTGCTATTTGGCACTATGATGAGAGCTAAAAGCCAAATACCATCTCACAATAATAAACTTCTATTTATTATGACAGGGGTTGCCATTCAGCTTATTCTAAGGAATTGGAAAAACTGGGATAGACTGAACTATACCTTTTGGTGGAAGTCTATAGGTTATATTTTTAAGATGGAACGAAGTATGGCTATACATCAGGGACATTATAAGAAGTTTCTGAAGATTTGGGAGCCATTGACAAAATTTTGCAAAGAGTGATTAGTGATTATGCCCTTTGGTCATACACGTCAAGGGTGGGAGGGCGGGTTGGAATGTATTTTTCAATTTCTCAATTTGAGTGTATTTTTTATATAATTGGGGGATGATATATCTATTTGTCATAAATTATAATTGTAAATGTATTTAAGTGCTTTTATAGAGTTATATGATATCCTGCACTTAATCATGGCTTTAAAATGAATAAAGAAATTAAAAATAATAATAATAAACATTTTAACAATTTTGCTTTATTAGGGTCAATTATGGATTTCAAACCATATTCACCACCTATAACAACGGTATAAGATAACGGATCATCTACAGATAGGATACCACTAATCCTTTCCATATTTCTGTCCAAAAGGTTTTTAGCTACTGACAATGGAAGAGCATGTGGTCTAACATTCTAGTATCTAAGTTGCAAGACCAGCAAATGTTAGATTTATGCTTATCAATATTGGGCAGTTTGTAAGGAGTCTGATTAGCCCTGTGTAGAAGAAAGTATGCAGATTGTATAATCAATGAAGATCTCAAGGACTTAAAGGGTGATAGCCATATGCTAGGCCACCATTCCTCTTCTTTGTTATCATGAGACCAAATATTGTGAAGAGCAAACGATTCAATATAATTAGCATCTTGCAATATCTTATACCAGTTAGAAGCTTCACCTTTTTTTCTTGTGGAATGTATAACAAAGCTGAATATAAGAAGAATCAACTTCAGATAAACAATGGTATTTAAAACTGCTTTTTATACAATAGCTAAGCTGTAAACATCTGAAAAATTGGTTACTGGGAAGACTGTATTTTGCAACAAGGGGCTGGAAAGATAACCAATTAGTTATAATTGGCCTTCATGCCATATTTCTAGTCTTTGAGAAGATGGCCAGTTGATGACATTTCCTTGTATTTTGAATTAAGGATTGTTTCAAATAGGAGATAGAGTCATTCCATTTGTTTTAATGTAGTATGACCATTTAGCACAACTAAAGCTTCTTTAGTGGATCGAATCACTATCTCTTCATTAGGGATATGCAGCAAAGGCATGAATGATAAATATTTCAGTTGTGTTGGTCCATAACGGTGTTCTTCAATTAACTGCCAGGTAGAAGATAAATTGATATCAGAATCTATTAGCCAAACTGAACCTTGGTGTAACAAAAATGTTATATGGTACTCATAAAAATTTTGGAAATTAACACCACCTTGGATTTTTTTGCATTTTAATTTCTTGAGAGCAAGAAGCGGAGTTTTGTTATTTCATAAAAACTTTGATAAGACTAACTCTATTTAGTTGTGTACTTGTTTTTTGAAAAGGAAGGGAATCATGCTTTAAGTATAGTTTATTTAGGAATAACCATAATTTTAATGATGTCTAGGTGACCTCAACAAGCTAATTTTAAGGGAGATCATCTGTCAGTTAAGGATTTTATATGCTCCAAAATATAGTTAATATTATATTCCATAGTTTCTGTTATAGTTGGACCAAAGAATATTCCTAAATATTTCAGCTTAGAGGGAGCCGATTTCAACTGAAGTTTATCAATGATATTATCAAAGAGACCGTTAAGAGGCATTAGTTCAGTTTTGGATATGTTTAGTTTATATCCAGATACCACGGCATATTGATCAAGGGTCTTAAGATGTGGGTGATGGATTCAGGAGTGAGGTAGAACAAATCATCTTCAGCATATACTGATAATTTGGCTTCTACTGTACCATATTTGACTCCTTTTATATCCTAGTTGTTCCTTATTGCAATTAGGAGAGGTTCTAATGCTATATTAAAGAGCAATGAAAACGGACATAAGAACTGCCATACTGGGACAGACCAAAGGTCCATCAAGCCTAGTTTCCTGTTTCCAACAGTGACCAACCCAGGTCCCAAGTACCTAGCTAGATCTCAAATAGTAAAACAGATTTTATGCTGCTTATCCTAGGAATAAGCAGTGAATTTCTCCAAGCCATCTCAATAATGCCCTAAGGAGTTCTCTTTTAGGAAATTATCCAAACCTTTTTTAAACCCTGCTAAGCTAACATTCTTCAGGATTAAATTCCAGAGTTTAATTAAACATTGCTTCATCGCTAGTCCTAGTAATTTTGGAAAGAGTAAACAAGCAATTCACATCTACCCTTTCCACTCCATTCAGTATTTTATAGACCTCTGTCATATCACCCCTGAAATGTTTCTTTTCTAAGTTGAAGAATCCTAGCCGCTTTAGCCTTTCTTCATAGAGAAGTTGTCCAATCCCTTTTATAATTTGTCGCCCTTCTCTGTACCTTTTCTAATTCCGCGATATATTTTTGGGGGATACAGCGACCAGAATTGCACAAAGTATTCAAGGTGAAGCCTTACCATCGAGTGATACAAGGGCATTATAATATTTTCATCCTTGTTTTCCACTCCATTCCTGATAATTCCTAACATTCTATTTGCTTTTTTAGCTGTCACCACACATTGAACTGAGGGCTTCAACGTATCCTCAATGATGACACCTAGATCATTTTCCTGGGCAGTGACTCCTAACTTGGAGCCTTGCTTTACATAGCTATAGTTTGGGTTCCCCTTTCCTACAAGCATCTGTGCAAGTGTGCAAGCAAGTGTATAGAGATTTGTTTGAGTTTATCTGATTCATCAGAATTGGTACCGGTAACACCCCCACATCTTCCTCAGTGAAGACCGAAGCAAAGAATGAATTTAATCTCTCCTTATGGCCTTGTCTTCCCTGAGAACCCCCTTTATCTCTCAGTCATCTAGTAGTCCAGCTGATTCTCTTCCCTGTTTCTTGCTTTTAATATACCTAAAAAAAGTTTTACTGTGTCTTTGTACTTCCAGCGCAATCTTTTTTTCAAGGTCTCTCTTTGCCTTCCTTATTAACGTCTTGCATTTGACTTGCCATCCTTGTGCTGTTTACAATTATTTTCAGTCTCATCCTTCTTCCACTTTCTGAAGGATTCTCTTTTAGTTCCAATAGCTTCCTTCACCTCACTTGTTAATCACACTGGCTGCCATTTGGTCTTTCTTCCTCCTTTTTTAATACATGGAATATATCTAGTCTGGGATTCTAGGATGGTATTTTTGAATAACATCCATGAATGATGTAAATTTTTGACCTTTGCAGTTGCACCTCTTAATTTTTTCCCCCATTCTCCTCATGTTATCATAGTCTGCTTTTTAAAAGTTAAATGCTGTTGTATTGGATTTCCTGTGTGAACTTATTACAGGGATTATATCAAATCTAATCATGTTATGATCACTGTTATCAAGCAGCCCCAGCACCGTTACCTCCTGCACCAATTCATGTGTTCCACTAAGAACTAGATCCAGAATTGCTTCACCTCTTGTTGGTTCCTGAACCAGCTGCTCCATAAAGCAGTCCTTGATTTCATTAAGGAATTTTATCTCCCTAGCATGCCCTGATGTTACATTTACCCAGTCAATATCGGGGTAGTTGAAATCACCCATTATTACTGTGTTACCCAGTTTGTTAGCCTCCTTAATTTCTGATAACATTTCAACATTTGTCTGTTAATTTAACTATAAACATAGATATATTGCCATTATTTGTAAGACCACTTTTATTTATTTTTTTATTTATAAGATTATTCATTTATTACAACAAATAAAAACTATAAGCAAATACTGTAAGACCACTTTTAAATGATAACTATTTTCTAGGGTAGTTGATCCTCAGCTCTGATAAAACTTTTTCTCTGGGGTAAAACAAGACTAATGGCATTTCATTGTACAGTTATATTTTGTATGGAAATGACAGCAGACCTGTAGAAACAGCTTCGGCTGAGAAGTGTTTCCTTTCTCGTATCTCCCAAATGCGGACACTACCATCTTCTGAACACGAAATTATCTGTCTGTTAGAATACAGAAAGAATTCAAACAATATTCAGGAAGAACATAGGAAAGTAATTTAACAAACTGTGGTTGTTCTAGTGACGCAGTGTACTGTACACTCATTCTTGTATCCCTGTGTGACAGTCTCTTCCCTATTTGCTTCCTTTTCATTAGTCGTGCCAAGTTCTATATACAGAGAAATTATTTCTCATTACTTGGTACTAATATGAACAGAAAATTAATTCAGAAACAAAAGAACTTGTGGAGAATTGATGTTCAAAATGAAGACTTTATTAGAACAAATAGATAATCCACATAAAAATGTCTAGGGCCTGAACCACTGGAAACATATGGACCCAACACAGTCCGTGTTTCGACACTACTGTCTTCTTCATGATAAAAAATGTATGTATG
Organism: Geotrypetes seraphini; assembly: GCF_902459505.1. NCBI lineage: Eukaryota > Metazoa > Chordata > Amphibia > Gymnophiona > Dermophiidae > Geotrypetes > Geotrypetes seraphini. The sequence continues at coordinate 30,929,331 of NC_047084.1, forward strand.
AAATAAAATATGTCTAAATATATACTATGTGAAAGTGAAATAAGACCAATTTCTCGTGAGAAAGCATAAGTGATATGTGGAAAGTTTGACAAATATATATTTGTGAAAATGGTGAATGGTGTCGTATTGCTACAGGAAATAAGATTACCGAATCTAATCTTCTCTTTCAGTGCAGGAGGGACAGAAGTCCTGACTACTGGGACATACCAAAGCAGTCCCTTGAGCCTAAGGTAGGGCAGATGAGCTTGCTGCGAGCACTGAGGACCCAAATGTGGTGTCCAACCATGCCGCAACATCCACTCTGCAAAACTTAGCAAAAGTATGGAGAATGGACCATGTAGCTGCCCTACAAATCTCCTTGAGCGGAAATGCTCAGGACTCTGCCAATGACAAGCTACACTTAAAGGGAAACCCTCCAGAGCTGTCCAAGTTAGTGCAAGCCAGCCAAGCAGGTGCACTACAGGATTGCCGCCCTCTCCCCCTGGCTACAGTCCTCTGAACCACAGAATATATCTTATCCCAGGCAGAGCTGTCCCAAGATCTCTGGGAACTTCTATAACATCAGGAAGCCTCAAAATTGGATAAGAAACACAAAAATAATAAAACAGATGCAAAACAGAAAAAAAATGACACCTTCTCAACTCACTTCCAGAAGGAAAACCTGAAAGACTGAGACTTTGCAGTGATACAAGGAGGCGGAGTTGAAGAAAAATGTAAAATGATGCCTTCTGCAATCCTCACAGGTAAATGGAAAAGACCCAATAGTCAGGACTCCTGTTCTTCCTGCACTGGAAATTAACATTACTATTCTCTAGAAGAATATACAAAATTTCTACTTCTGTATTAAAGTCCTTTTATATTCAGTCTATCTTTGTACTATGCACAGACAATTCTTCCCTGTTTTGTACCATTCTTTCCCACTTTTGAGCAATCTAGCTCCTCATTTTAAGACTGTTATTATAACAGATTATGGCTTTAAGCAGGATCTTTTTCTCTCTCAGCTTTTTATTACACTTATCTGGGATGACTTACAAACATAGAAGTCTATAATGTTAGCAGAGAAGCTGTATGCAAGGAGAACAGCTAACAGGTAGATTAAAAAAAAAGTTTTTAACAAAGCTGTGCAGCATTGGCGAATCCAGTATATCAAGAGGCAGTCGGTTTCAGAGAAAACAAGAAAGTAAGATGATGGAACATGAGGAACAGATGGAAGGACAGAAAAAAAGAAAGGTAGAGGGGGTTGGATGGGTATAAACATGGAAGCATATACAGTACATGCCATGGCAAGGATTCTGAAACATTATCAAAATTTCAGAGAAACTATATAAATCAGCAAGGAGGCAGCACGGGACTGATGTGACAGCTTGTAGATGCCTCTCTAGCCTGCAAGGCCTTTCCTCTGCCAAGGCCTGCCCACAGGAATTTGCATCAGAGCAAAGGACCTGCCAACAAGAGACAGCTTTCAGCACTGTCTCTGCCACAACCGGCTACAGCCTTTGAATGACCCTCCCCTAAACTCCTGGGGACCATTTGCAGCACACCAATGTGCTGCAGCATAGAGATTGAAAATAGCTGCTCTAAAACTATTTGTTGAATCATTGATCTGAAACAGAAAGTGGGGCTGAGTAATTTATTTCCCCAGTAAGCCCTCTACTAGTCAACATTCATTTTGTCTCACAAAAAAACATAACTAAAAATATTTATTTACTAAATATGCTATTAAACTCTGGAATTCGTTGACAAAGAATATAGTAAAAGCAATTAGTTTAGCAGGATTTAAAAAAGGTTTGGTTCATTTCCTAAAAGAAGAGTCCATAAGCCATTATTAAGACAGATTTGGGAAAATTGATTTCTAGGATAAGCATAACATTTGTTTTACTTTTTGGGGATCTTGCAAGGTACTTGTGACCTGGATTGGCCACTGCTGGAAACAGGATAATGGGTTTGTGGGAGCTTCAGTCTGTCTCAGTAGGGCAACACTTAAGTTCTTATACGAGGGTCATTTCATAAATAATGCACACTTTTTAAAAATTTACATGTTTATTATTTTTTTCAAGTATTTCTTTACAATCCTTCAATATAGTCTCCCTGCTTTGCAATGACCAAGTTCCAACGTCCGGGAAGTTTCATTATTCCATTCAAGACACCGTTTTTGTTCAGTTGCCGAATGGCTCGGGAACCGGTGGAAGAAAGCTCTTCCAGAGATGCAAAACGATGTCCATACATAGGTTGTTTCAACTTTGGAAAAAGGTCGAAGTCTGGTGGACTCATGTCTGGACTGTAGGGAGCATGAGGTAATACCTCCCAGCCGTATTTGCGTAGTTTTTCAATAACGAGTGGAGAGCTCCATCTTCAAAAGTTGAAACAACCTATGCGTGGACATCGTTTTGCATTTCTGGAAGACCTTTTTTCCGCCGGTACCCGAGCCATTCGGCAACTGAACAAAAATGGTGTCTTGGATGGAATAATGAAGCTTCCCAGAAATTGGGACTCGGTCACTGCAAAGAAGGGAAACTATATTGAAGGATTGTAAAGAAATACTTGAAAAAAAAATAAAACATGTAAATTAAAAAAAAAAAAATAGTGTGCATTATTTATGAAATGATCCTCGTATAAATTTTATTTTTAAGATATATATGTTGCTGTACACTCTAAAAATACAGTACTGTGTTGTAAATTTTTCAGGCTTTCTGAGAGCATAAATCTAGCATAAAACATTATACACTAAGGTGTACGTTCTGAAAGAAAAATGATATTTTTCTCAGTAGCACAATACAAAAAGGAATAGGCCTTAGTACCTGTTTGGAAGTTTTGCAATGTGCAGCACACTTGAGTCATGAGCAGTTCTCTGATAGGCAATCACACGTTTCACTTCAAGATTATATACATAGATTCCTCTTCCTATAGCTGCAAATACACACTGAGAGAAAAATAATCAAAGAGACGTCATTATTTAAGGTAATAAATTTCCAGTGCTGATATGGCACTATGAAGCTAGGTTAGTTTCCCTGTGCTTATCCTTTGAACCTATAAAATTCAACTCATCGGTCTTTGAAGATCAAGCATATCAAATCATCAAAGAAAGGCTGACATTTTGAAGACAGAGAAAAGTTTGCAAATGAATAGCTGATGTTACTAATGTATTCCTCAATTTAAAAAAAATCCCAAAAACTGTACTCTACAATCTGAAATAATAAAACGCTAGCCGCGCATGCGCACTCAACTGCGTGATTCCATTTTCCCTGATCCGACATGTAGGTCCGTGGCCTTGCAGGAGTGCGCATGCGCGACTCCCCAGCCTTGACAACACAAATCGGAAGACGCTGGACAGACAACCCCTGCCCTCTCCAAGCCGGGACTGCAGCCAGCCAACGATCGCCTCCACAGCCCGACGACTCCCCCCTCCCGCACCAACCGCTGCCGCTCCTGTTTGAAGCGGCCTGATGAGGTTCGCGGCCGGCTGTATTGAACCTCGCAGGCCGCTCTCCACATGAAGCACGTTCCCTCTGACGCGATCGCATCAGAAGGAACATGCAACCATATGGAGAGCGGCCTGCGAGGTTCAAAGCAGGCCGCTTTGAACAGGAACAGGAGCGGCAGCGGCGGCAGGAACCATGGATGGATGGGAGGTAAGAACGGGAGGGGAAGCCAGAAAAGGGCTATGGAGCAGGCAGAAAAGGGAGCTATTTTGGTGGGAGGGTTGTGCTGAGTGCACGAAGCAGGCAGGCATTGCACAACGGGGGAGAGGCAAAGGGGGCTGCTTTGGGGGGATGGTTGTGCTGGGGGCTGACAGCAATCATGGGGGGAACAGAAAAGGGCCAGGGAGCAGGCAGCCATGCCACAACAGGGGGCCAGAGGGAGAGCAAAAGGGGGCTACTTTGGGGGGGGTGTTCTGGGGGCAGACAGCAATCAGGGAGGGGGGAGGAACAGAAGTGGGGCCACGAAGCAGACAGGCATTGCACAACAGGGGGAGAGGCAAAGGGGGCTGCTTTGGGGGGATGATTTTGCTGGGGGCCGACAGCAATCATGGGGGGAACAGAAAAGGGCCACGGATCAGGCAGGCATGCCACAACAGGGGGCCAGAGGGAGAGCGAAAGTGGACTGCTTTGGGGGGAGGGGTGTGCTGGGGGCAGACAGCCATCAGGGAGGGGGGGAGGAACAGAAGGGGGCCACGAAGCAGGCAGCCATTGCACAACAGGGGGAGAGGCAAAGGGGGCTGATTTGGGGGGATGGTTGTGCTGGGGGCAGAAAACAATCATGGGGGGGAGGAATAGAAGGGGGCCATGGAGCAAACAGGCATTGCACAACAGGGGGATAGGGGGCTGCTTTGGGAGGAGAGTTGTGCTGTGGGCAGACAGCAATTATGGGGGAGAACAGAAGGGGGCAACGGAGCAGGCAGACATTGCACAACAGGGGGAGAGGGAAAGGAGGCTGCTTTGGGGGGATGGTTGTTCTGGGGGCAGAAAGCAATCATGGGGGGGGGGAATAAGGGGGCCACAGAGCAGGTAGGCATGGCACAACTTGGGGCCAGGGGGGGAGGGAAAGGGGGCTGCTTTGGGGGGATGGTTGTTCTGGGGGCAGAGAGCAATCATGAGGGGGGAACAGAAGGGGGCCAAGAAGCAGGCAGGCATTGCACAACAGGGGGAGAGGGAAAGGAGGCTGCTTTGGCAAGCAGGGGGGCCAGGGAGACAGACAGAAAGAAAGACGCACAGACAAGGGACCAGGGAGAGACACAGACACAAAGAATGACAGACAGACAGCGTCCAGGGAGAGAGAGAGAGACAAATAAAAAACAAAAAAAGACATACAGACATCTACTCTAGCACCCGTTATTGTAACGGGCTTAAACACTAGTAGTCTATAAATCACTACAGCAAAGATAGGTTTTTTCATGGAATACTTTCACAAAAAAAGTAAAGTTGAATTTCTGTGGTCTCAAACAGAACAAACTGCCACAGCTCTGAAAACAATTCCCCTGACATTCAGTGTTATTTATTTTTATTGTAGATTGAAATTTTTCCACTAAATAGAAAAGGATTAAGCAATTCCATGAATAAATAATACATAAGAAAACTCACTAATACACAGATTTCTAGCCCACATCTTGAGGAAAGAAGAAACCCTCTAGCATGAAATAACACAGAGGACATCTAAGGATTATTTATCCAATAATAAATAGCACAAATTACACTTTTATACTCCAAAAGAACACAATCATTTCTCATTACTTTTCAGAAAATTTTCCAACTGTACAGCATTCCAAAAACAAAGTCCTTTCCCTGAAAAGTTACTAGACACTTACAAGTGTATTTTAAAAAGAAAGTAGCTCCCGGGGCTACTGCTCGTGATTTCAAAGCCAACATGGCTTTTCGTCTGAGCTGAGTAGCCCTGGAAGCATCAGAAAACACATTTATCTTAGAACCACAGAAACTTTTATCTTTCTTTTTAAAGAAACTCTTCAACACTAGGCATTTATCACTCTCATTAGTAGAAGAAACCAATAGGCTGGATCAATTTCTGAAGTCACCAGTTGATCAATCCCTAATTGATTAACTTGAGATTTCTTTTTAGAAGGAAAATAATAACTGTTGCTAAACTTCAAGGTTTCAGCAGCTGACAGTTTTAAAACTTTTCCAAGATACTTTCTTGGAAAGATCTTAGGAGATATCAAACAATAAATTTATCTCCTGGAGATCTTACCAAGAAAGTATCTATTCATCGCTATTTAATCAGTCAGGAACGGCTCCTGGCTGGTTAAATAGTATTTGGATGGCTAGTCGCTAATATTCAGTGCTGCTAGCCAGCTATGTTGCATGCTTTAGCCAGCTAGCCTCGAATATTCAAGCTCTGACCAGTTAAGTTTAGTTGGCAAATCGGACCACATAAATAACAGTCCTATCTTTGGCTATTAACTAAAACAGATAGAGCTGAATATCCACTTAGCTGGTTAAGTTACAGCTGGCCAAATAAAACCCTGATTATTCAATGCCGGTCACTATAAGTTCTATGACATAAAGCATTTGAAAAACAATTTAAATGGCCAGGAATAGCTCCCGGCCTTCTAAATTGCTTGTCTGGGGCTAACTAGGCAAATTCAGCAGCTCTTAACTGGATAGTGTCCAGTAAGTGCCCAGGTCAAAACTGGCTACTTTGTGGGTGTTCCAAAGGTGAAATCAGTACTTAATCCAGCGTCTCTCAAACTGTGTGCACAGCATAGTGGTGTGCCCCAAAAGATTCCAGAATTTTATTATATTTTTTAAAATTCTCATCATAAGTATACACTAGAATATATGACATGTACGTCTGTCAATGTTACAAGAATCTGTGTGCGCAGGGATACAACTGCCCAGACAAGCATCATTCTTTGTCGTGATCGGTCCTTGAAAATTAATGGCAAGTAATTTTAGTTTTATTTTTTATGCAGTAGTTATCCTAATTTGAGCAACAAAGCCATCAAAGTTTTGTTACTGTTAGGATCTTATTATCTATGCGAATTTGGATTTTTAACTCTGACAGAAATTAAATTGAAAAAAGAGAATGACTGCAGATGGTGGATGATGAAATGAACACTTCCCATCCCAAAAGCTTTAAACTGACCGCTTGATCCTGTCATTCCCAACTCTGAAAATCATAAAATACAAAATACCTCCATAGCAAATCATTTAGCTACCAAATTGCAAAAGTATGAAACTCCTCATTGAAATTCATGCAACCACCGTATGTGCACTGTTCCGCAAAAGAGCGAAACTGGCTACTTTATAGATGTTCCAGGGGTGGAGCGGGCACTTAGCCAGTTGTGTCGATATTAGTATAACTGCATAAATAGCACCACATAAAACACAATACTATCTTTATGCAGTTCAACATAGCTACTTAAGTGCTGTGTTTTTTCTGGTTTCATATGCACAGATATTCAGTGCCAGTTCCCGAACATGGCCTGGCAGTGAATATTCAGAAATAAAGACAGCATCTCTTTTCTATTAATGCTGGCTTTATTTCTATAATGCATCAGAAAATTCTTAAGGAGAATGCCCGCTTACCTATCTGTGAGCTGGAGGTGAAGCTAAAGTGTAATTGGTTTATGCAGGAAGACAATACAAACACAAAAGCAAGTCTACCTCTGAATGATTCAGGAGAAACAAAATGGAAAGTTTTAGACTGGCCTAATCAAAGACCTGACTTGAACCCGATAAGACCTGAAACAAGCAATTAATGCACAAAAGCCTACAAATATGTCTGAATTAAAGTAGTTTGCAAAGTAGAGTGGGCTAAGATATCTCAACAGGATGTGAAAGACTGCTATCAAATTATAGGAAGCATTTAGTTGCAAGCATTGCTGCTAAAGGTGTACAACCAGTTATTAAGTTTGGGGGCAGTTACTTTTTGATATGGGTGATCTAGGAATTGGATAACTTTGGAACCCTTTTATTAAACTACATTAGATGCTAAAGTGCACCTAATGCAGCTTAAAATGGCGTCTGAATACAACAAAATGCTAACGGTGTTGGATTAGTGTAGAAGTGTAGTGCCACATCAAGGTGAATAACCCTATTGCTGTCAAATAAGATTTTGGTAGAATTTTTTTGTGTATTAGAAAAACAACAAAAGAATTTATTGACCATGAACCTTTTCAGAGAGGTAATGCTAAAATCTTATGCTATATAGCAACAATATATGGAAAGAGAAAAAGGGAACGGGAATGGGCTTTTTTATATACCGCTTGGACAAGGTGTATTAAGCAGTTTATAATCAGATGCTCAAGCATTTTTCCCTATCTGTCCCTGCGGGCTCACAGTCTATCTAAGATATCTAGGGAAGTGGAGGATTAAGTGACTTGTCCAGGCTCACAAGGAACAGTTCAGGATTTGAACCCACAACTTCAGGATGCTGAGGCTCTAACTCTAACCCCTATGCCATACACTCTAACCACTATGCCATCTTATTACAATACGCTATGCCATACACTCTAACCACTATGCCATCTTATTACAATACGCTATGCCATACACTCTAACCACTATGCCATCTTATTACAATACGCTATGCCATACACTCTAACCACTATGCCATCTTATTACAATACGCTATGCCATACACTCTAACCACTATGCCATCTTATTACAATACGCTATGCCATACACTCTAACCACTATGCCATCTTATTACAATACGCTATGCCATACACTCTAACCACTATGCCATCTTATTACAATACGCTATGCCATACACTCTAACCACTATGCCATCTTATTACAATACGCTATGCCATACACTCTAACCACTATGCCATCTTATTACAATTTGATCTTTCTGCGGCTTTTGATATAGACAACCATGATATCTTGATTTGATTACTCTCAGATACAGGATTAGATGGGAAAAGTCCAAAAATGGTTTATAGGATTTTTACATTACGCTCATATGTGGTAAATTTTGAGGGCATGGATGCCAGATTGTGGTGTCCCACAAGGCTCTCCATTGTCTCCAATTCTTTTCAACATTTATATGATCATATTAAAAACTTATAAATTAAGTCCCATTGAGATAATGTTTACTTATGCTGATGATATTTTCATCCTGTTAGAAGTCGATTCTAATCTGAATAATTTTACATCCAATATGAATTTTTGTATTTCTCAATTACAATCTTGATCATCTCAGGCTCAAATGAAGTTCAATGCAGCAAAGACAAAATTACTGTTGTTCGGCACAGAAATTGGAAATTTGCCGTCTTCTGTCACCCTTAATTCCGGTGATATCTTAAATATTGATTCATCTTCCAGAGTATTGGGTGTTGTTCTAGATTCTTCTCTCTCATTCCAATGTCAGGTAAATCATTTTGTCAAAAACTGTTTTTTAGTCTTCGTACGTTGAGAAAAGTTCACCATCTGTTTCATCAATATCATTTCGCAGAAGCGCAGAGTGGTGGTCATCGGAGATTCGCTGCTGAGGGGCACCGAGGGACCAATCTGCAGACCAGACCTACAATCAAGAGAGGTCTGCTGTTTGCCAGGGGCCAGGATCCGGGATGTCACTGCTTGCATTGACAGACTCATCAAGCCCCGAGACCACTTCCCCATGGTTCTAATCCACGTCGGAACCAACGACACCGCAAGGAGCAGCCCGGACAGCATACCTGAAGACTTCAGGGCCCTGGGGGAGAAGCTGAGGAGGATGAATGCGCAGGTAGTCTTCTCCTCGATTCTCCCAGTGAGGGGCAAGGGCAGAGCCAGAGAGGATCGAATACAAAGGGCGAACGACTGGCTGCGAGGATGGTGCAAGGAGATGAACTTCGAGTTTCTGCACCATGGAGAAGCATTGCAAGGACTACAGGGACACGACGGGCTACACCTAACCAGAAGAGGGAAGAATGTCCTTGGACACCGCCTAGCCCGCCTACTCCACAGGGCTTTAAACTAGGTAAGTCGGGGGAGGGTACAGGCACAAACAACATACCAGGCGAACTAAAATGCCAATACATTTATGAGGCTGAGGAAAGTAGACACCGAAATTCTGGGTCAGGGGTGAGTGCACACACTTTTGAGTCGGGAGTAGGGTCACATCATATTTATGGGTCACATTGTAATTCCGGGTCTAGGGGGAGTACACACTGTAGTTCTGGGTATATGGGGAGTACACATTGTGGTTCTGAGCCTCAGGAAAGCACAAATAACACAAACAATGCTAAAGGTGTTCAAATAGCTCAAACAGGAATATCCCCACTGAGACATAACAAAAATATAACATGGAGGGCTATGTACGTCAACGCACACAGTTTAGGAAACAAGATCCTGGAATTGGAAACAGAAATAAGGAATGCCGACCTGGATGTGGTGGCGATATCCGAAACCTGGCTCACAGACTCCCACGGGTGGGACATGGTCATACAGGGTTACAACTTGCTTCGCCGGGACAGAGAGGGTAGGAAGGGAGGGGGTGTAGCATTATATACTAAAGATGACATTAAGGTCACGAGAATCTCAGATGTCCAGTATACTGGGGAATCCCTTTGGGTTAATTTGGCCAGAGGGAAGGACAAATGCTTGTATCTTGGCGTAATTTACAGACCCCCAAGACAACAGGATGACCTGGATATGGAAATAATCGAAGATATAGAAAATATCACCTTGCGTGGGGACACAGTATTGCTAGGTGACTTCAACATGCCTGATGTGGATTGGGTTACACTTACCTCTGCTTCCGGCAGCAGCAGGAGGCTATTAAACTCTATGAAAGGAGCAAGCCTCAGGCAACTGGTGTTGGAACCGACAAGGGATCAGGCAATACTGGACCTGATACTTACCAATGGAGAAAGTGTCACAGAGGTCTCGGTGGGCGACACATTGGCCTCCAGTGACCACAACATGGTATGGTTCAATATCAGGAAAGGTTTCACTAAATCTACTACACTAACCAAAGTCCTCAAATTCAAGGACACAAATTTCAAAGAAATGGGAGACTTCGTTCACCAGGCGCTACAAAGCCAAGAAGAAACCGATAACGTGGAAGACATGTGGTCGACTTTGAAAGCAACCATACAAGAAGCAACAAACCGCTATGTAAAATCAGTAAGTAAACGGCGAAGGAACAATAAGCCACAGTGGTTTACTGTGGAGATCTCAGACCTGATCAAGGAGAAGAAAAAAGCATTCATCTCTTACAAACAATCAGGGAAGCAGGACTCTAGAGCAGACTACCTGGCCAAATCAAAAGCCGTCAAAACAGCAGTCAGGGAGGCTAAATTCCTCATGGAGGAGTCTCTAGCAAAGAACATCCAGAAGGGAGATAAATCCTTCTTCAGGTATATCAGTGATAGAAGAAAAAACTCAGGCGGGATTGTACATCTTAGGAAACCAGACGGAGACTATGTGGAAAAGGATTCGGAAAAAGCCCAACTATTAAATGAATACTTCTGCTCAGTCTTCACCCGAGAAGCGCCAGGGCTCGGCCCTCAGCTACAGACAAGGGTTGGCTCAGTTGACCCGTTTAGTAACTTTGAGTTTACGCCCAGCAGTGTCTACGGTAAGCTGTCAAAGCTCAAGGTTAACAAAGCAATGGGGCCGGACAACCTGCACCCCAGGGTGCTTAGGGAGCTGAGTGATGTCTTGGCGGAGCCACTGTCCTCGCTCTTCAACCTCTCCCTTAGTACAGGCAGCGTCCCGTTGGACTGGAGGACGGCTAACGTCATTCCACTCCACAAGAAAGGCTTAAAGATGGAGACAGCAAACTACAGACCAGTGAGTCTAACATCGATAGTGAGCAAACTAATGGAAACTCTAATCAAACACCAATTAGATAAGATCCTGGATGAGGAGAATCTACGGGATCCCCGACAACATGGATTTACTAAGGGGAGATCCTGCCAATCCAACCTGATCAGCTTCTTTGACTGGGTAACGGGGAAGCTGGATATAGGGGAGTCCCTGGACATCGTGTACCTGGACTTTAGCAAAGCATTCGATAGCGTACCACACCGCAGGTTACTGAGCAAGATGAGTTCTATAGGATTAGGTAACACATTGACGAAATGGGTTGGGAGCTGGCTTGGAGGTAGGCTCCAAAGGGTGGTGGTGAACGGCACCCCTTCCGAAATGACGGAGGTGATTAGTGGAGTACCACAGGGCTCAGTCTTGAGCCCAATCCTATTCAACATCTTTATAAGAGACTTGGCAGAAGGGCTTCGAGGTAAAATAACATTATTCGCCGATGACGCCAAACTGAGTAATGTAGTGGGCAAATGCACAACAGACGAAGATTCAGTGCCCGACAACATGATGCACGACCTACTTCTACTGGAGCGATGGTCTAGGACATGGCAACTCAACTTCAATGCCAAAAAATGCAAAGTTATGCACCTGGGCAGCCAGAATCCATGCAAGTCTTATACCCTTAATGGCGAGATCCTAGCAAAAACGGTAGCAGAACGAGACTTGGGGGTAATCGTCAGTGAGGACATGAAGTCTGCCAATCAAGTGGAGCAGGCTTCGTCCAAGGCAAGACAAATCATGGGCTGCATACGAAGGGGTTTCGTCAGTCGTAAGGCGGAAGTCATTATGCCATTGTATAGATCCATGGTGAGGCCCCACCTGGAATACTGTGTGCAATTCTGGAGGCCGCATTATCGCAAGGATGTGCTGAGACTGGAGTCGGTGCAAAGAATGGCCACCCGGATGGTCTCGGAACTCAAGGATCTACCATACGAAAAACGGCTTGACAAATTACAGCTGTACTCGCTCGAGGAGCGCAGAGAGAGGGGGGATATGATCGAGACGTTCAAGTATCTTACGGGCCGCATCGAGGCGGAGGAAGATATCTTCTTTTTCAAGGGTCCCACGACAACAAGAGGGCATCCGTTGAAAATCAGGGGCGGGAAACTACGAGGTGACACCAGGAAATTATTTTTCACTGAAGGAGTGGTTGATCGCTGGAATAGTCTTCCACTACAGGTGATTGAGGCCAGCAGCGTGCCTGATTTTAAGGCCAAATGGGATCGGCACATGGGATCTATTCACAGGGCAAAGGTAGGGGAGGGACATTAAGGTGGGCAGACTAGATGGGCCGTGGGCCCTTATCTGCCGTCTATTTCTATGTTTCCATGTTTCTATTGATTTAGGCTATCATTTTGGCACAGTTGGATTATTGTAACTCTATCTATGTGGGATTAAGTAAAGGAAATGAGAAACGTCTACAGTTGGTTCAGAACACTGCAGCCAGAATGATCTTTGGAAAAAAGTTGGATCATGCGTCACCTTTGCTGAGGAAGCTACATTGGCTTCCTTTTCGATTTAGAATTCAGTTTAAATGTGCCTGTATAGCTTCTAAAATCTTACATGGACTTTTTGTTCCTCTGATCTCCTTATCTCTAAACACCATGAGGTACAAGAATAATTCATATGCATAAGCTCTCTTTTCCATCTTTAAAAGGAATAAAGTCTGCCAGTAAAATTTCCCATTCCTTTCCATATTTACTAGCAGTGATATGAAATGAATTACCTTCTTATATAAGATCTTGTCTATCTCTTCAGATTTTCTGCAAAATCCTGAAAACTGACTTATTTCAGCACTTTTTAGATCATAGTTCCAATGAGTGTTAATAGATTCTTTTTTCTGTAATCTAATTATGTAAACGAATCGAGCTCTTAACTTTAAGACATGATTTGGTATACAAGTCTAAGATTTAGATTAGATTAGAAAACTGACAGGCCAAAAAACAAAAAGCCAAGGGGCTTATTTACTAGCTGCAGTAACACAGCTAAAAACCAGTCATCTTTATACCTATTTATACCTATAGGTATAAATTTTAAAGTAAACACACAACACATCCTAAATTTTTACTTATTTCTTATTTTCAGTGGCCATAATATACTGGGCTTATAAAACTAACTTATGTTGACACTTGGACTTACCTTCCCATCTGTTGTAAAATGCTGAACCGAAATTTCATTTTGCTTCTGTAGTTTTATTTCTTGCATTGACTCATGATGTGAAGAGGTGTCCCAAAAACTGCACTCATAAGCCAGCACTGTCCAATCCAATGCATCCCAGACTATCAGCTCACCCACAAGGGAGCCACTGGCAAAAGTCAGCTCTGCACATATACAGATATAAAGAGATAAAGCAACCTGCTACAAAAGAGATTTCATCTCAGCCTGTAAAACAGTTATCTAAGATACATAGGTAATAAATAACAAAGAACTGGACTAAATATTTTTTATTAGCTTTTAAAGGCAAAACCTCCTTCTTCATGACATAAATGAGCAAATGTTGACAAATATCAGAATACAGTACTCCCCCGAAATTCATGAGGGTTCTATTCCAGGAGCACCCGCGAATTTCAAAAAACCGCAATTGCGGTTTAGGAGCGTATCGGAGGCAGGAGAGGGCTGGCAGCGGGTGCTGAATAAAAGGCTGATGCCCTGGCATGTCAAAGCAGCTCCTGATTGGTGTAGCCTGACTTTAGTTCCTGGAAGAGGCGGTCAGAAAATACCGCGAATAACTGAGTCCGCGATTCACAAACCACAAATTTGCAGGGGTTTACTGTATATAAAAGCATTCCAATGACAGTCTCATAGGAAGAGGTAGAGGTAGGGGGTAGGGGTTGGGGGTTTGGGTGAGAAACAGGGAGAGAGATGGGTGATCACAGCGTGTCAAAGCAGTATAATTTTATGGCTTATAATATGATAGGAAACAGATCTTTGTTTATATCCTATCTGGTGAGGGTAAAAATATTTCACCATTTTGACTTCAAAGATCTTACATTCCTACAGTAGACTGTCTCAAATTTCCTTTTAGTACTTTCGCTTTCATCCTGTACCACGTAGGAGCTCACACAGCTTGCCTAGTTGTTTACCATACTGCTGTTTCCAGTTATTATCCATAAGGTTTCCTTGTATATGATATACTTCTGGACCACTGAGGAAGGAGTGTTTCTTCGAAACACGAACCGTTTCAGGTCCCGGTTCATCAACCCTTTTGGATACAAACTGTTTTATGACCATATTTATATTTACGTTGTTTATTAAAGACTTGGCGATTTGTACACCATTCCTGCAGTTTTTCTTTTGTTCTTCTTTTAGTATTCTCACCATAAAGTCATTAATGCAGTGTTCTGGTTTTGATAAGTATTGTCTCTATAAGTGGCATCCTGGTTAGAATTGTGATGTTTAGTGTGGTGTTTGTGAAGTTGATTCTTGTTTATATTATCTGGCCTAACTCGCCAATAAAACATCCTTCTTTACACTTTATGCATTGAATAATATACACTACATTTGAAGAAAAAGCATGTGTTGGATCATTTTATGCTAAATGCTTTTCCCATGTGAGTGATTGTGGCATCCTGTGATATGTGCTGGCACAGTTTGCAGCTTGGTATATTGCAAGGATGTGGGCCATTCTCTTCTTTTTTAGCTTCTATTGTGAGTTTGCTTTTCACCAATTTTTGTTTCAAATTAGGTAGTTGTTGGCAGGCCACCATTGGTGGAACCAGAATATCTCTTTCAACAATTCATCCTCCTGGAGTAGTGACTGTAGATCTTTTATGATTCTTCTCAGTTCTCCAACTCTGGATTGTATGTCACTGCAAGGGGGACTCTCTCTGTATATACTTTAAGGGTACCTATAATCAAGGCTCTGGTTTCCTAAGGCAGCCTTTGATAGATACCTTAACAGCTACCGTATTATTAGGGAGTAATTATATAGAGTATTTTCCACACAAAGTATATTTTACATGTGGAAATGGCTCTTACAAAACTATATACAGGTATACATACATAGCTGTACAGGTAATAACATGAACATGTACAGTGAAGGGAGATATTACAGGGGTCTATAAAATCATGAGCTAAGTGGTATCTACTTATTTTTTTAGGATCCTGCCAGGTACTTGTGACATGGATTGGCCATTGTTGGAAACAGGATACTGGGCTAACTGGACTTTTGCTCTGATACAGTATGGCATGTCTTATGTTCTTACAATGGATTGGTTGCAGTTGATAAGGATATATTCACCCAGTTCACTTTAGGAGTATCAGACAACTGTATTTGAATCTCTTGAGAATGGCTTACCTTGTCCAAAGGCGATCAGATTCAACAATGCTCTTTACGCGGCACTTGGCAGACATAGCAGCTGCCAAAATAACTCTCCAATATGAAGCATCAGCATGCTCCAACAAAGTCCAGTGCTAAGCCCGTTGATGCTGTATGGAAGTAGCAGAATCTTTTGCCTTTTCTGGGCATACCTTGGTGGATGTACGATCTCAGTGGGGTTTATCAGTGCTCAGTGTTGGTAGAGATCCAGGTCTCTTTGAAATTAATGCATTCCCTGTATCCTATACAGCTCTTGGGTCTACTAGATCCTATGCCAATATACCAAGATGAGTCTTACTGGAATCAAAAGCCTTTCCTTCAGCTCTACACAACCTTGAAAACCTCTGCATAAGTTAGCATTTATAAAAATTTTGAGGCCTTCTGACCTGGGCCTTGCAAAAACTAATTATGAATAGTGGCTCCTAATATGCTCTTGTTGCACTGACAGCATTTCTCACACTGCTTGTGGGGAATTTAGATAATCCCAAAAATATTTCAGAGGCAAAATCAAACCACTTGATACTGATGACCAAAATTTGTCCTGAACAAAATGTCTGGGTATGCTGGGACCAGTGGAAATATTGGACATGGAAAAGTATAAGAAAACTTAGAAAAACATCTGAAAACTGACTAGATCTAATAGGTGAAAAGGACTGAGAGAGAGATAACCCATTCATGATTTTTGAAAATACTCTCCATGGAAAAACAAGAATTCAAGTGGTCTCATGTGATGATGCTGTGCAGGAAATGCTGTACAGATAAGTAAACAATTCTTACTTGAACTATATTTTTTAAATAGGAGAATATGTGAAATATACAAGACTGTGAAAACTCTTACAAGACACTAGCCCCCAAATTCTGTATAGGCTGCACAGAGTTTGGAGTGCAAAGATCACAGATCCACACTTAAGTAATTAGTTAAAATTTGTGAAAACAATAATTGGCTTTAACAAGTGCTAATTGGCACCAATTACAATTACAAGCAGATCTGTGCTCAGCACCTATTCTATAACCTGAGCACCCAATTCATTTCGCATGCAACTCCAAAGTGGGTGTTGTGGCCAAGGGAGGGGAATGGATGGGTCAAGGGCATTCCCAGAATTTAGGTGTAGAGTTATAGAATACTTCCATTTTCAGGTCTAACTGACCATAGGGCTAGATTCACTTACCTGCATTGCGTGCCCAATCCGTGCAGGCCCGACCAATCCACAAAACAAAAAAAATTCAAATGAGGGCGCTTGGAGGAACTCCCCCCTACGACCGTACGGATTGCTAGTGTGTGATCCCGAAGCATGCGCAGACCATCTGTAGATGGTCTGCGCATGCGCCTAAGAGCTGCGACTTTTTTTTTTTTTTAACTTTACTAGCCCAGCGAACCCGTGGTTTTAACCTGCTTTAAACCCACGGGTTAAAACCACGGTCTCGCAGAGCGGGGATGGGCAGGCGAGTTGGGGCAGCAGGAGAGATTCAGGGCAGGCAGGAGATCAGGACTGTGACAAGGCAGCAGATCGGGGCAGAGAAGCAGGGCAGAGAGTAGGGCGGCAGAAGGCAGGGCAGTCGGGAAAGACCTCAACAACTGGTCATTAGCAGTCGCTTATTTTGGATCAGCCAGCCCAGTCGGTGTTGCTTTTTTTATTTTAGTGAATTGCTTCCTGTCTGCATTTGAATGCCGTTCCCCCTCATTTGCATACGCAGATTGGAGGATGATCTGGAGACAGGTTAGTGAATCGGGTCGGAGGGAAATCGGGTCGCAACGGGCTCACAAACCGATCGGTACACGATCGGTTTGCTTAGTGAATCTAGTCCATAGGTATGAGCTATTTACACCAGCCTTTAGTAGGCATAAGCGATTGCTACTAAATTAGGTATGAAAATGACTTAAGCTAGTATTCTAGCTCTGCACAAAACTCTCTTTATAGAATTTATGCTTAGCATGCATCATTTTGGTTCCATTTACAGAATCTAGCTCTATACGTACCTGCACAGAAACCATATGTATTTATGTACATGATTTTCTTGTGTCCTGTTGATTTGTGTTAATATATTATTTCTATAATGTCAAATTTGTCTTCTCAATAGAATATTTGAAAATTCATTAATAAAAAAAATTCAGCATAAGGGTCTGAAGAGAGAACTGAAGAATTCAAAAGCATAGTGGGATGATTTTGTGACATAGTCAAATAAAAACGTTCCTAAGTGTCACTGAATAGAATGAGAAAAGGCAAAAGTTGATTTTCATATTCTAAAGGCAGATAGGTTCCCTCTTGTGGTCAAAATGTTTTGTTTTCATAGAAGAGAAACTACCGTATACATCAAACTATACAACTATATATTAAATGAAACATAGAAACATGATGGCAGATAAAGGCCAAATGGCCCATCCAGTCTGCCCATCCTCAGCATCCATTATTTCCTCCTCTCCCTAGGAGATCCCAAGTGCCTGTTCCATGCTTTCTTGAATTCAGTCTGTTTCCATAGAAACATGATGGCAAATGGTATAGCCCACTATAATGAGAAAGACTGAAAAGCATAGTTAAAGTTACTCACCTATAGTAGGGTGTTATCTAAGGACAGCAGGGAGACATTCTCACATATGGGCGACATCATCCACGGAACCCAGTACAGATAGTCAAAAAGTGCACTGTCACTTTAAATCTTTAAGACTGTCCTTACTGCGCATGTGCTGGTGCCTTCCTGCCTGATGTCAGCCTGTGGAACCATCATCAGTTCAGTAAGAAAGCTAAGAAGCTAACTAGGGAAGGAGGGAGGGTTGTGAGAATATCTGCCTGCTGTCCTCGAATAATACCTGCTTCAGGTAACTGTGATTTATCCAAAGACAAGCAGACAGCGTATTCTCACATATGGGATTCCCTAGCTGGCAGGATCATGCCTCCGAGTTAATGGTTATTGACAACTACCATGGGTTTGGCAAAACCAAAAGGGTTAGAGGGAAGTTAGCATCTAAGTGGAGTATAAATTTTGAAGAACTGCTTGGCTAAATCAACTATCGAGTCTGGAATGATTCTCTAAACAATAGCGGGATGTGAAACGAGGACCAGCTGGCTGCACTGAAAATGTCTTCGATGGGAGTGGAATATAGATAAGCTAACAAAGTTGTCATTGCTTGAACTTTATGTGCAATGACATGATCTTCAAGTGTCAGCTCAGCCCGAGCATAGCAAAAGGAGATACAGTCTGCCAGTCATGAGGAGATGGTTCTCTTGGTTACAGGATTTCCTAGTCTGTTAAGAGTCAAATGGAAAACAGTTGAGTGAAGTTTTATGAAATTTAGTCTAATCTAAGTAAACAGTCAGAGCACATTTACAGTTCAAAGTGTGGAGTGCAAAACCGAAGACACCTGAAGTATGAGGTCCTGCAACTCTTCCCATTGAAATATGCGCACAACCGACACGTCCTCATTAACTGGCACCTCTAAAAAGTCACCATCCAGAATATCAGGCCCCCCTGATGGATCTGAAAGGTTCTCCCCAAGATCCCATTCCTCATCCAGAGAAAACTGATCAGCCATAAAAGATTCCTTGTCCCAAGATGCTCGAAGCCGCTTGGACGAAAGCTGAGCGAGTTGGACAGAGGCAGCCACAGCGGGAGGCTGAACGGGGGCGGCCATGGAAGGGGCAAATCCCCCAGATGAGCCTGAGACTCCTGAAACCAAAGCAGGACCACCAGCCACCTGTAAATAACCCTTGCACATGGCCAACGGAAAAAACCTCAGCGGCAACACAGCATTTATGTTAGGAGCAGAAAACACATGTAAGACCTGTTCCTGCCTTTCCAAGAAAAGAGGAAGGTCACCTGGGGCCGTGGGCAAATTGGATGCACTTTACGCCAAAACTGAGGGAAGGGCCGATGCTAAACTGTCACCAGAAAACACATGCAGCACTGAAGGCATGGCCAATCCCGCCGTTATAGAAAAACCACCAATCCCAGCGGCAGCTGAAACAGAATCCCCAGCTTTCCTGGTGGAACGCAACATTGAAACCTAATGACCGCTGGCAGCTGAGGAAATCCTGGCGTGGGTGATAGGGGAAGGCCCCCTCCCAATAAGCAATGTGCGCACGAAGGAGAATCTGGCACGCTGACACTCGAAGCTGGGACTCTCTCAAGGCGGCAGGAGCATTTCATGCACCCGTCAGCCGCATCCACCGATTGGCATCCACAAAAAGTGGACTTTTTCTGCTTTTTTGAAGTGCTCATAATGAAAACGCCAAAAACCCATGCACAACGCTATGTAAAAATAGTGGCCTCAGGCCTGGTTTTTTTCTTTTTTCTTTTTTCAATACAAAGCTCCTTTTATTTCTTGTATATTTTATTTTCTCTTTTATATTTCTTCTCAGAGCCAACCAGCTGTATCAAAAAAAAAGCAGATCCCACAGGTATTCTAAACTGTAGTCAGTACCGGTATTGGTGGCAAAATTCAGAAAAACCTGGGGAGATGGGGGAAATGGGGGGAGGGACTCGACCCTTCCAAGTGCGACACCCCAAGGTTGGTAGGACCTCCGAGAGGGTCTCCCAAGCTCAGTTTGGACAAAGGGACAAGAAAGATTCACTAACCAGATCCAACAGGCCTTAACAAACCTCAGCACAGACTGCAGACAGACCACTCCACCTGCTGGAGACTGAGAAAAAACTGATTGTACTGATGCCGAAAGCCAGTGTCTCAGTCTTCACCTGCTGACAGAGGAGCATAAACCCATCCGTTTCTGTGCCAGTCTAGAGGGACGATAAAGAATAGACAAATTATCTGCAACGGGCTGAAAATATATAGGAGGAATAATTAAAATTAATTTAGGACAAAAAAGAATAATAAAATGAACAGAAAAATGGGTCACTCATGGAATAGCCCCAAGGGGCTCGCCCAAAGAACATGTCCTGCTTCTTAAGCGCATGCCGTCGTGGACGGAGGGAAGGTGAAGAGATGGTGAGATGGAAGTAGAAAAATGGAAGAAAACTGAACATGAAAATCAGTGTCAAAGAAGGATGTAGAAAATTTATATGTTGTTTTTATATTTTGGACTGTTCAGGAAGAAATTTATTTCTTTTTAGTTCTCTTGTGATGTACTGGCATATTAGGGTTTCCTTTGTTTACAATAGTACTTTTAGTTTGTGGACTTCTATTTGAAAAGGCGTTTTGTTTTGTTTTTCTGGTTTTCGGCATGTGTGACTGAGCCCAGGTGTTCTGGTGGGGACAGAAATCCAGAAACTCTGGTTGGTGTTGAGACCCCAAGTTGGAAAATATTTGTCAGCTCTCCTTCAGCTTTTTTGGACTTGAAACAGCCCCAACTGAAAAAATTAGTGGTTACTTATGACACTCATGTACCCAGATTTCTAACCTCGGTTTATATTCGAGTAAACCTTTTTTTCTCCTTTTTTAAGGGAAAATGTTATCTCAGTTTATATTCGGATTGGTTTATATTCGTGTAAATGACAGCCAGCAGCTAAACATCTGAATTGTCCAGTCTGCCCAACAGGTACACGCATTATAAATTGACTTTTTTCTTTGATATTTCTGGGCCACAGACCATAGAAGTCTGTCCTTAGGTTCAAACTGTCCTTAGGTTCAAACTACTGGAATTGCCATCGAAGCTCACTCTAGCGTGTAGGGAGTTAAAATCTTTTAAAAAGGAATTGAAAACTTACTTATTTGTACAAGCTTTTTCTAGAGCAAAAGGAGAAATTAGGTTCTTACCTGCTAATTTACTTTCTTTTAGCTTCTCCAGACCAGTAGAGGTTAACTTTACGAATGGGTATATATCTAATCATGACCAGCAGGTGGAGACTGAAAACAAAACTTTGGGACAGTATATCCTAGCCCCTCCTCTCTATTTCCCTCAGTCTGCCGAATAGCCAAGCAGAACCAAGAACTGGAAAACAACAGAGAGAAAAAACAATACTCCGAAAGGAGTAACAAATAACATACCCAAAATGCTGTTGGAAAATGCAGAGGAGAAATTCCCGAAGGAAGAATGTCCCCACAGCTCGCCAGCTAAGCCAGCCGAGCCACAGCCGCTGTTCTCCAATTCTCCCCGGCCCTAGAAAAATACTAGAACCCGCAGCAAAAACCAAAAACTGCCCGCGCAACAGCCCCAACAACAACAACAACAGACAGGGTGGGGACCTCTACTGGTCTGGAGAAGCTAAAAGAAAGTAAATTAGCAGGTAAGAACCTAATTTCTCCTTCTTTAGCACTCTCCAGACCAGTAGAGGTTAACTTTACGAATGGGACGTACCAAAGCAGTCCCTCTCACGGGCGGGACCCCCGAAGGGCCGATACCAGTACACGCTCACCGAACACCGCGTCCCGACGCGCCTGCACATCAACCCGATAATGACGAACAAAGGAATGCAAGGAGGACCAAACCGCAGCCTTACAAATATCCACTGGAGGCACGAGCGACGACTCAGCCCAAGAAGCCGCCTGACCCCGAGTGGAATGAGCCTTGAGAAACTCCGGAACAGGCTGCTGTTTCAGAAGATAAGCGGAAGCAATCGTCTCCTTGATCCAGCGCGCAATAGTAGCCTTAGAAGCGCCAGCTCCCCGACGAGGACCCGCCAGGAGGACAAAGAGATGATCGGACTTCCGGAATTCCTGGGTCCGCTGCACATAAGAGCGAAGGACCCGACCGACATCCAACTTGCGCAGCTGCCGTTGCTCAGAAGAGCCCTCCCGACCACCCAAGACCGGGAGAACCACCGATTGATTGACATGAAAAGGAGAAACAACCTTCGGCAGAAAGGAAGGAACAGGCCGCAAGACGACCCGCTCCCTAGAAAACTCCAAGAAGGGAGCCCTACAAGAGAAAGCCTGCAGCTCAGAAACACGCCTAGCAGAAGTAATGGCCACCAAAAAGACCGCCTTCAAAGTAAGGTCCTTCAAAGAACAGTCGTCCAAGGGCTCGAAAGGCGGACGCACCAAAACAGAGAGAACCAGAT
The DNA here is from genome assembly GCF_902459505.1 of Geotrypetes seraphini. Lineage (NCBI taxonomy): Eukaryota > Metazoa > Chordata > Amphibia > Gymnophiona > Dermophiidae > Geotrypetes > Geotrypetes seraphini. The sequence continues at coordinate 30,951,867 of NC_047084.1, forward strand.
TAAGATCCCAAGAGGGAACCGAGGGCCGTAGGGGAGGCCTAAGCAACTTGGCCGCCCGCAAAAACCGAATCACATCAGGAAGAGCCGATAAACGCTGACCTGACACCAACCCTCGAAAAGCCGACAGGGCCGCAAGATGAACCCGGAGAGAAGACCAAGCCAGGCCTCTATCCAGGCCATCCTGCAAGAACTCCAGAATGTTAGGCAGAGAAGCGCGAAAAGAGGTCACTCCCCGCGCCCGACACCATTCCTCAAAGAGACGCCAAACCCGCACATAAGCCCGAGAGGTAGAAAGCCTCCGGGACCCCAACAGTGTAGAGATCACCTTGTCTGAATATCCCTTCTTGCTAAGGCGACCCCTTTCAAGAGCCACGCCGTAAGACAGAAGGGAGACGGGTCGAACATGGGAATGGGACCCTGCATCAGAAGGTTGTCCGAGAGAGGCAGAGGAAGAGGATCCGCTACCAGGTGCCTCACCAGATCCGCATACCACGGACGGCGAGGCCAATCCGGCGCCACCAGCACCACCAAACCCGGATGGTGAACAATGCGAAGAAGCACTCTGCCCACCAGCGGCCAAGGAGGGAACACATACAACAGCCCCTCCGTTGGCCACTGCTGGACCAGAGCATCCAGACCCTCGGCCAGACCGTCCCTGCGACGACTGAAGAAGCGGGGCACTTTGGCGTTGCCACCCGTGGCCATCAGGTCCATCAGGGGCTGCCCCCAAGCCTGCACTATCAACTGAAACGCCTCGGCGCCGAGACACCACTCTCCTGGATCTAGGAAGTGACGACTGAGGAAGTCTGCCTGAACATTGTCTACTCCGGCTATATGAGAGGCCGAGAGGTCCAGCAGATGGGATTCCGCCCAAACCATGAGCAGAGCCGCCTCCTGCGCCACCTGAGTGCTCTTGGTGCCCCCCCTGACGATTGACATAAGCCACCGCCGTGGCATTGTCCGACAGCACTCTGACCGACTTGCCCAGCAACAGGGAGTGGAAAGCCAACTGCGCCAGACGGACCGCTCTGGTCTCCAACACGTTGATCGACCAGGCGGCCTCCTCCGCGGACCAGGTGCCCTGAGCTGAGTGACCCAAACACTGAGCCCCCCAACCCAGGAGACTCGCATCCGTCAGGAGCACTGTCCACTGCGGGAGATCCAGACCCACCCCCTGAACTAGGTGAGGGGTCTGGAGCCACCAACGCAGACTGCAGCGCGCAAAGCCTCGCAGGGGAACCGGAACATCCATCCCGTGCCTCTGGGGAGACCACCTCCGGAGCAGAGCATACTGGAGAGGACGCATGTGGGCCCGCGCCCACCTCACCACGTCCAGGGACGCCTCCATCGACCCCAAGACCCGGAGGAAATCTCGCGCCCGAGGACACCGGGACGCCAAAAGCAGGCGAATCTGAGATTGCAATTTGCTCACCCGGCCCTCTGGGAGGAAGACCCTCCCCAAGGAGGTGTCGAACAGCACCCCTAGGTACTCCAGACGCTGAGCCGGGACCAACCGACTCTTGGAAAGGTTGACCACCCAGCCCAGCGACCGGAGAAACTCCACCACCCGAGCAGTAACCCGGGAGCTTTCCTGCAACGACTTTGCCCGAATTAACCAGTCGTCCAGGTAGGGGTGTACCAGGATACCCTCCGACCGCAAGGCTGCCGCGACGACCACCATCACCTTGGTGAACGTCCGAGGAGCCGTGGCCAGCCCAAAGGGAAGCGCACAGAACTGAAAGTGCCGACCCAAGATCGCAAAGCGCAGGAAACGCTGATGAGAGGCCCGAATGGGAACATGCAAGTAGGCCTCCGTCAGATCGAGAGAAGTGAGAAACTCCCCCGGCTGAACCGCCAGAATGACCGACCGCAGAGTTTCCATACGGAAAGAGGGAATCTTGAGAGCCCTGTTGACCCCTTTTAAATCGAGGATGGGCCGAAAAGTCCCCTCCTTTTTGGGCACCACAAAGTAAATGGAGTACCTGCCCGTGCCCCACTCCGGAGGGGGCACCGGAACAACTGCCCTGAGATCTAGCAAGCGCTGAAGGGTCTGGCGAAAAGCCTGCGTCTTCCCCGGAGTCTGACACGGAGAAGCGAGGAAAAAATCCGGCAGAGAGCGGGCGAACTCCAGGGCATAACCGTCCCGCACCACCTCCAGGACCCACTGATCGGACGTGATCTCGGCCCATTTGGGGAAAAATTCGCGCAGCCGAGCCCCCACCGGAACCAAAGGGGGCGCCGGCAAGGCGTCATTGTGCAGGACGGGAAGCGGGGGAACCGGCGGAGGGATTCCCTGCCCCCCGACGGGCCCCCCGAAAGGGCTGCATGCGCTGGAAGAACCGACCCCGGGAAAATCCCGGAGACTGGAAAGAAGCAGCCCCACGCCCAGGGCGATACTTGCGAAAATCCCGCAAACGCCCCCGGGCCGCACCCCCCCGAGACGCCGGGCGGGCACGGTCCTCCGGCAGACGGGGAACTTTCGAGTCCGACAGAGTCTGAATCAACTTATCCAAGTCCTCTCCAAACAAAAACGACCCCCGAAAGGGAAATTTAGTAAGCTTAGCTTTGGACGCAGCATCCGCCGCCCAAGCGCGCAGCCACAACACACGCCTTGCGGCCACGCCAAAAGCCATAGACTTAGCCGATATCCGCACCAAGTCATATAGAGCATCTGAGAGGAATGAGGCCGCCATCTCAATCTTCGCAACCTCCTGATCCACCAGAGACCAGTCGTCAGACTCTCGATCCAAGACCCGCTCCGCCCACCGAAACACGGCGCGAGCGACCAGTCCCCCACAAATAGCCGCCTGGACCCCAAAGGCAGAGACCTGAAAATTTTGCTTAAGGATGCTCTCCAATTTGCGCTCCTCAGGGTCCCGCAAGGCAGAACCGCCCTCAACAGGCACGGTATGCCGCTTGGAAATTGCCGAGACCACCGCATCCACGACTGGCGAAGCTAACGTAGCCCGATCCCCTTCAGGAATGGGATACAGGCGAGCCATGCTGCGCGCCAGCCGAAACGGCGCCTCCGGCGTTTTCCACTGCTCCAGAATAATATCCCGAATATCCTGATGCATAGGAAAAGAGCGGGAAACGGAACGGATCCCCCGTAACAGGGGGTCCCCCACACGCGGAGTCTCCGGCGGCGCGTCCTCAAAACGCAAAACCGTAGAAACCTGTTGAATAAGGTCAGGCAGCTCATCTTTCTGAAAAAGGCGCACCACGGACGCCTCGTCACTGGAGAACGGGAAATCCGACAACCCGCCGCCAGCTTCCGTCCCCTCCAGAGAGTCCTGGAACTCCTCAGAAGGGTCCAGGTCCTCCTCCAGACCGACCCGTTCCTCCGACCACAAATTCTCGTCCCACGACACCCGCGGACGCTTGGACAAGGGAGGCGGCGGAGGGGACGTCACGCCAGACGAAAGAGGCAAAGCCGCAGGGAGCGCGGAGGAAAACCCACCCCCCGAAACCCCCTGGGCGCAACCGGGACCCCCAGCCGCCTGAAAATAGGCTCTGCATAAAGAAAAGAAAAATTCAGGAGAAAAACCCCCCGAGGGTCCCAAGGGACTCCCTGCCACAGCAGGGGACCCAGCAGAACCTTGCCCCTGCATAGTCAAAACAGGGGGAAGGTCACCTGAGGTGGAAGACAAAATGGAGGGGCCAGACAGAGAAGATGGCGGTTTTCCCGCCAAAAAAGCTCCCTCCATAGCCTGAAGCGGCTGAGAAACCTGAATAGTCTCAGCCGCTAAAGCAGGCAAGCCGGCATCAGCTGTCAAAAAATCAGCTGAGAGGGAATCCTCTAAAACCCGACCGTCGGCGGTTTGGGGAATCCCTCCGTGGGCGGACGGAGAAGACCGGGCTTCCCCACCGTTCCCTGCCGACTCGCGAGGCACCATCGGCGGGGAGCTCTGGGCGCCTGCAGCCGCTGCCGACGGAGCTCCTCCACCGCACCGGCCTGAACACCACTTGCACAGGCCGGCCGCGAGTGCCTCGCGTCTGGAGCACAATGAGCACTTTTTCCCTTTAGAAGTGCTCATTGCTCCATACGCGACCTAGCTGCAAAAAAAAAAAAGTGCCGGTTAGTTGAAAAAATACAGAAAATACAGTTTTCTTAAAGGGATACAACCCTCCAGACCAGCACTACCTCAGGATTTTTTTTTTTTTTTTTTTTTACAGAACAGACTCCACAGGCTCTCGAAGCAATATGCCTTGCTTGATTTAGGGGGCAAGGCTTACTGCTGAGGCTCCTCTAAAAAAATGTGGGGAGGTGGAGGAAGTGGGGGGAGGGACCCCGCTCGTGACCCGCCGGGTTTGACACCCCCGAGGTCGGACGAACCCCCAAACAGAGTCCGTCCAAGCTCCGTCCGGCTAAAAACAGGGACAATAAACCCCCTAAACAAATTCCAACAGCCCTACCAAGGGAGATGGGTACAGATCACTCAACACCTGCTGGAGACTGAAAGAAGACTGAGGGAAATAGAGAGGAGGGGCTAGGATATACTGTCCCAAAGTTTTGTTTTCAGTCTCCACCTGCTGGTCATGATTAGATATATACCCATTCGTAAAGTTAACCTCTACTGGTCTGGAGAGTGCTAAAGAATGTGAAATATTCCTTTTTGATTGAAATGTCTTTGTGAGATTTTATATTTGAAATTTTAGAAGAGGGAATGATGTAGTAGGGTTACTTGTTGCAGTTTGTTTTCTTGTGAAGATTATGTGAAATATTCTGTGTTTATTTTATTGTAATCTGCCTTTGTTGTAGGCGGAAAAGAAATTTTTAAAATAAATAAACCATTCCAAATTACTGGAGTTCCCTTCGAAGTCCTCTCCAGCACATCCTAAACCAAATAGCCATATACAGGACACAGACTGTGCAATTCTGCCCAGTACCGGCCTTAGTTCAATTTATACCCATTATTTTCTGATTAGAGATTCTCTGTGTTCATCCCACGCTTTTTCCAGTTCCGTCACCATTTTCCTCTCCACCACATCCATTGGAGGCATTCCAGAAATCAACCACTATCTTCTAATATTACTCTTTAAGTCTACCACCCGGCAACCTCAATTCATGCCCTCTAGCTTTACCATTTTCCCTTCTCTGGAAAAGATTTGGTTCTATATTAATACCTTTCAAGTATTTAAACATCTGTATCATATCTCTCTTGTCCCTCCTGTCCTCTAGAGTATACATATTCAGGACTTCCAGTCTCTTCTCGTATGTCACGTTTGGCACGAACTCCCTACCATTTTCGTTGCCTTTCTTTGGATCACTTCAATTCTTCTTATATCCTTCGCCAGATATGGTCTCCAAAATTGAACACAATATTCCAAGTGGGGCCTCACCAACGACCTGCACAGTGGCATCAACACATCCTTTCTTCTACTGGTTATGCCTCTCTCTATACCGTTTAGCATCCTTTTGCCTACAACCATTGCCTTGTCACACTGCTTCTTCACCTTCAGATCTTCGGACACTATTATCCCAAGATCCCTCTCACCATCCTTGCATATCAGCCTCTCACCTCCCAGCACATACGGCTTGGATTTCTACTCCTCAGATGGATCACTCTACGCTTCTTTGCATTGAATTTTACTTGTCAGACACTAGATCATTCTTCTAGCTTCTGTAGATCCTTTTTCAAGTTTTCTACTTCCTCCAGAGTGTCTATCCGCAGAAAGGCAAACCTTACCTTCTAACGCTTTGGCAATGTCGCTCACAAAAATACTGAGCAGAATCAGCCCCAGCACCGAACCTTGAGGGACTTCACTACTCACTTTTCCTTCCTCTGAGTGAATTCCATTAACCAGTTTCTAATTCAGTTCACCACTTTAGGTCCTAACTTCAGCCTGTCAAGTTTATTCAAGAGTCTCCTATGAGGAACCATGTCAAAGGCTTTGCTGAAATCTAAGTAAACTACATCTAGTGCATGTCCTCGATCCAATTCTCTGGTTGCCCAGTCAAAGAATTCAATTACATTTGTTTGGCATGATTAACCTTTAGTAAAACCATATTGTCTTGGATCTTGTAACCCATTAGATTCTAGGAATTTCACTATCCTTTTCTTCAGCAACACTTCTATTATTTTTACAATAGCCAAAGCGAGGAGAATGTTCTGCTAGATAATTTGTATATTTTAAGATTTTAAACTGCCTGTTTTAAGATGAAGTTTATTAATGATGTGTTTTGTGATTATCAATTTATTACTATGATCTGCAATAATGCTTTCAGTGATTTGAAGGAATATTATTTTGATATATTTACCTCACTTTTTTCAGTAGCAGAACAATTGAAAATAAATAAAATCAAGCAAACATAAGCATACTTGCTCAGGTTTGTAAATGTACGGATACTCTGCTTTCACTGAGCCAGCAAGACTACTAATTCCATAGTGCCACCGCAGAAAGAAAGAATGACATAAATCTACAGTAGTAACATTCTATACATTTTTTACTCTGAATTCCACCGTGAAAGCTTAACAACTTAAAAGGAATATTTTCTGTTACTTGTGTACTTAAGATAAATTTTGTCTAAAACACAGCTTTTTGTAGATTTATTTACACATTACATACTCTTACCATTGACATTGACCAGTGAGCGAATATTGTCTTGGTGGGCAGAGAGACATTTCACCTCATGGATATCCCAGTTGTCAGATTCATCTGTAGGTATCAGCAGCTTGAAAATGACTGAGAGAAGAGAAGTTAAATTAAACTTTGCATAACAGCAGAGTACACAATATTTTCCTATTTCATTTTGCATTCTCTGCTGAAAGCAATTCCTACCTAATAAAGAAGTACAAATAGGCCCTCTGCCCAAGTAAAGGACAGGTGATCCATCTGCACATCCTTTTTGTGGTCCAAGCGAAATTGCTAAACTGCAGTGATTTGTATTAAAAGTTCTACAGGACAATAACTCAATTGGATTAAGCTGTACAAGACAACTTTTCATCTGTGCCACAACTGCATTAGAGATTCATATACTGAACAGGCAAATCAGAGCTAAATTCTAAGCAAAAAATTGGTTGCAACTGCTAGAAATATCAACTCAGCCATACCAAAAAGTGAATTTTTTCCTTATTTTAAATATGCTTTTGGAAAGCAGTACCCTTTGCACTAGCAAGTCAGTACCAGTAGGCCACATGTTTTAAGGGGTAAGGACAAGTGTGCTCAAGAGTACTACTGCTCTCATCTCCTGTGGTCAATTGGTTACTACAAGCATGCTCACAACAAATAGACTGCAGTAAGAAAAAGAAGCATGTTCTACTTCTGCCAACTCCAGACTTCGATTTATTTATTTATTTCAATTTCTATCCCGTTCTCCCAGAAGTTCAGAACGGGTTACAAGTAGACATTCACAATCGTTTGAAAACAGACTAGTCATGACAACAAATAGGTTACAGTAGACAATAACAGAGCTTATTCTAGAGACCAGACTGGTCATAGTGAAGAAGTATATTGAGGAGGCAGTTTTTAATTGCCCGATTGGCGGAAGAGGAAGGTCTTTACTGCTTTGCGGAAGGTCATTAGTGAGTCTAGCGACCTGATCGGTAGTCGGTTCCATATCTGAGGTAGGAAATGGCTGTAGGATCTTTTGTACGCCGTACTCATTCAGAGGGATCTCCCTGCGGGAATGCTGAGTCTTTGTTCTGCTTTGGAGTGGAGGGGGCAGTTAGGGGTGTATAGGCATAGTTTGGATGCTATGTAGGCTGGGTTTTTTTGGTAGAATCTCTTGTGTGTCATGACCAAGGCTTTGAAGATGCATCGCTTTTTGACTGGTAACCAGTAAGCTGAGGATGTATAGGAGTCTATCTTGTTGCGTGTTTCAAACAAGTGGCTAAATATAAAGAGGACACTACAAACTATACAAGATAGAACAGTCACTAGGATAGAGATAATTTTATTGTTAAAGCACTCTATAAAAGGGTAAGCCTACATCTATATACAATACATTATCAAGATAAAAGGCATTATCTGTGCCATGGAACTGGGAGATCCCGGAGCAGCTGGGCAGAGAGAGCTCGATAATATCCCAGGATATGCATCTACTCCTAGTGAGATCTCACAAGCGCTTTCCCATGCTCCAGTATTACTCCTTATACAGATCTCAGAATTTCGAGACCTTTATCTTCATGGCACTTCTTAATGGCTATAAGTATGAGTTTCATGATGATCCAGGAAGCTGGTCAGGCATTCAGGCCAACGGAAAGGACACTTATGCCTGCAAGGTACAATTGTCTTAATGAATTGACAATCCTCTTAATGGATTAACAATTATATCATGCATCCTCTTAATGGTAGGACCAATGGAAAGGACACTTATGCAAGGTATAATTGTCACTCTGTAAGGTATAATTGTCATTGAGACATGTCCTCTTAATGGATTGACAATTACATCACTATTTGGGAATTATATATCTTATTTGTTTCTAAGAAGTCTAAATCATGATTCCAATAACCATTTGGCCAAGTTATATTGCCATATGACTGGAACAAATTGCCTGAATCCCTACAGCAGGCTCTGTGTCTGGCAGTGTTTAAGTCCAAGTTAAAAGCCCACCTCTTCGAGACTGCTTTCAACTCCTAACTCCTCTCACCTTCAGGTTCTACATCCCTAACCCTATATGTCATGTCTGTCTGAGTTAAACTGCAAGCTCTTCCAAGCAGGGGCTGTCTATTAAATGTCAAAATGTACAGTGCTGTGTCCGCCTATAGAAGTGATAAATAGCAGTAGTACCTTTCTAGGGTCCAACTGTAAAAAAGTGGAGTAAGAGTCAAAGAAAGAAAAAGAGAAGCAAATGAGTAAGGGAAATAGAAAATGAGGGGGAAGATAGAGGCCATCAATCATATTCAAAGTTGAGCATCAATAGAGATCACTGATTCATTGATGAAGCCCTATCTGTAGTCAAGAATGAGAGGAGGTGGGAAGGAAAATCTGGGCTATGCAAAGAGGAGGGAGGTATTGGTATATAATCATACCTGCAAAAGGTTTGAACAGTTATGCAGCGGAAGGAGGAGGAAGAGGAGAGGAAGGATGGTTGAAAGGGCAGTGACAGAGGAAAAGACATTTATGAATGAAAAAGTAATATGCGGGGGGAGGGGGTTTCTGGGAATCAAGTAATACACTAAAATATGAAGGACTGGAGATCCTTACAACTTGTAAAAATAAAATACAATACTCTCTATACCAAAACATATCAGTTAAGTGAAGAAAAAAGCCTCAGATAGGCTCAAGGGAGCCTCCCAAGAGCACACTACGAAGTGAGCTGAAACACTATAGCTCTACTTCAAGCCACCAATCATCGGCATTAAAAAAACTTTCATTCAAATCTTCAAATCTTCTTTTAACAAAACGTGTTTCAAAACCACACACACTGTTTATATAACTTTAAATGTTAGCATTGCACATAAAATTGCTTATCCGAAAAGACATCAGGATATAAAGATATAACATAAATTACCTTGGATCCACCAACAAAGTGTGTTTCTTCCTGATTCTTTTTCTTTACTTTGTTGGTGACAAGAATCTGCATATTGGTGTTTATGTGGCAATTTGTACCACTATCAAAATGTACCAGAAAATTACTGATGAAAATTCCTAACTATTTTGCTATTTAGAAACATAGAAATTGATGGCAGAAAAGGGCCATAGCCCATCGAGTCTGCCCATATCAATGACCCACTCCCTGGCTTTATTGAATGATCAAGTCTAACAATTGTAAATTTTTTAGACCAACGCAGTCAGATCTGAAATTTTATGCCCTACATCTATCAATAGGATGGAAAATACTAAAGAAATGGCAGGGCTAATTTGTTAGACCACTTTTGGTGGTCCAATATATTTTTGTAAATGAATCTATCAGTTGACTCAACACATTTAGTGAATTTTAAGAAGAAAGCTGAGACCACTGACATACCCAAAATGATTACAAACCAGAAATTACAATTAGGTTGCCTACTACAATGAATTATATGGCTGCGTAGGAATTCCACATTCTGAAACAAAATGCTTCACAAAACAAGAACTTAATAGGCAAGTTGTCTGCTGCCCCTAGTAACCTAGAGATTTCTCTGTGGAAAAGAAATAAACTGTGCTTATAGATTTTTATGAACAATTTTATGGCTTATATTACATGTGACCTCTGGGTCAGATCTTTCCAGTTCACTATCTGTTGAGTTAGGAACCAAAGCAAATGTTATGCCTCAGTTCTTCCAACATGGCCAACTACTAAGGAACTTGCTCCCCATTCAGTCAGTACTAGTTAAATCACAGACTCATGAGCAAACTGTATGTGTGTGTTAAAGCTGGCGAACAATGAGTCTATGAACTTCTGCTGCAATGAACAATGCTGACTTGTTATAGTTTACATGGCACCATGGATAGCAAATTACCTTTCAGTGTCCCATAGATATTTAAAAAAATACATGTTAATGATTTATATTTTAATAAAATACTACATATGAAAGATACATTTTTCCTACATTATATAAAATCCCTAATATATAAAGCTAGAAATAGATAAACATTTGTACTTAATCATAGTTTGTGTCCTAAACACACAAGGGGAAATTCTAAATTTGGCACCTAAACTTAAGTGCCGGTAGGTGCCCTACGAATGCCTAAGTTAATTGAAGAACACCGTTAGAAACAGCAAAAAATGGCAAGGCCTAACTAAAAGGCGCTGGAATCGTGCCTACATAGGTATTTTAGGCCACTGAACTCCAAAGTAGGCATGGCAAATGCCTGAAGTGGCTTTAGGCAGCCTAAAGCACCTACATAGGCGTGATTCACACAAAACAGGCACCAGAAATGTAGGCCCCAAAAATCCAAGTCTACATTTCTGGTGCCTATTTTTGCTGGGGATCATGACAATAGTCCACAGCCTGCCATCAGCTAATCGCGGCAGAGGTATCCCTGATCAGATGAGACAGCAGGACTCCCTGAAACCACGGTTTTGGGAAGTCCTGACAGCTCAGCTGATTGGAGATTTCCCTGTTGCAATTAGCTGAACCGGCAGGGAAATCCCCAATTTCTCCCTCTCTCCCTTCCTCCCACCCATCCCCCAGTACCCCTCCATAGAGAAACCCCGAGCCTGCGCCAACATCCCCACACACTCCACTTCCTCCTGTCGACAGGCCCACCAAGTCAAAATGGCACACTTTTCCCTTCCCGATGCATCCTGGGATACACTGGGAAGGGCCTAAGGCCTAGATTGGAACAGGCACCCAAGGTCCCACACCCATAGGAGGGGTCTTAGGCACCTGGGCCAATCAGGGCCTCAGGCCCCTTCAGGGTGCATCTTGGAATGCACTGGGAGAGAGCCTAAGACTTTGATTGTCCAAGGCACCTAAGACCTCTCCTGTAAGAGGGGCCTTAGGCACCTTGGCCAATCAGGGCCTTAGGCTCCTCCCAATGCATCTCAGAGTGCACCAGGAAAGGGAAGGCCCTCCATTTTGACAAGGCAGGCCTATCGGCAGGGGGGAGTGGGCATCCCTCCTGCTGATGTTCCATCAAAGGTATGGGGGGGTGTGGTGATGTTGGGCTTGGGTGTCTCTCTTTGGAGGGGTACTGGGGGGATTGGTGGAGGAAAGAGAGAGAGAGAGGAAATGAGTTCAGTTCATTCAATTGCGGCAGAGGAATCCCTGATCAGCTGAGCCAGCCGGCTCAGCTGATCGAGGATTCCTCTGCCATGATCAGCTGATGGGTTTTCCAGGCCTACATTTCTGGCACCTATCTTTGCATGAATCATGCCTACATAGGTGCTTGAGGTGCGATTCTCTAACTGGTGCTGTCGTGTGACTGACACGTGATCGGTGACTACCAACATGGGCGTCAGTTAGAGAATCCAGGGGACAATTTATAGTCAAAGTGGTAAGTTAAATACTAGGATTGCAGGATGAAAACACTGAAAAAAAAATAGTTCATAAAATAATGAATACTCACTCAGATCTTTGCCTATGGCTGCTGCAATGCAGTTTTTAGGTAATTCAATCATAGTGCTGATACCTTCAAAACAAAGATGATACAATTGCAAAACTAAATCTCTTTACTTTAGAAAAACAAATTAGAGTTGAATTAGTGACTTCTATTCTGCCAGTATCTTACAGTTCTAAGCAGATTAGAAAAGAAGATAACTGGACATTTCCAGGAAAATTACATATTAGGGTGCTGTTTACATTATTGAGACTTTGATGGGAAATTTACAAGAGTGGGGATAGACATTGAGATGTGTTATTTCTTGATAAATTTTTTGAATAACAGGGTTTTGATTTCTTTTAGAAATGATTTGAAGTCGGTCGTTGTTGTCAGCATGTTGGAGATGGGGTGATCAAGTTTCGCTGCTTGCATTGCTAGTAGGTTGTCATACATCTTCTTGCGCTGTATACCTTTGATTGGGGGGTGGGTAAATGGGGTCTGAGTTTTCCTTTGTCTGGTTGATTTGTTCCAGTTTAGGCGATTGATTAGATATGTGGGGACAGTACCATTCATTACTTTGAATAATGCACAGAAGAATTTGAATAGTATTTGCGCTTGTATAGGTAGCCAATTTACTACTACGATGGCCATTTCTTATTGCTATACAGTACTCCCCTGAAGTTCATGGGTGTTGTGTTCCTGGAGCACCCGCAAACTTCGAAAAACCGCAAATATTGATGCGGTTTAGGAGCAGGGATCGGAGGCGGGAGAAGGCTGCAGGGGCGGCGACGGGTGCTTCTAGTGCTGATATGGGCAGTGGCACTTGCGGATCCTGGGGTCAGAGGATGCGCACGGTGGAGTCCCGGAAGAGCCGGTCAGAAAAAACTGCGAATGACTGAGTACTGCAGACCTTACTTGGATTCTGAATTTAGCCTCTGCTTCTCTATCACCAAGAATCTTCTAAGCTTAACACACACTTTCTTATATTATAGCACCATATCTTGTATTATAGCATCATATCATATTATAGTACTAGGACACTAAGGAAGCAATTCCAGCGTCTGTTCCTCTCCACCCCACCTTCCCTCCCTCTCTCCCTTCCCCAGTTTCCTTCAGCGTCTGTTCCTCTCCACCCAGGACAGAACACTAAGGAAGCAATTCCATATGTTGGTACCTAGATGTATTATATATTTTTTAAAATTATTATTTATATACCGCCTATTAATAGAGGTTGTCTAAGTGGTTTTTACATTCAGGTACTCAAGCATTTTTCCCTATCTGTCCTGGCGGGTTCACAATCTACCTAATGTACCTGGGACAATGGAGAATTAAGTGACTTACCCAAGGTCACAAGGAGCAGCGCTGGGCTCGAACTCACAACCTCAGCATGCGGAGTCTGTAGCTCTAACCACTAGGCCATTCTCCCTCCACTTACATACGAATGTACACTGAGCATTATTTTATAAGGCAGTGCCTGTGCTATAAGTACATAACTGTAGGAGATGGGCTATTGGTGTGTCTCTGTGTAATGCACACAACTTATAGAATGCTATCATTTATGCGCATCACTTGAAGAATTTAGATGTACCCATTTACATCTGCCAGTGATATGCATAAAGCACAGTTACTTACCGTAACAGGTGTTATCCGGGGACAGCAGGAAGATATTCTCACATGTGGGGGACATCATATATGGAGCCAAGTACGGACAATGCTAAAGTGTACTTTAAGGTTTTGTGAAGCTTCAAGATTGCCCACACCGCGCACGTGCCTTCCCGCCAAATGTCAGCTCGCAGTTCCTCAGTTCCATAAGCAAACTAAGAAGCCAACCAGGGGAGGTGGGAGGGATGTGAAAATATCTGCCTGCTGTCCCCAAATAACACCTGTTACGGTAAGTAAAGCACAATTACTTACCGTAACGGGTGTTATCCAGGGTTATCCACACAGGGGTGATGTAGGCACGCGGTCCCTCAGTTAAGATAAGCCAGCTAAGAAGCCAACTAGGAGAGGTGGGGGGTTCTGAGAATATCTGCCTGCTATCCCTGGATAACACAGTAAGTTACTGTGCTTTATCCCAGGACAAGCAGGCAGCATATTCTCACACATGGGTGACCTCCAAGCTAACTAAAAGGGAATGGTGGGAGAGTTGGCCTTTAAGAAAATAAATTTTGTAATATAGACTGGCCAAAGTGCCCATCTCATCTGGAGAAAGACTCCAGACAATAATGAGAAGTGAAGGTATGAACTGAGAACCAGGTGGCAGCTTTACGGATTTCCTCAATAGTAGATCTGAGGAAACCTACAGAAGCTGCCATAGCTCTGATTTTGTGGGCTGTGACACGACTCTCCATGTGCAGTCCAGTCTGAGCATAGTAGAACGATATTGAGGCAGCCAACCAATTGGAAATTGTACGCTTGGAAACAGGATGCCCCAGCTTGTTAGGATCAAATGAGATAAAGAGTTGAGGAGATGTTCTATGGGTCTTTGTCCTGTTGATGTAACAGGCCAAAGCACATTTACAGTCCAGAGTGTGCAGTGCCGTTTCTACAGCATGAGAATGAGGCTTAGGGAAAAAAACTGGAAGGACAATCGACTGATTGAGATGAAACTCTATGACTACTTTCAGTAGAAACTTTAGATGCGTGAATAGAACCACTTTATCATGGTGAAAAACTGTGAAGGGTGGATCTGCCACCAACGCTTGCAACTCACTGACCCTCCTGGCCGAAGTGAGTGAAATAAGAAAAACAAGTTTCCAGGTAAGAAACTTAAGATGAGCTGTGGCCATTGGTTCAAATGGTGGCTTCATCAACCTGGAAAGAATTACATTAAGATCCCAGACTACAGGAGGAGGTTTGAGAGGTGGTTTCACATTGAAAAGTCCTTTCATGAACCCGGAGACCAAAGGATGAGCAGTAAGAGGTTTTCCCTCGACTGGCATGTGAAAAGCTGTAATAGCACTGATATGGACTTTGATAGATGTAGATCTGAGTCCAGAGTCAGATAGATGAAGAAAGATAATCCAACACTAAGTCTACTGATAATGAAGTTGGATCATGATGATGAAGAAGACACCAGGAAGAAAACCGAGTCCACTTTTGCTGATAACATTGCAGAGCGTCTGGTTTCCTGGAGGCGTCAATAATAGTATGGACAGGCTGAGAAAGATGCAATTCAGCTGAGTTCAGCCCGAGAGATACCAAGCTGTCAGGTGTAACGATTGCAGGTTGAGATGAAGAAGAACTCCTCTTTTTTTTTTAAATGTTTATTAAATTTCCAAACTACCATAGTGCAAACAAACAATTTCAATATACATAAGTTTACATGAAATGCACATTAAACTTATAGACATTAATGCACAAGTATTCTCCCCCCACTCCCAAATAATCAGAAAAAGTACATACATACATGAAACCCAAATGAAATTCCAATGCAAACCCTCCCCCCTCCCATCCACCCTGGATGTGTATGCTTAAAGGTCAATAAAATAAAATCAGTTATCAAGACTGGAAGAGGTATGGGCTCCCTGGTGCAGAGCTTATCGGCCAGGGCATTTTGTTTCCCTTATACACGGATCACTTTGAGAAATATATTTCGAGGAACTGCCCAGTTCCAAATGTGTAGGGCTTTTTGATAAAGAGGCAAAGAGCCCGTTCCCCCTTGTTTGTTGATGTAGTAAATTGCTACTTGATTGTCGGTTCAAACAAGGAGGACTTGGTTGGAAAGATGATTCTGAAACGTCTTGAGAGCATTGCGAATTTCTCACAGTTCTAACAGGTAGATATGAAATGCTTTCTCTCAAGTAGACCACAGTCCCTGAGTCCAGAGGCTGTCCAAGTGAGCTCCCCATGCACACTTGGAGGTGTCAATCATTAGTACTTTCTGATGTGGAGAGCTGTGAAACAGAAAACCTCTGGAGAGATTTGTCAGTTTCAACTAGAGAATGACACAGGGTAAAACTCTATCCCAGTCTCCACCTTGTCCCTGCGAGCTTGTCCCCGTTTCCATTCACGCAGACCATCTGATCTCATCCACACAAGCCTTGAATAGTTTTTTACTGAACTTATTTTATTAAAGTATAAAAAGAAGCAATACTCTGTTCAATTGTCATTTTATAACTCAAAGTTCTGGCTGCTGAACTAGAGAAAGAGATGTTCAGCTGGCAGGGCTTTGTTTATAAATGTTTATCAATACAACTAATAGACTACTTTATCTTAAAGCAAAAAAAGAAAATAAATATAATTTTTTTTTCTACCTTTGTTGTCTGGTTTCTGCTTTCCTCATTTATTTCATTCCATCCACTGTTTGCCTTTTCTCTGCTACTTCCTTCCATCTCTCCCTCCCCCCCTCCCTGCATTGGTCTGGCACCCATCTTCTTCCCTCCGCTCCCCCCATAGTCTGGAATCTCTCTCTTCCCCATTTCCCTTCAGCATCTCCTCCTCTCCACCCCACCTTCCCTAGTTCCCTTCAGTGTCTCTTCCTCTTCTCTCCCTTCCCCAGTTCCTTTCAGCGTCTGTTCCTCTCCACCCCACCTTCCCTCCCTCTCTCCCTTCCCCAATTCCCTTCAGCATCTATTCCTCTCCATCCCACCTTCCCTCCCTCGCTCTTTCCCAGTTTCCTTCAGCGTCTGTTCCTCCCCAGCCCACCTTCCCCAGTTCCCTTCAGCATCTGTTCCTCTCCACCCCATCTTCCCTTCCCTCTCTCCCTTCCCCAGTTCCCTTCAGCGTCTGTTCCTCTCCACCCCACCTTTCCTCCCTCACTTTCCCTTACCTTCATGGCGGGCAATTTCTAAATTTCCTTTCTACGAGCAGCCGGAGCGTTGAAGTTGCGTGTGGCTGTAGGAAAGGTCGTCTCTGACGTAACTTCCGGATTCCAGTTGTGTCAGAGATGACCTTTATAGCAGCCACGTGCAACTTCAACACTCTGGCTGCTTGTAGAAAGGAAATTTAGAAATTACCCGCCACAAAGGTAAGGGGAAGGGAGGGAGAAAGGGAGATGCTCAGTAAGGACAGTGGTGGCGATTATTAGTAAGGAAGGAGGGAGTGCGATTGGTGACCGTGCGCGTTCCCTCCCTTAACTGTGGAGACAAGGCCATTCAGCGCTTCACGGGATGGTGAATGGCCTTGTCCCCATAGCCACGGTGAACACTTTATTCCCCCACCATTTTTGTGGGTAACAGCCACCGTGTCATTCTCTAGTTTCAACCACCATTGGAGAGATTGACAAAGAGGCGAGGTGACTGATTCATTGGGATCATTGGGATCCGTGACCTGAGACCACTGAGATGCCAGGTTCTAGTGAGATGATCCGAGGTGAAGTTGAGCGAAGGGAGTGACATGAACTGTGGATGCCATGTGACTCATGAGACACATCATTTGTCTTTTGAGATGCTCTGTAGAGTGGAAACGAGTGAATAGTTGAATCAAGGTGGTTTGTCTTTGTTGTGGTAAGAAAGCTCATAAGAGTCGTGTTGAGCACAACTCCTATGGACTCCAACACTTGAAAGGGTTGAAGATGAAATGTTAGAAAGTTGACTTCGAAGCCCAAAAGCTGGAGAAAGTTATGGTCACTTGTGTAGCTGAAAGCACTGCTTGAAGCAAAGCAACTTTTATCAACCAATCGTCTAGATAACGAAACACTTGAAATGCGTGGGAACACAAAGTTGCTGTTACTACCACTAGGAACTTTGTGAATACTCTTGGAGATAAAGCGAGGATGAATGGCAGAACTTTGTATTGAAGATAGAGATGATCTACACGAAAACAAAGAAATCTTCTGTGGTTCAGATGAATGGGAATATGTGTGTGTAGGCCTCTTTGAGGTCTAGAGAGCACAGCCAATTGTTTCGTTCTAGAAGTGGGTAGAGAGTCCCAGACAGCAAACAAAACTTTTCTTTTACTAGGTATTTGTTGAGAGTTCAGAGTTTGAGAATTGGATGAAGACCTCCTGTCTTCTTTAGAATTAGGAAATATCTGGAGTAGAACCCCTGATTTTTCTGGGAAGAGGGTATTACCTCTATGGCATGCAGTTGAAGTAGAACTTCGATTTCCTGAAGAAGAAGGGATGTCTGTTGAGATGTAAAAGAGGACTCTCTTAGAGGGTCGTTTGGAGGAATGGTGATAAAATGAAGAGAATAACCCTCCTGTAAGACTTTGAGGCCCTAAGTGTCTGTGGTAATGAGAGTCTAGTGTTGATGATATAAGAGAAGTCAGCCTCCGATGGGTTTGGGAGGTGGCTGAGATGGGGGAATTGCAGCTATGCTCGCTAGAAGCATGTCAAAAAGACTGAGTTGACTTTTATGGAGCAGAAGTCTGAAGCTTCTGAGTTTTCAGTTATTTTTGCATCTTCTGTGGTGGAGGTTTTGAAGAGGACGATGTTAGTTGATAATGTCTCTCATATGAAGAGGAAGCAGGTTTCTAGGAATATTTAGGTGGTTGAGACTTAGACCCCATTAAGGTTGTCCAGCTCTGTTTATGTCGAGTAAGTCTTTGTGGCATCCTTGACTTTATCCCCAAAGAGCTCTTCACCTAGACAGGGAATATTTGCTAAACAATCTTGAACATTTATGTCCATGTCAGAGATTCATAGCCATTCAAGACGTCTTACAGCAATAGACATAGCCAATGCTCTAGATGTCATATCAAATGCATCAAAAACTGATCTTATCATAAATTTTCTAGTTTGAAGTAAGCTATGAGTAGTTTCCTGAAACTCTGGAAGTCGTTCAGATGGAATGTATTGTTCAAAATCAGCCAGACTCTTTATGAGTTGTTTAAGATAGAATGACAAAGAAATTATAGCTGAGAATTCTGGAAGAGGCGGCACCCAAACTTACCCATGGTGCGACCTTGGCAACTGCTCAACTAATCAAATCGCATGAAGCTAAAGTGACACACCCTCGGGAGCTTTAAAGCATCCAAGCCCTATAGCTGTGCTGGGCCTTCAATGGAGTAATGGAATCCTGCCCCACTCCTCCACCCTGCCCAGTTCCCTTCTCCCTCATTTGATGCTCATTCCCCAAGCCATTGAGGCTCATTCAAGCTGCAGGAAATGCCCCAGGTCCCTCAACCCTACCTTTCAAGGTCTGGTGATTCTCCATTCCCCTTTTGAGGACATGTCCGGGGGTCCGGAAAGGATTTTTTTTTTAAACCCAACACTTTTTCCGGGTTTTGAAAAGCTTTCCTTCGGGCAGGAGGGCATCTGCACATGCGTGGATGTCCTGCCCGACGAGAACAGACAACAGGGGGTGGGACTGGAGGCAGGGCTGGAGCAGGCTTGGGGGCAGGGGCAGGGGCGTGATAGGGTGGAAGCAATGAGTGATGGGGCGGGGTTGGGTGGGACGGGGCGGGTCTGGGAATGGTAACCCTAGATAGTGATATAGAGCTTGTTTTTTCACATCAATACAGAAGTCAAAAGGAGAAGTAGGAAATGTTATAGGTGACTTTCAGAGATCAAGACGTGACATTGTTCAGCACAGACAGTGAACATATTAAATTTGGATAAGGGTACATATTGCACCAATGTTGAACACAGGAGTGTCCAACCTGGGTCCTCAAAAGCCTCAATCTAGCTGGTTTTTCAGGATTTCCCAAATGACTCTGCAAGAGATTATTTGCTTGCAGTGCCTCCATTGTATGCAAATAGATCTCATGCATATTAATTGTGGAAATCCTGACTTGGAGAGGGCCGAGGTTGGTCATGCCTGGTATTGCTCATCTACTGAATCCCCTGCAATAAATGTCACCACACGCAACTGACCTAATGCAGTATTTTTAAAAATAAATATAAGATTTTTAACTCTATTCTGAAGTCACTGGGAACCGATGAATAGATTTCAACAAAGGTGTAATTCTGCTGAATCTCGATTTGTAGAGGAGTACTTTCACTGCGCATTTTGTATTAACTAATCCTAGATAAAGTTTTGGTTTTTTTAAAGTCTGACAAACTGAATTGCATAATCAATTTTACAAATATGAGAGCTTGGGTGTTTTCTGTATATCATCCAAAGAAAAGTAGGAGTGAATCTGATGTAAAAGCTTAAGCTTAAAGAATACAGATGGGATTGAATGTTTAATTTGACAATCTCCTTTCAGTTCAGTATCAAGCCATACTCATAGGCTTTGAACTGCAAGATGAATTAGTTTAACAGGTCTTTCACTTTCCAAATAATATAATTAAACAAAGAATCACAGTTTTAAATTAAGTAGATACGGGTTTAATGTTCTAATACTGTAGCATTAATTTTAAAGATCACTTCTAAGAACTAGAATGGTAACTGAGAAAGTCATTTAAATTTACACTTACCTGAATCTGTGAAGTGACTGGTTTCAGAGACAAGTTCTAATTTCCTGTTCCACAAACGCAGCTCACTCCCACCAGTCAACCATAAGTCCAGTCTTTGAAGGACTGCCAAACACTAGAGACAAAGAAATGTAAAATTGAATATGTACATTCTAGTCTAGATTTGTGAGATTTCAGCTATGGAACAGCTCTTTTACTGAAATACTGGATGTTATTGCACCAGTTAAAAAATTAAGAAGATGAAAGCCAAAAAAGGAAAAAAAACTCTGCACAAAAATCAAAACAAGCACAAAATAGCACCTTTTTAATATAGCTTTCAATCCTTAATCCTACTCCTCTGCCCTCCAACCCAGCCAGCTGATTAACCGTTCCCCTTAACTGTATCCATGACATCTTGTTTGTCTGTCTTGCCTGTTTAGATTGTAAGCTCTTTTGAGCAGGGACTGTTTTCTTCTTCTTTGTGACTCTGTACAGCGCTGCGTGCGTCTGGTAGCGCTATAGAAATAATAGTAGTAACAGTAGAAGACCAAGTTGTCAAGCTGAAAAGCACACTTTAAAGGGAACATATATGCAGTGTAAAGCAAAAACTGACTGTGTTTCAGTTACAAAGCCTGCATCAGGAGTCCAACTATTTTTTTGTATCCACAAATTAGAATGAGTACAAGTGGATCGATTTTTCATAGACTAGGGGGGGACACTCGATGAAGTTACAGGGAAATACTTTTAAAGCCAATAGGAGGAAATATTTTTTCACTCAGAGAATACAGAGGTTGTGGTAAGAGCAGATAACGCAGCTGGTTTTAAGAAAGGTTTGGACAAGTTCCTGGAGGAAAACTCCAATCTGGACTACTTACCCTGGATTGGTAGCATGGAATATTGCTACTCCTTGGGGTTTGGCCAGGTAATAGTGACCTGGATTGGCCACCATGAGAACGGGCTACTGGGCTTGATGGACCATTGATCTGACCCAGTAAGGCTATTCTTATGTACAAGGGAAAACGTCAACAGCGTCCATTCAGGCAAATTGTAGGGAATCTCTAGGGGCCCCTAACCTGTTTCTGTAATCCTATGGTCACACAAGAATTTTATAATCCACAACCAGAAGGAATGGAGGACAGGATCTCAATCTAAGAAATAATAAAACTTCTGAAAACAAATCTATAGCAATGTTGACTTCTCATGAGATCAGCTGAACATTTTGTAGGAGAAAAAGCCTCAAAATTTATGCAAGCACTCTGCTTTTTCTGATACCGTCACATTCAATAATTGGCATAAAAACATCTTACTTAAGCCCTCAATCTTTTGATACATGAATCTGAGGATGAACCAACAGCAGGAGTTAACAGATCTGTGAGTTTATAAATTATTACTCTTCAATTGTAATTCACTTATTTGGCAGACTGACCTCATGTGGTGGATCTCATGAGTGGGTGGAGTAAGGTGTCACCATTTCCAAGATGGTGGTGCTGCTACCTTTAGAAGGTATGCCGGTGGGAAGGGTTAGGGAAGTCTGGAGGGTGCCACTAAACGCTAGGAAATGATTTTTTTTTGTATGGCAGGGCAGAGACAGGTCAAGAGGAGGGAGGGGCCACTAGACTACCAGGACATTTTATCTTTAAATCAGGGGTGTAAAGGTGTGGGGAGATCAGATGGCTTCAGTTTGGGGGGAGGGGGGATCTGATAGACTATTAGGGGAAAGAGAAGGATTTAGACCTGGTTACTTATTTTTTTAAATGTCCCCTTTCCTGACACATGCTGACAGGGAGGGAGATATTTTGCAAAAAGCTATGAATACTGTTGTGATTTTAATGTGGCAGTAAAACTCCTGTTCTTTAATTGCCGATTACATTTTTGCAGAAATCTCATGTTAGAAGCCATGTGATCAGAGGCTCTAATGTATGACTTTCTCCAATGAACCCTTAGTTAGCACTTAAAGAGAAAT
The DNA here is from genome assembly GCF_902459505.1 of Geotrypetes seraphini. NCBI lineage: Eukaryota > Metazoa > Chordata > Amphibia > Gymnophiona > Dermophiidae > Geotrypetes > Geotrypetes seraphini. Next base: position 30,974,025 of record NC_047084.1, read on the forward strand.
CTGACATTTATATGACATGCTGTAATCTGAGGAAATACTTTTTTACAGAAAGGGTGGTAGATGTGTGGAACAGTTTCCCAGAAGAGGTGGTGGAAACTAGAGAATGACACAGGGAAAAAATTTGTCCCCGTCCCTGCGACCACCATCCCTGTCACCGCTCCGTCGCCATCACCGCAACCACTGTTCCCGCCCCGTCCCTGCGATCACTGTCCCCGCCCCGTCCCCACGATTACTGTCCACTCCCTCCTTCCTAATGTGAGGAAACATGCACGATCACGGATTGCGTGGTCCAGAAGCACCCTCCCACCCGATCACCGCGTCCTGCCATCTCCCTCCCTCCATCTCACTTTAGGTGCCTGCCGAGTCTGACTTTCATTCTTCTCTCAGCCACACGCTTTCGATAAGCCACGCGCACGGCTGCTTGAGCTGTTGAATCTTCTCCTCTGACCCAACTTCCTGTTTCCGGTTGCGTCAGAGGAGGTTCAACAATTCAAGCAGCTGCGCACGCGCAACTTACTGAAAGCATGCTGGCTAGGAGAAGAATTAAACTCGGATTCGGCAAGCACCTAAGGTGAGGTGGAGGGAGGGAGCTGGCAGGACGTGGGATGCGGCGATTGGGTGGGGATGCTGGACTGCGCGATCCGTGCTGGCTTCACTGTGGAGACGAGACCATTCACCGCTCCACGGGACGGTGAATGGCCTTGTCCCTGTCCCCGCAGCGACCACTAATTTTCTCTTCCCGTTTCGGCGGGTTACCCACCGCTACTCGCGGCTAGCCGCAGGTAACAACCACTGTGTCATTCTCTAGTGGAAAAGAGACTGTGTCTGAATTCAAGAGGGCCTGGGATAAGCACGTGGGATCTCTCAGAGAGAGAAAGAGATAATGGTTACTGTGGATGGGCAGACTAGATGGGCCATTTGGCCTTTATCTGCCGTCATGTTTCTATGTTTCTATTTGAATTAAAGAGAAATCTGACATTTATACGGTATGCAGTTTTTGATCTATTTGAATTTATTAACCACCTTTCTGAAGAGATTCACCCAAAGTGGTGTACAGCAAATACAATTCAACATAAAATTTACAATTTTGTTACCAAACAGTAGAAAAAAGACCATATATAAACAAATAAAATGGGTGCAGTAAACTCAAAATCAGCACGATGAAACTTAATAGGATTACCATGAAAGCGTTTCAAAAATATTTATAACAGCTCTGAAATTCAAATGAGATATACCGTATTTTCTCGCATACAACTCGCACGTTATACGTGGTTTTTACGTACCGCGCACACCCTCGCACGTTATGCGCGTTGTACAAAATTTTTTTTACATAGTTCCCCCCCCGACGTCCGATTCACCCCCCGCAGGACCGCTCGCACCCCACCCCGAAGGACCGCTCACACGCACCCCCACCCCGAAGGACCGCTCGCACGCACTCCCACCCGCACCCCCACAGCCTCCCGACCCCCCCCCCATCATGTAGAAGCTCCTACCGGTGTCCTGCTGCTTCCTCTTGGCGGTCCCGACACCCGACACGATCGGGGCAAGAGGGAGCTCAAGCCCTCTTGCCCCAGCCAACCGCGGCACCCCCGACACGATCGGGGCAAGAGGGAGCTCAAGCCCTCTTGCCCCCCCCCGACACGATCGGGGCAAAAGGGAGCCCAAGCCCTCTTGCCCCGCCAACTCCCCCCCAGTAGGCGGAGCTTTGGGACGGATGGGCCAATCCGGCCTCATTCCGTTGTCGGCTGCCTGCCGGACAGGCGGGTTTGGCTCCCATCTGTCCGGCCAACTACACAAAGGTACGGGGAAGGGGGGTGGGGGTGTCGTGGGGGTCGGCCAGGGGGGTCGCGGGTCGGCTGGGGGGACGGTCGGAGGTTCTTGGGGGGGCGGTTGTTGGGAGGGGGGTTTGCGTTGAGGGCAGGAGGGCCTGGGATCCCTCCTGCCCGTAATGTAGTGCGGGGTGGGGGTCGCGTGGCCAGGAGGGTTTGGGCTCCCTCCTGGCCCGAACAACTAGCGGGGGGATGGGGTCGCCAGGGCCAGGAGGACTTGGGCTCCCTCCTGGCCCGATATTGTTGGGGAGTTGGGGAGTCGGCGGGGCAAGAGGGCTTGGGCTCCCTTTTGCCCCGATCGTGTCGGGGAGTCGGGGGGGCAAGAGGGCTTGAGCTCCCTCTTGCCCCGATCGTGTCGGGGGGTGCCGCTGTTGGCTGGGACAAGAGGGCTTGAGCTCCCTCTTACCCCGATCGTGTCGGGGGTGCCGCGGTTGGCTGGGGCAAGAGGGCTTGAGCTCCCTCTTGCCCCGATCGTGTCGGGGAGTCGGGACCGCCAAGAGGAAGCAGCAGGACACCGGTAGGAGCTTCTACATGATGGGGGGGGGTCGGGAGCCTGTGGGGGTGCGAGCGGTCCTTCAGGGTGGGGGTGCGGGTGGGAGTGCGTGCGAGCGGTCCTTCGGGGTGCGGGTGCGTGCGAGCGGTCCTTCGCGGTGGGGGTGCGAGCGGTCCTGCGGGGGGGGGGGGGTGAATCGGACGTCGGGGGGGCATCAGGCTTTCAGGGTGGGGACAGAACTTCAAGGGGGAGAGGAGAGTCGGGGCGGGCGAAAGGAGAGTCGGGGTGGCCAGAGGAGAGTCGGGGCGGGCGAAAGGAGAGTCGGGCGGGGACAGGAGAGTCGGGCAGCATGCACGGTATACGGGTGTGCGTGGTATATAAAAATTTCTGTACATAGATTTGTGTTTTTCGCGCGCTATACCCGTGTGCGCGTTTTACACGGGTGCGCGTTATCTACGTGAAAATACGGTAATACAATGTCAGAATAATACTTATGAACAACTAATAAGTACACATTACATTCAAATATAGATATGACACTAATGCTTTCCTACAACACAGTTCATCCTATAGCCGAAGGGCCAATTTCAGTTTTTCGAGGGAAACAAGATGGGTGTTACAGGGTCTGCTGGGATAAATAGATGGGAGGCTAAACTCAGGCAAGTTGATTATACAGTTAAACAAGATATAAGGAGTTTAGTTACAGTGCAAACAGCAAGCTAGACCTGGTGCAGAATGAGTGTACAGTACTCCCCCGTTATTCGCGGGGGTTCCGTTCTAGGAACTCCCGCAAATCTTGAAAAAACGCAAATACGGTTTTTCGTGGGGGTGACTGGAGAGGGCAGCGGGAGAGACAGGAGAGAGTGTGCTCCTGCTGCTCTCTCCTGCCTCTCCAGCTGTCCTCTCCTGGTCGGCTGCTCGCGGTTGGAAAATATTGTGAATGACCGCGAACCGCCAACCGCGAATGACTAGGGGAACACTGTATAGTCAATCACTCTGTGTAATAAAGGCTTGGGTGAAGAGCCAGGCTTTCATCTGCTTCCTGAAGTAGAGGTAGGCTGGAGTTAGACATAACCTCTCTACATAGATTATTAACAGCTGGCAGTCTTACCTACTCATACAAACAGTAGCACTAATATCCATCATTTCATATGTTAAAAACTTCAAAGGAAAATACTACTGTAGGTCCACAAAGGGTATTCTACATCCATTACCTCAAGCATCCCTGTTCCCAAGTCAATAAAAGAAAAGCAACAATAACGCCATTGTACTAGAAAGATGATTCTGTCCTTCTTTCGAAGTGTATGTATGGAATTAGTTAGTTAGGTGCCATTGAATCATGTTCAAGTCCTAGCAATTAATGAATTACAGATCTAAAAAGAAATTGGTTTTATGCTAGTCCGGTTAGGTCCTCCAGCATCATCCCCATGGTTGTTTTCAATGTGTCTAGCCATCTAGTTCGCCCTCTTCGCCTGGTTCCTTTGATCTTCCCAATCATGATGTCCTTCTCCAGTGATCATTCTGTTCTGTCAGTGTGACCAAAATAAGGCAGTCTTAACTTCATCATTTGGGCTTCGAGTGACATAGCCGGTTTGATCTCTTCCAGAATTGATTTGTTAGTTCTTCTAGCGGTCCATGGCATGCATAATATCCTTCTCCAGCACCAAAGCTCAAATGAGACAATCTTCTTTCTGTCTTGTTTCCGTAGTGTCCAGCTTTTCCATAATTGACCACTGAGAAAATGAGTGCATGGACAAATCTGATCTTCGCTTAGAGTGTTATTTTCTTGCCTTTGAATACTTTGTCAACAGCCTTCATTGAAGAGCGACCAAGTGCTATCCTGCAGAATATTTCTTCCCTGCTAGTTGCTTCTTTGTTTACAAAAGAGCCCAGGAGATTGAAATTCTTTACAACTTCTATTCTATTGCCTTCAAGCTCAAAATCTTCATCATTTTCTGTGTTCATGTATGGGGACATGTATGGCAGAGTCAAAAGATGAAAGGAGGAAAAGAGGGCTAAAGTATAAATGAAATGATATATTGAAACATGTACATCAGGGGTGTCCAACCTTTTGGATTCCCTGGGCTGCATTGGCCAAAAAAAATGTTTCTGGGACCACACAAACGCGCAAACGCTGCAGCAAAACAGAGGAGGGAGCCGGCAAGACGGTAAACTCCCAGGGGCAGCAGAGGAAAACACCTCAACCGGGGCCACACAAAATACTTCACGGGGCCGCAGGTTGGACATTCCTGATGTACATAGTACAGGTACAAGATTCTTTATATGTATCCAAAATTCAAAAACCTGAAATTTTGCATTTCATTTATGTTTGAAGGTATTGATACAGTCCCATACTTTGGAACATGTTTGTGTTTAATGTTTTCCTCCTCCTTTTTTTCACAGCTGCTGCTGTAGTAACTGTCCTGAAGCCCACAGGGATTTAAAGGGCTTCAAGGCTCTTGCCGTGTGGCAGCTGCTATCACAGCATTGTAAAATGGGAGGGGGGGAAGGGAGGAAGTTTGGTGGCAATTTTATGGTTTTTCTGACTTAACATTATCATTTCAAAATCCAAAATAAGCCTGGTCCCAAAGATTTCAGATAAAAGATCTTGTATCTGTACTGCTGCTTTTAAAATCCACTGAATATATTTCATATCCAACATTTGGAGTGAAAAGTACCATATTTCTCCATATTATTTAGGATCCTACTAAGAATGCAACCTAGAAAGAGGGGCCTTACGCGTTTTGTGAGATGGCCAGTGTTAGTGGTGCTGTGCAGTATTTTATGACTGTGGATCTCGCCTGACCCGCCCACTGAGCAGCTGTGGCACTCTTATATGATACACTTTGTGACCATGGAATGCTGCAAGATCTCCGACATTGATTTCTTGGAAGATCAACAATTCTAGGCCACCTGGGAACCATTTTGCTCCACACTAACACCTTTGACCCACAGCAGGATTCTGAACTTTTAACGTTACTGAAGTACAGCTGTGCACTACAGGAATAGGTGAATCTGTAATGTTTGAGATGGGGGTGGGGTTTAGGGGTGGAGGGTGAACTAGGGGGGTATGGGATGGGTATGGAAATACTGTACTTGTTGAATTGGTCTGTTTGTCTATGTGTCTGCTGGTATGTTTGCGTTTTGTGGTTCAACAATTAAAAAAAAAAAGATTTAAATATAAAATTCATTGAATTTTAATTGTTAACAATGTAGAGACATTTACCAGATACTGCTCTCATATGAATACTTGTAGATTTACCTTTACAGTAGAATGGAAGTCTGATATCTGCTGAACTTGTCTTCCACTATCACAGTCCCAAATCTGAATGTACCGATTAAGGATCATTACATGTCAATTCTCTGTTTTCTATATAGCCCTAATAAAAGAATTTTGATAAAAGGTACAAACAAGCTGTAAGTAATACATTTTTCTGAACTACCTTAAAAGAACCTTTAACAAGCTTTTGAAAATTATTCTCTCTTACCTGCTAACTGACCATAGAGTCAAGGTACAAGGATTTATAAATAAAAACTTACTTAGAAACATAGAAATAGACGGCAGATAAGGGCCACGGCCCATCTAGTCTGCCCACCCCAATGACCCTCCCCTACCTTTCTCTGTGAATAGATCCCACGTGTCTATCCTATTTGGCCTTAAAATCAGGCACGCTGTTGGCCTCAATAACCTGAAGTGGAAGACTATTCCAGCGATCAACCACCCTTTCAGTGAAAAAAAATTTCCTGGTGTCCCTGTGCAGTTTCCCGCCCCTGATTTTCCACGGATGCCCCCTTGTTGCCGTGGGACCCTTGAAAAAGAAGATATCTTCTTCCACCTCGATGCGGCCCGTGAGATACTTGAATGTCTCGATCATGTCACCCCTCTCTCTGCGTTCCTCGAGTGAGTACAGCTGCAGCTTATCCAGCCGTTCCTCGTACGGGAGATCCTTGAAATAATAAGCCATTTTATTTCTTTCCTGCTTTGACCATATGGAATCGAAATATAATCAAAATCAATATATCACAGACAAGATCAAGGAGTACAAACACAATTAATCATGTAAAAACAAAATTCAACTTTAAATTCCATCTTGAGTGAAGTGGTGCAGTTGTTGTGTTAGTCCACTTTTAAAGGTAACAAACAGAAATCAAATAAAACAAAGGAAAGAAAATATAATGATACCTTTTTATTGGACTAACTTAACACATTTTTGATAAGCTTTCAAAGATAATATCTTCTTCTTCCGATCAGAAATGAGCAAATGACAACCTATGAGAATATATAGGTGAAACATAAAAACATGCCAAAGACAGTCTCGTAGGGAAAGGTAGGGGGAAGAGAAACAGGGAGAGATGGATGGGTGATCAGCGGGTAACACAGCAGATTTACTTTTAGTATTCTCACCATAAAATTATTAATTAAATTTCAGCACTTTATTACTCTTCTTTGATCCCGAGAGTGTGAAGGTAGGCAATCACACTTCCTGATTGATATGAAAATTGGAGATTGCTTTCGGTAAGAAGATGGTACTGTGCACAATACCATGCCTGAATCCAAAATTCTTAGGACGGGATCTCTGCATGACAAGGACTACAATTCCAACACTTGTCGAGCTGAAGTAATCACCACCAAACACACCATTTGGATCCATCAGAGAAGCTGCTATAGGGTGCTCTAGCTGCAACCGTAGGACCAGATTAAGACTCCATGCCAGAAAAGGCTGTTGCACTATAGGACAGAGGTGCAAATCACTCTTCAAAAATCCAGCCACATCTGGATGTGTGGCTACGGTGCTCTTATTATCCCTAGGCTCAAAACATGAGAGCTCCACAATCTGAACTATCAGGAAGCCAACCGCTAGGCCTTTTTCCAGATCTTCCAGCAGGAAGGGAAGCACCACAGATATCAGTGCTAAGTTCAGGTCCTTACTCCCCTGAGCGCACCAAGATTGGAAGTACTTCCAGGCTTTCATATATGCGGCTAGTCATTCTCTTCCTACATCTTAGAAGAACGGAGACCACTGTTCGAATAGCCTTTATGCGCTAGGGCTGCGCACTCAAGAGCCATGCCATAAGACCAAAAGTTCTGGATCCTCCAGGGCAATTGGGTCCTGACTAGACTCAAATGACATGGAAGACCCGAGACCTTGATCACTTTGCAGATGGACCAGATCTGCATATCACGGTTGCCTCGGTCAATCTGGTGCTACTAGAATCACCAGCCTATGGTGTATCATGATCCTGCACAGGAAGTCTGCCTATCATGGGCCACTGAGGGAAGACAGAAAAATCCTGACTTTGGCCATGGTTGCACCAGGGCATTCAACCTTTTACTTCCTGCCTCATATCTTTGACTGAAGAACCAAATCACCTTTTTGTTGGCTGCTAATGTCATCAGATTGAAAGTCAGGTGCCCTCACTGACTCAAAATGCAGGTGATGGCTTCCTGAGCTACATATGACTCTATTGCAGATTTTGGTATCATCCGCAAAGAGGCAAATCTTACCTGACAGCCCTTCAGCAAAATCACATAAAAATGTTAAAAAGAACAGGCCCAAGAAAGATCTCCACTGATCACTACCCTCTGTCATCTTCCACTTAATGAGTTCCTGACCCAACCCATCACTTTGGGATACATCCCAAGAGCATTCAGTTTATTTATTAGCTGCCTGTGTGGTACACTGTCAAAGGCTTTGCTAAAATCTAAATACACCGCATCTAGCGCACTCCCTCTATCCAATTCTCTGGTCACCCAGTTAAAGAAATAGATCAGATTTGTCTAACAAGATCTACCTCTAGTGAATCCATGTTGCCTCCAGTCCTGTAATCCACCAGATTGCTACACCTTTGGTTTTGGCCAGGTACTAGTGACCTGAATTGGCCAACGTGAGAATGGGCCAATTGGATCATTGCTGGACCATTGGTCTGACCAGTAAGACTATTCTTATGCTCTTATGATTCTAGAAACTTCACCATTCTCTGTTTTAAAAGTGTTTCCATTAATTTGCTTACCACAGAAGTCAGACTTACTGGCCTGTAATTCCCTACTTCTTCCTTACTTCCACTTTGTGTAGAGGGACCATATCTGCCCTCCAGTACCTCTCCCGACTCTAGAGAAGCATTGAAAAGGTCAGTCAGCGGAGCCACCAGAACTTCCCTAAGTTCCTTTAGCACCTTCAGATGTACACCATCCGCCCCATCGCTTTGTCTACCTTTAATTTAGATAGCTCCTCGCAAACACAACCCTCTGAAAATCGATCGGGGTCTACCACACCACCATCCCTATTCACTCCCGAATCTTCAGCCACAAACACAGAACAGAAATATTTGTTAAGCAATTCAGCCTTTTCTTTATCAGCTTCTACATATTTCTTCCTTTCACTTTTGAGTCTCACAATGCCACTTTTGTACTTCTTCCTATCACTTTTAAGTGAGACAAGCAATATATCAAATAAATGAAACCTGTAAACTTGTATGAGCGTGGAGCATTTACCTCACTGGCTCATGGTAGAAATCTCTACTGTAGCTTTGTAAAAGACAGCGTAATGCTTTATGGATAATTCTTCATAGTAATATTAAACTTATACACTAAAAATGTAGCACGAAGCACAGGAATAATTTTGCAAATGTTTATTCAGAAATACTGGTGTGTCAAATAAAGACCAATTCAATAAATAGTATAAATACTCAAAAACCTAAATAAAGGCCAACTGTAGAAAGAAAGGAACAACTTGCTCACTCTTAGAGACGAAGACTATTTATCTCAAGTGCCCAAAGTCTACAACCAGCGAAAGGAAGCTCCGTTGGTAATGCATTGTTTAACTTATAACCATACCTTTGACCAATTGAGATGCATGATTATTGATAAAATACCGGAATCATGCAGGGGAGGGGATAGGGGGAAAAAATGTTACAAACTGAACAAAAGTGGATAGACCGCCTTCAGACCATACATCCTAAGGGCCTTAATATATCTTTAAATTGGCAAGCATTTTTCTAATCACAATTTAAGTTTGATAAATAAATGAAATAAACAATACAAATTAGAGATTTTCTCAGTTTAATTCAAGTTATCTATATATTAGTTTACCCGTTGCCTAGGGTGACTTTTTCGCGGTTTTTAGCGGAAGTAAGTCTCTTCCGGATATGACGTAGGACGCCGCTAAAATTCACCTATAAATTTAGTTGATTTGTCTGCAGCGTCTGAGATCTTCCAAATATCAAAATGCGATGAGGAGACATGCGATTAACAAGCAGTAAGTGCAGAGGAACATTTAGAAATTTAATTGGTGAATCCTAATAATATTCTATAGCTTATTCAAGCTACAGTATTAGCACGAGATAGGTGGGTGGCATTCTTGAGCTTTTCTAGGACGGTTAAATTAAAGATTTTCAGCTTACTTTAAACAGTGAAATAAGTTGGTAACATTGTGTTTTAATATACTTTGATTTAGAATATCGAACTGTTTGATGTCCTGAAGAAGCTCTCCATAATTGAAGTAGAGCGAAACGGAGATCTTCCGTCGGGATGAAAGCCGGGCATAATACTTAATCTGAGCTAAGTAACATTCAGCAAACAGTAGCAGCATCATTGTGTGATTGAGTCATATTTTAAATGATAGTTCACAGTTAAACAAGATAAGATAATTTAAATCACAGCTCACAGAGAAAATAAGACAAACATCAATGATAGCCCAGTTATAAGTTGAACAACTACGATATGCTCTGGTTGTAGACTTTGGGCACTTGAGATAAATAGTCTTCGTCTCTAAGAGTGAGCAAGCGGTTCCTTTCTTTCTACAGTTGGCCTTTATTTAGGTTTTTGAGTGTCAAATAAAGAGACATAAGCATAACTTATCCCAATGTGAATTTAACATGGAACAGAAGACAAGAAGACCATATGATGAAAAGTGTTTGTTTTTTAATTACAATAATGCTCCCAGATGACAGTGCCTCACATGGCCGTGTTTTGTCAACAAGGCTGCATCAGGGACATTCAACCAAGTGGTGGCACACAACAGCTTCCACCAGTGCTTAAAAATGATCCTGGGCTCATTACAACTGATAATCCTGGATCATTTTTCCAAGCACTGGTGGAAACTATTATGTGTCACTAGTTGGTTGTATGTCCCCAACATAGCCTTTTTGGCGAAATGCAGCCACGTTGCGCACTGCCTCCTGGGAGTATTAATTAAAACAGCTTTCTTCATATGGCCTGCTTCTTATCTTCTGTTCTACTTGGATCTACTAGACCAGCTGTCTTGTTGTTTCCTTACTGTGGATTTAAGCCATCTATAAATGCACAGGTTAACTATTGCATAAAATTATCCACAGAACAATTTAAGTTTCAGAAGAATATTAAAGAATCATATGGCATCTGGATGTTCAAGAACTTTCCAACCCTGTTTTGTAATGGGTAGAGTATATTTAACTGCATATCAATGTTTTTATTTTTGTTAGTTTTCTGCTTCTGTGTGTTTTAACAGGAAAGATTTTATTGTACTGTTAAATTGTGAACTGCTATGAGCTGTGCTTGGAATGCCAAGCTATAAATTTTCTTTTAAACTAAAACGAATAACAAAGCAAACTTTAAAATCAATTGAGTTGGCCTTGTAAGAATTTGAATCATATGCATAAACTGTAGCTAGATATATTACTCACCACTGAAAATTTACTCTGTAGGATTAGCCTGGTTTCAAACAGCATGCACAGTGACTGAAGCACATAGGAGGCTTATAGTTCTAGGCTGATAAAGACAGCAGGAGCCCAAAGAAGCACGATAAGTTGAATAGTAAAACTGCAATTGTTATTACTTTTTTTTTTTTTTTTAACCTGTGATAGATGTTCTCTGACAACAGTAATGAAATGAGCCACAAACATGGAGACAGACATGGGGGAAGCCACTGCTTGCCCTGGATTGGTAGTATAGAATGTTGCTATTATTTGGGTTTTTACCAGGTACTAGTGAATGGAATTGGCCACCGCGAGGATGTACTGGGGTCGGTAGCATGGAATATTGCTACTTTTTGGGGTTTTGCCAGGTACTAATGACCTGGATTGGCCACCATGAGGACAGGCTAGATGGACCATTGGTCTGACCCAGTAAGGCTTTCCTTATGTTCTTATGACATGCCTCCATATGGAGGGTCATTCCAGAATTTTTCTAAATTGTCTTTTGAGCCCCATATAAAATTTCTGACAAAGAAATGTTTCTTTAGATTAGGAAAACTAAGGGCTCCTTTTCCAAAGGTGCGTTAGGGCTTTAACGTGCAGAATAGCGTGCGCTAAATCGCCCCGCGCGCTAGAACTTAATGCCAGCACTGAACTGGCGTTAGTTCTAGAAGCGCGCTAAAATCCTGCATGCGCTAAAAACGCTAGCACACCTTAGGGTGATATGTTCAGTACTCAGTACTCAGTTTCCACAGCTTTCATATTATGGCACAAGCTGTTTTATTACCTTTATTACCTTACTACAACAACTCATTGTATGGAGGAACCACTAGGAATCTACTCAATAGGTTGCAATTTTTACAGAATACAACTGCTAGATTTATATTTCGGATGGGAATATTTGAGAGGGCTTCTCTGTTGTTAAAAGAGTTACACTGGCTCTCAGTGGATTCTAGAATTAAGTTCAAACTAGCTGGTTTAATTTTTAAGTCACTTTATGGTGATAATTCATGGCATCTGGTTCCCAGTTTAAATTTATCACCTTCTTTCTGTATAGCTCAGAAAGAGCATAGTTTAAAATCCTATATAATAAAACGCTAGCCGCGCATGCGCACTCAGACCTGCGTGATCTGTAATCCCTGATCTGTGACCCGTATGTCCGTGGTCATAGTGCGTATGCGGCAGCCAGATTGGGAAATCACAGCACAGCCGGCGACTACCCCCTCCCGCCCTCACTCACTGCCAAAACCACCACCTCCTCCTTCTCGCCGGCTCACCCGCGTTTAAATGGAGAGAAAAGCGCTGCACCGCTGTTTTCTTTCTGATTTGGTTTCCTTGCAAACTCGGACCGCTGCTTCTTCACGTCATCACCAGTGTTGCTGTCACTATCACTGTCCTGCCCTTTTTCCATCTGTTCTCCGGAACTGCCACACGTGCCATAAACTGCCACAGGCTCCACCACTGTACGCATCGCAGAAGCAGCATTGAGAGAAAAGCGCTGCACCGCGCTACCGCTGGCTTCGGCGTCTTCTATCCACTGCGGCCAACCCTAGCGGAAACAGGAAGTAGTCAGAGAGGGCGGGCTGCAGTGGACAGAAGACGGCAAAGCCAGCGTTAGCGCGGTGCAGCGCTTTTCTCTCAATGCTGCTTCTGCGATGCGTACAGTGGTGGAGCCTGTGGCAGTTTATGGCACGTGTGGCAGTTCTGGAGAACAGATGGAAAAAGGGCAGGACAGTGATAGTGACAGCAACACTGGTGATGACGTGAAGAAGCAGCAGTCCGAGTCAGCAAGGAAACCAAATCAGAAGGAAAACAAAAGCCCGTGCTGAGGGGGCCACTTCAGAAAACAAACAAAAACAGCATGACTGAGAAGGACAAAGCTGAGAAGAACGTTGAGAAGCTAACAGGAGAGGAAGCTACGAATGAGACAGAGAGGAAGGAGCCCTGTGCAGATGTTTCTGCCCCAGTGAATGGCGAATTTGCAGCCCAGCAGAATGAGAGTGGTGAAGACAAGAACCGGGAAGAAGACCACAGTTTGGGTAGTGTAAAGCAAGAGGTGCTGACTGAATATACACAGAATGACACACACATTGATGCTAAGATGGAAAAGTTAGGCAGTGACAGAGAGAGAGAGACAGATAGAAAGAAAGACAGAAAGCTGCCAAGGAGAGAGAGAAAGAAAGACAGACAGACAGTGGCCAAGGAGAGTGAGAGAGAGACAGAAAGAAAGAAAGAAAGAAAAACAGACAGACAGTGGCCAAGGAGAGATAGAGAAAGAAAGACAGAAGGCGACCAAGAATAGAGACAGAAAGAAAGAAAGAAAGACAGTGGCCAAGGAGAGAGAGAGACAGAAAGAAAGAAAAAAAGACAGACAGACAGGCAGTGGCCAAGGAGAGAGAGAGAGAAAGAAAGAAAGACAGACAGCAGCCAAGGAGAGAGACAGAAAGAAAGACAGACACATCTATTCTAGCACCAGTTAATGTAACTGGCTTAAAAACTAGTTAAATTATATATCGGTTAAAGCAGTTAAATAAAAATTGTAGATTCTGCTTTCTTTTATCAGGGAGTTAAAGTGTGGAATAACCTACCCTAGGGCATTAGAGGAATTCAATCCTATACTATACTATGTACTCTAGTTTTTAATTATAGCTCTTCTTTCTCCTTTGTTTTTTTGCTATGTACTCTAGTCTTAATCATATGTAAACCAAGTCGAGCTCCATTGGGAGATATATAAACCAAACATTAGATTGGATAATATTTTGTAAGTCTCTGAAGATATCTTTTTGTTCAATGAGAAGAACTGAGTTTTAACAATATTTATAATATACTTTTATTGTATTTCTCCTAAAACGTAGGATTTCTTATAATGTGATTCGATTGGAATCCAGAAAGAAATTAGCATGGCTTAAAATTTTCACTGACCACTGTAGAATGAATTAAGCTTTTACTCCTTTCCTTGTATTAAAAAGCGTTAGAAAGTCCTGCACTCAGCTTTTGGATCTTCTGAACATGGGATCTAAATGAGCTGTCCATTTATATCTACTGAGTCTTTATGAGCAGCCAGCTCTTGCTTAAAATTTGTTTTAATATAGGGCACTCATGAAATCCGAGACAAGCTGTGCACAAAGCACACTTTACTGAATGAGCCCCACAGTAATGTAACAGCAGCAATGGGAAAAACAAAATTTTTTTTAAAAACCTTGGAAATGTCAAATATATTTGCTCCGAGTTCCTCCTCCATCACTACCATAAATGACACAAAAATCAAGCTTCCCCAGAAGGGCTCCATCATTGACATCACCCATGCAGGGAGTGCTTGCTATTTTGCTTGTCCTAAGGAAAAAAATATTCACTGCAACAAGACAATACTGATGTGATCATTATTACCAAATGACCTGAAAATATGTTAGATCTTCAAAAGATTTAAGGATACAATAACAGTTTTATCAGAAGAGGCTGTCAAGATCAAAGGATTTGGTTCCCCAGAAGTATCAGATGAAGGAAACACAGCGATTGCGGTAATTTGCTGCGTGTGTCCAAGAAACTCAAACAGTCTTTCCCCTGTCTGAAACAAAGAGCGTTAGAATAGAAGATGGCAGAAAAAACCCATGAGGTTTGTCCAGTTATTCCTGGGCTAAATATTGTTAAACTGTTTATGTATTAAGTAAGTAAGCTTAAATGATCATATTTGCTAATCTAACATAAGTATACTAATAGGAATTTTTTTTTTTTTTGTTATAGCTGTAGCTCAAATGTGGTTGTAGTTCCAACAGACACTAGCTGGACAATTTTCAGTCGGCGTCAGTCCATCCGACATGTACACTCAACCCAGATTGTTTTTGATGTCTGGCATTGAATATCCTGAGTTTTTCTGGCCAGCTGTAACTTAACTGACTAAGGCCAGGATTCTCAAAAACCTGCGTTACACAGTCGTTTTGAAAGTGAATCGTAAAAAGTAGATTCTTAAAAAATCACGCATGCATATGAGGTCAGTGGACAGCAGTGAAGATTCACTAAATTTGTATGTGCCCATTACTGGTGATAGCGATGGGCACATGCTCAGAAAAAACGCTGTCAAGAAAAACAAAACAAAAACACAACAGCAGGAGAAATGCCCATACTCTCCTACTGCCCTGAAATCCCAGCCTACACTCTCCTGCTGATGAGAAATCCCACTGCCAAGAAATCCCACTGCGCACCCCCACAGCGGGAGAGATGCCCACTCTCCCCTGCTGACAAGTGACCTCCCACTCTGCCATAGAACACCTCCCCCGCCTCCAATGCCCCTCACCTCCAAATTGATGCACCGGAGGGACATGTACTCCCTCCTCCCAAAAGTCCTGTATCATCGAAAATGGGCCTTCCCTCCCCAGTGCATCTTGGGATGCAGCGGGGAGGGGCCTGAGTCTCTGATTGGCCCAAGGGAGTGGCCTTATACAACCTGGGCCAATCAGAGCCTCAGGCCCCTCCCCAGAGGCACTGGGAAGGGGCCTAAGGCTCCGATTAGCCCAGACTCCCAATAGGAGTGGCCTTAGGCGTTTGGGCCAATCGGAGCCTTAGGCGTTAGTTCTAGCCATGTAGCGCATGCTAAAAAGCTGCGTGCGCTAAAACCACTAATACGGCTCCGTAAAAGGAGCCCAAAGTGTATGCAAGGTTTATTTTCTTAGTAAACTCGTGGTGGTAAAACATGGGAAATTAAACTTTGAGATGAGTTGGGCTCCCTCCAGACAAACTCGCCTCATTCGACACCTTGTTTAATTGCATATTCCCTTCCCTTTTCTTATCATTATTTCCTGTTGGGATTTATTTTCATAATAGTACTTAATGCTGCGATATAGGTTGATGATTGTTTACAATTTGGGGGCAATGTGGGGGGACTGAAAATTAGATTTTGAAGGGTATTTGAGTTACTATTTTGCTGTTATTAGAAAATAATAAAAATACAATAAAAAATTGAAAATGACGGTCTAGATAGTAAGTAAATGCTACTATTTTCCAGGCAAGATGTAAATTATGGTCTTTCGGTTTTTTTACCACTTCAGGAAAAATACAGAACTCATGGCTCTTTTAGAAGATGATGAGATATCATTTGTAGTACCTGAACATCCCATAAATACACAATGCCATCGTCTCCAGCTGAGGCAAACCTGGGGGGAAAAAAAGAAAGAATTTTAAATACATAATTTAAGCTTACTGGCCACATCTGCATCCCAACAGTTTTTGGAATCAAATCATTTGATAAAAGTATTTGTACTCATAATTCACAGATAAATCCAGCGTTGTGATCCCAGTATGTTACCTGCATTTCCAGAAATCACTGAAGTGCTTCTTTATCTACTGTAAATAACTGGAATAGGATTCAGGCAGCATTGTTCAGCCGGGGGCAGTCAGCATTTATTTAAGTACTGGCCAATGTCAGCTAAATTAGATCCAGATATTCAATACAGTCTCTATGTAAGCACAGATATTGAAAATTTGGGTCTTTAACAAAATCTGAAAGCTATTCAGGTACAGCCAATATTCAGTGCCGTACCAGCATAGCTAGCTAAGGGGTCCTTTTATCAAGCTGTGGTAGGGGTTTAACGTGCGCATAATACCGGATTTCTACGGATTACGGATTACCGTGCGTTAAACCGCCTGCCATGCTAGCCGCTAATGCCTGCATTAAGCAGGCATTAGAGTTTTAGCCGGATACAGGGGTTAGTGCATGATGAAATGTCCGACGTGCTAACCCCGCTAGCATGGCTCGATAAAAGGACCCCTAAGTGTAGCAAGTACTGCCGTTTATACTGTCCAACAAGTCCAGTTACCTATGGAGGCACCAGTACTAAATACTGCCAGTGAAGGTATCAACTCTGCCCCTGAGCCACCCTGGTACTAAATGGAGGGTCACAGCAATCAGAGACTTTGAGAATATTCAGCAGAACTGTCAGGTTAAGTGCCAAAGAGCAAAAGCCTCTCTTGCCCAGTTAACTTGTTTTGATTATTACCCCTGAGATATCAAACCATACTGCTACCTATAGGGTCTTGTATTTTTGATCAATCACAATTATACTAGGTGCAAATGGATTTGCAAGTTGATACTTAGGGTGGTCATATTATCTGTAATCTTAGTTTCAGGGATAAAATTTACTTTTACTTTCTTGAAAGACTTCGCTCTCCTTTTTCTCAAAGATCCATCATGCTAGGCAAGTAGTTTAACTATCTAAAGTTAACTTATGAGTGAGTTATAAAATACTATATGGTATTATAATCTGTAATGAAATCTGAAGGAGTTTAAAAGGAAAACAGAGGCCCTCATAAGGGTTTTTGTGGGAATGTATGAGAATAAACATTGCACTAGACATTGGCCCCTTGGAATGAGATTTATGAGGGGGTATACAAGTCTTAGCAGATTTGCCTAAAAGATAAGAAAGGAGACAGAAATAGAACTCTATGGTAACTGGATAATAAATAGCCAGGAATGTCACCCTTGAAATTAAGCAGATAATGTCACAGAATAGGATCAGTGTAGAAAGAAGACTATTTAAGTTTAAGACAGAATTTCTTTCTTTTGAAAAGAGAAAAGGTGTGACTTTTCATCTTGAGCCTCTGTGCTGGCTCTCTGCTCCACTCAAAGTCTATCTTTTAGTAAAAATGTTTCTTTTCTATTATCTTGTTATCACATTTATTTCAAGAGGCACAGCTGCATGCTTATGTTAATTTGTATTTACCCTGAATTTTTGATTTTCTAAAGAACAGGTAAAATAAAATAAAAATTACTCTTATTG
Organism: Geotrypetes seraphini; assembly: GCF_902459505.1. Taxonomy (NCBI): domain Eukaryota; kingdom Metazoa; phylum Chordata; class Amphibia; order Gymnophiona; family Dermophiidae; genus Geotrypetes; species Geotrypetes seraphini. The sequence goes on from NC_047084.1 coordinate 30,991,787, forward strand.
ATAAAAGACTGAGGGCTCCTTTTACGAAGCCGTGTTAGCACGTGCGACTTTTCAGCACGCGCTAATCCCCGCACTGGCCGAAAAACTACCATCTGCTCAAGAGGAGGCAGTAGCGGCTAGCGCGACCGGCGGTTTAGCAAACGCTATTATGCGCGTTAAACCGCTAGCGTGGCTTTCTAAAAGGAGCCCTGAGTTTTTTTCTAAATTCTTGATGGGGGAGAAGAACTGTGGTCATTGTGGAGTCCCTAAGGTGATCAAAAACCTGGATATACTGCATTTTCTTGGAGTTCTGGTAGGTGTCCCAAGACTCTAGGACAGGGGTCAGGAACCTGTGGCTCTTTTGATGGCTGCATCTGGCTCTCAGCCAACGTGACACTCTGACTTCCGGGGGCGGAGCCAAGGAGAGCAGCCGCACACACTACAAGCTCCTCTGCTGCAGCGGAGAAAAATCTTCTCCAAGACGTGCACTGCAGCACGTTTAACGGATGGAAGTCTCAACGCCTGCATGAAACTTAACCTCACCACATATCAACCAGACTACAAAGCCATCAGCAAAACCATGCAGCACCAGAAGTTGCATTAATGGTAAGAACTACTTTATTCATCATTGGTTAGCAACAGCATAACAACGTTATTAAAAAGAATTCAGAGACTTATTGTACTTTTAAAAGTGTTGGTCTTACATAAAATGCACACATTTACTTGTATTTAGTTTTAAACATATTGTATGGCTCTCACGGAATTACATTTTAAAATACAGTGGTGCCTCGCATAACGGACGCCTCGCACAGCGAACGCTGCGCACAACGAACTTTATGTCTTGATTCGTACAACGAACTTCGTTTCACACAACGAAGTCGCCCGAGCTGCATCCTTCCGCGCAGGCACTGCGCTTAACTGCCCTCTCTCCGCCTGGCTCCCTCTTGCCCCCCCCCCCGACTCCCCGACACGATCGGGGCAAGAGGGAGCCCAAGCCCTCTTGCCCCCCCCGACTCCCCGACACGATCGGGGCAAGAGGGAGCCCAAGCCCTCTTGCCCCCCCCGACCCCCCGACACGATCGGGGCAAGAGGGAGCCCAAGCCCTCTTGCCCCCCCGACTCCCCGACACGATCGGGGCAAGAGGGAGCTCAAGCCCTCTTGCCCCCCCGACTCCCCGACACGATCGGGGCAAGAGGGAGCCCAAGCCCTCTTGCCCCCCGACTCCCCGACACGATCGGGGCAAGAGGGAGCTCAAGCCCTCTTGCCCCCCCCGACTCCCCGACACGATCGGGGCAAGAGGGAGCCCAAGCCCTCTTGCCCCCCCGACTCCCCGACACGATCGGGCCAGGAGGGAGCCCAAGTCCTCCTGGCCACGGCGACCCCCTAACCCCACCCTGCACTACATTACGGGCAGGAGGGATCCCAGGCCCTCCTGCCCTCGACGCAAACCCCCCCTCCCCCCAACGACCGCCCCCCCCCAAGAACCTCCGACCGCCCCCCAGCCGACCCGCGACCCCCCTGGCCGACCCCCACGACACCCCCAACCCCCTTCCCCGTACCTTTCTGTAGTTGGCCGGACAGACGGGAGCCAAACCCGCCTGTCCGGCAGGCAGCCAACGACGGAATGAGGCCGGATTGGCCCATCCGTCCCAAAGCTCCGCCTACTGGTGGGGCCTAAGGCGCCTGGGCCAATCAGAATAGGCCCGGGAGCCTTAGGTCCCTCCTGGGGGCGGGGCCTGAGGCACATGGGCCCAACCCGACCATGTGCCTCAGGCCCTGCCCCCAGGAGGGACCTAAGGCTCCCGGGCCTATTCTGATTGGCCCAGGCGCCTTAGGCCCCACCAGTAGGCGGAGCTTTGGGACGGATGGGCCAATCCGGCCTCATTCCGTCGTTGGCTGCCTGCCGGACAGGCGGGTTTGGCTCCCGTCTGTCCGGCCAACTACAGAAAGGTACGGGGAAGGGGGTTGGGGGTGTCGTGGGGGTCGGCCAGGGGGGTCGCGGGTCGGCTGGGGGGGGCGGTCGGAGGTTCTTGGGGGGGGGGCGGTCGTTGGGGGGAGGGGGGGGTTGCGTCGAGGGCAGGAGGGCCTGGGATCCCTCCTGCCCGTAATGTAGTGCAGGGTGGGGTTAGGGGGTCGCCGTGGCCAGGAGGACTTGGGCTCCCTCCTGGCCCGATATTGTCGGGGAGTTGGGGAATCGGCGGGGCAAGAGGGCTTGGGCTCCCTCTTGCCCCGATCGTGTCGGGGGGGCGGGGGGGCAAGAGGGCTTGGGCTCCCTCTTGCCCCGATCGTGTCGGGGAGTCGGGGGGCAAGAGGGCTTGGGCTCCCTCTTGCCCCGATCGTGTCGGGGAGTCGGGGGGGGGGGCAAGAGGGCTTGGGCTCCCTCTTGCCCCGATCGTGTCGGGGAGTCGGGGGGGCAAGAGGGCTTGAGCTCCCTCTTGCCCCGATCGTGTCGGGGGTGCCAGGGACCACACGGAGTCACCCACCGTACCACCCGATTCGGGTAAGCGCAGGTATCGGTGGGTGGCTTATTTGCGGGGGGGTGCCTTATTTTACATTTTTTTCTAAAAAGGGGGGGCTGTCTTATTTGATGGCCCTGCCTTATCATCGGGGGAAACACGGTAGAAAAAAAAAAAAATGAACAGTTAAGTCCCAGTTTTTGCCGCTGAGACTCTGCCCTCTCTCACTGTAAAATTAGACTCTACTTAGTCTGTCTTTAAATTTAAAAAATGTGTGTTGTTTTAAAAAACAATTATGTTTTTAGATGTATCTAAATAAAAATAATAACCAAAAATTTATCTTTTTTTATGTCATCTTAGCATATTTTATGCTGCAGAACGAATTATTTTTTTTTTACATGTATTCCTATGGGAAAACGCGTTTCACATAACGAACGTTTCACATAACAAACTTGCTCCTGGAACCAATTAAGTTCGTTGTGTGAGGCACCACTGTACGTCGTGTTTATGGCTCTCTCATCCAAAAAGGTTCCTGACCCCTGCTCTAGGATATTGTCCTTATTGCAGATCTATTCAGGTGTTTTCTTCGTTTGTATTGAGTGGTGAGATATGGTTTATCCTCCATAAGATGGAAAAGAAAAAGGCAAATCCTACATTGAACAGGGAAGGAAAATCCTCTTCTGGAAAGAGACGATATGGAAGTATGAAGTGTAATCTGCAGAAGACCGCTGAAGGAATTAGGTATACAAGTATAACTCAGGAATATTATAAGTAGTGTAAATATTTGACTACATGTTTATTCTTTTCTTTTGTTGCGTTTAATATGTTTTTGTAGCAATAGCACAAATAGTAAACCCTTTGTTAGGTAATTATTCAACATTTTAATGAAAAGTGGGTTAGATAAGGATAAAAAAAAATATTCTGTTAGAATGGCCCCAAGGGATTATTAAAACAGTTTAAACCAATGGTTCTCAAGCCTGTCTTGGGGGAACCCCAGCCAGTCGGGTTTTCAGAGATCCTTAATGAATATTCATGAGAGCGAATTCCATGCATTGGAGGCGGTGCATGCAAATATCTGACTGGGGGGGTTCCCCAGGATAGGTTTTAGAACAACTGATCTAAGCTGTTATGCTTCCAAACAGTCATTTTGCAAACAAAATAGGGAGAAGTATAAGCCTTTGCAATCTTGGTCTTCCTACCTCCCTGAGCCGAGCCAGGCCAGGCGCGTAAAAGCGCCGGACCCACAAGCCTTCACCTCCAATGTCAATTCTGATGTCAGAGAGGAAGTTCTGGGCCAGCTAATCGCTGCCTGGCTGGCCTGGAACTTCCTCTCTGAAGTCAGAATTGATGTCAGAGGTGAAGGCTTGTGGGCCCGGCGCTTGTAAGTGCCTGGCCTGGCTCGGGAGGCAGGGAGAAATCAGCGTGGTGGCTTGGGGGAGGGCGGCAGGGAGAAAGAATCGAGGAAGTGGAGAAATCGGCGCGATGGCTTGGGGGGGCAGGGGGAGAGAGAAAGAAAGGCAAAAATAAAGAGGGGACAGGGGAAGAGAGAAAGAGAGAGACAGAAAAAAAGGGAAGGGGCAGAAAGAAAGAAACACAGTGGTACCTTGGATTACGAGCATAATCCGTTCCAGGAGCATGCTCGTAATCCAAAATGCTCGTTTATCAAAGCGAGTTTCCCCATAGAAAATAATGGAAACTCACTTTGATACATTCCCCCCCCCCGATAACCGGCATAGTTCCCCCCGCTCACAAAGGCCCCCTCGCTCCAACCGGCACCCCCGCCCCGTGCGAACCAGCCCCCCCGCCCGAACAAGTTAAATCGTCACCCGCCTCCCCCCCCCCTGCCTAGCGCAGGCACAGATCGTGTACCTAGAAGATCTTCCGGCTTCCGGCTTCTGCCTGCCTGCCTTGAGCATGCATCTGCGCATTCTCAAGGACTTCTAATTCTCCCTCTCGCCGAAAATCTCGGCGAGAGGGAGAATTAGAAGTCCTTGAGCATGCGCAGATGCATGCTCAAGGCAGGCAGGCAGAAGCCGGAAGATCTTCTAGGCACACGATCTGTGCCTGCACTAGACGGGGGCGGGGGGGTTAAGTTTAAGTTGTTCGGGCGGGGGGGCGGTTCGCGCGGGGGGGGGGTGCCGGTTGGAGCGAGGGGGCCTTTGTGAGCGGGGGGGAGCGATGCTGGTTATTGGGGGGGGAGTGCTCGCAAATCGAGTCAACACTCGGTTTGCGAGTCAAAAGTTTGCTGAGTGTTTTGCTCGTCTTGCAAAACACTCACAAACCGGGTTACTCGCAAACCGAGGTTTGACTGTATTGGATTTACAGAAGAAAGAAGTACAACTAGAGACTCATGAAACCATCAGACAAAAAGGGAGGAAAAATGATTTTATTTTCAATTTAGTGATGAAAATGTGTCCGTTTTGAAAATTTATGTCTGCTGTCTATATTTTGCACTATGGTCCCCTTTTACTAAACCGCAATAGTGGTTTTTAGCGCAGGAAGCCTATGAGCATCGGGAGCAGCGTGGGGCATCCAGCGCAGCTCCCTGCGCTAAAAACTGCTATCGCGGTTTAGTAAAAGGGGAGGGGTATATTTGTCTATTTTGTATAGTTGTTACTGAGGTGACATTGCATATTTTAAAGTCATCTGCCTTGACCTCTGAAAAAAAAAACCAACCCTGAATACAAATGATAATTAACATTTTCTCTGCGTACAGTGTGCTTTATGTTTTTTTAAATTTTATTGTTGGTAGATCATTTTGACTTCGTCATTTTAAAAGTAGATCGCAAGCTAAAAAAGTGTGGGCACCCCTGTTATATAGTCTCAAGAGGGGTGAGAGCAAGAGATAGAAAAACCATTTGATATTTTGATAACGCTCCATTTTTTTAAAATCAGGTTCTGAAGATAATATAGTGCCAGAGATTTCAACATACAGTACATTCTGTATTTTGTAATACAGATAGAGAAGAAAGGAGATAAGTTTCAAAAGGAACTGAGAGCTATGCAGCAAAAGTTGTGTTCACTTCTGATAAAGAATTTACATGATGATGTGGGAGAAAAGGCAGTTTGCTTGTGAATGTAAGTAAAAATAGGGAGAGAGGAAGTATGAATCGAAGATGAATGGGATTATAGAGGTGGTCGAGTAGAATGAGGTATCTCTAAGTGGTATTCCCTCAAAGAACTGCTTGGCCCCCAAGCACAGGATTTGAAAATCCTGAAAATATAATGTATGACGAGTTGCAGATTTAGGGATAATATTATGGACAATATGGGGTATAAAAATTGTCACTAGGAAAAGGACAGCATGTTTTTCTGGATGGATCTCAGCCAGATCAAATTTCAGGATTTTCTATTGTAAAGGTACATCTTGAATCTGCTGTGGTTAATTAATGCTATTTTCCAATAGGGTCGTTTACAGTACAGGGAACAGAAATAGCAGCTGTTTGTTATGCTTTACTAACATATAAGAATATTAATTTCACTATCTATTCAGACTGCTTCTATAGTTCACACTATTTTGTTGCATATAATTAACCCCTCTTTTTATGAAGCCGCGTTAAAGCATTGCTGGCCGCGGCGGTAAAAGCTCAGATGCTCATAGACTTCCTATGAGCTTTGGAGCTAATCCCGCCATGGCCAATGATAAAAAAGCCTAACACGGCTTCATAAAAGGGAGCCTAAGGGCTCCTTTTATCAAGGTGCGCTATGGGGGTTAGCGCGTCGGACATTTCATCACGCGCTAACCCCCGCGGCAAGCCAAAATACTAATGCCTCGTCAATGGAGGCGTTAGCTAAGTTAATGTTTTAGATAAAACTGTCATCAACAAATACTGATCTGTTTACTTTTTCTGCCAACGCAGCAAACAGACTTAGGACAAGTAGAGGCATTTATGTGCAATGCAATTTATTTGGGGGGTTTTAGGAAAAAGGAAAGAAATGTGCCTCACCAGAAAGAGGTGAAGAAAATAAATTAACAGATGTAATAGTACAAATAGGACATACATTTTTAAGACTACAAATCTGTATTGCATCTAATATTTTTTTCTGATTTTTCTATTCAGTTTTTGATTAACCACTGTTTGAACAGTTTGCAAGTTCTTTTTTTTTTAATTTGGATTTAACTTTTAAACCAAAAGGCCTTTAATATAGATAATAAATGATTTTTTGAATGAGTGATCATTTGTGTTTGTGTGTATCTGTGGAAATATGTAGTGATGGAGCTCCTGTGTATTTGTGTGCAAAAGAGTAATTGTCAAGTCCTGTCTGGTATTGTATATCATAAAGGAACTCATTAAAAAAATGTGAGTTTTTGGCAAGCTTGCAAACACTGAATATATATTATATGTGATCATTTCTGGTGATATTTTGGGAAGTTAAATTTAGTATTATGCTGACCTGGATTAAATCTTAAAGTTTCATAACTAAGGGAATTTTACATTATGATTTATAGAATTTTGAATTTATTTCATATCTGTATACTGTATTTTTCGCACTATAAGACGCACCTGACCATAAGACACACCTAGGTTTAGAGGAGGAAAACAAGAAAAAAAATATTCTGAACCAAATGGTGTACTAATATATTTAATAAAATATAGCAGAATAATATTTCAATCATGTAAAGTCATCCGCGGTATTAAGAACCATCATCACTGTCATTAACAATTGAGGAGAGACTTTAATGTTCAAGCACTCTTCTAGTTTTCTAGGCTCTGCACTCAGCCCCCCTCCATGCCAGTCTCTGAACCCAGCCCCCTTCCCTCTCTTCCCTACCAGGTTCTGCACCCAGCCCCGCTCACTCCCTGCCAAGCTCTGTATCCAACCCCACTCTCCTTGCCAGGCTCTGCACCCTGCCCCTCCCTTCCTGACAGGCTCTGTACCCTGTCCTACCTCCTTGCCCTGTACACTGTTCCCCCTCTGGTTGTCTAGTGGTAGGCCAGGACAGGAGGGATCCGTCCCAGTCAACTAACAATATTTAACACCCCCCCCCGGTACTTTTTTCACTTTTTAAAATCCTGGTTGTCCAGCGCTGTATTGGCAGGAGCGAGCTTTCCGTGCTCCGGCCCAACGCTTAGCCCTTCCCTTGCTGGATGGCTGCCTCAGATCTCGCAGCCAGTGGTGCACAAGGCAGGAGCAAGCTTTTCGTGCTCCAGCCTAGGCCTGCGCCGCTCCCTGAATGACTACTGTCAGTTCTCGCGGGACTAGGCTGGAGTGCGAAAAGCTCGCTTCTGCCTTGTGCGCCGCCACCTTCTAGAACATTTAATATTAACTACACCCTGAATCAATGTAAAGCAAAACAAAAATAGCATTGGTTAACTAGCGTCTTCTTATGCCTAACATCCTTCTTCCTTCCACTCCCATCCCCCTGTATATAGACCCCAATCCCTTTTGCACCATTTATTAACCATGTGCAACTGTAACGGCACACCAATGAATGTTCCACGTATATAACTCTGTAACTTTTTTTCACTTTTTAAAATCCTGGTTGTCCAGCGCTGTATTGGCAGGAGCGAGCTTTCCGTGCTCCGGCCCAACGCTTAGCCCTTCCCTTGCTGGATGGCTGCCTCAGATCTCGCAGCCAGTGGTGCACAAGGCAGGAGCAAGCTTTTCGTGCTCCAGCCTAGGCCTGCGCCGCTCCCTGAATGACTACTGTCAGTTCTCGCGGGACTAGGCTGGAGTGCGAAAAGCTCGCTTCTGCCTTGTGCGCCGCCACCTTCTAGAACATTTAATATTAACTACACCCTGAATCAATGTAAAGCAAAACAAAAATAGCATTGGTTAACTAGCGTCTTCTTATGCCTAACATCCTTCTTCCTTCCACTCCCATCCCCCTGTATATAGACCCCAATCCCTTTTGCACCATTTATTAACCATGTGCAACTGTAACGGCACACCAATGAATGTTCCACGTATATAACTCTGTAACTCATTCTGAGATCTTCTGGGAAGAAGGACTATAAAACCAAATCAATAAATAGGTTAATTACTTAATTGAGTAAATGATTTGTTTGTATTTGTAAAGATAAAATGTACATAGTAACATAGTAAATGATGGCAAAGAAAAAGATCCTCATGGTCCATCCAGTTTGTACTAGAGAGTTGCGCAGGAGCAGAAATCAAGCCCGTCCCTGCCAGAATCAATCCTGTCCCCGCTGGAATCAAACCCATCCCCACTGGAATCAAACCCATCCCCGCCTGTCCCCACCCGTCCCCACTGGAATCGAACCCATCCCCGCCTGTTCCCACCCATCCCTATAAACTTCAGAATTTAATTATGCAACTGAATTAAAGGCTCTGGAAGAGACCCATTTATAAATAAGCAAAGACACTATTAATTTGGAAATATTAACTGGGAAGAATACATACTTTGTAAATGGGTCTCTGCCAGAGCCTCTACTGTAAATATAAAATATAAATGCTCCAGCTGATGAGGACCCCCTCTGAATGTGGCCGGGGGTCTCTTTTGCCAAGCTTGGCAGGCAGCAGTAGCATCCCTGAGTCACAAATGTTGGCACCTCAGTTGCTCCATTACTATGCCACTGTCTACCCATATAATTTATGTAATCTAATCTACTGTATATACTTGAATATAAGTCGATCCGACTATAAGTCGAGACCCCCCCCCAATGAGGAAAAAAAAAATAAAAATGGTTGACTCGAATATAAGTCAGGCGGCTTAATATTCAAGTGCCCTGCCCTGTCTGGCTCTGCACCCACCTCCCTTTCTGCCAGGCACTGCACCCAGCACCCTTCCCTCCCTCCCCTGTCAGGCCCTACACTCAGCTCCCTTCCTGTCAGGAACTGCACCCAGCACCTTTCCCTCCCTCCCCTGTCAGGCACTGCACCCAGCACCCTTCCTTCCCTCCCTCCTTCCCTTGTCAGGCACTGCACCCAGCTTCCTTCCTGTCAGGCATTGCACCCAGCCGCCTTCCTTCCTTCTCTCCCTCCTGTCAGACTCTGCACCCAGCACCTTTCCTTCCCTCCCCCATCAGGCTCTGCACCCTGCCCCCCTCCCTGCCCTAGTCTCATACCTCTACCGCCGATCCCCGGTGGAGGTGCAGCGGGCAGGAGCAAACTTTCCAAGTTCCTGCCCCGCTGTAAACAGGCTTCTATGAGTGTCTTCGGCCGCGCTGAGAAGCACAAGCAGGCGTGCGATTTGGCTCTGCTGATCAGTGCTGAGCGGCTTCCTTAATGGCTCCTGCAAATTCTTGTGAGATTCATGGGAGCCATTAAGGAAGCGCTCAGCACTGAGCAGCAGTGCCAAATCGCACGCCTGCTTGTGCTTCTCAGCGCGGCCGAAGACACTCATAGAAGCCTGTTAACAGCGGGGCAGGAACTTGGAAAATTTGCTCCTGCCCGCTGCACCTCCCCCGGGGATCGGCGGGAGAGGTATGAGGTTAGGACAGGGAGGGCGGTAGGGTGCAGAGCCTTGCGACGGTGGCAGCCTGCAATAATTTTGGAAGGGGGTATGTTGGCTAGAATATAAACCGGGACCCCCATTTTTGGGCCAATTTTTTGGCCCCAAAATCCCGGTTTATATTCAAGTATATAAGGTAATACAAAATTTCTGAATCGCTCTAATATCATTTCGTTCAAGGCAGGAATCACTTTATACAGGCAAGAGAACTGCATACAAGGTAGGTCAACATTTTATATGTAATTTAACATACAGATTGGCTCATTGGTTTCCAAACCTGTCCCGGGGACTTCTCAGCCGGTCAGGTTTTCAGGATATCTAGAATGAGTATTCATCAGAGAGATTTTGCATGCAGTGAATATCCTGAAAACCTGACTGGTATGGGAGCCCCCAGGACAGGTTTGGAAATCACTAGATTGGCTGAAATTATGCTTAACATTGAAAAGATAAATTATCTGCATAACTTTTAGCATCTGTCTATTTACTCTGATTATATCTAAGAATAATTACAGCAACTGTTTGATATATGTAATATAGAGTGACTTAATTTGGAAACTACTGCTCTGACCACGTACTATCCTTTCACAATATGCCTTTAAATCTGATATGCTACATATACTTTGGCAGTTACCTAAATACAAATGTCAGAACATTTTAAATTGGCTTGCTTAGAAGGCATGCCAACAATTGTTTATCTTAACCTGTCTGCATATAAAAGAGTCAATTATGAAATAAGTTGATGAAATAAATTCTGTATCTGGGGTCTTTCATACATGCACATTTTAAATCATAATGAGAGAAAGCAAACAAACCGCCTCTCAGCTGTGGCATATACAGGAATTACTTTTGCATCAGCAGGACACATTACAAGAGACGGGGACAGAATGATAGTTTATCGTTTATTTAGATTTACTATTCTATGCCGCCACATGCTAGCTTGCAGATCTAGGTGGTTTACAATATTAAAATAAACATAAAACAAAGCAAGAAAGGAACTGCAATATCTTGATAGGAAAGCAAAATGTTTTCCAAACATTCAAATATCAAACATTCCAGGACAATAGATATACAAAGGAAGGAAGAAGAGATAAAGAGGAAAAGTACAGACTGAATAACCTGGTCTTAATCGCTGCTTTGAAATTCTTTATCAAAGGTTTGGCATTAATACATAGTGGAAGAGAATTCCACTAAAAAAGTACAGATTTCACCAGTTTAAACAAAAATGGAACTCCCTTAAGCTCTATTTACAAAGCTCCACTTCTTAATCTTTATTTTTGTTTCCTATTCAACTTTTCTGCTATTTAGATTCATACTGTATGTTGATTATGAATAGTTGATTTCTTTGAGAGATTTATTATTGTTACAATTTTATTGACAATGCTGGAATAATTGTATGATTATGCATTATTTTATTTTCAACTATATAATCCTTATGTACAGTTTACTTTCTCAGTTTATGTCTTCATGTATTTCTCTTATACAAAATTCTTAAATAAATGACTCAAAAAAAATAGTACTGCAAAGAGAATTCTATAAAAACAGTACTACAAAGAAAAAAAGGCAATAAATCTCTGAATCTAATCTAGGATTTATGAATCGCAGTATGCCTAAATAGGTTCAAGGCCACTTACAGAGAAAGGAAAAATGGTAAAACTAGAGGGCATAATTTGAGGCTGAGAGGTGGAAGACTCAAGAGCAATGTAAGGAAATTCTTCTTTATGGAGAGGGTAGTGGATGCCTAGAATGCGCTCCCGAGAGAGGTGGTGGAGAGGAAAAAGGTGATGGAGTTCAAAAAAGCGTGGGATGAACACAGAGGATCTAGAATCAGAAAAGATGAGTAAATATTGAAGAACTAAGGCCAGTACTGGGCAGACTTGCACGGTCTATGTCTGTATATGGCCATTTGGTGGAGGATGGGCTGGGGAGGGCTTCAACAGGGTGTAGATGGGCTGGAGTGAACTTTGATGGAGACTTCAGTAGTTGGAACCTAAGCAGAGCTTTGGATCCTTGCCCAGAATTAAATTGAATTAGGTTGGGCAGACTGGATGGACCATTTGGGTCTTTATCTGCCGTCATCTACTATGTTACTAAGTACAATTAGAGGTATAATTTAGTATAGTACAAGGATGCTACAGGAGATAATTTTTAAACATTTTGAAAGATGGTATAATACAAGAAGAGAAAACTAGTACTGTTTAAAGCGTGGTGCTGCAAGGTAGAAGGAGGAGGTAACTTATAGACCCAAGTCATGTGGATGACAGTATGTGCAGTGTCAGAGGTTGCAAGGTACTTGGTAGGTTCTAGGGTTATGATGTCAAAGAAATAAGCCTTTAGTTTCTTTCGGAATGTGAGATAATTCAAATCTGATGTTTGTTGGGAGATTGTTCCATATCTTTGTGCCAATATACGTAAACATAGGGCTCCCTTTACTAAGCTGCAGTAGCGTTTTTAGCGCACGCTGAAGATTAGCGCGTTCTAACCCCCATGCTACGCGAAACAACAAATGCCAGCTCTATGGAGGCATTAGCGTCTAGCGCGTGGGGCACTGTAGCACGTGCTCGCAGCTTAGTAAAAGGAGTCCGTAGTGTTGAAAATACGTTTGTATTTGAGGCCTGTTGTTGAGGGGTAGTTCATCAGAAGCTTTCTAAGATTTCTGGCCAAGGAGGACCATGAGGAAATTAATATGTTTATGAGCGCATGGCAGAGTTGCCATTTAGAATGTGGAAAATTATACAAGAGATTTTGAAGTTTATTCAAGTAGTGACAGGTAGCCAATATAACTGTTTGAGATAGGTGGAGATTGGGTCATAACTTTTTAGCTTGAAAATAAATCTAATTGTTGTGTTTTGGATTAGTTATAGTTTGTGGGTTAGTATTGTATTGATGCCTGTATTGAGGGAGTTGCAGTAATCAAGCTGCAATAAAATTAGCATTTCTACAAATATGGCAGTGTCGTTCATGAAAGTAGGGTCTTTTGAAACTTAGTTGTCTCATGGAAAACGTTTTCTTCCAGAGATTTGTGGTTAAAGAGATAGTGTAGAGTCCAATATAACACCCAGAACTTTGGAGGATTCTTCTATGTCTATGGCACAACAATCAATTGGGAGTTGTTTGTTGAAGGGAGTGGAACCAGAGAATTTTGGTTCTAGTTGTGTTCAGTTTGAGCTTGTTGATTTTGGCCCACGATTGTATCTTGTCAATATTATCAGCGATTTCTCCAGATGCATCTAGTTGACTGTGATGGGAATGTCAACCACATATGATAACAGGAATTCATTGTTGATGAATGTAATGTTATCGAGAGAGCTCATGAATAGGTTGAACAGTACTGGGGAGAGGGGAGAACTCTGGGGTACTCCACAGAAGGATTTCCAGCTATTAACGCCATCTTTCTGGACAAGGTATTCTTTCTTTTCTAGCAAGTCGTAAAATTAGCTAAGTGCGGTGCCTGTGATTCTAATTTCAGTAAATTTTGTTAGGAAAAGGTAGTAGTTTACAGAGTCAAAGGCTGCAGAGATGTCAAATTGTAGTAGGACTACTTTAGATCACCAAAATCCTTCAGAGCAGGGATGAACCATAAGCTTTGCATAAACAAGAAATAAACAAGAGGTTGGAGGTATATGAATGTTTTAGAAATAAGAAACTTGCTGTTGCATATTCTAGGGAATGCAATTTGAGAGATCAATTAGTTTCTTCTGCTTTGCCACCACATATTACCATGACAGGAAGTTCAGGCAATCCAGCCCATCATAAGTGTGGTTCTTGTAGTGTTTGTCTGCATACCATGTCAATAACTGCTTTTACTCACCACTTACTGGAGAGACTTTTAGACTGAAACATATTTTGGACTGTAATACACCAAATGTGATTTATATCATCCTGTGTCCTCGTTCGTTGTTTTATGTTGGTATAACAGAGAAAATGGTCAAAAAGCACAGTTACTTACCCAGGCGTTATCCTGGGACAGCACGCAGATATTCTCATATGTGGATGACATCATCCACGGAGCCCAGTACGGACAGTGAAAAGTGTAGTATCACTTTAAGCTTTAGCAAGCTTTTAGACTGCTTGCATTGCGAATGTGCGAGTGCCTTCCCCCTCGATGCCAGCTTGCAAGGTAGTCAGTTCTATGTCCAAGTAAAGAAGCCAACTAGGGGAGGTGGGCGGGTTGTAAGAATATTTGCCTACTGTCCCAGGATACCGCCTGTTCCGGTAAGTAACTGTGCTTTATCCTTAGACATGCAAGCAACATATTCTCACTTGTGGGACTCCCTAGCTTTAGTACAGAGATGGGGGGAGATTTGGGTTCCAAGAACTCAGAAAAATTTGAGTTGCCTCACAAAAACCTAGGCCTAATATCTGATACAAGAGCGTGGAGGCAAGGGAAGGAACATCATGGGGAAAAAAATGAATAGAGGAACTCAATGGGATCCAAGAAAACCTATAGGCATGAAGGTTGGAAAATTAATGAACAACCTCCTAGAGGCAGGTGAATCTAAATATATGCGATGGAGATGCCAAAAAGATTCAAGAACTAAATAAAAAAGAACTGACTAATACACTCATATGGACCAGCAGACCAAATGAGCAGTTGAAACCAGTCATATCCCATAGTACCGTGTTTTTCAACCTTTTTACATCCGTGGACCAGCAGAAATAAAATAATTATTTTGTGGACCAGCAAAAGCTCTGTTTCTGCCCCATCTCCGCGAGCTCGGTCACCTCAGTAACTATAGAAAAATAGACAAATATAGTGCAAAATATAAACAGCAGATATAAATTATCAAAACTGACACGTTTTGATCACTAAATTGAAAATAAAATCATTTTTCCTACTTTTGCTGTCTGGTGATTTCATGAGTCTCTGGTTGCGTTTCCTTCTGTCTGTGTATCCTTTCTTTCATTTCTTTCTTTCTGCACTCAGGCCCAAGAATTGTCCCTTTCTATTCCCTCCCTCTTTCCTTCCTATGTCCTTAGTGCCTCCAGTGCCTCCTTCCCATGTCCTTAGTGCCCCTTCCTGTCTTTAGTGCCCCCAGTGCCTCCTTCCCTTGTCCTTAGTGCCTCCAGTGCCTCCTTCCCATGTCCTTAGTGCCCCTTCCTGTCTTTAGTGCCCCCAGTGCATCCTTCCCATGTCTTTAGTGCCCCCAGTGCATCCTTCCCATGTCCCTCTAACTGCCTTCCACACTTTGTCCCACCCCCACCCCCACCCCCGAAGCCAGCCTGCCTGCCTGTCTACCTCTCTCCCTCCCTGGCCAAAGCCAGCCTGCTTGCCTGCCTACCACCTTCCCTCCCTGCCCCGCAAAAAAAAAAAAAAAAAGCCTCCCTCCTTCCTTTCCTCTGCTCTTACCGCCCTGCTGCTGCTGCTACAGCCGACAGGAAGTCTTCTTTCCGACGTCAATTCTGACGTCGGAGAGGACGTTCTGGGCCAGCTAGGCAGCGATTGGCTGGCCTAGAACGTCCTCTCCGACGTCAGAATTGATGTCGGAAAGAAGACTTCCTATCAGCTTTAGCAGTAGTGGTAGGGCGGTAAGAGAAGAGGACCTGGGGAAAGGAAGGAGGGAGGGACGGGAAATGATTGCCTGTCCCGTTGTCCCCAAGCACAGCTGTCCTGAAGCTGTGTGTGGGGACAATGGGACAGGAAGTCGGAAAACGGACCTATGGTGATTTTAATCTTGCCGGCCCTGCGCAGGCCGGCAGAAATTTCCTGCGGACTGGCACTGGTCCGCGGACCAGCGATTGAAGAACAGTGACATAGTAGATACGAATGAAAATGGAAAGGAATTTTGTAAGCAATAAAAGCATAATTCTCATGAAAAGAACAGCCTTACAGGATAAGAAAAGTCGATGCTATGAAGTATAAAATTAGAATGACATAGTGGCTTACTGTAGAGAAAATAACCTTCTGTTAAAAAAATCCTGATTTTTTTTTTTTTTAAATCTCACAAAGGTTGAGAAAGGATTGCAATAAGCCTTAAAATGAGAAAATCAGTAGAGACAGGAAGGGGAAGCATATTATACAAGCAATAAGCCAGTAAATACAAAATCCCCTCAGAGATTTAGTAAGGAAAGTGTGAACGGATTTGCTTAATATCCTTGTAAATCAAAAAGTTGGTCAAATGTTTTGGTTTTTGGGTCTTTTTTTTCTTTTTTAAAAGACTCCTCATGTAATGAAAAAGAGGAGCTAAGTAAGGTTAGAGTGTTACTAAAATGCGGTACTAAACTTGGGACCTGAACCCGTGAAAGCATATTTCTAGAAGGATAGATGTTAAACTTTCAAACTACTGTCCCCTGTTACCGGCGCGTTAGAAACTTGGGAATCAAAATATATAAACTTTTACTCTAGTAAAAATAAGGAACGAAGAAATGAGCCATGATAGATGTGGCCCCAAGTAGTAAATTAAGTGGCACATGAAAACATGTGTACCCAAGAAGGTGAACAGGAAAAACCAAGTAACAAATCCATGTCACTGAACTCCTTTAACCTCTTACTTTGCTATAAAATAAGGATCATGGGTAACATAGCCTAGCCCAAAAAAAATTAAACAAATTACTTCTGAGCCAGTTGCATCAACTGAAGGTAAAAAGAGAGTTGATAGTGACCTAATTAAATAAAAAAGAGGCAATGTGCCTGGAGAGTTGAGGTGCTGAATAGAATCTTCTTGAGAAGCAATAGAGGTACTACAAGGAAAGTGGTTACAAGTAGCAGAAAACACGAGAATGGGCAACCATCCTGAGAAAACCTCAGTGTTGCACAGAGAAGTACGCAATGGAGAAAACCAAAATGAGGAGAACTAGAATTGCTGAAGCATAAGCATAATTCCGGAGGTTCAGCCAGAAAACAACGTAGACTCAGAATAAGATCTTGTGTGTGAAATTTAGAAATAGAAACCAGAGAAATGTGCGAGAACATTTTCCGCACACAAACCAATTGAAGGACTACAAGTAGGATGAAATGCACACAATATTGCCTACCGAAATATAGAAGCATAATGCTAGAAAAAAGTCACAGATCAAACCCTCCGCAGCAGCCGCAAACTCTTCTTCTCTAGGCAAAAGAAGTAAAGTAACCCTGCTAGACCTTTAGAAATTGGTTGTAGCAAGAGATCACACAAGGTCATCAACTAAGACAATTTTTTTTTCAATGACCTGCAGGTCATTTAGAATGATTCTGATGGTGGATCAAGATTACAGGCTTTCAGTGCCAACATGTAGGGGTTCTGAGTCTTCTCATGTGGAATAAAGAAAATTGAAAACAGGAATGAGTCCTACAAAGAGACATGACTGTTGTACATTAGTATGAACAAAAATACTATCAGTAAGAGGTAAAAAGGAGGTGGCCTAGAAGTAGTCTAGACTCTAGAGGTCACAACATGTAAACCATGTTAGACAAGATCCCAGCTTACTGCAGAGAAATACAACAAGTAGAGCAATAACGCACTGTATGAAGATCGATATAAAACCCAAGGACCTGTGATAAAGGTACGATTTCCAATGGTACTATGCAATGATATAAAAACTTGCATACGCAATTGCGTCCAAGTATGTCCATTTTTTCTGCTTAGAAATTGAAAATGAAACTGAAAGATAGGAATGTGACCTGTATAGAATGCAGAGCAGGAACAGGTTTAGAATTATAATCATAATCTATTGGAATTTGGGTAGTGCACACTGATGTTCGAACGTACAACCCTCTGACTTTAGACCATGAAACTTCAGCCAGGAGACTCTGTTCAATTTAAACTAGAGTAATGGAATAAAATAACAATAAAATAACATCCTAAAAAGGATGTAGTGGTCTCTTCCTCCCCACTCCCAAACCTCCGAGTTCCTTTAGAATAAAAAAGGAGATAGAGTAAAGGATGTTGTAGATCAGTGTTTCTCAACCTGGTACGTGGGCCACCTGTTGGGGGTACGCAGGCTGGCCGCTACCACCTGGATTCTCTCCCTGCCTGTCCCCCCACTAAAGACACTGCCGCGGCTTCCTCCCTGCCCCACTGCCAAAGCCAGCCCTGCCACCCGACACGCTCCATTCCTACCTCAC
Source organism: Geotrypetes seraphini (assembly GCF_902459505.1). Taxonomy (NCBI): domain Eukaryota; kingdom Metazoa; phylum Chordata; class Amphibia; order Gymnophiona; family Dermophiidae; genus Geotrypetes; species Geotrypetes seraphini. The sequence continues at coordinate 31,009,680 of NC_047084.1, forward strand.
CCTTACCCCCCTGCCAGGCCAGAAAGCCCACAAGCCTTCCCCCAACGTCAATTCTGACATCAGAGAAGGTTCAGGCCCTAGAAAAATACAGCCAGGAAAACTCACTAAGCGAAAATCTAGTATCTTAGGCAGGAACATAGGACTGTACAGAGAGCCAGTTTCGGGGATTCGTGCTAGCTCAACTGATGGGGAATCTCTCCTGCCAGGATCAGTTGACCTGGCAGGGAGATTCCTCCCTCCCTCCCAGGCACTGATTCCCCAGCTCCCTCCACAGAGAGCACCTGCACTACACCACTCCCCCAACATCCCTTGACACCCCTGACAGCACTGGCAACACCCACCCCCAAATACCCAACAGCATTGACAACAGCCCTCCACATCACCTGACAGCACTGGCAATATCCCCCCTCCCTCAATCACCTGATACTCCTGTACCTTACGCAGCAAAATCAGCAGAAGGGAAGCCCATTCCCTCCTGCCTACTTGGCCGCATGCTGCGAATGGTGGGCCTTCCCCCTCTCAATGTATCTTGGGATGCAATGGGAGGGGCCTAAGGCCCTGATTCACTTAACAATGCGATGTGGCATCCAGTTATAGAATTGCCCCATATCTGTGCAGTCAAAACTTGTATTACTACACTTCAAACAGAGAAAAGAGATATTAGTTCAAAACAATGAGAATACAGAAGTAGATTTGGAGACTACATGGGGATTGCAGTGTTGTGCTTGGTAGGAAAAATGGAGAGATGATGGTTTCCATATCAGCTTGCTTTTAAGTGTTCTATATTTCTTGTGCATGCAAATGGGAAGCATTAATTTGTCATCTGTGGCAGATTTCAGTGCAAATTTCTGTTTTTAGGTTGCAGATTTTCAAATCTCTTTTTAAACTGCAAGCATCATTTTTTTCTTGTCCAGATATCAGCCAGATATAATTAGAATTCCTGTTAAATGATTCTTCTTGTAAATTTATCTTTATAAGGTTTTACTGAAACAGAAAAACCTCTTTGGTTTGATAGAAATCCCAATGAAACACATTTCTACAAATAATTCCCTTTAGGACTCTTTGAAATCTCAAGACCACTTAAGTGTTTGTAGCTTTGTTGAAAACAGCTTGCTAAATTAATCTGTTTTAGTTAATGAGCAGAGGAAACAGAGAACATTAATTGTTTAAAACAAATACACAGTGCTGTCTTAATGAGAAAATATTTAACTAGAAGTGGTCATTAGTGGGATAATGATGTGCTATAGGGAATGATATGAAATAATGTTGCTTGGCTTCCATTTTCATCAGATAAATTACTAGAATGCTATTTTTTAAATGTTTTTATGATTGAGACATTTTAGAAAAAAATACGGTCTGTAAGCTTAATATTTATCTATAACTATTTTAATTTGATTTCTATCCCATTCTCCCAGGGGCTCAGAATGGGTTACAACTAACATTCACAAAAGAAATATATAATAATACAGGACAAGGCATTCGTAGAAGAAATGTTAAGAGAGGAGAGTAGGAGGAACATGGGGGTAAGAACCTGGCACAAAATGATTATCTTTCAAGTTTCAAGTTTTATTAAAATTTTGATGTATCGCAATATCATTAATTCAAAGCGATTTACAATTAAAACAGGGTCTTAATTATTAACTAAAACCAACACACACGGACATGACGTACCAATACATAAGGGAAGTAGGGAGAACTACAATAAGTATAGTAAAGGACACATGAAAGGGAAATACAAAAGGAGGGTAAGAAATTTTAAAAGTATTGATAAAAATATAATAAAAAATTAAGAACTTTTTTTTTAAAAAAATTTTTAATTCAATTTCTCAGAGCCTAAGACAGAGGACATGTGAGTTTAAGCAACAAATGGGATCAAAGAGACTCCGATGATTAGGTCTCAAAATCCTTGTACAACCAGCATTTTAACAGTCCTTTAAATTTACTTAGTGATTTTTCTTCCTTAATAAAAGATGGTAAGGAATTCCATATTCTGGGTGCTGTAACCGCAAAGATCATATCTTGTCTTGTATTTATTATACTAAGGTTGCCACTGTAATCACCTATCCCTCAGCTGCTTGCCTACCTAATGCTCTGTCCTGTGCCACTGCCCAGGATTGTGAAGCCAGTATACAAACATTTGACTCCGCTCCCACTTTTATGTTTTTCTACTGTCTGACTCCTACTGATCTTAGGCTTTAAACTTTTTGTTCTAGAGCAAAAGTACTGGTAAATATAACTTTAGACCAGGACAAAGATATTTATATATAAGTATAAAATGATAAAATCACCATATATTATAATTTCTTTTTATTTTGAAACTGGGGATGGTATATTTTTACTGCTTCCGACTCAAACTCCACAATTCTGACTTTGACTCCACAGCTCTGGCACTGTGCTACTGTTGAATGTTCCTGTGCAGTTAGCTCCTTGTTGATGTCTGGCAAAGGTGTCACCAAGTTGACTGTAAGAATCCCTTTATTGAGAATCCTTCACCCATAACTGAAGACATACAGATTAAATTTTTGTTTTTGCAGTTCTATATATGTATCTTGTCCACAAAAACGTGATGATATTTATCAAGTCACTAGGACTCGAAAACAGGTCAATGGCACCTAACAAATATATCTAATTTACAAATACAGTATTATCTTCTATGTAGGTGTGTGCTGTGCATGATGTACTTTAGTTTATTTCCCTGAAATATCCTCCCCTAATCTGTGATGGAGACTACTTCTTTACTAGCACCTCACTGTAATTTTGGATAACTGCTGTTATTATTTTGGGTATTATTCAATCTGTTTTTGAGGCTTTGGGTGCTTTAGAGCTCCCCAGTAGTGTGGGGTTAGCTCTGCCTGGGAGAAGCTGCAGACTCACGGTTCTGAGGTCTCTAGCTGGGTGGGCCACCCTTGCTGCAGGGCACCTGATAGGCCAGCCTGCCCTAATATTTGGATTGGCTTAGGGTTCAGTCCTTGGGAGTCTGCTCACCTAGTTTTGTTTAAAGTGCATGAGCGCAGTCTGTATTTGGCTCTGCACTGGTCGGGAGACCTTGCAGGTGCCAGCTGCATCCCCCCCTTGAAGAATCGTGTGGAGACTAGAGGGGTAGAGGATTTTAGGCTGGTTCAAACTGTGTAAAAGGCTGCCTGAAGAGACAAGCCCCTGGATATCCTGCTTATTTGTCTGAGGCAGAAAAAGCTTTTCCTCTATCCAGCTACATTGTGAGCTGATGTAGGCACAGCACATGGAAGCCACAGTGAGTATAGCCCATTACTGTCTATGAGAGACATTGGAGGGTTTTGAGGAGTTTCTGGGGTTTCCTCAAGGGTTCCCCTCCACTAAAATTCTGTTTTTGACATTTGTTGTCCATTTTTATAGCTCCCCATGCCATTTTTGGCACAAAATTGCTGCTGCGGCAGCCATCTTGGATATTTTAAAAGCCCTCCCTGCCTCAAATCACCTTGTTTGGGTCCAGAATCAGTCAGGATGGATTCTACAGGTGGTTTAACCACTGTATCATGCCACTTTTGTGCTTTCCATGCTAGTTGCACTCAGGTAGGTGGTTGTTTTCGTTCCACCTCAATGCTATGTTGAATTTGTTAATGAGTTGTGTTTACTTGCTGAGCAGATCAAAAGTATGTTATTAGGGAGTTTTCCCATGCCCCTCCTTGATATTTCTCCTCTTTCAGGGGTTATCTCTGTTTTGGTACAAACTAAGGAGAGAGGGCAGGGCCCAGTGAAGAAGGGAGGTGGAGCTGAAAACGTAAGATGATAACCTTCTACCTCCCTCGCGGATAAAGATACACTACCTACAGGTTCAGGACTCGTGTTCTTTTCTACTGGAAAGAATATTAGCAAGGTAAAAACCTAATCTTCCATTATTGTTTTTCCTATTCTATTGAGTTATGCCTTCTTTATCTATAAAAGTATTCTACATATGTCATCTAGAATTATCTTCTGGATATGTACATCTAGGTTTGGCTTAATACCATTGTACCTTTGTACTTGTAATATTGCTTTTCCTTTTTTTTTTTTTAGTTCAATAAATTTTTTATTGAGTATTTTGAAAAATACAGAGAGCAATTCAAATACATCAAAAATAATATAACATTTTGTATATATATATGGTTTATAAATATAGAAAATAAACTATAAAGGATCATAGTATTAAGAAAAGCTTAGAGTAATGGAGTTATTTGTGAAGACTGTATGAGAAAAAGATGAGATAGAACAGAATAAAAGTTAAGGAAAAAGGAAAGAAAGAGGAAAAGTGAAGAAAAGGAAAGGGGGACAGGAGTGTCTACAAGTCAGAGCGTACATATGAATCTAAGAATGACCAGGGTGATTTTTTGCTTTTCAAATTCTTAGAGATTCGGTGTGTAATTTTATTCTCATATGCATATGATTCAAATCTATGATACATACATAAAGAGTTCCACCAAAACGTATAATCTAATAGCGAAGATGATTTCCAATTTTTCAGAATGTGCATGAGGGCAATTACCAACATGGTATCAATGAGTCTAGGAGGACAATTTGATTGCGCAAAGCAGGGATGTTGAGATCGAAGGATTATAATGTCCATAGAAATCTCTTCTGAGCAGTTAGTGATAGATTGTATGGTGTTCCAAATTTGGGTCCAAAAAGAGTGGACCAAAGTACAATGTAAAAACATGTGATCAAGAGTTCCCTCCTCTTTCAAACAATTCCAGCAAACAGAGTCTTGTTTTAATTTGGCTTTCCACATGCGAAATGGGGTCCATATTGCGTTCCACATAATAAAGAACATTGATTGTGAAACTCTAGCAGATAAAAGTGGGCAGTTTGTTGAAGACCAAAAGAGTTCCCAGTCAATGCCAGAAAGCGGAGTGATGAGTATATTATCCCAGTGTTTCATAGAATGGTATGAAAAAGTGAAGAAATGATCTCTCAGAATATTATAAAAAAAGATATAGCTTTTCCTTTTGCTAGAGACCATAAAGACCAATGGCAGATAGTATTTTTGGAAGACATGAAGTCATATCGTATGTGCACAGAAGACAGCACTTCAATGAGTGTGATCCACTGTGAATAAGCAGAAGAGGGCAACATTAATGTGGAACAAAGTATATCAAAAGGAATTGACGTAGTGAGAGTAGACAGTTGATGAGCAAACCATATACCTGCCCGCTGCCACCGTTTCCATGAAAGGGATTTGCCTTGGTTTTGGATTTTGGGATTATTCCAAAGAGACATGAGTGGGCTAACACTAATTGAGATCTCAGCTATATTATCTAAAAAATGGAGAGCATGCTGCGTTGAACTTAACAGAGAATACTTTCTCAAATGTCTGGGTATTGATATCGTTAGTAAGCAGGAGATGTGTAAAGGTTTGCATAGAAAACATTCCATTTCAAACCAAGTAGGAGGGTCTTGATAAAAGGAATCATTAATCCAGTAAGCTCCATATTTAGTTAATGAAGCTATATAATAATGGTAGAAATCCGGGATGTTAAGACCACCGTTAATTTTAGAGGCTTTCAGCTTGGCTAGAGCAATTCGAGGTTTTTTCTTGTTCCATATAAATTCAGATAGCTTCCTATTTAGCCAATAGAAGAATGATTTACGGCATAGAAGAGGAAGCATAGAGAGAATGTAATTTATTTGAGGTGCTAGAGTCATTTTGATGGATGCTATCCTACCCCACCAAGACAAATAAAGTGGAGACCATCTAGATGTAGTGTTAAGAACTAAATTTTTGATTTTAGATATATTAAGATCTTGAGCAAGGACCGGATCCTTGTGTATTAGAATCCCCAAGTATTTCACAGCTTCATTTGACCATGTGAATGGAAATTTAGCCAAATCTGATTGAAGAATGTTATTGTTCAGAGGAAAGATTTCTGATTTCTCCCAATTGACAGAATATCCAGAAAAGCGAGAGTATTGTTTGATGATATGTATAAGATGAGGAAGAGAAGATTGAGGGTTCCTAAGAAAAATTAAGACATCATCAGCATAGGCTGCTAATTTAAATTCTCGATCAGAGGAGGGAATACCATTAATTAAGGGGCTTTGTCGAATAGCAGAGAGAAGAGGCTCTAACACTAAAATGAACAATGGTGAGAGAGGATAGCCCTGTCTAGTGCCTCTATGAAGGGGAAATTTATTGGATAGAGAATTGTTAATTAGAATACGAGCGGATGGACTGTGATATAATGTTTCTATCCATTTCGTGAAAAATGAGCCAAAATTATACCCTTTCAGGACACAAAAAAGAAAAGGCCACTCCACTCGATCAAAGGCTTTTTCAGCGTCTATAGCTAGGCCTATTATTGGGTCTGTCAATGTTTTAGCATGAGCATTAATATGGTGAAAGAGGCGCAGGTTATCTCCTATATATCTTTGTTTAATAAACCCCGTTTGATCTTTATGTATAAGATGTGGAATCACTTTGGTAAGTCTAAGTGCCAGTATTTTTGCCATTATTTTGTAATCTAAATTAAGGAGAGAGATAGGACGGAAGTTTTTAACCAAGGTGGCGTCCCTGTCAGGTTTAGGAATTACTACAATGGTGGCTTCAGTGAAATTAAATTGTTTATCTGGAGTGGAATGAAGGAAATCATAGTATGTAAGGAGATGAGGAGCTAAGATGTTTCGGAATTGTTTAAAAAATTCGTTAGTAAAACCGTCCGGACCAGGGGCTTTTCCAGTCGGTAGAGAAGATATGGCAGCTTCTATTTCTGTTATAGTTATCGGAGAATCTAATTCCAATTTAACAGAGTCCGATATGGTCAGAAGAGATAAGGAGGAAAGAAAGGAGTCTATATCTGAATCAGGAGCCGCAAAATCAGATTGGTATAATGAAGCATAAAAATTTTTGAATTGAGAAGAAATTAAAGATCTGGTTTTGACTAATTGTCCTGCTGGGTTTTGGATAGATGTGATATGTAGTCTTTTGGATTTAATTTTAAGGTATCTGGCCAATGGGCGACCCATAAGATTATCTCCCATATAATGGCCAGAATTGGAAATGAAGATATCACGTCTGGCTGTGCATGAAACTAAAGTATTATATTCATATTTAAGTTTTTGGATATTTTGAAGAATAATTGGGTCTTGTAAGTGATTAGACATATGTTGTAGTTCTAATGTTTTAATAGAGTTTTCTAATTCTTTTTCTTTTATCATGGACTGTTTTTTTTTCCAAGAAGCAATTTTTATCAATTCACCTCTAAGGGTTGCTTTGTAAGCTTCCCAGACTATGGAAGGACAAATTTCAGGATCTTTAGAGTTATTTTCAAAAAATTCCACTGTGAACGAGTTGATTTTTTCAACAGTTTCTTCATCTAAGAGTAGGGCGTTGTTTAAGCGCCAAGAAGGAGATTCTTTACGCGGAGCCGAGATAGAAATATATAAAGAAATGGCAGCATGGTCCGTAAGAGAGATTGGATGTATAATAGCATTTGTAAGATCCTGAATGAGAGAAGAGGATATGAGAAAGAAATCAATTCTCGAGTAGGAATTATGAGGTGGGGAAAAATGTGAGTATTCTCTACCTTTTGGGTGAAGTAATCGCCAAGGGTCCACGAGGGAAAAGGCATCATTTAGAGCCTGAAGAGCTGTGAATGACTTGGATTTTGAGGGTTTACAAGAAGAAGATCTATCAATATATAAGTCTTGGATTTGATTAAAGTCTCCTCCCAATATTAGAGAACAAGAACTGAATTCAATTAGCGCAAGCTAAATATCTCTAAAAAAATCCGGGTGATCTTTAACCGGGCCATATATATTTAGAAGAATGAAATCCACTGAGTGCAGCGCAACATGTACCAGACACCATCTTCCCTCCGTGTCTGTTTTAATTGAATGAATAGTGGGAGATAGTTTATCTTTAAGAAATATTGAAACACCATTTTTCTTTTGATTGGTTGCAGGGGAGTATAAGTGAGCGGAATATCCCTTTAGTTGAAATTTCGTGGCGGCAGCGGGTGGGAGGTGGGTTTCTTGTAGGAAAATTATATCTGGATGTTTGTTAAACACATAATTAGAAATCTTTTTTCTTTTAATGGGATGATTCAGGCCATTCACATTAAAGGAAAAGACATGTAGGTCAGCCATAATATATGAAATGCAGTGGTGAAATATGAGGTATATCCCCTTTATCAAAAAAAAATAACTGATATATTTGTAAGGTTAGGTAGACACTCCTGTCTAAGAAGAAAAATAGAAAGAGCATTAAAATAAGAAAGAAGAAATCAGTAATGTCAGCGTAATATATGGTCAGAAAAGAAATAAACCATATTATCATGCATATCTTAAAATATTTTAAGGGTGCTCTTATGAGCACAGAAGAATAACACATGTGAAGTAACTAAGAGTTCACACCTAATCAGTGATATAAAATGTGAGATTAGTGTGCTTAACTTAGCAGACTATAAAAATTATGTATTTCATTACATAGAACATTGAGATAAGAGCTTATTGGCACAGTCTAAAATATCAAAATTGGAATTGATTTGATCAAACAAGGACCTGCACGGCTGATGTCAAGTAGAATTAGATCGTTGGGGTATTATTGATCATAGTCTCAGGCATTGAGTTTATAAATAGTTGTGCGGCTACTTTGTCTGTGAATGTATGTGGTTTCCCATCTCTCCATATGCGTAGAGACGCCGGGTACATAAGTGCAAACTTCACTCCTCGACGATGAAGCGTGGAACATAGCGGCACCATCGCCTTACGAAGGTTGGATACATGTAAGGAGTAGTCGTTAAATAATAGTAGTTTTTGACCTTCGTATTCAAGACGACCATATTTCCGATAGGCTTGCATGATGAGTTCTTTGTCTTTCCAGTTAATATATCTAGCGATTACTGCTCGCGAGCGGTTGTTATTCTCCATGCGTTGGCCCAAGCGGTGTGCCCGCTCGCATAGAAAACCAGTCTCAGGGGTCACCAGACCAAGTTGTTTTGGGAGCCAAATCTGAAAAAAACGGTAGAGATCTTGATCAGCACGGAGATCAGGTAGTCCTACAACTCGTAGGTTATTGCGGCGTTGACGGTTCTCTTGGTCATCCAAACGTATTGTCAATGTTGCCACTTGATTTTGCAAGGCAATCACTTTTTCGCGATCTTGCAATGTTGCATCTTCATTTTCAGACACCCTTTGTTCCACTGCTGCAATACGCCCAGCATATGCTTCAAAACGATCGTTAATACAGTCTACAGCCAATTGTAATTTAAGAAGTTTATCTTCCAGGTCTGCGGTAACCATTTTTGAAATTTCTTGGGCCCAATCACCCCATTGTGCCGAGGTTATAGTTGGAGTTGGTGACGTCGCCATTTTAAGTATTGAGCAGGATGATTTATGTTTAGGCGTTTTCGCCGATCTTATCGGCATTCCTATCTGATGCGCGCTTTTAAGCGGCTACACATATACAAGAAAGCTCTTTAGGTGGGATAACGGTTGTCTGGGTCGCCCGTCTGAATGGAGTTGAGTGTTCCGGCAGCAAAAATTTAACAGACTATGTAAAAAAAAAAATTAAATATAAAAGCACAGTTTTATTTGAATTAGGCGTGTACAGGAGGAGCCGTTACGCCATCCGTGTGTTCTCCGTGGCGATCATGCCACGCCCCCTCGACTTCGGCAGTTCCTGGGTTGGCTATGGATAGCAGAGTTTAGGTGAAAAGCAGGAACAGGGCTAACTCCTGTTCGAGTGATGTCGGGTGGAGGAGGGAGGGACAGGATGGAGGAGGCTTCCTCCTTCCTTTGCCTTGAAGTTGCCGAAGAGGAACAGAAAACAAAAAATATATATATATTTTTTTTTTTCCTTCCTTCCCTCCTTCCTCCTCGGCGGCTCGCAGTGGGCTGAAAAAAAGCTGGGTCAGGCTGGAAGATTGGTCTTTAGTAGCACTCGGATGGGCTGGGGAGAGCAGGGCAGATCTCTCCTGCTCGAGGGGCGGAGGAAGGAGGGACTGTAAGAGGGCTTAAGAGGGCTGTAGCGGCAGACCGGTGCCGAAGTGGCTGTTGGGGGGCGGGGCAAACCGTCAATCTCAGGCTCCTCCGGTGCAGTGAAGGGGGACGACTCGATCTCCCTTTACCCTTCACTGTGCTGGATATTGAAGAGAGGTCCTGTATGCAAAGCCCTTAAGAGGGCTGTAACGGCAGACCGGTGCCGAAGTGGCTGTTGGGGGGCGGGGCAAACAGCCGATCTCAGGCTCCTCCGGTGCAGTGAAGGGGGACGACTCGATCTCCCTTCCCCTTCACTGTGCTGGATCTTGAAGAGAGGTCCTGTATGCAAAGCCCTTAAGAGGGCTGTAACGGCAGACCGGTGCCGAAGTGGCTGTTGGGGGGCGGGGCAAACCGCCGATCTCAGGCTCCTCCGGTGCAGTGAAGGGGGACGACTCGATCTCCCTTCCCCTTCACTGTGCTGGATCTTGAAGAGAGATCCTGTATGCAAAGCCCTTAAGAGGGCTGTAACGGCAGACCGGTGCCGAAGTGGCTGTTGGGGGGGCGGGGCAAACCGCCGATCTCAGGCTCCTCCGGTGCAGTGAAGGGGGACGTCTCGATCTCCCTTCCCCTTCACTGTGCTGGATCTTGAAGAGAGGTCCTGTATGCAAAGCCCTTAAGAGGGCTGTAACGGCAGACCGGTGCCGAAGTGGCTGTTGGGGGGGCGGGGCAAACCGCCGATCTCAGGCTCCTCCGGTGCAGTGAAGGGGGACGTCTCGATCTCCCTTCCCCTTCACTGTGCTGGATCTTGAAGAGAGGTCCTGTATGCAAAGCCCTTAAGAGGGCTGTAACGGCAGACCGGTGCCGAAGTGGCTGTTGGGGGGCGGGGCAAACCGCCGATCTCAGGCTCCTCTGGTGCAGTGAAGGGGGACGACTCGATCTCCCTTCCCCTTCACTGTGCTGGATCTTGAAGAGAGGTCCTGTATGCAAAGCCCTTAAGAGGGCTTTTCCTAAATCCAGATATGTCTGAATATTCATAGTGGATATCTTTTTTTTTTAAGTTCAATGTTTTTTATTGGTTTTATGAATAGAACAGTAGTACAAATAATTGACAGATTCTACAATTAGTGTAATGAGTCAGAAACATTAAGAAATATAAAGAACAAGCATAAATAGTAGATGACAATCAGTATCAAAGAATACATACATGTTTGGATCAATAACTTGCGCATCACCAGTATATCAATGTAAATGAAGATACATCAGACTGTAGTAGCCAGGGCTTCACAGTAAACTGCCAAGGGGTGCCATATAATGTCATGTTTATCTACCCCACCATGTTTTATAGCGAAACTCCGTTCATAACGCATGATTAAACAAACATTATGCCACCATAAAGTATGAGACAAATTATCAGGATTTTTCCAATTAGAAAATATCAATTTCAATGCAATCAGAATGAGGCATTTTAGTAATTTTGCATTAGAGCCCTCAAGAGTGGTTAGCAGACCATATGACCCATACAGCACCACAGCTAATGTCAGCCGTTCATTAATTTGAAGTATTTCAGTAATTGTTTTCCAGATTCGTATCCAAAAGGTTTGAATAGGAGGACAATGAAAGATCATGTGATCTAATTTACCAGCGTCCAATTTGCATGACCAACAACAGCTAACATCAGAAGTAGGCAGTTTAGCCAGTTTGTAAGGGGTCCAGAAGGCTCTGTGCAGTAAGAAGTAGGTGGATTGTACAATGCTTGCAGAGTGAAGAGATGAAAAAGTGTCTTTCCATATTTTAGACCAGGTGCTTATTTTGTTGTTAACACCTGTATCCTGGGCCCATACATCATATAAATCTAATGTATCAGCAAATTTGAGATTGATTAGCATTGTATACCAGGCAGAAGTGTGACCTTTGCATTTAAGTTTCATTAAGTCATATAATCTTAATATAGAAGGTTTGGTTTGTTTAAGGGATCTCACATCATAACTTGCTGTAATAGCATGACGCAATTGTAACCATTTATAATAGTGACTAGCTGGCAGATGATACTCTTGACACAATCGCTCGAATGGAATCCATGAACTGTCACAATATAAATGCGCTAGAAACGTAATACCAGCTCTTTTCCACGGAATCCAATTTATGATTTTATTTTCTATGAGTATTTTTGGGTTATTCCAGATGGAAATGTAAGTAGTATCCCTCCATTTGGTTGTTAAGAGATTATCCATGTCTTTGAGTGCCAATCTAGTAGATGAGACAGGATCAGGAGATGGTTTGGTCGTAGTTGGCAAAAAAGTGTCATAAAAAAGATCTTCTTCGTTAGTAGAATCGCCTTCTAAAGCAACCCAAGCCGGGGAAGTCTCATCAACAGTGTTTGATAGCCAGTGTGATCCCTGACGTAACAGCATAGCGGAATGGTAATCATAAAAACAAGGGAATCTGACCCCCCCCCCATCAATTTTTTCTTTCTTCAATTTCTTTAAGCTGATACGTGGAGTGGAGTTGTTCCATAGGAATTTGGTGAGCAAAGATTCAAGTGACTTATAAATAGATCGTTTGAGGTAAACCGGTATCATACTTAACGTATAGTTTATCACCGGAGCTATCATCATCTTTATTGTGTCGAGACGTCCCCACCATGACAATCGAAGAGGCGACCATCTGGTGGTCATTTTTCGGACTAGGTCAAGAAGATGTTCTGTATTAAGTTGAATTGTTTCTTCAATCGTCAGTGCAAAAAGTACACCCAAATATTTGAGCTTTCTTCCCGACCATTGTAATCCCATGTGTTGAATTGTTGTACATGCTTCCATAGCATTCAGAGCCATCACTTCTGTCTTTGTTATATTCAGTTTATAACCAGACACCAATGAATAAGAATCTATAATCTGTAATACTGGACGGATAGAATCCAATGTAATATATAATAGCACATCATCTGCGTAAGCAGAAACCTTAATTTCGGACTCAGCTGTGGGGATTCCTTTGATGTCAGCTTTATTCCGCAATGCTATTAATAACGGCTCAAGCGCCAAATTGAACAATAGCGGAGACAGGGGACACCCCTGACGGGTGCCCCTTGTTGGATTGAATGATGTTGAAAATAGTCCATTTATATATATTCTGGTAAGAGGTGATGTATAAAGCACCTTAAGCATGTTAATAAAGTGCGGATGGAATCCATACCATTGTAGAACATAAAATAAATATGACCATTCGATCCTATCAAAGGCTTTCTCCACATCCAGACTGACGGCAACCAGTGGATCTTTCATAACACCAGCTCTTAGTATGACATTTAGGAAAGTGCGAGTATTGTCACTAGAGAATCTATTAGACAGAAAGCCATTTTGGTCTTTTGCAATGATTTTAGGAAGCACTAGTTGCAATCTGGTAGCCAGCAGTTTGGCAAATATCTTCGCGTCAGTATTTATCATGGAAAGGGGTCTGTAATTAGTAACCTTAAGTGGATCCTTATTTGGCTTGGGTAGTACTATAATTGTGGCCTCTGTGAAGGAACCAACTACATCTCCAGTTGTAATGAGGTAATTGAAGTAGGCTAACATATGAGGCACCATCAGGTCGTGAAAAGTAGCATAGAACTCACTTGTTAGCCCATCAGGTCCTGGAGTTTTTGATTTTGCCATAGATTTGATTACCTCTAGTATTTCGGAGGTAGTGATAGGCTCACTCAATTTTGCATTATTTGGTTCATCTATAGTATTGTGAGGTAAGTCTGCGAGAAATCCGTCAAAGTCAACCTCGGTATCCAACTCCGACGTATATAGATGACTGTAAAATTGTTGAAAGGAAGACAATATATCTGTAGGGTCAGTCAATAGAGTATTAGAGTCATTATATATTGCTGTAATATTGGTCTTATCTCTTTTACCTTTTAGATAGTTGGCTAAATTATGGCCACATTTATTTGTGTCAGCATAGTAAATAGCATTTTGTGAGTAAATTTGATTAGCAGCTATTTTACTTAAAGTAATATTATATGAGAAGCGTGTAGCTTTTATTTTGTCCAATTTAGCCATATTTGTAATGTCTAGAGAATGTTCCCTTTCCAAATTTTAATCTCAGATTCAAGATTAAGCAGTTCTGTCATTACAAGTTTTTTCCAAGAAGCAGTATAGGAAATGACAAGACCTCTCAAATACGCCTTAAAGGCATCCCAAATGAAGGGCCAACTAGTATCTGTAGGTAAGTTATTGGAGAAGTATTCTGTGATTGCAGACCCTATATATTTTTGAAATTCTTCCTCCTGAAGAAGGGAGTTGTTTAATCTCCACTGACCTTTTGAGGAGGTATTTCCAAAAGTGTTTAAGTGAAGTTATACCATCGCATGGTCTGAAACACTGATTTCGTTTATGTCAAATGATTTTAAAAAACGTACTAGAGATTGACTTATTAAAAAAAAATCAAGCCTTGAGTAAGAATTATGAGGCATGGAGTAAAATGTATAATCTTTGTCGTCAAGGTGTGTAATTCTCCATGCATCCACAAGTTTAAATTGAGAAATAATATCTTGCAGTGAAAACCAGTTTTTGGATTTTTTGTAAGAAATGGATGATTTCCTATCTCTTAAGGGATCTTGAATAACGTTAAAGTCTCCTCCAATAATATAATGGGAATCATTACTTTCAATCAAAATTTCAGCTACTTCTTCAAAGAATTTTGCATCATCCAAATTAGGACCATATATGTTGAGAAATACTAATTTGTTCCCAGCTATTTCTAAGCATACCTTTATCCATCGGCCACTAGAGTCCGTTAGATGAGATTGGATGGTAATGTCCTGCCGCCTTTTAATGAACATTAAGACACCATTTTTCTTACCTAGTGCTGGAGAGTAAAACACCGGAAAAGCCCAAGGGAGGCTGCATTTTTTGGATTCAGTTTCATTAAGATGAGTCTCTTGTAAACAAATGATATCCGCCTGGTATTTAGAAATGTAATTAAATATTTTCTTTTTCTTGATCGGGTTATTTAACCCTTTGACATTAAGCGTTAAGCAGTGAAGAGGCATGCAATCAACAATAAATGAATCCTCTCAGGTGAATTAATAATATATAAGCAATGACACAGTAGGTATATGTGATAGTGAACACTCATTTTGTCATCTATATGGTAACAATGGAAAAAAGGAATAGAGTAAGAATGAAAACTCATTTAACATAGAAGGAAGTTAAACACGGGATAGTGAGCACGTGGAATGGGCTCAAACATGGCCACTAGGCGCGAGCAAATAGCTAAAACTAGTCAGAAGTACGAAATCAACAACATGTTCTACCAGATTATACATATAGAACCGTGGCAGCAATTAACAGAGAATAACAAATCATTTTGGCAAAGGAACAGAGCACAGAAAATAGTATACTCATCAAGTAATGTCTATATTGCTCGGAGACAAAGTTTCAAGGTAGTCAGCAAGCTCGTCCGGTCTGGTAAAATCCTTTGTGCAGTTATTTAGGGTGATTCTCATTTTGGCTGGATAAAGCATCCCAAATTTTGCTCCAAGCTGTTTCAGCTTGGGTCTGTATTCCAGCAACTTTTTTCAAGCTTTAGCCGTCTGTTTGCACAGGTCTGGTACAAACAGCAGAGTGTGGCTTTCATACTTGACAGGAGCTTGTAATCTGGCCTGCTGCATTATTTCAAGCACTTGTGTGTACCTGAGAAGTTTTACAATTACAGGTCTTGGGTGTTTACCAGGATTGGTGGGCTGCTGGGTAGGGACCCGATGTGCTCTTTCTATCTCAAATGCTTGCTTGAATTCCAACTTAAGCAGCTTAGGTAGTAAATCTTCCAGAAATTTCACCATGTCCCGCCTTTCCCGAGCCTCAGGTATGCCAAGAATACGAAAATTGCTCCTGCGAGAGCGGTTACCATAATCTTCCAGCTCGTTTTCTAGCAATGTTATTCTTTTGAGCTGTCTCTGCATCGTTTTTATATTTTCAGCATTCGTTGTGATTTTACATTCGGCTGTGTCCATTCTTGTATTAAGGTCAGCGATTTCCGATTTGAAGGTTGATATTTCAGTCAGTATTTCATCCGTCACGGTTTTGTTTTCAGCCATGAGGGACGCAGTTCCTCGAGTAAGGAGGCCGCGGTGACATCATCGATCTTCAGCGGGGGTTTAGAGGGAGATACCGGCTCTAAACTGCGGCGCTTTCCTGATTTCCCCGAAGCCATTAGGTTAAAGTTTTAGCGATTCTCTTTATAATAGCGAAAAACTAGTTGAAACACGTTGTTTTGAGACTTTCAGTTTTACTCACGCCGGAGCAGCACATTCAAGCGGCCATCTCCGTCGCGGCACGCTAGCGCCCCCCGGATATCTTGAAAACTAAGCCTGTTTGCTACTATAGAGTCACCTGGTTATACTAGGTCCTTCCCAAAATTCCAGTTTCTCTAGTTTATATTGTGTATTTCTAAAAATGATGTTGTAATTTTCTTTTTGGCTCTGGACATTTTGAGTATGACAGAACAAAGGTGAAACAAAACCTCATGGATAATTCAGCAGCAAAGGACTGAAGTACAACAAATGAGGAAGTCAAGATATTAAAGCAATATACTCATGAAGGTTGCCAGTCAATTTGCCCTGTGCTGAGTGTCAGTGAATATTATGTATCTCACCATCCTTTTACTCCACCGCCTTCAAGGTTGATGGACTTCTGATGCAGATGTCATCAATGAAACATGGTCATGTTGAGTCTCTTCAATAAAGTGTATTGCTTTAATATCTTGAATTCTTCATTTTCAGTACTTCGCTCCTCTTCCTTTAGCTGATGCATTTTGTATATGATAAATAACCTCCTGAACAATAGCGTTTGACAGTTTAAGAAAGACTACTCTTTTTTTGAGGATTAAATTAAAACGTGCCCTATTTTTGTAGTCAAACCTCCTTACATTCCAGAGGCAACATGTGAAGATGGTAAGAGGGGATATAAGAAATTTAAATACCTTGGCATTCTAGAAGTAGTGAACCTTTGTTAGCTTAAAAAAGAGATAATGGGTTGATTTTTCAAAGGACTCAGGACAGGCTTGGCCTCCTAATGGAAGTAATAGAGATAGGAATGTTAACAGAATCCAAGAGAGCATGGTGTACAAAAAAAGAGGATTCCAGTATGCACAGAACTGATGGGAACATTTTAGAGCAACTTTGGTTTCCTTAAAACTTTGCTAGACCAATCCAGACAAGTGGGTTTTATCCCTAACCAGCAGACAAAGGCAGAGAAAACTGAAATCCAGTGATGACATCATCATTATAAGGATTGCTGCACTCCTTGAACTTGTCAGTATTCTCTGCCTCCAGCAGATGGTTAGAGTCTGGATTGATACAGCAGGACTTCTAGGAGCTACTGCGAGTCACTGGGGAGGGCTGCAGATGGAGAATGAGGCCTCACTTTGCTCGTGGAACAAGTCCGCCAAAAAGGGTAATCCCTAAAGAAGCATGTACACCAGGCTCAGGTGACAGCAGGGGCAGGAAGACAAAGCACAATGAGCAACACTTTTGGGTCACAGGTCGTGTGTTTCTGGAGCTTGCCATGTGAACGGTGTGGGTTAATTCCATCCAGCTTGTGATGGGGAGTAGGCAGAACTTAAATTGCGAGCCCTTTAGGATCAGTGAAAGTACCTGTATGTAATATATGTAAACTGCTTTGGTTGTACCACAGAAAGACAGCATATCAAATCAATGACCTTTTTACCCTATACTCTGCACTGCAGCTTCCCCTCTCTGACACAAACTTCCCATATAGCTGGGTTTGGAAAAAATTAATGTCCTTGGAGTCTGTTAGCACAGCAGATGTGGGGGGGGGGGGGAAGGGCCGGGCCTTGAATGAAGCCGTCAGGGACATCGTTGTTGGAACAGGTTGTGGAGGTTTCAACAGCTGGAGGATAGATTCAACTGGTCCTTCCGCTGGTAAGGCCAACTGAATTCACACTGGACTCCATTTGGACTCCTTTAGACTCTTTGCATAAACTTTGTACAGGAACGCTTCCCTTGGTAAATTCTCAGGCACTAAGATTGGACAAACTTCAGGAGGAAATAAAGTCCCAGGAGGAAAAGGTTGACCATTTGGACCAATGAGTTCACGGGTTGCAATCCTCTCAAACCGCTGTATTACAGGATAGATTATTGCTAGCCAAGAAAGCGGAACATTTTGAAAATTACACCAAGATGTTAAATCTTAGGATTCTTAACTTTCCAAAAGTGCTAGCAATGTCTCCTAGAGAATTATTTTATTACCGTATATACTCGAATATAAGTCAAGATCCCCATTTTCCCCCCAAAAAGGAGGAAAAATGGCTGACTCAAATATGTTGGGCGGCTTAATATTCAAATGTCTTGCCCTGCCAGGTTCTGCACTCAGCCCCCCTCCCTGCCAAGTTCTGCACCCAGCCCCCTTCCCTCCCTGCTCTGCACTCAGTCCCATTCCCTACCAGACTGTGAACCAAGCCCCACTCCCTGCCAGGCTCTGAACACTGTCCCACCTTCCTTCCCTGTACCCTCTTCCCCTAAAAAGGGCCATCTTCATCAGTGATGTTACAATGGCTTGATTGTCCCGTACTCCCCTCTGCCCTCTAACCCAGCCAGCAGATTAACTCTTCCCCTTAAATTAAAGCACCTAGTGGTAGGCTGGGACAGGAGGGATCCCTCCCATCTCCTGCCCCGGCCAACACTAATAATTACCATGCTCCCTCCTTCCCTCCCTCGCGTACCTGTTCCCTGGTGGTCCAGCGTGAAATCCTCCTTTGTAAAGTTAGTAGCCAGCGGCGCACCCGGGCCGGCATGCAGGAGTGAGCTTTTCGTGCTGCCAGCTGGCCCTGCACCGCTCCTTGATAGGCTGCCCCGAGAACCGCGAATCCGAGAACTTGCAGCAGCCTATCAAGGAACAGTGCAGGGCTGGCCGGCAGCACGAAAAGCTCGCTCCTACATGCTGGCCAGGGTGCGCCGCTGGTTACTACATTTACAATCTTCGGGAGGATTTCAGCGCGGGATACACACTGGACCATCAGGGAACAGGCACGCAAAGGAGGGAAGGAGGGAGGGTGGTAATTATTAGTGTTGGCCGGGGCAGGAGATGGGAGGGATACCTTCTGTCCCGACCTAAGGCAGGCCTGCAGGAAATTCAGGAGGGTTTCGGGTGATGACCCAAATATAAACCAGGACCTCCATTTTGGGGCCAATTTTTTGGCCCAAAAATCCCGGTTTATATTCAAGTATATACGGTAAGTTCTTGAAGGAAATATTTAAATACCCAGAGACTGGACTTCCTCCTTTACATACTTTTTGCCAATACCTAAAACACAAGACTTCTCAAACAGCGGTTTCACCTGACCAATCAAACTCTTTTGATATAACCAGAATCCTGGAAACCTCAGAAGATGAAGTCATCTGTTGTTCAACACATCTGGTAACATTTGTCTTTCAGCAAGACAAAGAGGCACGCCTTAGGCTATTTTTTAGGCTTAAAGAGGTGACTTTTCTGGACAGTAAGATCTGCATGTTTCCAAATGTCTCAAAATCAACTCAGACCAGGAGGAAAATGTTCCTAGAATTGAAACAATTTATAGTTTTTCTGGGGGCCAAATTTCTATTTAGATATTCTTGTAAATGTTTGATCCAAAATTCCTGTTGGACCAAAATTCCTATATATTTTTTGAGCCCTCTCAGTTACAATTTTTTCTTGAGGCAAAGGGAGTAATACTGTCCAGTGCCTCTAGTGTAAAGTAGGGTACGAGTAATTAGTATGAAGATGTAACATTACTAATTTAATGTTCCCTTTTTTTCTTTTCCTTGAGTAATCATTCCCTATGATTTTCTGAATTGTCTCTCCCAGAATGTGGGCTAATTAAAAGATTGTGTATGTTTACTTTGAGGATCATTTGATCTAAGATTTATTGTTTACTTTAAAATATTGTAATGTGGCAAATAAATAAATAAATGAAGAATAAGAAAAAATAAAATGAAGAAATTATAATTTGAGGTATTTACTGGTTAGTTAACTTTGGAAATGCATACATTTTTTCATAATTAACAAGTGACATTATTTAGTTAAAGAGTTATATCCAAGTATCTTGAGGGAAATTCTGTAAATGATGTATAAAAAGATTGGCATCTATAATATAGGTGCCTATTTCTTGTCAATCACACTTAGGCACCTATTACAGAATTGTGCCTAATTTTAAACATAATGTAGGCCAGGGTTTTAAAGGCCTACATTACAGGTGCCTAAGTCCTTTAGAAAATTGCACCCAGCAGTTCCTACGTCCTTCTCCACCCCTAGGCACTATGGGATAGGCACCTGTCTTTTGTAGAATCATGCCTTAGAAGACAGTTGCCTATCACCTAATTAATTTTTGCTTCAACTATGAGCTTGTTAAAGCTCATAATTGATGCCAATTTACTAATTAAGTTAGATACCTCTTACAGAATTTTCACCATTATGTGTCAGGTACTATGTTTGGACTAACTATTCCTGCATCTATGCATGCATGTTTTTAGAACAGATCAAATTAATTTAGACATTTGGTGACACAGTGCCCTACTTATTTAAGGATCATTAATTACCAGAATAGTCCATATAGGACAGGAAGTAACTGTGACATTGAATAACTCTTAGCATTGTTCTAATATATTTAGTTTTCCTGAAGTTTCAAGAAAGAGTAGACAAGTAAATCTTTTAAAATGTTAATAACAGTGACCTAAGTTACTCCAGATTTCTGTAACATTATATAATTTCATTACTGTGATATAGGATAACTGGTGGTTTTGTGGTGGATTCATAAGGAATTACTGAATATTGGAGGCTGAGGTAATCTATCATAGGAATGAGGTTCATTTTTCGGTAATATGGGAAACTTATTGCCCGTGTGAAGTGCTCCTAGGAATTACCATTTAGAGTTATTCAACAGTGCTCTTAGAGTTCAGTGACCTCCCTTCTGCCAACAAAAACTTGAGAAGATAGGTCACTACTACTACTATTAATTATTTCTAGAGTGCTACCAGATGTAGCTTTGGGCCAGTTGGTATGGGGGTTAGATATGCAGAATGTAAAGTTGTTTTAAAGGGCCATACTCTTTAACATGCTCTCAGCATATTTGTTTTGGATAAGGCTGCTGTGAAAGATTCAGGAGTTTTCCCTTACTGAAGCTGCACTTATACCCCTGGGCATCAGGGGGTGCTAGACAAATCTGGGGAAACTACTTGTCCCAGAATGCCCTGAGCTTTGAAGCTCAATGCTGAGATCCATTATAGAGCCCTGAGAAGTCAGAGGGGTGGGACACAGGCAGGGACGGGTACTTCTGCCACAGACTAGAATCATTCAGAGAGGTCCCTGAGAGAGGAGGTCCTAAGGAAAAGATTTCAACAAGAGAAGTTTCGCTAGTTATGGGTTGATAAGGAGCCCTGGGAAGCCGTGGAAATGTGAAAAAGAGATTGTCTAGAGGAGAGAGTTACTGATGGCTTGGCTAAGGTAAGCCAAAATCCCATTGCTAAATAATATTTGAAGCATAGCAAGGACTGACCACAACAATAGTTGAACTTGATAAAGCATTTATGTTACAGTCCCTGAGCATATGAGGAAACAAGCTCAGGTCTGTAAAAGAATAAAAGTTTTGTTGCACCTTTTAAAGTACTCGTGTTTGGGTGAATGTGCACAGGATTCCAGGAAAACCCGGACTGGACTAATGCTAATCAGCATTTTAGCATGAATGTTTTTAATTTGTGTGTGCTTTGTTTTACATAGTAACATAGTAGATGACGGCAGATAAAGACCCGAATGGTCCATCCAGTCTGCCCAACCTTATTCAATTTAAATTTTTTTTTTTTTTTTTTTCTTCTTAGCTATTTCTGGACGAGAATCTAAAGCTTTACCCGGTACTGTGCTTGGGTTCCAACTGCCGAAATCTCTGTTAAGACTTACTCCAGCCCATCTACACCCTCCCAGCCATTGAAGCCCTCCCCTGCCCATCCTCCTCCAAACGGCCATACATAGACGCAGACCGTACAAGTCTGCCCAGTAACTGGCCTAGTTAAATCTTTAATATTATTTTCTGATTCTAAATTTTCTGTTTTCTGCACTCCAAGGCTCCTCAGATTCTTTTTTTTTAGGCAGGGATCTATCAGAAGGTTTTATAACTTTAAAAAGAGGAGACTTGCCATTTCATATAAGATGGAGCAGTCCCACAGTTCTTTTTTATTCTATTTTATTAGCTTTTACTTGTGGAGAGGTGAATGCCTCCAAAAGGGATGTAGGCTGCTTCTTGTGACTGATAGAAATAGAAACAAGAAGGCAGATAAAGGCCAATTGGCCCATCCAGTCTGCCCATCGAGCAACATCCACTATCTCCCTAAGAGATCCCATGTGCCTGTCCCATGCTTTCTTAAAATCAGATACAATCTTTGTCTCCACCACTTTACCGGTAGACTATTCCATGCATTTACCACCCTTTTTGTAAAAGAAAGTGTTTCCTTAGATTACTCCTGAGCCTATCACCTCTTAACTTCATCCTATGATCTCATTCCAGAGTTTTCCTTCATTTGAAAAAGACTTCCTCATGTACATTAATGCCACTGAGATATTTAAATGCCTCTTTCATATCCCCTCTCCTACTTTCTTCTCGAGGTTTATAAGTCTGTCCCCATATGCTCTATGACAAAGACCACTAACCAGTTTTGAAGCAGCCCTCTGGACTGACTCCATCCTATTTATATCTTTTTGAAGGTGCAGTCTCCAGAATTGCACACAGTATTCCAAATGGGACCTCACCAGGGACTTATAGGTACAATGACACTATTGCCTCCTTTTTCCTACTGACCATTCATCTTCCTATGCACCGCGGCATCCTTCTGGCTTTGATTGTCACCTTTTCTACCTGTTTTACCACCTTAAGATCAGACACAATCACATCTAAGCCCTGCTCTTCTTTTGTATTAAGCCTCCTATACTATACTATTCTCTTGGATTTTTTTCAGCCCAAGTGCGTGCCACTGCAATTTTTAGCATTAAATCTTAGTTGCGAATTACTGGACCATTTTTCAAGCTTCACTAGATCCCACCTCATGTTATCTACAACCTCCAGAGTATCCATCCTATTACTGAATTTTGGCATCATCCGCAAAAAGACAAACTTTATCAGACAGTCCTTCTGCAATCACAAAGATGTTAAAAAGGGCCGGCACAAGGACAGACCTTTGATGCACTCCCTTAAAAACATTCTTTTTCTTGGAGAAAACATCATTTATCACTACCCTTTGTCTCCTTACACTTAAATCAGTTTTTAACCGAGTACATCACTTTAGGTCCCATTCCAAGGGCACTCAAGTTTATTTATCCGCCGCCTATGCGGAACTGTGTCAAAGGCTTTACTAAAATCCAAGTACACCAGATCTAGCACTCCTCCCAAATCCAACTGTTTGGTTACCCAGTCAAAGAAATCAATCAGATTTTTCTGACAAGACCTGCCTCTGTAAAACCATGCTGCCTTAGGTCCTGCAGTCCATTTGATTCTAGAAATCTCACTCTCCACCACTTAAGAAGCATTTCCATTAATTTACTCATTACCGAGGTTAGACTAGCTGGCTTGTAATTCCCAACCTCCTCCTTCCACTCTTGACTGATGCATTAGCATAGGAGGCGCCTGGGCCAATCAGGCCTTAGGCCCCTCCCTGGTACATCCTACAATGCACTGGGAAGGGGCAGGCCCGCCTCATTCCAATAGAGGCTGGCCTGCCAGCCAGACGGTGGGAAGACCCATCCATCTTGCCATCTTTAAAAGTTAGAGGGGGGGGGTTTGTTGGGGGGGGAGGGTCCAGGGAGGGTTTCGCTGAGGGGGTCCGGGGAGAGTTTCTGTGATCTTCTGGGGGGGGGTGTTCTGGCAGGAGGGATTTGGCACCGTCCTGCCAGTGAACTTTGGGGGAGGGGAGTTTTCCAGCAGGAGTGACTCAGC
This sequence comes from Geotrypetes seraphini, assembly GCF_902459505.1. NCBI lineage: Eukaryota > Metazoa > Chordata > Amphibia > Gymnophiona > Dermophiidae > Geotrypetes > Geotrypetes seraphini. Next base: position 31,033,566 of record NC_047084.1, read on the forward strand.
ACCCTTCTGCCAGCGATCTTCAGGGGGTGGGGGGCGTTCTGGCAGGAATAATTGGGCACCCTCCTGCCAGTGATCTTCAGGGGGGGGGGGTTCCAGGCAGGAGGGATTGGGCATCTCTCCTACTGCGTCCATTCAGGGGGATGGGGGGGACTGGCGGCCATAGCCATGGCCGCTATACTTATCGCGGCAGGGAGATCCTTTGCCACGATAAGTGTAGCGGCCATGTCTACAATAACCCAATTTCTAACTGGCGTCTGTAACATGGACATCGGTTACAGAATCGGGTTTATTTTAGGCGACCTTAGGCCCGATTCTATATAGGATGCCCATCGGCTCCCGAGATCGGACGTATAATACAGAATCCGGGCCTAAGTCTCTAAGGTTTAATTTAATATACAGTGATGCCTTGGAATCCAAACTTAATCCTTTCCAGAACCCTGTTCGAGTTCCAAAGCGTTTGAGTTCCAAGACAATTTTTCCTATTGAAAATAATAGAAACTTGATTAATCCGTTCCTGGGTCCCACAAACAGAAATTGTTACAGTAAATACACTGGATTTTAAGGTACAATATTAACAAATACAGTGGCACTTTGGTGGGGGCTGTACTGCAGGGTGCCCATGTCACTGCAGGTGGTGATGGTGTGCCCCAGCTCCAGGGTGCTGGCTGTAAATCAAACCACCGCCGCCATCACCGAGCCCAGATAGGCACCGTTGGCCCTGCTGCTCCCGGACGCTGCCCCCCCCCAGATGCCACTACCCTCCTCTGCCAGGACTCTAAGGTGCTGCCGGACTCACCCCGATTCCCATGCTCCCCCCGAGGCCATCAGCACTGCTACCTCCCTTCGCAATCGCCTCCACCCTTTCCCCCCCCCCCACTGACCAGTCCTGTCCTTACCCGTGTGCCGCCAGTGTTAGAAAGTGCCTGCTGCCGGTTTTCTGCTGGGCTGCTGCTGGGCCTTGAGCATCTGTGCATGTTCAAGGCCTTCTGGATCTCACTCTCTCCAAGATGCTCAGTGAGGGTGAGATCCAGAAGGCCTTGAGCATGCGCAGATGCTCAAGGCCCAGTAGCAGCCCAGCAGAAAACAGCCCAGCAGTGTTAGAAAGTGGCAGGCACTTTCTAACACTGGCGGCGCACAGGTAAGGACATCTCTCTCTGTCCCTCCATGAGTCCAACTTTTTCTTCCTCTCTCCCTGCCTCCCCGTCCCACCCCCGAAGCCGACCCTGCCACCCAACCGCTCCATTCAAACCCCCGCGCTGCTGCCATAGCAACAAGAATAGGCCAGGCGCGGGCAGCAATGACAAGTGGCCAGCCCCCAAGCCTTCCTCAATGTCAGAATTGACATTAGGGAAGGCTTGTGGGCTGGCCCGGAACCTGCTCTCCGATATCAGAATTGACGTTGGGGAAGGCTTGTGGGCTTGCCGCTTGCAGACACTGCATGCGCCTGGCCGGTGCCTGTTGCTGCAAGGCATAGGGGTGGGCGGGAATGGAGAGTGTCGAGTGGCAGGGTTGGCTTCGGGGGTTGGACAGGGAGGAATCGGCAGCGGCAGCTTCAGTGGTGGATCAGTGTTCCCTCTAAGCTGCGCTGGCGTGCGCTGGCGCACAAAATATTACATCCAGCGCACAAGTTTCACGTCACAGCGCACGGCGGGCAGGGCGGCGAGAGGAGAATCGGGCGAGTTGGCTCATAACTTGCTGGCGCCCGATATTTGTAGCGCACAGGGAAAAAAATTTTGCTCACAACACCCGCCCGCTTAGAGGGAGCACTGGTGGTGGTGGCTTCAGCGGGGGGGCAGGCAGGGAGAGATCCCAAGAGGAGTCCAGCCCGCGTACCCCCTGAGGTAAACGTACCACAGTTTGAGAAACACTGGTCTAGTAGAATCAAAACTTATGTGCAAAGACAGGGATAATGTACAAGGAATTTAAATACTAGCCAGGAAGGCAGAATAGCTAGGTCCTTGGGACCTGGGTTGGCCACTGTTGGAAACAGGATGCTGGGCTTGATGGACCTTCTGTCTGTCCCAGTATGGCAATTCTTAATCAGAATTTTTAATGAAATCTAAAAGAGATTGATAATTGATGTCCTCCAATGAACAGAGTTTTTACATGGCAAAATGTTTTGCCCCAGTGATCAATTTTACTCTCCTAGTTTTAGATGAGCTACTGAAAGAACAAGAAAATCCTATACTAAAATTACAGATTTATAACAAAGAACTTAGGGAGTGTCTGGCATCAGCTTCTTCACTGATAGAAATCCAGACTTTAATATATATTTAGAATATGGTACTTAAAAAAACAATTACTTCTATTTTGAACAAGATATTTTAAGACATGAAGACAAGAAAATCATTTTGTCTTACCCCCATTTTAGCAAAGTAAAGAACAAGCTGTGTTAACAGTTCTTAAGAAACAGGCTCTGTGCAACTTGTCAGCAACTATTAATGTTCACACTTTTGGTCACTAACAAGCAAATCTATCCACAACTTGCATTATTTTCAAAAGGTGTCTCAACAAGCACTCACACTTCAGAACTCTCTTTTAAAATGGCTTCCATCATCCAAAAAAACTGAAAGCAGAAGGAAGTGTGGCCTATACCTACTATAGCCTCCCCAACCCTGAAATGTCCTGTCTAAATTAGATTGTAAGCTCTCTTGAGCAGGGACTTTCTATTGTAAGTTAAAATGTACAGCACTGCGCATGCCTTTCAGTGCTATAGAAATAATAAACAGTAGTAGTATGCTGACTACTGAACTATAAGTCAAAAGAATGCCTAGGAAATAAACTTCAGTCTCCACCCAATAGTGGCTTGTGACTCTAGACTCCTCTCTCTTAGCTTTCCAAATTATGCATTATTACTTCACAGCAGTCCTTTTCTGCATTCGCCATAGGACTTGTCAAGAAATTAAAGTACAAATTTAAAAACAACCTGAAAACTTTCCTTTTTAGAGACGCTTTTAATCTTTAAATGACTTATATCTAACGTACCAAACACCATTTATATATATATAAAAAAAAAATTTGTTTTACCTTTCCTCATGTACCTTCCATTCATGGCTTCTTCTTTTCTTTTTTAAAAATGAAAAACATTAACTTTGTAACTTTCTCCCTTTTTTCCTTATGTTCTCAAGTTTGTCTATATGTCTGTCCGTCTAACCCATTTTAAGTTGTACGTTAAATTGTATGTTTATTTTATATTTTATTGTAACTCGCTTAGTAAATTATGTATAAGCGATTATCAAATTTAAATAAAACTTGAAACTTGAAAAATATACTACCAAAGTATCTGTTCTAGTGGCAGTCATCTGTGGACGGACATTTGGCATATTACCATTCTAAACTATTGCAATATTCCATTTGGAAGATAGGTAATATGTAAAATCAGCACCTGAACAAAAAGATAGATACACAAAACTGACAAGACTGGGCATAAAGTTTCATGAGAAGTGTAAATCATATCAATTACTAGAGTTATAAAGTGGAATCCATAATCCTACAGATGTGTTTTGTTCTCCACCTTCATCTTTCATGGGTCACTTGATTTTATATCAGTCCTTTCATCCCTCTCCATAAACTTACCTACTGCTTCCTGAAGGAGGAAGCAACGGTCAAATGAGTAACAGAGAAAGCTAGTCGAAAAATGCATTATCAATTCAGTTTTAGTTTAATGTGTCAGATGTTAGAGCATTACTAGCAATTTTAAGACGGACCTCTCTTCAGTCTTGCTGAAGCTTAACTTCATTTTGGGAGCTGCTGTCTGTTAGTAAATAAATCCTGTATCAGTCTATTTTCAAAACCAATCTAAAAAAATGTTCCACTTGCTGGTTCTAGTTGAGCTACCAAAAAAGAAAACAAGAAAATCCTTCTGTAAAGCTCTCAATAAAATGTTATCCAAAACATGTGAAGTGTAAAACCTGGATTACAGAAACAAAATCGCATAATTAAAGGCCTACAAAAACTTAATAAAGACACCTAAGGAATTCTAAAATGCTAAGGGGGTTATTTACTAAGAGTTAATGTGTGCCGACACACATTATCTAATGGAAAGCTCTTTTTATCCAATATGCCTCGCAGTATATAATGTATGAGGGTCATTTCATAAATAATGCACACTTTTTTTTTTTTTTTTTTTTTTAATTTACATGTTTTATTTATTTTTTCAAGTATTTCTTTACAATCCTTCAATTTAGTCTCCCTGCTTTGCAATGACTGAGTCCCAACGTCCGGGAAGCTTCATTATTCTATCTAAGACCACTTTTGTTCAGTGCAAAATGATGTCCACGCATAAGCTGTTTCAACTTTGAAAAAAGGTCGAAGTCTGTTGGACTCATGTCTGGACTGTAGGTAGCATGAGGTAACACCTCCAAGCCATATTCGAATAGTTTTCAATGACGACATCCCTATGTGCGGGCGAGCGTTGTCATGAAAAATGAGTGGCCCGGCCAAGGGCAACTGAGGTCGGGTTTTGTGCATTTTTCTGCGCATTTTTTTGCAAAAATTCACAATAATACACTGCTGTGAAACTTCTTCCACATGGAACTTTGTCTGCGATGATGATGCCTTCATGATCATAAGCAAAAATCATTATTTGTTTGACTTTTGATTGAGCTCGTCAAAATTTTTTTGGTCATGGGGAAGATGGAGCTCTCCACTCATTGGACTGTGATTTCAGCTCCGGCTCAAAGTCTCTGACCCACATTTCATCAATAGTAACAATGCGATTAAGAATGTCTGACCTTCAATGTCAAATCTTTGTTTCAGCACAGTTGCATTGTCCAGGCATCTCTGCTGCTGTTCAGCAGTCAAGAAGTGGGGGACCCATCATGCAGAAATTTTTCTCTTTTTTAAATCATTTGTCAGAATTTGGTATACTGATGTCGGTGGAATCCCTGTGGTTTCAGAAAGTTCCTCGCATGTCGCACAACGATCTTGTTCAAGAGCATCTGCCACGAGTTTCACACATCGTTCATGGGTTGTTGATTTCAGCCTTCCTGGTCTTCCATCATCATCTAAGCTCAAATGACATCTAAGCTCTAAAAACGAGTTGCCCACCGAGAAACTGTACTACAGTCCACTGTTAACTCACCACAAACTTTACGTAATGCACTGTGGATTTCTGTCGAGTTTTTGCCATGTAGAGTTTCAATCTTAATGTACGACCTCTGATGGTCAACAGACACAGTACCCAAGACACCTGCAGTCTCCATTTCCCACACTTGTCACAGCCACACTATGTACACTACAGAATTCCTGCTACTTCAAGCACTGAAGTGAAAGTGAAACAAGGTTTACTGCAATTGCATCATCCACTCCCCAATGTTGCCAACCTGAGCATTATTTATGATATGACCCTCGTATATTTATTTACAGCACTAGCATATGTTGTTTGTAACTACTAAGAAGTCAACTGTCAATATTTGGCCAGGGCAGTCACCATGTATTTTAATACAGACAGCCGTGGGGAGAATCAGGTCCAGATATTTCATGCGGGCCATGTCAGGGCACCGACACTGAACATCCAGGTATGCTTATGTGGGTTTCAGCCAATATTCAGGCAGGACTAAATAAGATAGCTCACATGACAAGTCCTCCAAACCCACACCTGCTGTGAATCCGCTCTCTTCCCAATTTCTAAACTAATATAAAGACTCCCTTAGCACAGATCCTTCTCTCCCTCCCCCCAACATAAAGCCTTCTCCCACCTCCACAGATCCCTCCCATAAGAACATAAGAATAGCATTCCAAGGTCAGACCAAAGGTCCATCAAGCCCCTGAGCCTGTCTCACGGTGGCCAATCCAGGTCCCTACTACCTGGCCAAAACCCAAGAAGTAGCAACATTCCATGCTACTGATCCAGGGCAAGCAGTGACTTCCCCCACATCTTTCTCAATAACATACTATGGACTTTTCCTCCAAGAAATTGTCCAAACTCTTCTTAAAATCAGCTACGCTATTCGCTCTTACCACAACCTCTAGCAATGCGTTCCAGAGCTTAACTATTCTCCGAGTGAAAAAATAGTTCCTCCTATTGGTTTTAAAAGTATTTACAAATATTTGTATTTTTTACTATATTATTGTATTTCGCTGATTGTCCAGCTCTTTTTAGTGTAAACCGCCTAGAACTTTTGGTTATGGTGGTATAAAAGAATAAAGTTATTATTATTATTTACCTGTACCTTCATTGAGTGTCCCCTAGAACTGACCCTACAAATACTTTTCCCCTAATTCTATAACAAGTTGTCTAAATTTAATCACCATTTGCATGCTTAAATTTATAGAATACTAATACTTATGTGCAAATGCCTTAGCACATAAATGTAAGGAAGAAGCCAATATTTGCCTGAAAAGTATTCTGTAGGTTACATTAGAATAGCCTTACTAGGTCAGACCGCTATACCATGAAGTTCGAAGCGGTTTACAATAAAGATACATTTTGACAGTACATGGGATACAAACGGTTTACAATAAAGATACGTTTAGTCAGTATATGGGATGCAAGTGGTTTACAATAAAGATACATTTTGTCAGTTACATGGGATACAAGTGGGTTACAGTAAAGATACATTTTGTCAGTACATGGGATACAAGTGGATTACAATACAAGTGGTTTACAATAAAGATACATTTTGTCAGTGCATGGGATATAGGTGGGTTACAATAAAGATACATTTTGTCAGTACATGAGATTCAAGGTGAAAAGAGTATAAGTTAGTTTTGGACCTTGAATTGGGGGGCGAGGTGGGGAAGAGAGTCGTAGCGAGGAAGAGTTGGGTATGGGAATTTAGAATTTGTTAAACAATGGCCAAACCAGGTCACTAGTACCTGGAAAAAAATCCAAATAGTAGGAGCATTCCTCCAAGGACTTGCCCAAACCTTTTTTAAAATCAGCTACATTAACTGTTGTTACCACATCCTCTAGCAACACATTTCAGAGGTTAACTATTTTCTTAGTGAGATAATACTTCCTCCTATTGGTTTTACAATATTTCCCTGTAGCTTCATTAAGTGTCCCCTAGTCTTTGTAATTATTGATGGAGTAAAAATTTGATTCACTTCTACCCATTCTGTATCACTCAGGATTTTGTAGACTTCAACCATATCTCCCCTCAGTCATCTCTTTTCCAAGCTGAAGAGCCCTAACTTCTTTACTCTTTCCTCATACAAGAGGAATTCCATCCCCATTATCATCGTGGTCGCTCTTCTTTCAATCTTTTCTAATTCCGCTATATCTTTTTTGAAATATGGCGACCAGAATTGAACACAGTACTCAAGGTGAGGTAGCACTATGAAGTTATACAGAGGCATTATAAAATTCTTAGTCTTATTTACCATCAGTTTACTAATAATTATAAGCATCTTGTTTGTTTTTGGAGCTGCCGCCATACATTGGGCAGAAAGTTTCAGAATATTGTCTACGACAGTGGTTCCCAACCCTGTCCTGGAGGAACACCAGGCCAATTGGGTTTTCAGGCTAGCCCTAATGAATATGCATGAAGCAAATTTGCATGCCTATCACTTCCATCATATGCAAATCTCTCTCATGCATATTCATTAGGGCTAGCCTGAAAACCCGATTGGCCTGGTGTTCCTCCAGGACAGGGTTGGGAATCACTGGTCTACGATGACACCTAGATAAGAACATAAGAATATAAGAATTGCCATACTAGGACAGACCAAAGGTCCATCAAGCACAGTATCCTGTTTACAACAGTGACCAACCCAGGTCCAAAATACCTAGCTAGATCCCAAGTAGCAAAACAGATTCTATACTGCTTATCCTAGGAATAAGCAGTGGATTTCCCCAAGCCATCTCAATAATGGCCTAAATACGCTAAAAAGTCCTGGTCCCAGTACAGATCCCTGCGGTACTCCACTATTTACCCTCCTCCATTGAGAAAAATGGCCATTTAACCCTATCTTCTGTTTTCTGTCCAATAACCAGTTCCAAAACAAAACATTGCTTCCTATCCATGACTCTTTTTCTCAGGAGTCTCTCAGGAACTTTGTCAAAAGATTTCTGAAAATTTAGATACACTACGTCAACTGGCTCTCCTTTATCCACAAGATATGAAGCAAAGATGAGGCAAGACCTCCTTTAGCTGAACCCATGCTGACTCTGTCCCATTAAACCATGTTTACTACGTGTTTTGTAAATATATATATATTTTTTTTAAATAATAGTTTCAATTATTTTTCCCGGAACTGAATTCAGGTTCACCATCCTATAATTTCCCGGATCACCCCTTGAACCCTTTTAAAAAAATCGGCTTAACATTACCTAGTCACCCACCAATCTTCAGGTTAGCAATAGGTTAGAGATCACTAACAGCAGATCAGCAATTTCATGTTTGAGTTCTTTCAGTACCCTGGATATGTGATTTCTCACTCTAACTTGTCGATTTGACACAGTATGTCTTCCAAGTTCATCAAGATTTTTCAGTTCCTTCACATCATCGTCCTTGAAAACCATTTCCAGTTTAGGTAGATCTCTTACATCTTTTTCCATAAAGACCGAAGCAGAGAATTAATTCTTTCTTTCCTCTATGGCCTTATCCTCCCTGAGTGCCCCTTTAGCTCCTAGGTCATCCAGTGGTCACAAGGATTTCCTCGCAGGCTGCTTTTGATATACCTGAAAAAGTTGTTGCTATGAATTTTTGCCTCATTGGCAAGTTTCTCTTCATATTCTTTTTAGCTTTCTTAATCAACGCTTAAGTTTTACACTTAAGTGCATATTTAGACACACCCATTTATGCCAGCCATAGGCCTAGTACAGGGGTAGGCAATTCCAGTCCTTGAGAGCCACAGGTAGGTCAGGTTTTCAGGATATCCACAATGAATATGTATGAGATGGATTTGCATGCATTGCCTCCTTGAGATGCAAATCCATCTCATGCATATTTATTGTGGATATCCTGAAAACCTGGCCTGCCTGTGGCTTTCGAGGACCGGAATTGCCTACTCCTGGCCTAGTATATGTCATACCTAAAAGTAGACATATTGATGTTCGCCTAGGCTTTCATGTCTGATATCATGTTTATTGCAGTGGTCTGTTTCTTGCTGCATCCAAGTAAGTTGAGCAGATCTCTCAGCCATCATGCTGTAGTTTTCTCCACTTACTCAGATGCAGCTAGACCCAGACAATTGCAAAATGTTAGGCACACTGATGCCGATTCACCCTAATATTCTGTAGGAACACTTATATACATATGCGTTCTTACAGAACAGGTTCACTACTGTGTTAGTTGGGTGCCTAAACTGTGGCACCCAGTTAAAGAATTGTCCCCTCACTGTTTTATTTTTTAACTTTTTGATTATGTCTATAATTGTTTTTGCATGTTAAAATGCTTCACTAATGTACTATACATATAAAGATGTGTTGTCATACTGGCTCAGACTAAAGATCATCAAGTCCAGTACCCTGACAATGGTCAAACCATGACATAAAAATTCAGAAGGATCCCAAGGAGTAGAGGATAAACAATGGCTTTCATAAGCCTACATGATTAATAGATTTTTCCTCAAGGAACATCTTCCATACAGGGTGGGCAAATTTATAAAATCTTACCCATAGAAACAGTTCTTATCCTCAGCTACTGGGGATTGCTCCTGCCCTGCCACTTCCAATTTCAAATAGGTTGCTGCAACCTCATGTGGCAGTCTCGTGAATCATTCAGGATCATTCCTAATCTGAAAAGGCCACTAGACCACCAGGGCTTCTAAAGGTAGGCCTAGGGAGGGCAGAGCTTGTGGTAGAGGGGATGGTGGGCGTCCCACATGGGTCCACTTTTTGCCAGAAGGAGGCTCAATGGGGCCCCCAGTTTTGGTTGTCCTCTATAGTGCAAGTCCTGTTTTAAGTCAAAAAGATCGAGAAAATATGCTTTGTCCTGCAGGGTGAATTTGATTTAGAAACATAATGGCAAATAAATTAAAATAGAAAACATTATAAACAGCTCTGGGAATCCAGAATTCATACCCCATAATATATCGTTATATGCCAAACACAATTTTTGATTTTATGAAGATCAACAGAATTACACCCAGAACTAATGGTATTTGGGGGGTTATTTTTGTACCCTAGAGCATTTGTCTCAAATAGTTGTACTGCCAAATTAGTCCTCGTTCAGAAATCCTTCTCAAAACTTCCAAAAAGCTTATTAAAGTGGGGGGGTTTTCAAATTGAAAATGATCTCAATTCTAACGCATAGTTGGGTTAAGCAGAGATTCAACAACCATACTAAGACCCTGTAAAAGCATTACAAATTATGCTTCATGGCTGTTTAGACAGTTTTTGAACAAAAAAAAGGCCTGTCATGAAGAACTTGTCAATTTCTATACCCTTACCCAGAGTTGCTAAGTTTTTTTTCTACTTCTATATAATCTGTCATCCTAGACATCCACAAGGGCTCTGGGGCCAGCCATCTGGCATGCATACATTTTCCGGCGAGGAGGTTGACTGCTATGAATCAGCTGGAAAACTTAGAAGCATTAATCAGACTAATCTCCCAAAACCACCATTACCTTAGTTCTGGAAAGGTAGTCTCTGATGCAGGATAAACCTTATCACTTGATCCTAGAATCTATTTATACCTTTACCGCAAGGGCAAAAAAGTATTATAACTGAAATAAGAGTGTCAGTGAAGATTGCAAAAAAATGAAGAGAAACATTTTTCATACAGATTCAAATAATGATTTAAAGGGGTAATATATCCTAGGGTAGAAGGCTAAAAATCATTAAGATTCAGCATTTTGTATTATTAAAGCAGTGATAAAATAAAAATCTATTAAGAACATAAGAATAGCTTTAGTGGATCAGACCAATGGTCCATCAAGCCCAGTAGCCCGTTCTCATGGTGGCTAATCCAGGTCACTAGTACCTGGCCAAAACCCAAGGTGTAGCAATATTCCATGCTACCAATACAGGGCAAGCAGTGGCTTCCCCCTTGTCTTTCTCAATAACAGACTATGGACTTTTCCTCCAGGAACTTTTCCAAACTTTTCTTAAATACATGAGGAAATCTGTGGCAAAATCCTACCTGCAATGTTCTTTATAGTGAAGAGGAGAAAGCTTGGGTTAAGATGCCATTAATCTTATAGACACAATTGAACAAACCATAACAGAAATATCAAAAACTGGTACTGTAATATTAAAGGATATACAGTACTCTCTAAATTTAAATTATCAATAGACAATATTAAAGAGAGATTTCAGAAAAACAAAGTAAGGGCACCATTACATTAAGGCAATGTAGACAAACTGAGCAACAAAAGAATTGAAGACCAAATAACCATGTCTGCATAATGTCTCCCACAGCTCACAGTGACAGGACTGGACTAAAATGTGGAGTTGAGTCCTACCTTTAACATTAGTTCCATCTCAATCAGCTGCTGAAAGGTTCTCTACCCCCTAAATTCCTCCACCCTTCATTTTCTCTGGTCCCTCCCCTTCTGTCTGGTTCTTTCCTGCAGTTACACTCCATCTCCACCCAGCTGCCCTCTTCTTCCCTGTTTTGCTCTTTAAATCTGCACACTCTTCCTTTACTCATTCTCTTAAATCAGGGGTGCCGACACTTTTTTGGCTTGCGAGCTACTTTTAAAATGACCAAGTCAAAATGATCTACCAACAATAAAATTTTAAAAAACACAAAGCACACTGTACACAGAGAAAATGTTAATTATCATTTGTATTCGGGGGGTTTTCAGAGGTCAAGGCAGATGTCTTTAAAATATGCAATGTCACCTCAGTAACAACTATAGAAAAATAGACAAATATACCCCCTCCCCTTTTACTAAAACGCGATAGCGTTTTTTACCACAGGGTGCTGCGCTGAATGCCCCCATGCTGCTCCTGACGCTCAAAGGCTCCCTACACTAAAAAACACTATTGCAGTTTAGTAAAAGGGGGCCATAGTGCAAAATATAGACAGCAGATATAAATTCTCAAAACGGACACATTTTGATCACTAAATTGAAAATAAAATCATTTTTCCTACCTTTGTTGTCTGGTGATTTCATGAGTCTCTGCTTGCACTTCCTTCTGACTGTGCATCCAATCTTTTTTTTTTCTTTCTTCCTCCTGCATCCTTCCTCTCCTCCAGACCTCATCCCAACCAACATCTATCTCTCTGTCCCTCCATGAGTTCAAATTTTTATTCCTCTCTCCCTGCCTGCCCCCTGCTACCCAACACACTTCATTCCCTCCCCTAATTTTTTCTTCCTTTCTCTCTCTTTCTGCCCCTTCTTTCTTTGTCTTTCTTTCTTTCTCTCCCTGACCCCCTTTCTTTCTTGTCTCTCTCCAGACAAGGCAGCACTATTAGTTGGTCAATGGAGGAACAGCAGCCTGTTTAGTTCTAGGAAGCATGAAGCTCTGTGTCTTTCTTTCTCTCGCCCTGCTCCCCCCAAGCCACCGTCTTTTTTTCTCTCTCCCTACCCCCCAAGCTACCATCTTTCTTTCTCTCTCCCTACCCCCCCAAGCCACCATCTTTCTTTCTCTCTCCCTGCCCACTCAAGCCACCGTCTTTCTCTCTCCCTGCCCCCAAACCACTGTCTTTCCTTCTCTCTCCATGTCCCCCCAAGCCACCATCTTTCTTTCTCTCCCCTTCCCCCCCAATCCATCATCTTTCTTTCTCTCTCCCTGGCCCCCAAACCACCCTCTTTCTTTCTCTCTCCCTGCCCACTCAAGCCACCGTCTTTCTTTCTCTCTCCCTGTCCCCAAACCACTCTTTCCTTCTCTCTCCATGTCACCCCCAAGCCACCATCTTTCTTTCTCTCCCCTTCCCCCAAGCCATCATTTTTCTTTCTCTCTCCCTGCCTCCCCCCCACAAGCCACCATCTTTCTTTCTCTCTCCATGCCTTCCAAGCCACCGTCTTTCTTTCGCTCTCCCTGCCCCCCAAAGCCGCCACCACTGCCAACTTCTCTCTGCTTCCCCGAAGCGCAAGATCCAGCCCATGCAGCTATTACACAAGCGTTCCTCCCTCCCCCCCCCACGATCAATTCTGACATCAGAGAGGAAGTTCTGAGCCAGCTGCTGGCCCGGAACTTCCTCTCCAACATCAGAATTGACGTTGGGGGAACACTTGTGTAGTGGCTGCATGGGCCTGGCCTTTGAGCGGGGGAGCAGAGAGAACACAAAGGCAACGCGAGTCCATCCACCCCTGTCTTAAACACTACATCCCTTGCCTTTTTTGCATCTGCCACTGTTCTCCCTTGCAACACCTAGGTATTCCTCTCTATTGTGTTCTGAAACACTGAGAAGAAAAATACCGAACAACTTCACACAAGCTTAGGCTATCCTGTCATTTCAAATCTCAAGTCTATCATCACCGGGAATGTGGATCCAGAGGTATCTGTCCCTACCAGGGAGAAGTAGGCAAATGATGCTTCCTTTCCATTCCTGCTCATTATCCTGTGTGCATGATGGGCTTTTGAATCTCAGTTTGCTTCAATACCTGCTAGTGGGCAGGAGTGGGGCCCACTGAAGCACTTTTCACCAAAATCTCCTGCTGAACTGGGAAAGGGCTCACACACTGCCATTTTGATTATTCTAAAGCAGTATTTCCCTAGTTGGCCCTGGATACCCCCTTGCCAGTCAGGTTATCTATGTATGCATGAATACATATGAAAGAGATTTGCATATAATGTATGAATATGTATAAAATAGATTTGCTTATAATGGAGACAGCGTATGCACATTAATTTTATGCATGTTCCAGCAACTGGATGACAAAACCTCGGCAGGAGGGAACACACAAGCTGAGGCGCGGGAGCTCTCCCTCGAGGGTGCCAGCTTGTCTCCGGAGAAATAGAGTCCTCTGGCTCATCCTATGGCGTCGGGAGCAGTAGAAGTATGGGAGGAGCAGCCGACACCAAATTTGGTTCGGGACACCCTCTTGCCTGTCCGGCAGGACGAGGGATCCGGCTCTGAGAGGAGGCAGGAGGAATGTACTATGCCAGCAATGCAGCCGGAAGGAAGAAAGTAGCAGACAAAAGCAGTTTTGAATATTTCTTCTGCAAACGCAAGTACTATTTCTATGTCAGAGGGTGCCAGAACTGAGTTTTTGCCCCTACGGAAACCTGCAGTCTTTAATATGGAGTCAATTTGGGAGGCTATTTCTAGTCTTCAAAGCTCTCTGGGAAACCAGATACAGCAGCTTTCCCAAAGGTGCACTATAGTACTTTCAGATAGTTTGGATTTGAAAAATAAAGTTTCAGCTTTGGAAATCAAGTCAGATGATTATGACATCAGAATAAAATCTTTAGAAATGCAAGCACTAACTTGGGTTAAAGATAGTGCACATCTTCACTTCAAGCAAGAAATGGTAGAAAACTCCATCAGGAGATGCAATTTGCGGATTATTAATTTTCCAAAATTGTTTTCCATGCCTGCAATAGTTATGTTTAAGCATTATCTAAACGAAGTTCTGAAAGTACCTGACTCCTCTTACCCACCTCTCTCTAAAATATATTATTTACCTAGGAGAGTTAAGTCTCAGAATCCCAATCAGCAGAATTTATCTGCTGATAGTTTGGATTTGTCTAATTTCCTGGAGAGGTCGGAAACAGACTCAAGTTTCTACTACATTATTGGTACAGTTTGCTATTGATTCTGATAGGGAATGGATGTTAAAATTGTTCTTTAAATATAAATATGTTCTCTTTTTATCAAATATTATAAGAATGTATCCAGATGTTTCGTGACCGACCCAGAAGAGAAGAAAACATTTTCTTATTTTGAGACCTCAGGCGATAGTTAAGAACACAAGAACATAAGAAGTTGCCACCACTGGTTCAGACCAGAGGTCCATCGCGCCCAGCGGTCCGCTCCCGCGGCGGCCCATCAGGTCTGTGACCTAGAAGTGGTTCCTGACCATTTCTGTAACCTACCTCTACATCTATCTGTAACCCTCAATCCCCTCATCCTTTAGGAACCTATCTAAACCTTCCTTGAAACCCTGTAGTGTGTTCTGGCCTATCACAACCTCCGGAAGCACGTTCCATGTGTCCATCACCCTCTGGGTAAAAAAGAACTTCCTCGCATTTGTTCTAAACCTGTCCCCTCTCAATTTCTCTGAGTGACCCCTTGTACTTGTGGTTCCCCACAGTCTGAAGAATCTGTCCCTGTCCACCTTCTCTATGCCCCTCAGGATTTTGAAGGTTTCTATCATGTCTCCTCTAAGTCTCTGCTTTTCCAGGGAGAACAGCCCCAGCATTTTCAACATGTCAGCGTATGAAAAGTTTTCCATACCAGTTTAGTTGCTTTCCTCTGGACCCCCTCAAGAACTGCCATGGCCTTCTTGAGGTACGGCGACCAGTACTGGACACAGTACTCCAGATGTGGGCGCACCATTGCACAATATAGCGGCATGATGACTTCCTTCGTCCTGGTCGTGATACCCTTTTTAATGATACCCAACATTATGTTCGCTTTCTTTGAGGCTGTCGCACATTGTGCTGTGCTTTCAATGTTGTGTCCACCATTACCCCCAGGTCTCTTTCAAGGTTGCTCACCCCTAGCAGTGATTCTCCCATTTTGTAGCTGAACATCGGGTTCTTTTTCCTTACATGGATGACCTTGCATTTCTCTATGTTAAAACTCATCTGCCACTTTTTTGTCCACTCTTCCAGTCTCGTTAGGGCTCTTTGCAGGTCTTCGCAGTCTTCCATGTTTCTAACCCTGCTGCAGAGTTTTGTCCTGAGATACTCTTGTAAGTGCATTTTGGTATATAAAGAGAACAGATATGTTTTCTATGAGCCGCAGCAGTTATCTAAATTTATTTCATCCCAGTTTAATAAGTAATTACTTGTTCTGCTTCTTTTAAATCCGTTCAGAGATGAATTGTTCAAGGGCAGTCGAGCCTCCTTCTGATTTTCCTGGTATTTAATTTGAATGTTAATTTCAGCAAATTTCAGCTCTGTCTCCATTAGATTGAGGACTAACTATATTATGTAATCTAAACTTTACCTTTATACTATGATTTAAGGAGATATTTTGTTTTACATGGTATTTTTTCTTGTGGTTTGACTGAGATTGTCAAAAATTATAAAATCAATAAATAAAGAATTGAAAGTAATTTTATGCATGTTCCATTGTGGATATCTTGAAAATCTGCCAGGCAAGGGGTAGGGGTACTCTAGGACCAACTTGGAAAACGCTGTTCTGAAGCACCAAACTTGGGAAAACATCCTGGCATAAAGCTGACAACTCTTCACCTGTTGATCTAGGCCAGTGTCTCTCAAACTTTCTTGAGCCAGGGCACACTAAAGATAGTGGCCACGGCTTGAGGCACCCAGAAGTGTGCAGACGTCACCGTGATGACATCATGCAGATGCATGACATCATCATGTCGACATCCGCGCATGTGCAAAGGCCTTCCAGATGGGCCCTGAGATGCCAGTAGGGGGTGCCAGCAGGGAAGAGGGCCGGAGAGAAGGAGAGGCACTGGCGCCAGCCGATTGCCTACAGCAGTGTTTCTCAACTACTTCAAGCTAAGTACCTCCTAAGTCTAACAAATATCAACTGAGTACCCCAACCATAGATATCAACTGAGTACCTCCCTAGGCCCACCCAAGCTCTGCCCCAGATCCCATCCCCTTTACTAACTGTAATGCAATTTTTTCCATTCATTTTTCATATACACACAATATACACAGCAGATATCAATTCTCAAAACTGACACATTTCAATCACTATATTGAAAATAAAATCATTTTACCTATCGGCGATCCTCTGCAGGCTGCTGTAATTAGCTTTAAAGGTGAGACCAGGAGGCCAGGGAGGAAGCTGGAGGACGCTAAAGAGAAGGGGGAAACATGCAGGCCTTTGGCGAATGGGGCAGCACTGGTGCTGTACCGCGTAGGGAAGTCAGCTGGCAGGCGCCTCTCTTCCTCCTCAGTGTGCCGCAACACACTTGGAATCTCAGGAGGCACACAGTTTGAGATACACTGATCTAGGCTGAGGAACTTGTAGCATAGAAATTTTTCTGCTGCACTTGCATGTCTTGAACTCACAAACCAGGTCCATCTTGAAAGGTTACTGGCTAAATACAACTCTGATTTAAAATTCTTTTATGGTTTAACTTTTGTCAGAAGGGGTAGCAAGAATGACAAACACTAAGGAAAATATATCCACTGAGAAGAGACAGCAGAGAAAACATATTCCTCTGAAATGAGAATAAGATTGATCCATGTTTGTGTACACACTTTAACAGAAAGGAAAGGAGTGTAGTCATGACGAAGAGTCAGCATGGGAAGCCACACACATGCCTCCAAAAGTGGTAAGGCTTTCAGGGTTCCAAGACAGCAATCTTGCTTGGCATTGTCAGTTGCCCACTGTGTGGCTGATTTCATCCTGCTTGTTGATGGAGAAAGTATTCGCAGAGTTGGGTCACTCAGAAGAACATTCGTGGAGTTCATTCTAGAGATTGTTATGTTTGAGATCAGGGTGAGGGAGTCTTGATAAAGCCCTGAGTTGTATGGGCGAAACATGTTGGCGGATATTTCTACCCCCCCGACTAACGTTCAACCTAAAGCTAAGTACTTTTAGTATTTATATTTAAAATTACCCTAAAAAGTTAAAGTAAGGAATATGGGCCCAGTGACGAATGGGAGCATAAAGCCCCACACAATGAAATGATTTGAGTGTGTGGTGGCCCTCTGAGGACCCTAAACATAATTACGTAAGCATCTTTGAAAGAAGTATTGTTAGCAGTGGGATTACGTCCTATTGTGTCTGAGAGTATATACGAATATTCTTCTTTCATATTCAGTAGTAGAGTGCCTAGTGATTCAACTTGTGGATCAAAGCAGCTTATATTTCAATAATAAGCACAAAAGAATAAAAATGAACTACAATCAGTGGATAGGAAATAAATCATTCATACAAGCTCAGTCAACGTTTAAACATACCAAAGAAAGAGTAGTTTGGAGAGTGGAAAGAATAGGAGGAAAGAGAGCTCCAAAGGAAGGGGCTGCAGAGACTGACTGCCCTATATTTTTAATGGACAGCCTGCTTGAAGAGCCATGTTTTCAACTCAGATTTGAATTTTTTAAATGTGAGTTACTGTCTAATGTTGATGAGCAGGGTGGATTGGATTTAAATCATGATTTTCTACAGAAAGACACATTAACAATAAAATGAAGGTTTCATTTCTTGAAAAATAACTGCAGATTAGTTTTCAGTTATATTAAAAAATTACTGATTTGGTTATACTATTAGAATTACATAGATAAATAATAATGAAATTATTGCAAGTTTAATATGTTAATATTCATATTTGGACAACTTTTTCTGTTGTACTTTATTGAAAGGAAAAAAATATAATCATTACCTATAATCATTAACTGATGTGATTAAACAAAATATTTTAGTACTTAAGAGGTAAGGGATTGATTCTGTGCACAACAATTTGCAAAGGAACAATGGGGGGGAAAAGGTCTTTTTCTCAACTGTATATTTTATAACATTTTTGCTATGAAGAAGCCGCTTGTTATCTCTGCAGACACAAATTCACAGTTTTGAGAAATGCAAAACCAAGTATCTGCACTCTGAAACACGATTTTTGTTCCTGGGCAATAAGTGTAATTTCCTAATTACTCATGCCTAAAAAGTATAGAAAATATTTGTTATTTCTATAAAACTTTGCTTTTGTGACCAGGATAGTCAAATTTTGCAATTTACCTATTTAAAACATTTTCATTCATAAAACAATCATAAAAAAGCAACATATGAATCACAATTAACATGTAGTTATATTGAAGTTATACAAAGATTACCACAGAAGATTTAGAAGTGAGTTTGCAATTATATTGTAAGTTACTTTCACGTCATATCCTATTTCCTTGGTGAATGTGTGAGTTTGCAGTCTATTGAAATTTGTCATCCAAAAATATAAAAGAACCCATAGGTACAATCTAGATCAGCATGTTAGCACCTAACACAGCTTGGTAACAGAAGCTCTTAGTGAATCAGGTATTAAAATAGTCCACAAGCCATCTGATAAAAATACAGTAGAGTTTCAGTAATTATGAGAGCATAAACCCTTGAATGTACAAAACAAATCTGGTTGGTGTATTAAACTCAATTATAAATGGGCTAATAAAGGCAATTGAAAATGAAGGGGTCTTTTTACTAAGCTGCAATAAGCACTAGCGCATGCTTACCGTAGGTTAAAAAGGCCACAGTGTGACCCATGGTAACATATGCACTTTGCGCACGCACAACGTGCTCCAAAAAATTAAATTTTATTTTCCTGAAAGGGGGCGTGTGAGGTCAGGGAGTAGTTGTGACGGCACAAATAAGTTGGAATGTGGGGCATTGCCGTGTGTTAATTAATGCAGAGGCCTTTACCATCTACAAAATAGGAAGCAGTAGAGACTCAAATGCTAATTTATTTATTTATGTTTAGTATTTATACACTGCTTATAGCCTAAGTGGTTCAAGTATCTTTCCCTATCTGTCCCAATGGGCTCACAATCAGACTAACATACCTGGCGCAATGGAATGTTAAGTGACTTGCCCAGGGTCACAAGGAGCAGCATTGGGCTTGAACCTGCAACCTCGGGGTGCCGAGGCTGCAGCCTTAACCATTAGGCCACTCTTCTACTCAATTTATTTAATGGCGGCGTGCTAGTGGCAAAATTAGCATGTGCCTCCAGGCGGTATATTAAGTTTTTTAATAAATTCAGAAAATGGAAAAATCGGTCATTTTCTGGCTATGAGAAAAGAAGCTTTAGCACGCGGGGAAGACCTGCAAAAGGGACATGCTAAGGCCACATTTGCAGTTTAGTAAAAGGACCCCAAAATGGAGATTTAACTAATGTCAGCAAATATGAGCCTTCCTTTAACAGAATAGAAATATAAGGCTATATTGGCACAATATATCCTTATATTTCTGTTCTGTTAAATATAACGGTTTTGGTACATCTCCAAATGACCCCTAAGGAAGGCTCATTTTTGTTTAAACATGGACCTTGTTGGGTCCTGTGTTAGTCTATACCAGGGGTAGGCAATTCTGGTCCTCGAGAGCCAGAGCCAGGTCAGGTTTTCAGGATCTCCACCATGAATATGTATGAGATGGATTTGCATGAACTGCCTCCTTGAGATGCAAATCTCATGCATATTTATTGTGGATATCCTGAAAACCTGACCTGGCTCCAGCTCTCAAGGACCGGAATTGCCTACCTCTGGTCTATACTGATTTTCCTTATTTGATTATACCATATCTTCAACTTTGGATTTTATTTTGAAGATCTTGCAATTTGTTTAGATACTTAATAAAGACTTTTCATCCACAACATCGGTTCCACCTAGTTTTACTGAATCTCTTAAACTACAGAGTTCAAATGTAGAAAAAAAAAAAAAAACGTTACCTGTAATCATCTATTTTTACCAGAAATCGCACAATGTCATGATGTGCTTTCAGTACTTGAAGCTCTGTATAAGGGTTGTGTGTTTGTTCTTCACCTATGGTCTGCACAGGGGATTTCTAGGAAGTCATAAAACAGAAAACATCTTAAAATCATTTAGCTTAAATAAAAATAATTTTCAAGTATTAGATGTCATATTTGCTTTCATAACAAGCAATATGTCTCATTTAAAAGAAAATGACATACTATTTAGAGCAGTGGTCTCAAATTCGTGGCCCGCCAGGTACTAAAGCACAAAAGTAAAATAAAACAATTTCTTGATCATATATCCTTTTAGCTATAAATTACAATATTATTATTAAGACTTAGCCAAAAGGAAAGATTTATAAACTATAAAGAGTTTTACCTCATGCAAAATTGTCATTTCTTTAATGACATTAACTATTTTTTTCTGAGGCCCTCCAAGTACCTACAAATCCAAAATGTGGCCCTGCAAAGGGTTTGAGACCACTGATTTAGAGAATGAAACGGGTACAAATTTGGCCCCGTTCCCACGGAATCCATCTCTGACCACATCCCATCATCGTGAGTTCTGTCCCTGTCCCATCCCTTCTTACTCTGTCCTCATCTGTATAAGCCTCGAACACTTATGATCTTAACGTAGATAATGACACAGTGAGGTAGCCGCGGGTAACCTGCCGAAATGGAACCAAAAAAAAAGAATTGGTCGCTGCAGGGACTGGGAGAAGGCCATTCACTGCCCCGTGGAGCGGTGAATGGCCTTTTCCCCGCAGGTAACTGAGGATCGTGTGGTCTAGCAGCCTCCTTACTCTGAATCGTGGTCCAGGCATCTCCCTCCCTCCCTTCCCTGGATTACTTTAATTTAAATTTTAACAAGCCGCCGGAGCCTTGAATTCATGTGCAGCTGCCGGAAAGACCTCCTCTGATGCAACGTCCTGTTTCTGGTTGCATCAGAGGAGGACTTTCCGGGAGCCACACATGACTTCAAGGCTCCGGCAGGGATAGAGAGAGCCGAGAGGTTCGGGGTTTGGCTTCTGTGCTGGGCTTGATGGGCGACTAGTTTGGCCGCTCTGGAACTGGAGCAGAAGCAGGGCAGTGAGCGCGGTTCGGCGGACTGTGGAGCCGGCCCAGGGCTGGTCATGGCACTACAGCTCCTGGATCACCAGTTGACGAGCGTCGAGAAGAACGGCCTCTGGCTGTACACCTACCCGCTCATCAAGCTCCTCTTTCTGCACTATCGAAGCAGATGCATATTCTTCAGCTTGACAGAAACTTCAGAGGACTACACAGTTATGGTGGACAAGGAGGGTTTTAAAGGTACAATGCACATACATGCATATTTTGATAGGCTGACTTGGTGGCAAGTGCTGTGCAGAGGATCTGGATTTGGTACCTGGTATCAGGACTCTGCTTCATGGATTGGTTGGGGCTGGGAAAGCCATAGAGGCAGCTCATATAGTGCTTTTAACTTAAGCTTGGGAACTTAGGCTTGTATGGATGCTGCAGGGACAGTAGTCACGGGGACAGTGGTCACAGGGATGGGGACAGGGCGGGGACAGTGGCTGCGGGGATGGGACAGAGACGGGGACAAATTTTTTCCCCGTGTCATTCTCTATTTTAAAGTGTTCAATGCTTGTGCAGAAGAGGACAGAGCTTGCAGGGATGGGGCAGGGACAGAGATAGATTCTTTGGGGATGGGACAGGGATGGCGATAGATCCTGTAGGGTCAGAGAAAAATTTGTCCCCGTGTCATTCTCTAGACTACTATTGTATCCAGAAATATAGATTTCAAGTGAAGTAACATCCCTTATTCCTTTTCACTATAGGGTCCACAGCTTAAAAGGGCTTACTACAGGGCATACTTAGGCATCCTGTGGCAATTTTCAGGTTAATGTACACACACGATGCACTAAAAAATGATTTTACTGAGGAGCGGGTGTATCTGGGGGCGAAGAGTGGTCATTTCTGATCTAATCAATTAGTGCAGCTAGATTGCCACACACTAACTGATTAATGTGTGACCTTTACCACCTACAAAATAGGTAGCAGTAATGGCTCATGTGATAACCTTTTTTAATGTTACTTCAAAAAACTTGTGTAACACACTATTCCCTTCCAAAAAGTAGGCTG
Source organism: Geotrypetes seraphini (assembly GCF_902459505.1). Lineage (NCBI taxonomy): Eukaryota > Metazoa > Chordata > Amphibia > Gymnophiona > Dermophiidae > Geotrypetes > Geotrypetes seraphini. Next base: position 31,056,076 of record NC_047084.1, read on the forward strand.
ATGTTAGACCCAAAGATTCATATACCTAATTTGAATTGACTTTAACTGATGAATTAGGATCTCGCAGTTATGAGCTAACAGAATTAGTCTTGGCTCATAACTATTTTGCGAGCTATCATCGGTCCTTACATCTTTTTCATTCAATTTAAAGTGTATGAAAATTTTTCTTTTTTCAATTACTTTTTCTATACTTTTTAATACTATTCTTTTAGATACTAATCTTGTATAATACTATTTCTTAAGCTAAGGATCCTTAGCTTAGATCGGCCCTTCCGGTAAATCGAATCCGGAAGAGACGCAAGATGCCCTGAAAGAAGCTCCAGGAAAAACTCTTTCATGAGTCTTTGAAAAAGCCGAAATTATAATATCCCATAAGGGGCTAGCTGGACAGTGTTAATTAATTTAACCATTCTGGTCCTGATGAAGCTCTCCTACTGTAAACGAGAGCGAAACGGAGATCTTCCGTCGCTGCTGTGGTCAGAGGGCCGGGTATGAAAACATACACCCAAGCTAAGTATCATCATATTTACATTATAAAATTGAAATAAGGATAAAAAAATGAACTTAAGAAATAGTATTATACAAGATTAGTATCTAAAAGAATAGTATTAAAAAGTATAGAAAAAGTAATTGAAAAAAGAAAACTTTTCATACACTTTAAATTGAATGAAAAAGATGTAAGGATGTAGGATATAGCTCACAAAATAGTTATGAGCCAAGACTAGTTCTGTTAGCTCATAACTGCGAGCGCTTGAGATCCTAATTCATCAATTAAAATCAATTCGAATTAGGTGTATGAATCTTTGGGTCTAACATCAGCCTACTTTTTGGAAGTATAACCTTTTTTAATGGCCATTAACACAAGAATTCAAAAATCAGCCATTTTATTGCTGTACTAAAAATGGCCTTAGCACGCAGGAAAGACCTATGTAAGAGCATGCTAAGGCCACATTTTAGCATTGCTTTATAAAAGGACCCCTATATACAATTACTTTTACTGCAGAACAGATACTCCACTATAGAATATTGAAAGAACAAGAAATCAAAATGATAACAGCAGAACACTTTTGGCAAGTTGTTAACAATTCAGGTCTAATCAAGAAAAAAAAATTGCTTTAAAAAGAACCCTGTAAGTGTAAATTTTCCTATGAGTTGTACATGCTAGAACAGCAAAACTGCTCCAATCTGTGACATTATGTAGGATGTCATACAGTCTATTTCTAGGGACATCAGTCAAAATTAAAATAAAAATATCCACTCAGTGTTGTTTTGCGTGCATGTATTTTTATTGTTAACTATAAATAGTGGCTTGTATTACTGTTGGGAAATTTTCCTCATAAAAGTGGCAAGGAGACTCTTTCCATTCAGTATTAGAAATAATACAATTTGTTTTAACAAAAATATGTTGTGAACATCAAAAGAATGGTTTCAATGTACTAAAAGTTTTTTATTTTTAAATTATAAATTCAAAATGGGTAAAGCCCTTCACCACATCTGGCTCAAGAATGTAAATAGTTGCAAGAAAAGTAACTATCAGAGTATGGTTATGTGACTCACCTACTAATCCTAAGTACTCCCAAGTCACTAACCAACTTCCCTTTTACAAAACTGTGGAAGCGGTTTTTAGTGCAGGCTGGCACACTGAATGCTCTGCGCTGCTTCTAATACTCAGAGTTCTTATAAGTGTCAATAGAAGCGCAAAGCATTCAGCATGCCAACCTGTGCTAAAAACTGCTTGTAAAAGGGGGTGGAGAGGAAGCAGTTTTACTACCTCTACATTGCAAATTTTGTATATGTTGTCTAAGTCATAAAAAGGACATTTAGGTCAAAGATGTACATCATTTAAAGCCCATTTTACAAAAAGGTTTTAAAAAATGTGGAGCCTGCTGTAAAATGTGTATAATGTGGTAAAGTTCTATACTATGGTACCATGGACAGCTGCATAGATGCCAAATTACCCAGTTTCAGGCTGGAGACATTTTGTCCAATCCTGGTTTGAACGTACGAGTATATCCCAAAGCAGTGTGGCATTTGTAGTGCCAGATCATGCCCATTGAAATCAGTGCTGTAAGTCCTATAATAAAACAGGATGGTGTCAGAAATCCAGGACTGTCCTCTTCTTCAGCCTTGAACAGGGTAGCTTGGTATCTCTGCAGCTATTTTATTTACTTATTTATTTTTTAAAGTTAAGGAGTGGAATCATTCAAGGCTTTGTACATGTCAGCATCAGCACCTACACAGACACTCACAAGTACCTTACGGCCCCTTTTATCAAGCTGCACTATAGGTTTTTAGTGCAAGCCAGTGCGATAAATGCTCCAATGCTCATAGAATTCATATGAGTGTTGGAGCACTTACCTCACTGCCCCGTGCTAAAAACCTCTAGCACAGCTTGATAAAAAAGGGGGTTAATTAGCAATGCCGGACATCCAATGGAGCTAAAACATACAACTAAAATATTTGCATGAAAGCAAAAATAAAAACAAAAAAAGTTAACCCATTTGTATGAGGCTGTTAAATATACCAAAAAAAAAAAAATCTGACTAATCCTGAAGAACAGGCTATTATTATACCAATCCTGCCAAAAATAACTCTTCATTTAAAAAATTTAAAGAAGGAAAAAGACCTCAGAGATCCATGACAGAAACAAAGTTATATCCATCATTACTTAGAGGTTTAGTGTTCTGCCGCTTCACAAAGTCTGTGAGACAATGCCTTAAAGAATTTACTCGACGTTGATATTACTTCAATTTTTCATCTTACCTCATATTGGTGTACCTCTGAGGTATCGCTGGTGGCCACAGCAATTCATATTCATTGCCTACTTGAGCCCTGCAAGCTTCTCTGTTGCATCCAGCTGGGGAGGAAACAGGAAGTGATGTCAGTAAGACAGGACGCAGCAGAGAAAAAAAGTCTATGGGGCCAAGGCAGGCAATGAACACAAATCACTGCAGGCACCGACCGGCACACCTCCATTCCAAAAAACAAAAAATTTTTGGTCCTGAGCATTTCGGATAAAGTATCGTGAACCTGTACCTCTATCAACAGGTTAGCATACCTCCCTTTCCCTGTCCTCCTTCAGTGTATTTAGAGAGTCATTATGGTCATCCTAAAGAAACTCTCTCTCAGGAATAGGACACATTCTTCCTGGTGAAATAAATAACATTTGTGCTGCTAGCAACATATCCACCAGCCCCAGTAAACAACAGAGATGCAAGTCTCTCTCAGAACTGTCACTCTCATCAGAAGACTTTCTAACTCACACTCTTTAAGCTCCTTCTCGCATCATTTAGACCCCCAGTACCAATGTACTGTTTTTAATCCCTATTTTGCAAAACATGCAAGCTTAAAGAGAAGAAAAGCTTAAGTGGGCCAAACCAGTAGGACAAAATCAGAATTTCCTCTATAATTTGCCTCCCCTTGTCTCATCCCTTTCCACTGTACCTACATATACCTAGGCTATGAAAATCTATGCACAAATTTTAGCTACTGGATAAACTTTTTTGAAAACTGTCTCATATCATATGATTTTAAAAGCACCAAAATAAACAAATACTTTACCCTTGCTTTGGGGTTTTGTTTTTTCATTTGCAAATGATAAGCTACTATAAATGATCCTAGATTTATGTGCCAAGTGCACTGTCTGAAGAATCTCGCGCTTTAGGATGGTTGGTGTATCCTTGGCATCTCTAAATCCATGGGGTATTTAGCAGGGGCTTAAAGTCATTTTTATCAGTGACCTTTAGTACATAGGACCCTTCATGATCTTTATTATTATTATTATTATTTCTCTAATAAAACAACCAAGTCACACAGACAGGAACATGATTTCATGGGTATATAATGCCACAGAAGAAAAAGACAACAGACGAACCTAAATGCAAGGGAGAAAAAGCATGAACTGTAAAGGGAAAATCTCCCCAACCCCCAAGAAAAAATACAGAGTGAGGGGGAGACAGCCCAAACAACACACTTCCACAATAAGAAATATTTATAATAGAAGGGAGCCTTCAGTCACACAACTTGCAATGGGGTCACACCCCTAAAGCACCAGCTGTCACAAACATACACCCAAAGGGGTGTTATCTGTGAAACATCCCTGGGCTACCTTCATGTGATTTTTTTTTTTGTAATAAACCAATACACAAAACCATGTGCTAGAGGTGAATAGAAAATAAATAATACACACACAAAGTTGTTAAGGCTGTCTCTGCCCCTCATCCGGGGGTAAAAGAGCGTCCAAAATCAGCTGAGCACGCATAGAGTAATATGAACAACTACTGGAGGTACTTAGATTCTCCGTAGGAAATTAGTGGTAGTGTGTGGTTTGGGCTGTCTCTCCCCCTCACCCTGTATTTTTTCTTGGGGGTTGGGGAGATTTTTCCCTTTACAGAAGAAAAGGAAGCAGCCAGGGCTGAAGCTACAGCGAGAGTGAGCCCCACTGCTACCCGGTACCTACACACCTCCTGCTGTCCCTGCTGTTCCCGGCTCCCGAGCAGCCATCGTAGCATGAGGGCAACGAGCAGCAGCGGCTTCGGCCACTCCTTACGGCCAATCAGCGCGAAGGATGAGCACACAGGGGCTCCCAATTGCCGGCACGACACTACACCACTTCCCGCTGTCTCAAACACACTGTATACTAACAAGCGGCTCTTGCGACTGCGCAAGCGCAAACGGAACGTCATGCAATGCCTCGCCTCCCTCTAGCAGACGGTGGCCCCGAGGGGACAAATCTCATCAGCGCCTTGTGCGTTTGTCTTTAATTGTCGACAGTCATCTGGTTACTGGATGTGATTTGTTGTTCCCCTCAAAAAAAGTAGATTTTCCTTTTTAGAAACTGTAGACGTTTACCTTAATAGATAATATAATAAACGATGCTTTAGCGAAATTAGTTAGTGGCAGCAGCTAGGGGAATACGGGTGATTCTGGGGAAACATTAGACCTTGCATTACTGTGCACTACTAGAGAAAATGAAGAGATCACTAGTGAGTGTGTGTTTGATCGGTCATCAGTATTCTGGGCACTTGTGACTCGTGTTCATTTTTTGTTAAGATAATTAAACTACTACTACTATTACTTATTTCATAGAGCGATACCAGATGCAGTGCTGTACAGAGTCACGAATGAGACGATCCCTTCTTGAAAGAGCTTGAAATCTAAACCAGTGTCCTACAAACTTTGTCGAGCTGTGGCACACTCAACAAATTGTCCATGACTCGAAGCATCCAGAAGTGCGTGAACGTCGACGCAATGATGTCACCAGGGCCGGATTTAGATGAAAAGAGGCCCTAGGCTATTCCACTTATGAGGCCCTTTCACCTCCCATTTTTAAGTTTGTAAATTACATGAGAGATAATAAAATACATCATCCCCCTTCCACTGAACCCCCCCCCCATGCCATCCTGCCTGCCTTCCATTGAACCCCCCCACCCCCTCCGATGCCAGCCTGCCTGCCTCCCATCCCCCTTCCACTGAAACACCCCACCCCACCCCCGATGCCAGTCTGGGCTGCCCTGTCCTGACGGATCCACATTTTGCCTCTCTCCCCGCAGGGCTGGGCTTTGCCTAGCTGTTTCTGGACTGACGTCTTTCCCTCCCCGATCCTCCTCCCAGGGCAAGAAAAAGAAAGGGAGAAGCCGAGTCGGCGCCCTGTTGCGGCCGGAGCCGGTTCCGATCCCAAAGAGGAACCGAGGTAACCGGGGAGCAGCTAAAACCTGAACCTGAGGCAGGATCGGACCGGGGACCGGCGCACGCCCCCACCCGGGGCTGAGACCGATTCCCCTCCGGAGCCGGGAAAGGGGTGGGGGGGGGAAGAGGAGCAGCGGGATCGGATCCGGAGCTGGAGCACATGTGCAATTCGGATTCCCCACCCCCCGGCTGAATTTTGATGAGTCGCTGGTGCAGGCGCCATGAGGAGTGACACAGAAGCACACCTCACGCCACCAGGACTCACGATATTTCAACAGTGCATGCACGCTCAAGGATTTTATTATTTATGATATAATCATGAAAATATAAAATAGAGCACGTAATATACATTTTAAAATATGCAAATTAAAACATATGTTAAGAACTTACTTAGAATTCCGCGAAATGAAGATATTGTCACAAAAATTTTTTTTTAATAGTCTATAAACACTTCACTAAAGTACTGAACCTACTGAACTCAAAAGGCGAGAATCAAATGATCGTGTAAGCAATCCTAAAATAAGAATCTTTTCTAATAACATTAACACGTGTTTCATATTATCGAAGTAACACGAATATAACCGAACGTCGGGATATCAGTAGGTTTGTTCGTTTGTCTGTTCCAATGTACACCAATCTGCACTTTATTTATGCAAGAACAAACCAGAGCTTAGTAGCATAAGACACGTCAATATTTGCCATAGCAATCAGTGAACGTATGAACTATACTTTGGTGCAATCTAGTATATACAAACGAACAGACCCAATGAGCCGAACGCGTTGATCTTAACCAATACATTTTTATGTTTGTTTATTAGTCATATGCGTAGAATTTCTCCTTATTTTCGGTTCAGTGTTTTAGTGTTCACTGTTTTTAGAATAGTGTAATTTTAATTTTGCGAACAATTTGAATGTAGGCCCCTCTTGATCTTGAGGCCCTAGGCTGAAGCCTAGTTAGCCTATAGGAAAATCCGGCCCTGGATGTCACATGCATGCTCAAAGGCTCTCTAGATGGGCCCTGAACTGCTGGGGGAGAGGGGGTGCCGGCAGGGAAGACATGCGGAGAGAAGGAGAGGCATTGGTGCCGGCTGATTGCATACAGGATGTGCCTCTCATGGCAAGAGACACGTCCTGTAGGTAGTCAGCCGGCACTTCTCCTCTTCCCCAGCATCTCACTGCACACCTAAAATTTCAGGAGACACACTAGTGTGTCACAGCACACAGTTTGCGATACACTGATAAAAAAAAGGATGCCAGATTGGGGGATACAGTTAAGGGGGATGGTGGGCATTGGGGAGCAGGGTTATGGATTGAAGGCTATATCAAAAAAGGTGTTTCAGTCTATTTTTAAACATTTAAGGTAAGGGCCATGACGGATGAACTCACGTAAATTATTCCAGGCATACGGGGCAGCTAGATTAAAAGAACGAAGTCTGAAATTGACAGTGGAGGAGAATGTAAGGTTACCATATGGCTCCAGAAAAGGGAGGACAGATTGAGACATCCAGGTTTTACTTCCATTGAAAGTAATGGAAATAAGTAGTACAAATTGAGACATCTGGGTTTTACTTCCATTGAAAGCAATGGAAGTAAAACCCAGATGTCTCAATCCATCCTCCTTTTTTGCTTAATCTTCTGTAAACCGCATAGAACTTCTCGGTATTGCGGTATATAAGCTGTTATTATTATTATTATTATCCTCCTTTTTTCTGGAGCCATATGGTAACCCTAGGAGATAAAAGCAGCTTATCTGAGAAATAGAGTTCTACCTTCTCGAAAGAGCTTACAATCTAAGCAGACAAACAAGATGCCAGGGTGGGGGATACAGTTAGGGGAGATGGTTAATCTGCTGGCTAGGGTGGTGAGCAGTAGGGAGTAGTATTATGGATTGAAGGCTATATTAAAAAGGTGGGTTTTCAGTCTACTTTTAAACAAGGGAAGGGGCGTGACAGACAAACTCAGGTAAATTATTCCAAGCTTATGGGGCAGCTAGATGAAAGGAACAAAGTCAGGAATTGGCAGTGGAGGAGAAGAGTACAGATAAAAGCAGTTCATCTAAGGAACAGAGTTCTTGGGGAGGTGTATAAAGAGAGATAAGAGAGGAGAGATACTGAGGGCTGCGGCATGAACACACTTGTAGATTATAGGAGTTTGAACTGTGTGCGGAGATGGATAGGGAGCCAGTGAAGTTATTTGAGGGGTAAGATGAGTGTAGTGAGGTTAGCAGAAGATGTCATGCAGCTGAGTTTTGCACCAATTGCAGGGAGGCGAGGTGGTCCTGTAGACTTGTTAGAAGTAAATTACAGTAGTCTAGGTGTGAGGTTACAAGAGTGTGGACAATGGTCCAAGTAATGTGTTCAGTTTACAATATCAGTGGTTCATATGATGAGAGAAACCCATGCTATCCAAACCAAAAAGACCTCAACGACTCACCAAGTCCAATGCCGAGATTTTGATATCTAGGCTCAAGTAGTGGAACTTGGATGAAAGTGTGCCAGTCACAGATCAGAGGAAGATGGGCTCTGCTTCTACCACAATATGACTGGTCTGTTTAAGGCAATTAGAATTGCCTGTAACCCGAAAGAGTAGCATCTCTTAATTAATAACTCATCCAGGCAAATTAAAGCTGTGCTGCTCTATAATGAGAACAAGTACTCGTCTCTTCCACTGACTCATTGCACCTCAAAGAGGGTTACAACAATATCAAGACCTTACTAGGTGCCTTGAAGTATGATGAGTACAGCTGGGAGGTCATTGGAGATTTCAAAATGGTGCCATTCCTAATGGGTCTCCAAGGCAGTTTTACCAAATTTATCTGCTGTCTCTGTCTTTGGGACAACAGGAACACAAAGGTACTTTAAAGCTGATCACAGACTGTATGATTACTTTCCTGTCTTTCTTCACAGGAAAGGCAGTATTCTTTGTCTGATTTTTCTGATACTTTCTACTTTCACATGATAGAAAAAAGTAGAAAACCTTTATGTTTCCTGAGCCATTATTCATTACTTTGATGCAGGATCAAACACGAAAACAAAGGTACTCAATTTCCGGGGCACAGACTTCGCACACATGGGAGATTTCGTCCATCAGACGCTGCAGGACCAAGCGGAGACCGATGATGTAGAAGCTAAGTGGTTAACACTGAAATCAACCATACATGAAGCAACTAGCCGCTTCATAAAATCAGTAAATAAACGACAAAGAAACAATAAACCCCAATGGTTCACCGCGGAGATCTCGCACCTCATTAAGGAGAAGAAAAAAGCGTTTCTCTCCTACAAGCACACGGAGAAAAGAGAGGCAAAAGTAGAATATAGGACCAGGTCTACAGCGGTCAAAATGGCAGTTAGGGAGGCAAAACTTCGAGTGGAAGAAATTCTGGCAAAAAACATTAAAAAGGGGGACAAATCCTTCTTCAGGTATATTAGTGACAGAAAAAGGAACACAGGCGGGATAGTACGCCTTAGAAGACCGGACGGAAGTTACGTGGAAGCAGATTCCGATAAAGCCGAACTACTGAATGAATACTTCTGCTCAGTCTTCACCTGTGAGGCACCGGGACACGGTCCCCAGTTGAAGGCAACACAAAGCACAGAAGACCCGTTTCAGAATTTTGAGTTCACACCAGGTGAAGTTTACAGTGAACTGGCAAGACTCAAGGTGAACAAAGCCATGGGACCAGACAATTTGCACCCAAGAATGCTCAGAGAATTGAGTGATGTCCTGGCGAAACCGTTGGCTGAGCTATTCAATCTCTCCCTAAGTAAGGGGAAAGTTCCCCTGGACTGGAAATTAGCTAATGTCGTTCCTCTGCATAAAAAGGGTTGCAGGGCAGAGGCTGCGAATTATAGACCGGTGAGTCTCACATCAATAGTGTGCAAACTCATGGAAACACTAATTAAAAGCAAATTGGACACGATCTTGAATGAAGGGAATCTTCGGGATCCCAGTCAGCATGGATTCACCAAGGGTAGGTCCTGCCAATCCAATCTCATCAGCTTCTTTGACTGGGTAACAAGAAAGTTGGACTTGGGAGAGTCTTTGGACGTCGTGTACCTGGACTTCAGGAAAGCTTTTGACAGTGTCCCACACCGCAGGCTGCTAAGCAAGATGGAATCGATGGGGTTAGGAGAGACACTAACTGCATGGGTCAATGATTGGCTGAGTGGCAGACTTCAGAGGGTGGTGGTTAATGGTACCCTCTCTAAAACATCAGAGGTGACCAGTGGAGTGCCGCAGGGCTCGGTCCTGGGTCCACTCCTTTTCAACATATTCATAGGGGATCTGACTCAAGGGCTTCAAGGTAAAATAACACTATTCGCCGATGACGCCAAACTATGTAATATAGTAAGTGAATGCAGTTTACAGAATTATATGGCGCAGGACCTGCTTACATTGGAAAGTTGGTCCTCAACCTGGCAGCTAGGCTTCAATGCTAAGAAATGTAAGGTCATGCACCTCGGAAGCGGAAATCCATGCAGGACGTACTTCTTGAATGGAGAAACTTTAACTAGGACTTCAGCAGAACGAGATTTAGGAGTAATCATCAGTGCAGACATGAAAACTGCCAATCAAGTGGAGAAGGCTTCATCTAAGGCAAGGCAGATATTGGGTTGTATCAATAGAAGTTTTGTCAGCCGAAAGCCTGAAGTCATATTGCCGTTGTACAGGGCCATGGTGAGACCTCATCTGGAGTATTGTGTGCAATTCTGGAGGCCACATTACAGTAAAAATGTGCGCAGAATTGAATCGGTTCAACGGACGGCCACCAGGATGATCTCGGGGCTCAAGGGTCTCTCGTATGAAGAGAGACTGAACAAATTGCAGCTCTACACTCTTGAGGAACGTAGGAAGAGGGGAGACATGATCGAAACATTTAAGTACCTCACGGGACGTGTCGAAGTGGAAGATGATATTTTCTTTCTCAAGGGACCCTCGGCCACAAGAGGGCACCCACTCAAACTCAGGGGCGGAAAATTTCATGGCAACACCAGAAAGTATTTCTTCACAGAGAGAGTGGTTGATCATTGGAACAAGCTTCCAGTGCAGTTGATCGAGGCAGACAGCGTGCCAGACTTTAAGAATAAATGGGATACCCATGTGGGATCCCTACGAGGGTCAAGATAAGGAAATTGGGTCATTAGGGCATAGACAGGGGGTGGGTAAGCAGAGTGGGCAGACTTGATGGGCTGTAGCCCTTTTCTGCCGTCATCTTCTATGTTTCTATGATTTCAGTTAGGAACATAAGAATTGCCGCTGCTGGATCAGACCAGTGGTCCATCATGCCCAGCAGTCCGCTCATGCAGCAGCCCTCTGGTCAAAGACCAGCACCCTGAGACTAACCCTGATATACCCATAATAGTTTTCACGCCAAATCAGACTTTGCAGCCCCATCACTAATTTCCCAGATAGAACTCACTGGAACCAGGGCTGCTGCTTGATTTCTAAATCAAGTGTCATCCAACTTCATGGTCCAATTTTTCCATAACTGGAGTCACATTGGGGAAGCAGAGTAAAGCCTTCCAGACAGAATGAGCTAGCAAGAAAGTCATACCAGTGAAGATGTTCTACTGGCATTATGTTTAGTTTCAGCAGAAGCAGCTGCTAGTTTGGCCATCCGTATGGCAACAGGATTAGAACAGGAATCTATCACAGCAGCTTTGGGGAAGATTTCTGCTAGTGTTGATTCATTAACACTCTGTACCCCAACCACCAGTTGGAAAGATAGCTAATCTAACCATTTGGCAGATTGCAAGATACAGACTAAAAAATCTGCCACCAATTCTTTGCAGGCACTGTTCCCTCTAAGCCTAATGGGAGTCCTCCAACTGCATTGATGCCAGGGAGGGTGTTGCTTCAATATTGTGTTTTCATTCTGTAGAGACAGAAAGGTTCCTTGGAGTCCTGCAGAGCTTGCCTTTCCTTCATTACTGAAAATGTGATGGTGAAACAGCACCCCCAATCCCAACTGGCAGGACTGAAGGTGGAGAAATCCCACTCAGAGCAGCGGTCTCAAACTCAAACCCTTTGCAGAGCCACATTTTGGATTTGTAGGTACTTGAAGGGCCTCAGAAAAAATAATGTCTTATTAAAGAAATGACAATTTTGCATGTGGTAAAACTCTTTATAGTTTATAAATCTTTCCTTTTGGCTAAGTCTTAATAATAATATTGTAATTTATAGCTAAAAGGATATATTACATTACATTAGGACTTCTATTCCGCCTATACCTTGCAGTTCAAGGCGGATTACAAAAGAGCTAACTGGACATTTCCAGTGAAGTTTTTTTTGGGGGGGGGGTTTGGTTACAAGGGAGGAGAGGTACCTGGATTAATTCCGGAAGAACTTGCAAATTGGATATTAAATTGACTGTACGTTACTGTGTGATATGATCAAGAAATTGTTTTATTTTACTTTTGTGCTTATGATAAACATACCAAGGGCCTCAAAATTTATAGCTAAAGAGACATATGATCAAGAAATTGTTTTATTTTACTTTTGTGATTATGATAAACATACCAAGGGCCTCAAAATAGTACCTGGCGGGCCACTTGCTTAGAAGGAACAGTGCTTGGCCAATTTTTCACCATAGCTGCCCTGGTCTGTGGCTTCAGCAAGAGCAGTAAAGGAAAACGTTTCTCCTGTTCAAATTCCATTGCTTGGACACATTACTTAACATAACATAACATTGTATTTCTAGACCGCATAACCATAAGTTCGATGCGGTTTACAAAAAATTACAAAATGAAAAGGTACATTAACCCTCCATTGTCTTACGTACAAACATAAAGACAATTCTATTAGTTGGCACCTATAGTTAGGATCCAATAGCATGCCTGGTTTAAAAGATAGAAGAACTTATGCATGTGATTGGCATCAATAATTGACAGTTACACATGTAAGTTCTAGACATTATTCTATAAACCAGTGTCTCTCAAACGTTTTCATCTCCAGCACACTAAGGGCTCCTTTTACGAAGCCACATTAGCGGTTTAACGCGCATATTAGCACATGCTAATTTGCCAGCCGCGCTAGCCACTACCACCTCCTCTTGAGCGGGCAGTAGTTTTTCGGCTAGTGCGGGGGTTAGCGCTAAAAAGTTGCGTGCGATAAAGCCGCTAACACGGCTTCGTAAAAGGAGCCCTAAATGGAGCAAATGTTTTTTGCAACACATTATAATTGAAATTATAAAATTGTAAAACCAACAAAAAATTTGAGAGTTATCTATTTAAAGTTATTTAAGCTATGTATGGGTAATTGTTACAACGGTGAAACTAAAGTAGATAAAATAGAACTGCTAATTAATGCAATGGATGTGCTTGTTTTTTAGTTCAAATTTACTAAAAATGTGGCTCAATAGTCGACAAGCAAACACGCATTTCATCATCCACCATCTGCAGTCGCATTTCATCATCCATCATCTGCAGTCGTTCTCTCTCTTTTTAAAAAAAATTAATTTCTGTCAAAGCTAAAAATCCAAGTTCTCAAAGATAAGAAGATCCAAATTGCTTTGTTGCTCAAGTTAGGATATTTACTGCATAAAAAATAAAACTAAAATTACTTGCCGTTAGTTTTCAAGGACCAATCACATCAAAGGTTGATGCTTGTCTGGACAGTTGTATCCTTATAGGCTGATGCTTGTCTGGACAGTTGTATCCTTATACACACAGATGCTCATAACATTGACAGACTCTTATACGAAGTGCATGTCATATATTCTAGTGTATACTTATGAAGGGAATTTTAAAAAATAAAGTACATTTCTGGAATCTCTTATGGCATACCTGGAATCTCTTCATGGCACATCACTGTGCTGTGGCACACAGTTTGAGAGACACTGTATATATCATTTATAGAGCACCGAAGTAACATCAGGAAAGGGATTTCCTCAGCTCCATTAGTGCAACATTGGGAAGCTAACAAACCCAAAATAGATTTTAAATTCTTTGTCTTTAAGGTGATCAAGCCCAATCCAAGAGGAGGGAATATTGACACTGTCCTTTTGAGAGTAGAACAGTGCCCCAAAACCGAATTAGATTACAGTGTGTTTCTTTGAACACTTCCTGGATACTTTATCCACTATATTTTCTCAGCATAACCTCTCTGCTAGTTATAGGTGTGATATAATTATATTCACTTTTCTTTTGTTTTGTTCAAGATTTTCTAGCCTTTTCGATTCTGTGTCTAATTAGATATGATTTCTCCTTCAGCAGCTGTATCAGCTGTAAAAACAAAGTGAAAGTATAGCAGGTTCATTTTCCTGCATGCACTGCTACTGCTCTGCTGATCCCCCAGTTCCTCTGATGTCAGAGGAAGTGGAACTAGCAGAGCAGCAGAAGCAGGTGCAGGAATATAATACAAATAATAAATTGGAAAAATTATGATAGATTAAGTTATACTTTTTGGTGGAATTCATTGTGCCATATTTTTAAAATGAAGAAAATATTAGCTATTCAGCAAGGACATTATAAAAAATTTATTGATGTTTGGGAGCCATTAACAAATTACTGTAAGGAATGATGATATTTAATAGTTATTTATTCCCCTTATATTTATTGAAGTATAGGATGGGAGGGAGGGAGAGTTTTAATTTTAAATTATAATGTTATATTGGAGGGAGAGAGGGAGGAAGGGAAGAATTATATTGTGATTCAATATATGTGTGATTAAAAAGTGATAATAGAGTGTATATGATTGTATTATAAATCACTTGTTGAAAGTTTAAAAATGAATAAAAAAATTAAAAAATAATAATAAATTTATTCTTTTATACCGCCATTACCAAGAGTTCCAGGCGGTTTACACCATAAGAAACTGAACAATCAGCAAAATACATTCATACCATGATAATAAAATCTTACAAAAGTTAAAAATATGATTACAATCTTAAAAATACCCAACTAAGTAATAAATTTGTCAGAGAAGACTTGACTAATTTTTGAAAAGAACAGTAAGACATGGCTTGATGAATACATCACCAAGCCAGAATTGTAGTTTACCTGCCTGAAAAGCTAAGGTCCTACCAAAGAAGGTCTTATATCTGACACCATTTGGCTTAGGATAGGCAAATAAATGGTCCCACGTTGTTTTTACAGCTGATGCCGCTGATGTTCTGCCGCCGAACATGACATGACCTAAAAAGATGAGCAGGATAACCAGCAGCAGAAGAGGTAGATGCCATTCTTATACAAAATCTGTTTGGGGGAGCGGTTGCTCCCCTTGCGCTCCCCCTAACAATGCCTCTGCCTCACACCCTACATAGAACCATGTCACATATGCTGCTCCCATCCCATCCATATGCTGCTTCTACTTTAACCAATCACACTTCATCACACCACTTCTTACTGAGCTGCCCATCAAGACATATCCAAGTCTGCCAATGGAAAAAGAGGAAATACATTTGGGGGGGGGGGGTAATTCTCTATAGATCGGCTAAAATTAGGCATCAGGATGATGTGTGCTAAGCGTAAATTCTATAGAGTTGAGGTGCCAAAGTCGGGCCTCGAGGGCCGCAATCCAGTCGGGTTTCCAGGATTCCCCCAATGAATAAGCATGAGATCTATTTGCATGCACTGCTTTCATTGTATGCTAATAGATCTCATGCATATTCATTGGGGAGATCCTGAAAACCCAGCTGGATTGCGGCCCTCGAGGATCGACTTTGACACCTATGCGTAGAGGCAGTGGTGTGTAGAACTGCCATACACAGAATACTAGCATAAGTCCACATTTGCACTTTTAATTTCAGATGTGAGCACTTATGATAGCCGGGGAGTCGGCCGGGCAAGAGGGCTTGGGCTCCCTCTTGCTCCGATCGTGGATGCGGGTGCGGGTGGGAGCGCGTGCGAGCGGTCGTTCGGGGTGGGGGTGCGAGCGGTCCTGCTGGGGGGGTGAATCGGGCGTCGGGCAGGGTGGGAACTATGTTTTAAAACTTTGGTATACCGCGCTCACGCATATAACGCGCGAGGGGTATGCGCGGTAGGTAAAAACGCGTATAACGCGCGCGTTATATGCGTGAAAATACGGTAATCAGTTAGGCCTGGATTCTCTATAGGGCACCAGTATCAGCAGCCTCCTAAAAAGCGGCCACCAATCATGTGTCAATCATGTGAAGGCGTCTTAAAGAGAATCACGCCTCTGTAAAAGATAGGCGTCGGAAATGTAGGCCAGGGTTTTCCGGGACTACATTTCTGGTGCCTATCTTTGTCATAAATCATGCCTATGTAGGTGCTTTAGGCAACCTAAACGCCACTTCTGGTGTTAGCCACGCCCATAGTGGCATTCAGCAGCCTAAAGTGCTTACATAAGCGTAATTCCGGCATGTATTATTTAGGCATTGATAGGTGCTATAATGGTGCCGTTTTATGCCATTTTAAACAGTGTTTGTTACTTAACTTAGGCGCCAGTAGAGTTTCTAGAATTTCTCCCTTAGTGCATGGCAATGTAGCTGTGCTAAGTAATTAGTGCAGAACTTGCCTGCTGTCTTCCCCCAGTCACTCCCCCACAGCTAAGCAAATAAAAACTAGTTTTTACTGTGTGGGTGGTGCATGCATATGAAAATACTTCTACAGGACGCTTGAGCATGCACCGCAGTACCATAGTGCTTTTTAATCTGTGGTAAGCAAGCATTAGTATTTACCACTGCTTAGTGAAAGGGTCCCTTAGTTTTTTCCCATTTGGAAAAAGCTCCCCCTCCTCCCCCCCCCCCCCCCCCCCACACACACACACACTCTCTCTCTCTCTCTCTCTATTGAAAACTTACAGGCAAAAGAAAAATAACTTCTTATTAATGTATTAGTCTTTTGTAATAAGCATTGGTTTTTTTGCTACTGTATATATTACCATGTTATTTTCTCTTTGTATATTGAAGAAAATTATGAAGTAATGAAAAAAAGTCTCTACTTCAGAAAAAAAAAAGGCATTTTCCTGATTGGAAAATAGCAAAATCACCCCAACTGGTGAGTCAGCAGATTGGAAGGTGTACAGGTTTGAGAAAGTAATAACATGCACGTCTGGCAGTAACAAATATTTTGGGACGTTTATTATACCACTTAGTCACTAGTTCTTTAGTTTATAAAGAGAAAGCCATGATAAAAGTGTTATTTAGAAGACTGGAGAGTTGTATCTAAAGACATCTGGACTGCTTAATGCATCATTTCTCTTCTTTGACAGTCATCAGGAACAATGCCAAACTTTTATAAGTGGGTGCTCCCAGTTGAGGAGAAGAGCGGTAGGACAGTAACATATGGGGACGTGTGTCTACTTAGCAAATACAAAGCAATGAGATATTATGAATAAAAATATAGTGGTTCCTATTTCCAAATCAGTTGTGCTATAGAGACAGATTGGAAAAAATCCTATTAAAATAAGGGCCAGGTGTCTGTTCCTGAGAGTTCATGATGCCACCTGGCTAGTACATAAATAAAGGTTGTTTTTTTTTTTTTTTATATAAATTTTTTATTGTTACATCATAACAAACTCAAGCAAAAAAATACAAGATATGAAGAAAATAATTCAAATTAAAATATAAACATAAACAAGCCCACATTATTGAGGGTTGACTAATCCTGTCACAGTTTTTATCCTCCAGAAAGTAATATAAGAAACTAAACATCAGTCAATAAACTATAACACCAGGCAATAAATCTCTATATTCATTCCTTCTCAGCTTCTGCATTAGTAACAAGTAGTATATCTAATTTAGGTTTATCTATAAGAAAATTCTCTAAATGATCTGGATCTAAAATATATATATTTAGTATTCTGAAAAGTCACTAAACATTTACAGGGGAACTTAAGAAAAAATGATGCACCTACACCCAAGGTTTTATCCTTGAGTTGCAGGAATTGCTTCCTCCTGTATTGTGTCTGTCTAGAGACATCTGGAAAGATATTTATCTGTTGACCACAGAACAGGGCATTTTTGTTCAAAAAATACAATTTAAGTATATCTTGTTTCTCTATTTCAGTCATAAAAGTGACTAATATTGTTGCTCTCTTGGCTATATAATCTTTTGATGATTCAAGAAATTGGGAAATGTTTAAACTATCAGGGGATACTAGTTGATCTTCCCCCCCCTTCTTCTGATATCTTTTTATTGCCAGTAGGCAAATAATAAAGATTATCTGGAATGAACTTTTCTAAACCTGTATAGGAAAGTATATCTTTAAAATACATTTTTAGTAGTTCCAAAGGAGAGAGAAAATGGGAAATAGGAAAATTCAAAAACCTGAGGTTTCTAGATCTCATAACATTTTCCATTTTTTCCAACTGAAGATGTAATATAGTATTATCCTTGACATGAGATACAACACATGATTGCATTGCAACAACAGATGTTTCTACTTTATCCAATTTCTTCCCCATATTTGCCAATTGAGAATCATGCTCAGCCACTTTCTTTGTAATTTCTGAGGAAAACTGACAAAGTTGAACTACAGTGCCCTGTATAGAGTTCTCAATTCTATTTACTACAGTCCAGACATCTTGCAACGTAATCTGTTTATTGCCTATCTCAGGCCTAGAAATAGGACCAATAGGCATTGAAACAGGAGATACCGTAAAGGATTGTTCATCCTCAGATACATTTTTAGAATCCAGTTCTAAAGGTAATGGAGAGGCTGAATCTGACCCTGATATGGATACAGAGTCTGCCTTCTCCCTTAATTGTGTAAGAGGCTGAGGTGGAGGCGTGGGTTCGCCAGAAGAGATAGAAGCAGATTAGGATCGAATTTCAAGCCTACCTTCTGTAGGAGTCACAGTTGAAACGGAAAGATGACGATCCATCGGTCCAATCACATTCAGGGAAGAAGATATGATCTTAGCTTTCCGTTTTCCCATGGTAATTCCCTTTGTTACTCCTCGCTCCTCGTGGCTCCTCGTGGCTACAAAGGGGCAGGACCTGCCCCTTTGGCCACGCCCCTTCGGACACGCGGCCTTGGGCACGCGTCCGCGGGCCGCGTTCCGCGGCTCACCAGTTCTTTTGTAGGGAGAGAGGACCTCCTCTCCGAGTCGGCAAGTGCCGGGTGGTGGCTGCAGGGGTGCCTGACTGGAGGAAAATCGCTGGCAAGCTCAGTCAGCCCTCTTTTTCTCCGCGGCTCACCAGTTCTTTTGTAGGGAGAGAGGACCTCCTCTCCGAGTCGGCAAGTGCCGGGTGGTGGCTGCAGGGGTGCCTGACTGGAGGAAAATTGCTGGCAGGCTCAGTCAGCCCTCTTTTTCTCCGCGGCTCACCAGTTCTTTTGTAGGGAGAGAGGACCTCCTCTCCGAGTCGGCAAGTGCCGGGTGGTGGCTGCAGGGGTGCCTGACTGGAGGAAAATCGCTGGCAGGCTCAGTCAGCCCTCTAAATAAAGGTTTTATAAAAGTGCAACAAAAAATAAATTAGATGCTTCCTAGATCTACATAAATTCCATCTGTACAATTAAATGATAGGTACTAAAACAGGCAAAATGCAAAAAATAAAAAATCAACAAGTAGATTAATATCATGGCTCATTTTTTTTAATATAGACTCTCTTTGGTCAATTTATCACCTGCCCTGCTCCCTTTTTCAGTTTTTCCTTTCTGTCACACACATAAAAGGGTCATTATAAGAAACCTCACCAGAAACCATGGGTAGTATAGCATGTTAAGCTGAGATCTGTTTTCTCAAGTAATGGTTTTTATTTTTTTATAATACCATCATTTGTGAGGAATTTATTAGAAATGACACAAACCCCAGCTTGACTGTATAGATTAGACATGGTCTCTAATGAATCGTTAGTCAACCACCATCAAAACTGAATTATTTTAAAGCTCTGTAAATATAAAGCATTTACATTTTCTGTGCAACATTCTCTAACAATATTGTATTTGTATGTTCATTTCATTTCTCTTAATGAAGGTCAGCTAAAGTTAACTTACTGTCAAGACTTAGAAACTTCCATGGAGAGATGAGCATAATTGATTCACATATACACATATCTCTTCGTTTTTTTTAATCAAAGTCAAAAATACTTCAGCATGAAGTCAGAAGATTAACATGGTGACAACATTACAGAGCTTGGTTCAGACTCAAAAAGTGCAGGTGGTGCTGGCAGAGGGGCTCTTTGGAGCCAGAATATGCAGCCAAGCAAGAGAACTGTGCTCACTCTTGCTCTTCTGGCCAACTGGTTCTGAGTCGACTGTGTAGCTTTGTATTCTCAGCCCCAAATAGAAGGGTGTGTAAGTATTACCTCTCCAATGATACAGCTTGAATCAAATATTGTTAAACAATTATCCATAAGAATATAGTAGATGATAGCAGATAAAGACCAGTAAGGTGTATCCAGTCTGCCCAACAATGTATACGCATAAGATATTACATTACATTACATTACGGATTTCTATTCCGCCTATACCTTGCAGTTCAAGGCGGATTACAAAAGATTTGACTGGACATTTCCAGAGATGATCACATTACAGAGGATTTTACTGGACATTTTCCAGTGAGGATACAAATTTTTTTTTTTTTTTTTTTTTTTTCTTGGGGATCTTATGGGTTGGATAGAAAACTGAACAGTGCCTAGCAGTGTGATATTAGCAAATGGAAATGGAACACAGTTAGAGTAGGCAAGATTACAATCTTTTTATGGTCTGTTTATATGAAGGGTGATTAGGTGTGATATTTGGGGGAGGATTGTCTGGTGGTAGATGAGTTCAGTCGAGGTAGGTGAATTTTCTGGAGGTAGGTGAACTTGGCTGGAGGTAGGTGAAGTGGTTTAAGGTTTTTGGATGAATTTTTTAAACAGCAGGGTTTTGATTTCTTTACGGAATGTTTTGAAGTCGTCCGATGTTGTCAGCAGGTTGGAGATGGAATGGTTGAGTTTTGCTGCTTGTGTTGCCAGAAGGTTGTCAAACATTTTCTTGCGTTGTGTGCCTTTGAGTGGAGGGAAGGCAAAAGGATTTGGGGTTCTTCTTTGTCTTGTGGTGGAGATCTGGTTTAAGCGATTGTTTAGGTAGGATGGGGAAGAGCCTTGTATTGCTTTGAATAATAGGCAAAGGAATTTGAATTGAATTCGTGCTTGTATGGGTAGCCAGTGGGAGTCTAAGAAGGCGGTTGTTATGTGATCATATTTTCTAAGTGAGTAGATCAGTCTGAGGGCGGTGTTTTGTATGGTCTGGAGTTGCTTTATCATAATGGCTGGACAAGGAAGATATAGGGAGTTGCAATAGTCCAGCAGACCTAAGACTAGGGATTGTACGACTAGTCTGAATTGTGTTTGGTTGAAGAATTTTCTGATTTTGCGTAGGTTTCTCATGGTTAGGAAAGCTTTCTGGGTCGTCTTGTTGATTTGGGACTGCATTGTGCAACATCTGTCTATGGTGACTCCTAGTAGTTTTAGTTCGGGTTGTATTGGGTATTTGGTATTTTTGATTGTCAGTTCTGTGATGGTAGGAGATTTGGCTTTTTCGAGCAGGAGGAATTTTGTTTTTTCTGAGTTTAGATATGATAGTTCCATTCCTTCCATACAGGATTCCTTTGTGTTTATCAAACATATTTTTTTAACTCTGTTCCCATTTTCATCTCCATGGGGAGGGGGGCATTTCAGGTATCTATCACCCATTCCATGAGAAAGTACTTCCTGACGATATTCCTGAGTTGGCTCCCTGCAACCTAAATTCATGTTCTCTAGTTCTACTGCCTTTCCGTTTCTGGAAAAGGTTTATTTGTATATCAATATATTTCAAATATTTGAATATCTGAATCAAGTCACCTCTGTTGCTTCTTACTTCATGGTATACATCTTTAGGTCATCAAGTTTCTCCTCATTCGCCTTGTGCTAGGGCTCATTGAGGTCTCCTTTCATAATTCACTGATAGGTTCTTTTACTAAGCTATATAGATGTTCTTGTGTACATTAAAGCGTGCTATTGTTGTGTAAATGCAAATAATGCATAGAATTTGTGATTATCACAAATTGCTGCAAGTTAATTGTCAGCTCCTATGTCAGGTACGATGTGCCTTGTGTACCTTGCTACTTCCTCAAAGTGTACTCCTCAACAATGTAGTCATTTTGGTCAAGGGTTCAATTATGATTTCTTTAAGGAAGTAAAAGATTTACATTTAAAATTTCTTTATCCCAAAATTTTAATTACTGGGATAAAATAAATAAATGAAAGAAAACTATTCACATACCTGATGTGCAATAATTTTAATGTAACATTGCACTGAATTTTGAAAATACTACTCCAATTAAACAGTCTCTAAGAGAGTTGGTATTTGTTTTCCTCCTCTTATGATTTCTCTGGCTGATGGATCCAGGTAAGTAAATTTCTTATTTTTCCTTTGTTTTGGGTTTGACTCTCTTGCGTTGGGTACCTTCTTTTTTTTTTTGCTTGTGGAATCTCCTACTCCCTATCTATAAAAAAAATCAAAGGAAGCAAAACCCTATATCCCTATTTGGTAAAAAAAAAAAAAACAATAAACACTGTGACCACTAGCTACCCAAATAAATCAAAGAATAATTGGAATTTCCCTAAAAACGAATCCCACCCACTTTCTATTGAACCAAGGTTTAATTAAAAATCAATACAATTCCTTTACAGGATCTCAGTGGCGTACCAAGGGGGAATGGGGGGGAGGCGGTCTGCCCTGGGTGCATGCCCCAAGGGGGTGCACAGCTGGCCACCCACCAGGGAATAGGCTGCCGCCGGGGAAAGGCTGCCACTGCCGCCATTGGGACCTGGCCGGCGTCGAGTTCTCCCTCCCTGCTTTTCTTCCCCGCAGGACCGACCAACTCTTGCCACGACGTCAATTCTGACGTCGGAGAGGACGTTCTGGGCCAGCCAATTGCTTCCTGGCTGGCCCGGAACGTCCTCTCCGACATTATAATTGACGTCGAGCAGCGAGAGTTGGTCAGCCCCGCGGGGAAGAAAAGCAGGGAGGGAGAACTCGGCGCCGACCTGTTCCCTATGGCGACAGTGGCAGCCTTTCCCCGGCGGCAGTGGCAGCAGCATGTTTCCCAATGGCGGTGGCATGGGGGAGGGCAGGGAGCAAGAAAGAAAGAAAGAAAGGGGGAGGACAGGGAGCCAGAAAGAAAGAAAGGGGGCAGGGTGAAACAAACAAAGAAAGAAAAAGAAAAAAAAAATGGGGCACGGAGAGAGAGAGAGAGAGAAAAAGACAGATGTAGAGAAAGAATGGGGGCATGGAGAGAGAAAGAATGAAGGGGCAGAGTGAAAGAAAGAAAGAAATGGGGCACGGAGACAGAGAGAGAGAAAGACAGACATAGAGAAAGAATGGGGGCATGGAGAGAGAAAGAAAGAAGGGGGCAGGGTGAAAGAAAGAAAGAAAGAAATGGGCACGGAGAGAGAGAGAGAGAAAGACAGACATACAGAAAGAAAGGGGGTATGGAGAGAGAAAGAAAGAAGGGGCAGGGTGAAATAAAGAAAAAGTTTGGGGAGGGAATGAGGTCTGGAGGAGAGGAAGCATACAAGAGGCTGAAAGAAGGGAAGAAATATTGGATACACAGTCAGAAGAATAAAGTGCAATCAGAGACTGATGAAATTACCAAACAAAGGTAGGAAAAATGATTTTATTTTCAATTTAGTGATAAAAATATGTCCGTTTTGAGAATTTATTTATGCTGTCTATATTTTGCACTATGGCCCCCTTTTACTAAACCGCATTAGTGTTTTTTAGTGCAGGGAGCCTATGAGCGTTGAGAGCAGCGTGGGGCATTCAGCGCAAAAGGGAAGGGGTATATTTGTCTATTTTTGCATAGTTGTTATTGAGGTGACATTGCATAAAATCATCTGCTTTGACCTCTTTGAAAACCCACGGAATATAAATGATAACATTTTCTCTATGTACAGTGTGCTTTGTGTTTTTAAAATTTTATTGTTGGTAGATCATTTTGACTTGGCCACGAAGGTAAGGGGGAGGGAGGGAGGGTAGCTGCTGAAAGCCATCTAGTAATCCTTGCAGGCTTGACTGTGCAGGGAATTATTTTTGTAAAATCATGTTTTGTTATATGACTGGCATTATTTAGACTTTAATTTCTATGAATGAATAGAATGAAAATGATATAAAATTACTTGCTTGTTTTTATGTGCATGCGCTGAAGGAAAGTGGAGAGAGAGTGGGCTGAGGACGCTGAAGAGAAATGGGGAAGAGAGAGTGGGGAGAAGCCGCTGATTTATAAATTGACAATTGTACAGAATATTGTTTCTTTTTATACTTTAATATAAGTCAATGTAAAACAATTCAAGGCTTGGGAGGATGGAATCAGGTGGTTTGCGGGGATCAGGACCAAGCTTATGGGGATTAGTCCAATAAAATGGTATTTTCTTATTTCTCATTATTTGTTTTATTTTTATTTGTTAATTTGTAAAGTGGTGATTATTATGTATCAGTTTTTTCAAATTTACATCTACTGTCTTTATATTTTGCACAGTATTAGAGGACATGTATTACTGTTTTTGTGGTGTTGTGGTGTTGCATTGTATGCAGAGTCTGGTTTTTTGGCGGTTCTGTTTAACTTTTGTCTACATATTTCTATTTTTAGTTTGTGATTATTCCATATTGGGTGAGAGTGTATCTGTCTGTGTGTATGAAAGGGACATGACTTTCTGATAGCATCGACTGTACAGGATCAATTGACTGTGCAGGATCTGGCTTGTTTAGTTTTACAATGTATGTGTTGGTGTTCTAGTGTTCACTGCAGTGTTTAAGATGCTGCCTTTTCCTAAGTACACTCTTGTGCGATATGTGGATTGTTACTAAAAATTATATTTTTCATTTAGATGGGGGGGGGTGTAAAAAAATGATGGGCCTAGGTACACCACTGCAGGATCTATAAATATCCAATAGCCAATAGCCAATTTATCCGTAAAAACCAATTTTACAGAGACAACATATAACAGACACCTGTCTCTGCCAACAAAGCAATCCAACTCTCCTCAACTGCTCTCCTTAGCAGTTTTAGAACTCTCTCCAACACTGCTCACTTCCTGGAGAGAGCTGTGCTGTCCAAAATTCTAAAAGTGACACGTTCAGCTCAAAATTCTTAAACCTACAGGAATATCTTTTTTTTTTTTTTTTTCATTTTATTTATAACCTTGGTTACACTTGGTAAGCATGGAAAGCAGCTCTTCACTGTGGTTATTGGTAGAGGATGTGCAAGCTGTGCTACTGTGAAGTTAGTGAACATCTGTCTGTTCCTGGGAGTTTAGTAACTTGGTGGACCACTAAGGTGGTATACAAGAGCTTCTCAAGTGTAGTAAAGCTCTACCTAGTAGGGGCCATCTCTTAAATATGTTGTACAGTACTGCATATGCCTATCAGTGCTATAGAAATGTTTAAAAGTAGTAGTAGTAAAAAGGAAGGAATAAAAATGGCAAAACAGACAGGGACAAGAAACATCTACAAATATATAAGGGTTATAGAATACGCCCAATCTGTGCACAACATAGGTGCAGGCATTTAGGCCTGGTTTTGGCAAATGCCTGCTCCTAAGTTATGCAATGCACACAGGATGCTAAAAATTACTCTATAAAAGGTAGGCACACCTTGTAGAATCACATCAAGCACCATTCTAGTCAGCACCAATTTTTTGGGCACTCTATATAGAATTTGTGAGTTAAATCAACAAATGATATCTGTGGCTGGCATAGAATTATGGAATGCCTTGCCTAGTATCCTGCGGTTTTGTATGGGGAGGATGAATTTTAAGAAAATGCTGAAAACTCAATTATTTGCCAATGCTAAGGTATATTTCAGTTGATAATCGCCTTTTAGAATTTTTTTTGACAGCAATGTATGATTTAAAGCTTGCTTGTATTTCTGAATTGATTGAATTTGCGCTCTATCCCTGTTTATAACAGGGACGATTAATGATGTTGTTTAGACATGTCTATGTTATATGTGATAATCGTAGAGAATCAAGATTTTATGTATGTGATATATACATTTTTTAATAAATAAATAAATGCAAACACAAGCAGAATAAGCAGTCACGATGGAAGAGTTTGGTGATGTTCCTGGGATGCTGATCTAAAGAGGCCTTGTATTAAAAAAAAAATGATACTGGTACTTAAGCCCTACCCATGTTTTTTAAACCTCACCAACTTTTGTCAAAAATTGCCTTCCTGCTTTAGAAAACCCATCTCTGGACCATTCCAAGGCTTTCCCCTGAAATTTTGTAAGTCTATAGGGGCAAAAGCAATCACTTTCTCCTGCCCTATTCTGGAAATCTTTCAAAATGGCACTGGCTGATACCACATCCTTTTTTGATCCTGGGCAAATCACTTTGTTAAGCGAAAATTCTTGACCATACTATCCAAGCATGGGGGATATAATAGATTAGGAGGTTGGAATGAAGCCCAGCTGTGACCACCTAATGGCCGGTTTCATAAACCAAGGGAAAATGTAAGAGGAATCCATGTTTGATTCATTAAGAATCCATGTTGTTTCTCTCTCTCATAAAGAATGGGCTTAAAATATACGATCATTTATAGGAAAGAAGATTGTTATTTTGTTCCAAAATTAAGTAGCTGGCAATTATGAAAAACACATGATGGACCATAGGAGGAAATGCAGAATTGTCCTTCAACTAGGAAGACACATAAATATGCAGACTTAAAAATACATAATATAAATGGCTATACTAAAGGCTAAAGCAGAGCTTGATAGTCTTCTGGTAGATAAAACATGAAGAAAAGCCTGAGGCAAATGAGGTAGAATTTCTATGTATGTAGTAACAAAGTCAGTGCCCTATTAGCAAGAGCAGTACAAGAGAAGTGTAATAGTACTATTGTTATCCAGAAGACTGTGGTATGAAAACAAGCTGAGATATGGCAGGAATTAAGGAGGCATGTAGATTACATTTTGCCTGCCTGTACATTGAATGTATTTTAGAAAGGACAACTCTTCCCAAGCTCTCTCTAGAGCAGTGGTCTCAAACTCAAACCCTTTGCAGGGCCACATTTTGGATTTGTAGGTACTTGAAGGGCCGCAGAAAAAATAGTTAACGTCTTATTAAAGAAATGACAATTTTGCATGAGGTAAAACTCTTCATAGTTTATAAATCTTTCCTTTTGGCTACATCTTAATAATATTGTAATTTATAGCTAAAGAGACATATGATCAAGAAACTATTTTATTTTACTTTTGTGATTATGATAAACATACTGAGGGCCTCAAAATAGTACCTGGCGGGAGTTTGAGACCACTGCTCTAGAGTCAACTGAGTGGCTGGACAGAAACATCATACCCAAGAAGATATTTTGGAGAATTGTCCAGAGGGAAATGCCTGGGCCAAGCTGATGTCTAGAAAGAATTAACTGAGAAACTAGGCACAGTTTTAATGGAACTCTTTGATGGCATTACAACTAAGGATTCTATAAAGCTACAATCATTTTGAAACACTCAAAAAAAGAGAAAGATGGTATGGGGCACAGCTGCTAGAAGCTTGATCTCCATGATTAATGCTTCAGTTGGTGGGCACAGACCAAACAGGCTTTGTTAAGGGGATGGTATCAATGGCCAAAACTAAACATTTGTTCAACATCATTTGAATCTAGGATGGATAATATTTTTCCTGTTTTCCTGGCGCTGGATATGGAAAAAGTCTTTGACTGGGTCACTTGTGCCTGTCTGTTTGCCATGTTGAAAAGTTTGGGTTTCCAAAGAACTTTATTGACCATATCCTGGTTGATGACCATTAGCAGACAGAAAGAAAGAGAATACCAGTTATCATAGTGGACACTGAAAACAGATGCAATCTCTATTAGACATTGTACCTTTCCTGAAAACACATGCTACAAAAGTCTGAAAGGGACTGTGTTTCATGTACTGATATATCGTATCAATCTAAAATAATAAACTGTTAATAATTAATAAATTAAAGTTAAACACATTATTGCCAGCTGTTGACATACAGAGAGACACCTTGGGCAAAGTCTACATGCAGTTTCTAAACACATATGGATTGATATTCAGCTCATGGTGGTAAGTGGTTGGTAAGCCATGGGATTCAATACAGGGGCATGTATAGCACTAGGTATTGAAATAAAACAATAAATAACAGAGCATAATAAAACATGCACTAAAAGTTAAAATGTCAGAAACAAAAAGCCAACCTGTATAGAGAAGCAATGTTCTAAAAAGGAATTATGTGATAAGATGATAAAAGTCACAATACTGAAGAAAAACCCATAGCTTGACAAATAGAGGGGCATAAACGAAAGAAACGTCTAAGTCCATTTTCGCCTAAGTCGCAAGTCGTCCAAAGTCAAACACAGTTTAGGACACATTTTCGAAAAATACACCCAAAATATATATTTTAATCCATAGCGATTCCAATTTGTTGGTCATCGCTGCTGTGTCAATTCTGGTCGAATGTATGCTTTCTTTTATGTATAGGGCTATTCCTCCTCCTTTCTGACCTGATCTGTCCTCGTGATAGAGTTTGTACTCCGGAAGTGCTATGTCCCATTTGTTTTCTTCATTCCACCATGTTTCAGAGACCCCAATGATGTCCAGGTTCTCAGTTTTGGCAATGACTTCTAATTCCCCCATTTTGTTCCTTAGGCTCCTCGCATTAGTATATATGCAATTTAAGTCCTGGTAATTTTTTGTCTTTGCTTCCTTTCCCTGTTCTGCGATCTTTATTTTCTTCTCATGTGCTACAATCCTCTTATCCTCCTCTTCTGGATCAGTCGACTCCTGTGTTTTGCCCGTTGCTTCTTCTCAGCATTTCTCCCACTTAGTATCTTCACGAGATACCTTCTTCCGAACCGTCGACTCTTGATCGACTGTCGGCTTTCCCCTTCTTCTTAGTTTAAAGCCTGTTCAATTCCTCTCCTGACCTTGTTTGCTAGAAGTCTAGTTCCCACTGCGCTCAGGTGCAGTCCATCACTCCTGAAGAGCTTGCTCTTGCCCCAAAACGAAGTGGAAACCCTCTTCCTCACACCATCTCATCATCTATGCATTTATTGATTGTAGTTCCGTCTGTCTCTTCACATCTGCCCTCGGTACTGGTAGGATCTCTGAGAATGCAATCTTCTGAGTCCTCATCTTCAACTTTCTTCCCAGAATCTTGAACTTTTCTATCAGTGCACTTCTACTGTAGTCCCTCCTGCTGACATCATTTGTCCCGATGTGGATCATTACTGCAGTCTCTTCCGTCTCTGCTCCTTCTAGGATCCTTCCAATTTTGTCCACGATGTCCTTTATTCTCGCTCCTGGGAGGCAGGCCACCATTCGATCCTCTCTCCCACCTGCTATGTGGCTGTCTACTTGCCTTAGGACTAAGTCACCCCAGTGGCGTACCAAGGGGGGGGCGGGAGGGGCGGTCCGCCCCGGGTGCGAGCCCTGAGTGGATGCTCCGGCGTCCATTCCTCCCCCCCCCCCGACGTCTGGTTCTTCCTCTCTGGCCTCCCCGCACCATTAAAAGTCCCGAAGCAGCCTGCAGCAAGATCGCGATGTCAGCGATCTTGCGCTGCTTCATGCTGTCCTCTGCCATGGTCCTGCCCCCTCCACTGATGTCAGAGGAGAGGGGTGGGTCCGCTGCGGAGGACAGCACAAGCAGCTCAAGATCGCTGACATCGCGATCTTGCTGCAGGCTGCTTCTACTCTAAATGGTGCAGGGAGGCCAGAGGAGAAGAACCGGACGTCTGGATGGGGGGTGGGAGGGGGGGGCGAGTGGTCCTTCGGGGTGGGGCGGGCAGGCAGGCAGGCCTTCAGGGGGGAGATGCAGGCCTTAAAGGGGGGGGAACAAGCCTTCATGGGGGAGACAGGCTTTTGAGGGGGGGACAGGCAGGCAGGCCTTCTGGGGGGGTGCAGCCTTCGGGGGGGGGTGCAGTCCTTCAAGGGGAGGGACAAGCCTTCAGGGGGAGATGCAGGCCTTAAAGGGGGGGACAAGCCTTCATGGGGGGAGACAGGCTTTCAGGGGGGGACAGGCAGGCAGTCCTTCAAGGGGGGGACAGGGGGGTGGGACAGGCCTTCAAGGGGGGGCAGGCCTTCTGGGGGGGTGCAGGCCTTCTGGGGGGGTGCAGCCTTCGGGGGGGGTGCAGGCCTTCAAGGGGGGTGCAGCCCTTAAAGGGGGGAACATGCCTTCATGGGGGAGACAGGCTTTCAGGGGGGACAGGCAGGCAGGCCTTCAAGGGGGAGACAGGCAGGCAGGCCTTTAAGGGGGGGACAGGCCTACAAGGGGGTGGGACAGGCCTTCAAGGGGGTACAGACCTTCAAGGGGGGTGCAGGCCTTCAAGGGGGGGGCAGGCCTTTGGGAGGGACCCTGGTGTAGAAGTACACAGAGGGAAGGGGGTGTTCAAAGAGATGTGCATATGCCAGACTTTGGGGGGGAAGAAATAATAGGTCTGAAAATAGAGGAGAGGGAGAGAGATGATGGACCATGGGATTTAGGGAGGGAAGGAATAGAAAGGGAGAGAAATTGGACACAAGGGATGGTTTGGAGGAGGGATAGAGATACTGGATAGGAGGGTAATTGGGAAAAGAAAGGGAGAGATCGTGGGCCCTGGGGTGGTGGGGAAGGAGGGAGAGATGCCGGATGAAAGGGTAGTTAAGAAAAGGTGGATCTGTGGAGGGAGATGAAAAAATGGAAAGATACCAGACTTCCTGGGGAGGGAAGAGAAATGGAAAGGGAGGACAGAGATGGCAGATGGATGGTTAGCATGAAGAAAGAAGGAGACCCTGGCAAGCAAGTTATCAGAAGACAACCAGAGCCTGGGACCAACAAGATCTGAAAAATAACCAGACAACAAAAGGTAGAAAAATTAATTTTATTTTCTGTTTTGTGATTACAATATGTCAGATTTGAAATGTGTATCCTGCCAGAGCTGGTGTTAGACCGCAAACGTGAGCTAGGATTTAACAGAGAGAGGAAAAGTCCTTTTTGTTTCTTTATTTTATTTACACCACAGCGCCAGTGTGGTTAGGAGAAGCCAAAGGGGGTGAAAAAGCTATAAAACCCACCAGGATTTTTGAAAAAAATCACCCAACTGGGCAGAAAAATCGAATCGAAAAACCAATTAAATAGGCTGAATCAAAATTTTTCTTCCTGAATCGGGCAGTTTGCGCTACTGTCTCAGACCTTAGGACCTGGGATTGGGGAGAGATGGAATCCTCAGTACTTTATAATGCAAGTGAAATGAGGATTTGGTCAGACTTTTGAAGGGTCTGCAGAAGAAAAATATTGTATAGGCCGGGGACATGAGACAGCAGGAAATGGGAACTTTTCTTCCTTCTATTTTTGTGAATGGAAAGGCTGAGGATGTCAGAGAGTTCAGTTAAAATATGTGCTTTATAAAAAAAATATAATAATGTGTTTTATAAAGTTTATAAGCATTGCTGGCCTACCCAGTGAGGTGTTCCTAGTGGTGGTGGTGGTGGTGGCAGTGTGTCAATGTGTTGAGAGGAAGAGGTGGTCTGGGAAATTCTCCTGAGCAAACTCCGGGTCCATTTCCACCCCCCCAGTTAGTCCACTCCACTCAACTGGTTCACACACTGAGTGGGTCTTTGGATATTGTGCCTAGGTAGTTGTTTTGGGATCTCTTCTAGTGGTTTGTCAGTATCGCCTTGTGGTCCAAGGAAGGAAACTTTGTTAACCTTAGCATTGACCTTTTGTAACAGTACTGCTTGTGTGGCATTAGGCTATCTAGTGATCGAAAGAAAAAAAACAGACCTTTGCACATTTTTGCACTATAGGTGGGTGTATGAGGAGATTCACATTTCCTGCACAGCTAAGTCCGTGTGAAGTTCCCTTGTGTTGTATTTGACATCTAGCAAGGTCTCTGTTTGGAAGGAAAGATCTAAGCTTAAAAATGAAGTGGCCAGAAGTTATGGTAAAAACAGATAGCTTAGCTGGTTTTAAGAAAGATTTGGACAAATTCCTGGAGGAAAAGTCCATAGTCTGTTATTAAGACATGGGGAAGTGTCTGCTTGCCCTGGATCGGTAGCATGGAATGTTGCTACTCTTTGGGTTTTGACCAGGTACTAGTGACCTGGATTGGCTACCATGAGAATGGGCTACTGGGCATGATGGACCATTGGTCTGACCCAGTTAGGCTATTCTTATGTTATGTTCTCATCTTTGGTTTCACTTCTATTTTAATGTATTTTTTTTCTGGGAACTTATCAGTGTTTTTTATAATGGGAACAAAAATGGAAGAGAATTAATGTGTGTGGAATGGGGGGGTAACTAATTTCTTCAGCTAAATAATTAAATCCACCTCAACCAGACATAGGAGAACTCACACACCATTCACACACCCTCCAACCAAAAACGTCAAAAGAAAAAAACTGTTGGACAACCTCCTAACACTCGACCCCCAACTCTACAACCTATTGACCTCGACCACAGACTACAAAATCTTCAAAAAGAAATAAAAACCCTTCTATTCAAAAAACACATAAAACCGAACTAAAACAATCAGAACTGTCCCAAGCATCACCTGCAACTACTCCATACGTACTTCTGATGTCATGACAATTCAGACATAATATATGTTATGTTATGTTTGGAATAATGGTTACATATATGAGGTTCAATAAAAGAATATTTTCACTCCCTGTTTCTATTCTGACCATTTATACCATTTCATGGTTATTACAAAAAATATTTTTTACATGGATGGGGGGTGGGGGGTGTCAAAAAATGATGGGCCCCGGGTGCCACATACCCTAGGTACGCCACTGAGTCACCCACTAGGATTACAGACTTTCCCTTCTTCAGTTTTCGCTCCAGTCGCAGGTCAATGTCCTCGGAGTGCTTCGCTGTTTCTTCTTCTTTGTCCTCGGTGTGCTTAGCTGCTTCTTCTGGGCATCGACTGGACCATTCCTCTCCTTCCTGTGGTATTCCTTTGTGTGTTTCTTCCTTGGAGTCATCTTCCACTTGTTCTCCCTTCCATATTGGTGTGTCTTCATCCTCCCTCTGATGTTCGTGTTCTTCTACCCTCCTCCTGTAGGCCTCCTCAATGAATTTCTCAAGTTCTCTGACTTCTTCCTCGATGTGTCTCCCTCTCATGAAGTCCTCCTCTTGCCTGAGTGGGTCTTCTGTGATGTAGAGTCCTTCCAGTTCGTGTATCCTGTCCTTCAGTTGCCTGACCTCCTTCTTCAAGCTTTTCAGCCTCCGAGGGGAGGTAGTCATAGACTGTGCAGAACACTGGAAAGCTCATCTTCTGGTTCTTGCTTGACTTCCTTACCTTGATTGTTCTTCCTTGGTGTCCTTTAGATGTGGTGACTCTGCCCTTCTTGAGGCCCTTCGCAAAGGCGTTCTCGCTAAGGCGAGTGCCTTTGCCACGAGTCTTTGCTGCATGCCGAACGGCTGCTCGCCGTTAACTCCTCTCCTTTTATGGGGGAGTTCTGGCAGTGACTGCTGATGCGGTGGGGGTTGGCGGAGCTAACTGTCGCTGCTGCCCCTAGCTTCCTGCTCCTCTCTGCCTGCTCTTTCCGCTTCCGTTTGTGTTGCCTAGCTTTTTTCTCTGTCTTTCTGTCCCCTTACTTCTCTCCTCCTGCTTCCTGCTCCCCCTGTGTTCCCCTCACATTTTCGTCCAAATATTCGTCCAAGTCAAAAACGCCTAGAATAAGCCCTGTTGAACATGGGAGTGGTCAGCAAAGTGATGGACTGGACACCCAGACATGGCACCTGAATAGTGGGGTACCTTACAGGGCACTGCTGAGAACTTCACAAAAAGAGTGCCACATTATAATCTCGCTACAGCTCCCTTATAGGTCATGGTGAGCCTCCCAAAACACCCCCAGAATATCCTAGACCCACCTATCTATCACCCCAATAGCCCTTATGGTTGCAGGAACCACTTATAGAGCAGTGCAAAAGGGTTTTGGGGTTTTTTGGGGAGTGCACATGTTGCACCATGAATGCAGTTCTTACAGTGGCTTATAAGGCCTGGGTCCTGCTCTCCATGGGTTCCTAACCCACCCCCGAGATGACTTAAGACACCTCTGTGCAGCTCGACTAGGCTTTCCTATGCCAGGCTGCCAGGTACTGATGTTCTGGAGACAGATATTTTAAGTTATTACAATTTTTATGGGGAGGGGGAGGTCGGTGATCACTGGGGTAGTGTGTGGGGGTCTGCACTTTGTGTTTGAAGTGCTTATCTGGTCACTTTAGGTTGTTTTTTGTGACTTAGACCATGTTTTAAATGGCCTAAGTCACAACATCCAAGTTCCGTCTAGGCTGTGTTGTAAAACTTTCGGTTATACATTCAGTACGACTAAGTCTAGCACGGCCCACGGCCCGCCCAAATCCCACCTTCAACACTCCTGAAACGCCCTGTTTAGCTCTGGTCATTCAGCGGCACTGGGAAGGCCTAGGTCATTTGTAAACACATCCAAAACCCATTTCGATTATCGGTACTTGGACGTCTTTCGTTTATGATTGTCCAAGTGCCGACTTAGGCCGGTTTTTGGACGTTTTTTTCTTTCAATTATGAGCCCCATAGTATGCAAAATACCCACACTGTATATTTCCAACATATATAATAAAATGATACAATAATAGAATAATAAACAATAAATGAGCTAAAAAGACACATGCCCAATTATGCCGATGGAAAAAAATATGATAATAAAAAAATATAAATAAAAAAATCTTGAAGAAAATACATCACTGCAGAAATGGATATACCACAAGAAAAAAAAAACACATGATAGAATGTCTCGGCACTCTATACGCACAAAGGGGGTCTTTTACTAAGGCGCACTAGCATTGACACATTAGCATTTAGCAGGTGCTAATATTTAGAGCACACTAAATCGGCTAATGTGCCTTAGTAACAGGCTCGCAAATTTGTACAGCCTCGAACGAAAGTAAATCTATGCATAGCCACGAGTCACTGAGTCAACCAAACAAAATACTATTTGATAGGGATTCATTTGTCCTCAAAATTTACAAATTGAGGGGGTAATGCATCATTAAACGCACATAATTGCATAGCGTTAAATGAAAGTAAATTTGTGTTTATGTATGCATGTGTCTTTTTAGCTCATTTAGTTGGAGATCGTTTGTGTTTGGATACAATAAACTGTTTGAACAGAATCCTCTTTGGCTCACCTGTGGAGAGTCCATTGTCCCATCCCACTATTTGTTCAGTGATATTCAGCAGCATTAATCAGTTAACTGCATCTTTAAAGGCTTAGTACTAGCTTATAAGTCCTTACACAGCATGACACCCGCCTACATATCAGCGAAACTTCCATCTTACGTTCCGAACAGACCGCTCTGCTCCCAAGAAGAAGCACATC
This sequence comes from Geotrypetes seraphini, assembly GCF_902459505.1. Lineage (NCBI taxonomy): Eukaryota > Metazoa > Chordata > Amphibia > Gymnophiona > Dermophiidae > Geotrypetes > Geotrypetes seraphini. The sequence continues at coordinate 31,091,002 of NC_047084.1, forward strand.
TACAACTACTCCCTGGTCGCGGCCTCCAACTCCAAAGTGCCAGATGGAAAGCCTACTCCTATTTCCTACCAAGTATTGGAATAAACTGCTTTCAGAAAGCAATAAAAACACCTAATTCCCTAGCCAGTATCTTTGTGATAAGTATCTAGACACAATTTCCCTCTATAAATATAAATTTGGAAAACCATATTACCTGTTAATGTTATTATAGGATGAATAAACTATATTATATAAATATCAGGAACCTGTAGACTAATTATTATGTAACTGTAATGTTAATCTAGAATGATCAAACCTTGTTATCTGTAAATGTTAATTTAGGTTATGCGCGCGTTAATTTAGGAAGTTAAACTGTACTATACAATTGTTACTGTAACCCATTTGACTAATTCTCGTTATGTAATTCCTTTGTTCAGATATTATGCATGTTACCTTGTAACCCATTTGGAGCTCACAAGGGAGGACGGCATATAATGAATTAAATAAATAAAAGTGCCACTGGATATCAGGGGCCAACTTGCTCAGCCTCTTCTGTTCGTCTAAATCCTTTTTGAATTTTGACCCCAAAGAGTCAAAAGCTGGGGTTTTATACATTTCAGATAAAGATGCAGTTTAGTATCCACAGTTAATTTGATGCATTCTCATACTATTGCAATACTCTTGAGACTGCTGCTAAGTCATAACCTTACTATTACCAATTGCATGCGCACATTTATTCCTCATACCATATAAAAATAAAGTTATTATTATTATTATAAACTATTCTCCAATGACTAATCGGATGAGATTTTTGCGGACCTCTGCAAACCTCATTTGTATGCGAGGTTCTTTGACCATCACATGCTGTTTTGAAATTGGAAAATGTACCAGCACTGAAGTAACCCACAGGATTTTAACGTGGTCCTTAGAGTATCAGAGCTTCAGTGTCCCTATTGTGTACTATTCCCTCTGGAAACTGTCTCCCCCCCCCCTCTCCACTTCTCCTGCAAAACCTTTCTATACATTCCTCTCTCCTGCTGCACCCTTTCTCAAACCACATGTTTTCTCCTCAGCATCCCTTCCTGACCTAAATGTGGCCCGATCTCTGTCTGCTCTGCTGCCTGACAGACCACAGCTCCACTTGTCCATGTGTCTGTCTGGCTGTGTGCAGTAAGTTTCTGATTGTGAATCTAGGTGCTGCTGGTGGTCTGGGTGCTGGCATTATTTATTTACTTATTCAATTTTCTATACCCTTCTCAGAACGGGCCAACTGGAGTCTTAGGCTTCTTTCCCAGTACATTCTGGAATGCACTGGGAGTGGCCTAAGACTCTGATTGGCCAGATACCAAAGGCCATAGGGGTGGCGGCAGGAGGAAGTGGGCATCCCTCCTGCTGCGGATAGTGTCGTGGGGGTGGGGGGGGGGTCGCTGCTGCTGCCGTTTGCTTGATTGGGCAAGGAGATTCCCTTGCCACAATCCGCTCCGGTTAGGAATTGGGGTGGTTAGGTGGGGTTAGGCATCTGTCCCTTAGGGCAGACGCGATTCTGTATAGGACGCTGGTGTGCGATTTTCAGCTGCTTCTTAGAGGGCTGCAGAAACTGGCGTCTTATATAGAATTTCCCCCTTTGTGTCTATCTTTTTTGAACCATTTCCCCTCCCCTCCAAAAAAAAATCCACATCCAAATGAAAAATGCACAAAACATGCCATTGGGATGTATTAGACTGGCTATGCAGACATCTCAGCAGATCAGTGAGGCACCATAGGGGGCACTGCAGTCAGTGGCATAGCAAGGGTGAGAGACGTCCAGGGTGGTGGCATCCCTCTCCCACCCTCTTCTCCACCCCCCACCAAATCCCTCTTGCTGCATGCACGCCGCTTCCCTACCCCCGTACCTCTGTAACGTTCCTGACACGAGCAGCAACCCTCAAGTTGCTGTCATGCCAGCATTGGCTCTTCCTCTGATGTCACTTTCTAGGCATGGATCCAGGAAATGATGTCAGAGGAAGAGCCAACGCTGGTGCAGCAGCAGTTTGGGGGTTGCTGTTCATGCCAGGAACGTTACAGAGGAACGGGGGGAAAGGAAGCAACAGTGGGGGGAACAGGGAAGAAGCAGGGGAGGTAGAAAGGAAGATGGGTGCCTGCAGTGTCCCCAAGATGGTGCCCAGGGCAGACTGCCCCACCCCCGCCAATGACTGCAGTGAAAGTCTCATATAAGGACTCAGGTACACATCTCATCACAAGCCTCTTATAATAAGAACATAAGCAATGCCTCTGCTGGGTCAGACCTGAGGTCCATCGTGCCCAGCAGTCCGCTCACGCAGTGCCCAACAGGTCCAGGACCTGTGCAGAAATCCTCTATCTATATCCATCTACCCCTCTATCCCCTTTTCCAGCAGGTATGGTAAGCCCTTCAAAACCCACCTAAAACCTACTGGACCCAACTGTACACCATACCGATAGCCCTTATGCCTGCAGATGGCACCGATATTTAGGTACAGTAGAGTATGCGTGGATTTTGGAAGGCTCACAGATTCTACCAGAGGTTTAGTGGTTAGATTGGGATATGGGCCAGAGTCTGCTTGCTGCTTTAATAGGACTGTTGCACAAGAGCAGCACTTGCCAATGAGTACGGGGGAGGAACACTACAGTAACCTAAAAACCAGACAATCTACCAGATTTTGGAAAGTCCATTCAGGCACCCTGACAGTCCACTAAAAAGAGTACATGTCTGGGTTTTCCCGGACGTCTGGTCACCCTACATTTGGCCAGCTATCTGCTGATATTCATCAGGGGATCGTCGGCTATCTCCCACTGAATACTGGGCTCACCGGCTTGCCTGGTAACTGGCTATGTCATGCGACATAGTCAGTCGCTGCTGATTTTCATCGGCTGGCTGGCTAAGGCATGCAGCCTAACTGACTTGACTTAAAAGCAGGTCTATCTTTGGCCTTTTGCCTTAGCCAGCCAGTTGATGAAAATCAGTGGTAACCGGCTATGTCGACTTGGCCAGCTAAGTGTGAACTGCTGATCTTTGTTCCAGATATTCAGTGCCAGGGATGGATACAGCCCCAGTGTTGAATATCCGGGATTGCCGTCACCCATAGGAGATAGCCAGGCTGCTTCCTGCTGGCTGTGTATCAGGCCTAGTGATTTTATGAGTCATGATCATGCTAAAAGGGGAAGCTTTACATCTTTTTCATTTTTGTAAAGAAAAATACCTTACTAAAGCAATTCATCCTCAAGCTTGTAACATTAGAAACAGGAATCATGCTTATTTCCATTGGCAAATAACCAAAGCAAGCATTAATCAAGTTATCACCATGGGAACCATGAACAAAATTTTCACATACCACTCCATCAATTAACACAAATTAATTTCAGAAAGGGTCATCAACAATTCAACCTTAGTAAAATTCTTCAAAAACCTTGCTTAATTACATTATACTCATCATGGATATTTAATAAAATGGTGACACAGTTTAAATAAGATTTAAAAGCCATTTTAGAGACTATTCACTGGAACATGGCGAAAACTTTATGTAGCCTGAGCTATGTCAGGGCCAACAGGCAGCCTGAATTAACCATCAGCCTCCCTGTCTGTAGGTGGAGTTGTGTCCTCATTCCTTGTGTTTCCTCTTGGGATGGATGTGCCTCCTTGTTTCTAGCCCTGCCTGTTTCCCTGTGTCTTGTCTGATTGGTCATTGCTGGTCCCACTCCAGAGAGCAGGGGAGGAGGGGTAATATGCCTTGCTTCTGGATTGGAACAAGCATTGGGACATTAGCTGTGATACTTATGATATCTGTGGTTCTTGCCTCACTCCTGAATTTCCAGTTGTCCATGATTCCTATTTTCATGTGTCTGCCCTCTGCACGCATGCTCGTGTTTTTGGTTTGCAATTACATTCCAGCTGGCTATGTCTTATGTATCCTTGGATTCTATATCAGTGCTTCATGTTTATTTATTTATTCATTCAATTTTCTATACAATTCTCCATGGAACTCATATTGGTTTACATGAATTTATTCAGTTACTCAAGCATTTTTCTCTGTTCTGTGCTTACCTATGGTTTCCTATAAAGGGGTGAGTAAGGGAACTTTGCCCATTGTACTATACTTTTGTATATATTTAACTTGTTTATTTTGAGTGTTCTTGGACCTGCTGTAGTCTGCACTTCTTATTACTAAGGAACCAACCTTAGAGATTAGGAAAGGATAGTGTTACCATATTTTTCTCTGGAAACCCAGACACATGACTCCACCCCGTTCCAGCTCCAGTCCTCCCCATTATGCCCCAAGCACCGCCCCCAAAAAGCCTCCTTTTTTTCTTCCGGACAAGCTCCAGCTGCAATTGGAGGACCTGGAGCATGAGCGGATGTGTGTGACATCATCCGTGCATGCTCAGAGGCCCTCCAGAAGCAGCCAGAGCTTGTCGGGACATTCCAAAACCTAGACAAATGCCGGGTTTTGAAAAGTCCATCCAGGAGCCCAGACAGTCCTCTAAAAAGAGGACATGTCCGGGCTTTCCCCAGACATCTGCTAACCCTAGGAAAGGAGAGAAGTCCTGGAGACCTTGGGAGGCAGTGGGAGGAAGAAGAGGTGAGGGGTTCAGAGACGGAAGGATGCTAGACATAAGATGATAGGGAAGGGGAGATGCTAGAGATGAAGGCATAGCTTGGCTGGTGTTGGGGACAGAGCATGGCCTCCCCAACAAACAAGTGTTATGCTGTCCATGTTCTCTATATACTTGTCATTTATGAAATCACCCTCATTGTAAACTGCAGTACTGTATACAGTATTAAGCAAATAAATCTAGTCCAATCATTGCACTACACAAATAAATTGACACTAATAACTGAACAATCAACATGGGCTCAAATTTCTACACAGTGTACACCAGAGATCGTAAAGTTAAAGCTATTGCAAAAATCTATTCTGAAGTGCTAGTCATTCACCATTCATAAATACATTAAATAAAGGGGGGGGGGACACCCCAACCCCCCAAGCAAACCAGCATACAGCCCAAGCACATTCTCTTTGCAGAGAGAATTTAGGTACTATTTACAAGACACAGTCTAAATTTAATCACAGTTAAAACTGACTCCCAAATAATTGTAATTACCGTACCTCTCAACAAATATAATTTTATTTAAAATCTCCTATCACATAACTCTAATTTGATTAGAAGGGTGGATGGATTGGATTGGCAAATATAAAGATCAGGTGTTTTACTTGTGCTGTTACAGACACCTGATGTAATTATCATTTTGATTTCAAGTAAATAAAGTGAATTACAAGAAATTAACCCCTAAGGCACCTAAGAATAGGTTCACCAATGTCAACCAATTCTATGTGTACTATAATTGACTGTGGTGATATTTTGTGAGTGCTGGGCTTCCTTTCTAAGCCCTGCCTGCAGGTTTGATGCTCTTTCAAGGAAGTTGTTTTAGAATGTAATTTTATTATACATTACATTATACACAATCATTTTCTCCTGTAGTGTGATACCTAATTGCCTGTCTTAAGGTTCATGTGGATAGTTAGATAGCAAATTTAAAAAAGAAAAAAACCAATTCTTCCCTGCTATTTCAATCCAATAATTCTTGACTTTTATCTTCTATTCCAAACAACGGTTGCTATAGATTACAAGGTTTCAAGGTTTCAAGGTTTATTCAATATTTGATTAATCGCCTATCGTAACTACTAAGCGATTTACATTTACAGAAAATACATAATAAAAAATTAACAATAATATAATAAAATATTAAAATCAATTTAAAACAAACCAGACAAATCTGGACAGGAAACATTGGGAAAGAGGGGGAAGAAATACAATTTATAATAGGAAAGGAGGGGTAAATAAGGGTAAATACACAGAATGGATGGGAAAACAAAATAAATATATAGCTGACTGAAGTAAAAGGGAGTTGTACAGAGTAAATAGCAATTCAATTAAGGATTAAAAGCGTCTATAAAAAGAAAACTCTTAAGTTGGCTTTTGAATTTGTCGAGGTTTTTCTCCTCCCTTAAATAAAGTGGGAGAGAGTTCCATGTTTGTGGTGCTGTAACTGAGAAAATATACTGTCTTCTGGTATTTATGATTTTGAGAGAGGGAACAACTAATAAAAGTTGCTGATTGGATCGTAAGGTTTTTTGAGAAGTGTATGGAATTAGAACTTTATAAATGAATGATGGAGTTTTGGATGATAAAGATTTAAAGGTGAGTAAAGATAACTTGTATAAAATTCGATGTCCCACTGGTAGCCAATGTGCTTTTTGTAATAATGGGGTTACATGGTCAAATTTTTTGGCCCCAGTAATTAATTTAATTGAAGTATTTTGTATAATCTGTAATCTTCTGACTTCTTTTTGGGCCATTCCTTTGAATAAAGCATTACAATAATCGATTTTTGCAATAATTAATTAATGAATTAATTACCACGTCTTGTGAGTGTCAGTGTTTGTAATATTTCATCTGAGGCTGTGTGAACAGAAATTTGGAATAGTTGGTAAGTACGAGGTGCTACCCAAAAGTTTGGGGAATGTGAACAGCGCGCGCGAACTGGATATAGTATGTCCTTCTGCCGCTAGAGATGTCTAGTAGTATGCTTTGTGAATCAGTATGCCAATGGGCGTGCAGCTGAGTGGTCGCGTTGTTTTGTTCTGTGCAATTTTGTAAGGTTGAGTTTTAGTAACTCAGCAGATTTCCACTAAGATGGATTTTACTGAGCAAAGAATCTGCATCAAATTTTGTTTCAAACTAAAAAAAAAAACCTGCTTCAGAAACCCATTGTATGCTCCAGAAAGCCTTTAGAGATAATGTTATGTGCCAAAGCAAAACCTTTCTTTGGTACAAACGCTTCAAGGATGGGCAAACATCTGTCCACAATGATGACCGTTCTGGATGACCATCAACAAGCACAACACCGGAAACCATAGCAAAAGTTCATGAAACTATCCTTACAGATTGTAGGCACACTATCTACGACAGGGGTGCCCACACTTTTTGGGTTTGTGGGCTACTTTTAAAATGACCAAGTCAAAATGATCTACCAACAATAAAATAACCCCCCCCCCCACAAAGCACACTGAAAGGCCGAGAAAATGTTAATTATCATTCATATTCTGGGTTTTTTTCAAAGAGGTCAAGGCAGATGACTCTATGCAATGTCACCTCAGTAACAACTATACAAAAATAAACAAATATACCCCCTCCCTTTTTAATAAACCGCGATAGCAGTTTTTAGCGCAGGGAGCTGCGCTGAATGCCCCGCACTGCTCTCAATGCTCATAGATTCCCTGCGCTAACAACCGCTATTGCGGTTTAGTAAAAGGGGGCCATAGTGCAAAATATAGACAGCAGATATAAATTCTCAAAACGGGCATATTTTGATCACTAAATTGAAAATAAAATCATTTTTCCTTCCTTTGTTGTCTGGTGATTTTATGAGTGGGGGACGTCAGGGAGAGGAAGGCTGATCAGCCCGGTAGATCGGGACAGCAACACGAGTATCACGGAGCCCGGGATGGGCTCCACGATCGACTCGCGTTACCTTCCTGATCTACCGGTCGATCGTGAGAGATGTATTGGGCACCCCTGCTCTATGATGTATGTGAGATAGGACAGTCATATGGGGCAGTTCAAAGAATTTTGTCAGACAAATTGAACATGAGATGCATTTCAGCAAAATTTGTGCCAAAACTGCTAACCGGTGAACAGAAGGCCCATCGCGTTTCTAATCTAATCTAATCTAATCTAAACCTTAAGTTTATATACCGCATCATCTCCATGAGAATGGAGCTCAACACGGTTTACAAGAATTTAAAATAGTGGGTAGAGAAGAAGAAAAAGGATTACATGAACTTATGTGTAGAAGGGGGGAGAGAAAGGGGGGAAGGATAGAGCTACAATTTGCTGAAAAGTCAGGTTTTCAGTTGTTTGCGGAATAACTGAAGGGAGCTCAGGTTCCGCAGCGGGGTGGTGAGGTCGTTCCAAAGACCTGTGATTTTGAAGAGAAGGGATTTTCCCAGTTTGCCTGAATAGTGGATGCCACGTGGAGAGGGGAAGGCTAGTTTAAGCCTTTGGGCAGTTCTGGAGGAGTCGGGACTGGAGGAGTTGAAAGACAGTGGGATAAGAGGAGGCAGGATTCCGTGAATGATCTTGAAAGCCAGGCAGGAACATTTGAAATGGATTCTGGAGATTATTGGGAGCCAATGAAGTTTGGCAAGGAGTGGGGAGGCATGGTCAGACTTGCGTTTTGAGAAGATCAGTTTGGCTGCAGTATTCTGGATTAGCTGGAGTCTTAGAATACTTTTTTTTGATAGATTTAAGTAGATGGCGTTGCAGTAATCTAGTTTGGAGAGGATGATGGATTGGACAAGGATTGCAAAGTGTTGTTGGCTGAAGTAGGATCTAGCTTTCCTCAGCATGTGAAGGCTGAAAAAGCATGATTTTGCCAAGGAGTTGAGGTGGTCATTGAGGGAGAGAGAGGAATCGATAGTGATACCAAGGACCTTGCATGAGAACTCGAGCTGTAGTGTATCGCCTGTGGGTAGTGTGAAAAGTGTGGGCAGGTGTTCGAATTTTGGGCCGAGCCAGAGTAGTTTTGTTTTAGATTCGTTTAGTTTCATCTGTACCGAGAGGGACCAGGCACGGAGTCTCATTATGCAAGCTGTAATGTTTTCGTGGAGGTTGGTGAGGTTCTGGTCAGTCTCAAGGAGGACAAGGATGTCATCTGCATAAGTGTAGATTGTTTCCAGGGGGGATAGTTGAAAGAGTTTCAGGGAGGACATGTAGATGTTAAAGAGAATAGGGGAAAGGGGTGATCCTTGAGGGACACCGCAAGATGGAGTCCAAGGAGTGGACATGGTGCCATTTGTGTTGACGGTGTAGGAACGGGAGCGTAAGAAGTTTGAGAACCACATTAGGACGGTGGAGTCGATTCCAATCTTGGAAAGTTGGTAAAGTAGTATGTCGTGATGGACGACATCAAAAGCAGCAGAAAGATCGAATTGTAGTAGGACAGCGAATTTGTTACGTGAGTGTAGTTGTACCTTTGAAATTAGGGAAACTAGGAGGGATTCAGTGCTAAAGCAGGGTCTGAAGCCATGTTGGTAGGGGTGAAGAATGGAGAATCTCTCGAGATAGGAGGAGAGCTGGGTAGCAACTATGGTTTCTAGAAGTTTGGTAAGTAGAGGGATATTTGCTATGGGACGGTAGTTTGATGGTAGGGAGGAACTTCCAGAAACATTAAAGTGATTACGCACTCTCCCTATTCGCCTGACCTTGCCCCCTGTGATTTTTTTCCTATTCCCCAAAATGAAATTACGACTGAAAGGGTGCTGTTTTAACATGATTGAAGAGATCCAGGCAGAATCACAGGAGGTCGTCAAGTCACTCACCCAAGACGACTTCCATAGATGCATGGACTCATGGGAAAAATGCTGAGAACACTGTATACATTCTCAAGGGGACTACTTCGTAGGAGACAGATGAGGATGGAGCTTGCAGGAATGGGGCAGGGATAGGAAAATAACTCGCTGGGACGGGATGGGAAAATGAGTTCCCTTGGGGATGGGGAAAAATTTGTCCCTATGACATTCTTTAGTGCCCAGGGCAGCCCCCCACCCTTTTCTATGCCACTGCCTCACAGCCCATCGACATCACACTCTATTCCCCAATTTTTTTTCCCCCTTCTCCCTCTGTACTTTTTAATTTTTCTCTTCCTGCATAGACATAATTTGATGCTTTATATTTGTGGGCAGGGAATTTACAATTTACTTGTCTTTTCTTGCTTGTCCCACAATAGAGCTAGACACTTACACACCCAGCTTTCTAAGAGCCACTAAACTCCTGGGGCTTTATGCTTTTAACTATTCCTAAAATTACCACACTCATGACCACATCTCCTTACATTTCTCGGGGTCTTCATTCCACTGTTTGTGCTGCTTTAATAATAATAATAATAATAATAACAATTTATATACCGCAGGACCGTGAAGTTCTATGCGGTTTACAATGATTAGAGATGTTACAAATTGAGTGTAATAAACAAAGTAGAATAAACAAAGTACAGACTTAGTGATTAACAGTTCTAGAGATCGTTTGTTGAGGACTAAGATTGCATAGGTTGGCTTCCTAAGTATTTCAGGAACAGGTGTGTTTTTAGACGTTTCCTGAATTCCCTATAAGTAGTAGGCATAAGTAATTGTTCTAGATCTTTACCCCATAGTGCTGCTTGATGTGAGAGAAGATGTTGGTGATGACTTTTAAATTTACAACCTCTAACCAGTGGAGAAACAAAGTTTGGGTGTGAGCTTCGCCTATGTCTGTTGGTTGTGAAAGAGAAAAGGTCTTTAAATATTTAGGGGCTAAGCCATAAAGTACCTTGAAGCAAAAACAACCAAACTTGAATTTCACACGTGCCTCCATCGGCAGCAAGTGTAGAAGTTGATAGGAAGGTATTACGTGATCAAACTTCTTCAGTCCACAAAGTAGTCTAACTGCTGCATTTTGTACCAGTTGCAATTGTCGCATATTCTTCTGGGGGTGTGCCAAGTAGGCGATGTTACAATAATCGAGTTGACTCAGTATAAGGGATTGTACCAGAATTCGAAATGATGAGGCATAGAAGTAAGCTCTGATGGACCGAAGCTTCCAGAGGGCGAGAAAGATTTTTCTGATCAAGGAGTCTACCTGGTCTTTCATGGTCAGGGTCTGGTCCAATATTACTCCCAATATCTTAATAGTGGGTTGAATGGGATAACTAAGGTTATTGATGCACATTGAAGCTTTAGTGTCAAGTGGGTGTGGTTATGCTATGAAAAAGTTTGTTTTCTCTGAGTTTAGTTTTAGTCTGAATTTCGTCATCCATTGCTCCATCCGATTTAGTACTTCTGTTGCTTTGGGGGTGACTTCTGAGACAAAGTTAGTGAATGGGATAATTATCGTGAAGTCATCAGCGTAGCTAAATAGTTTTATCCCCAGCTGGGACAAATGCGCACCCAATGAGGACATGTAAACATTGAAGAGCAAAGGGGATAGTGGTGATCCCTGTGGCATGCCAGATGGATTGCTCCATGTGTCAGAGATATCGTGATTAAAACGGACTTGGTAGGTGCGTGATATAAGGAAACCTCGAAACCAGTTCAGTACCTCTCCTCTGATTCCAATTGCGTCTAGGCATTGCAGCATGGTCCACTAAGTCAAAGGCAAAGCTCATGTCAAATTGCATGATTAGTGCATTGAGGCCCTTACTGAACAGGTGATGCAAATTGTCCAGGATAGCTGCAATTACTGTCTCAGTGCTAAACAGAGGCCTAAAACCAGATTGAGTTTCGTGCAGAAGAGAGAATTGGTCGAGATATTCCATTAGTTGGGTGTGTACCAATCCTTCCATGATTTTTACCATAAATGGAATAGATGCTACCGATCTATAGTAGGTTACTGATGTTGATGATTCTTTACAATTTTTTGGGATTGGGGTTATTATAATATGTCCATTATTAGTGGGGAATTTTCCATTGTTTAGGTTATTGATTAGATAGTTCAATAGAGATAGTTTAAAGTCTAGTGGTGCTGCTTTCATGATTTCTGGGGGACATGAGTTCAGGAGACAGTATGATTTAGAGTATTTGTTATATAATTTGATGTAGTTATTCCATTCTAAACTGTGGAAGGAACTCCAGATCATGTCCGCTGGTATTTCATTTCTTGTATATCGATTGATTGATGTTCGTATGCCTTTCATGGTGGCTTAGTACTGTGGGGTCTTCACGACACTCTTGATGCTTTGGTTTGTTGATTCCTTTGTGGCAGTTTTAAACAATTTTGATTAAAAGTGGATAGTAAACTCCACTGTGGCAGAGTTAAGATGGTGGCAAGAGAAGAGAGAAGTGGTGTGAGTTTAACTCTGTGCCTCTTCAGGCTCTTTTTCCTTCTTATCACTAAGCCGCACACTAAATGCAAGGGGATGGTGAGAGTCGTTCCTCCACCAGCTCGAACTTCCTCCTTGCTGCAGATGAGAATTGAACGTTATGCCACCAGGAACTCCCTAGCAACTGGAGAGAATGGTCTCATTGGCCACCTGTATGAAAGAGCAGATGCTGCCCAAAGAATTGAAATATCTTTATCGGAGCCTGTAGTGCCGCCGTGTCTGGCTGAGATTTCAACAAAGGGGTGAGTGTTTCCAGTGTCCAAAGTGGTAACTGGAGTTTCATCAGCTGAGGAGCCCAGGAATGAAATGGTAGAGGCCACGGGAGAAAACACCTTAGGAGCCAAGATGGCACCCACAACGTTGACCCTGGAAGAAATCAATTGGAAGGCTCTTTACTCAAGTGTACATCAGAAGTTACAGCACTCGTGAGTAGAATGAACATTTTATTAAAGACTGCTTCAGCCAATAAGCAAAAAGGTTCTCAGCAGATATCTGAGGTTCAGGTGGAACTCGCCTCATTGAAATCTTTATCATCTATACTAGTAAATGATAATCTTCTAATTCATACAAAAAATCTTGAACAGATTAAGGAGGTTGAATTTGAGACTTCTTAATTTTCCTAAAGTGCTTGGTATGTCTCCAGTTGATGTATTTTGTAAATATGTTATTTAGATTTTGAAATTTACTTCAGAGACTGTTCACCATTTAAATAGGGTCTATATTTTCATGTAATATCGCTGTGTATTTTGCAGTTTTTCCTTATTGTAAACCGCACTGAACTGTGAGGTACTGCAGTTATTATATTATTATTTGCCTTCTGGAAATAAAAATGCATCTGGACAATACTTAACATTGAAACCAGTTGCTGAGCATAAAATAGATGCCTAGATGGGCCTTATGGCCTTTATCTACCATCGTGTTTCTATGTTTGTATGAGATAATGGTTACTGCGGATGGGCAGACTAGATGGGCCATATGGCCTTTATCTTCTGTCACATTTCTCTGTTTCTATGTTAATAATCTCTCAGCTATATCAGAGGGGTCAAATTCTGAACCAATGTAAGGAGCAACTGTATTGGCATCCTTTGTTTTTAAGAAGGACTTAAATGCTATCCTCAGACTTAATTTTCATAATGCTCAAGAGCTGTACTATGGACAACATATTTGGATCTATCCAGATGTACATAAGAACACACAGGAGAGGAAAAAATAATTTTTGGTATTGAGGCAAGACACTAAAAACCTTGGAGCCACTTTTCTTCTCGTATCCGCTATAATAATTCCATTAGCATGCATGCGCACTTCAAAATTGGTGAGTCCATGATCCGTGGTGCCGTGCCTGTGCATGCACAGTGCCTGCCTCAGCTGATTTCCTGATCTCCAATGCCGGCTGACTTCTGACTACGCTGTGCTTGCCGGCTTCCTGACCCTGTTCCTCCGATACCGGAGAAAGGGGGAGGGAAGAGAAGCGAAGCCGCCAAGCACAGTGTTAGAGCCCCCAGAGCATGGCCGAAGTCGCTTCCTGACTAGGGCGACACTGAAGGAAGATAGGGCAGGGAGGGAGGCTTCAACTCGCTGCTCCTGCTTGCTTTGGTCCTTTGCTGCCAGGTCCTGCCTTCGCGGAAACAGAAAGTAGGTGGGACCCGGAAGCGACGAAGGACCGAAGCAAGCAGGAGCAGCGAGTTGTGAATGCTGTGCGGCCAACGGCTATGTGAGACCCGGGAGAAGGAGGGGGGGGAACAATAAACGCTGCCGATGGTTGTGTGAGACCGCGGGGGAAATGCTGCAGCAGCACCCTTTTGGGGAGACAGAGGGAATGAGGGAGAAGGAAGACCAGGGAGGTGGGGAGAAGAGAAATACTGCTGTTGCACAAAGGTAAAAGGAAGGGAGCAGGGCTACTGCTGGACAGGGGGAGCAGGGAAGGGGTGCTGCTGGACAGGGGGCGGTCAAAGGAAGGGAGAAGGGCTACTGCTGGATAGGGGGAGCAAGGAAGGGTTCCTACTGGACAGGGGGAGAGACAGAAATAAATAAATAAATACAGACAGGGGGCTAGGAAGAGAGACAGAAATAAAGACAGACATAAAGAAAGAAAGGGGGCAGGGAGAGAGAAAGAAAGACAGACATACAGAAAGAAAGAAAAAGAAAGAAATGCCTAAGTCTACACATATATTCTAGCACCCGTTAATGTAACGGAATAAAAAACTAGTATCCCTATAAATTTTGTTGCAGTTAAATGTTTTCTTTATGTTAGACCTATTAAAGGCCTTCATAGATTTTAAGAAGTTTATTAAAGGGACTTCAGGCAAATACAATAGAAGAAAGCTACCTTCTCATGTATAGTCTTTCCGACTGTATTTTTATTTATTCTTCTGTCTCCTTGAATTAGTACTCCTGCTCTGCAGTGTGGTGGTCTAAGGAGATTTAAATAATGATTGTTGATAATGTTCTTGTATTATCACTTTTCTTATTCTTGTTGCTTTAACAAGTTTCTACTTGTGAAATATTTACTAAAATTATAAATAAAGAATGATAAAAAAAGAAAACCTCTCAATTAGTGTGAAAATTTGCTTATTCCACTGATCTTAATGGACCCAAATAATTTTAATAATATGGGATCTGAAAATGAAACAGATGAGAGGCAGTCAAGCGATCCAAGATGGCTGCTGACTAGTCTAGCTGAGCGTTACGCATCGACGAGTGAGCTCTAGATTAGATTTTCTTCAGTTAAATTTACCTTGGGAACGGTGATGCCAAAGCGGAGAGGAAGTAGCTCAGTTAGGGCCTCGCGGAGCTCCGGAGCGGCTAGTTTGGGCAATATAGAGGAGCTCCTCCAGCGTTACTGGATGTTAGGGTTCACCTTGGGGAATAACGCCTAAGAAAAGGATCTCGGTGTCATCGTAAACAATACGATGAAATCTTTTGCCCAATGTGCGGCGGCAGTCAAAAAAGCAAATAGGATGCTAGGAATTATTAAAAAAGGAATGGTTAACAAGACTAAGAATGTTATAATGCCCCTATATCACTCCATGGTGCAATCTCATCTGGAGTATTGCGTTCATTTCTGGTCTCCTTATCTCAAGAAAGATATAGTGGTGCTAGAAAAGGTTCAAAGAAGAGCGACCGAGATGGTAAAGGGGATGTAACCCCTCTCGTATGAGGAAAGACTAAAACAGTTAGGGCTCTTCAGCTTGGAAAAGAAACGGCTGAGGGGAGATATGACTGAAGTCTACAAAATCCTGAGTAGAGTAGAATGAGTACAAGTGGACCAATTTTTCACTCTGTCAAAAATTACAAAGACTAGGGGACACTTGATGAAATTACAGGGAAATACTTTTAAAACCAATTGGAGGAAATTTTTTCACTCAGAGAATAGTTAACATCCTCTGGAACATGTTGCCATGTGGATAACGTAGCTGGTTTTAAGAAATGTTTGGACAAGTTCCTAGAGGAAAAGTCCATAGTCTGTTATTGGGAAAGACACAGGGGAAGCCACTGCTTGCCCTATATCGGTAGCATGGAATGTTGCTACACCTTGGGTTTTGGCCAGGTATTAGTGACTTTGTTTGGCCACCGTGAGAATGGGCTACTGGGCTTAATGGACCATTGGTCTGACCCAGTAAGGCTATTCTTATGTTCTTATGTATGCAGGATGCCCTCCAGTTGTTGGTGACCCCCCTCTAGGTGGGACGGAGGCAATCTCTTTGGGCTTGAAAACTATTCTGAGTCCTGACACAAGGGCTCCGCCCCCACATCCTCAAATTACCAGCTCCCCGTGGGTGGAGGAGCCTCCAGAAGTGGGAGCTCACTCTACTCTGGAGGCCGGTGAAAATGCTGAGGGTAGCTTGGAGCCAGACTCTCTACAATTTCAGGAGAGTCCAGGCATGGAGACTGAGGATTTGACAACGTCTGGGGTCGGGCAAATCCAGAAGTGACCAATGAGGAAATAAGCCAGCTGGTGAGGAATCGGAATTTATGTTTCATTTTCCTCAAGTGCAGAAACCCTGAGAGGTAACACTTGATTCTATCTGGGACCTGGTAGCTAGTCTACCAAATGTATTAAATCCCCAATTTCACCAAGAGAAAATTAAAGTTCAGACAACTGATATTAAGAACTTAAAATCTGAAGTAACTGAATCTAAAAAGGTAATTGGAAATATCAATCAGGAAATATAAAAGTCCAAACAGGTTCAAGAAACATTGATTAAAGACAATACAAATCTCAGGAGAAAGCT
Source organism: Geotrypetes seraphini (assembly GCF_902459505.1). Taxonomy (NCBI): domain Eukaryota; kingdom Metazoa; phylum Chordata; class Amphibia; order Gymnophiona; family Dermophiidae; genus Geotrypetes; species Geotrypetes seraphini. The sequence continues at coordinate 31,107,145 of NC_047084.1, forward strand.
TGAATCTTTAGAGAACTTTTCTTGTAGCAATAATTTAAGATTGGTGAACTTCCCTAGGGTTACTATGATAACCCATGTTAGAAATTTTGAAGATTTCGGAGGAGGTGGTACCTCCATTTACACAAGTTTACTATCTCCCTAATAATCCACAGAAACAACAGCAAGACATTGCTCAGGAATCTTTGAAAGTCTCCACAATATTGGAGCTGACAAAGAAATGGCGACACCTGCAACTTTGCTATTAACTGTGGCTTTGGCACTGGATAAAAACTGGTTATTGAGACTTTTCTTTAAAAACAAGCAGAAGCAATTCTTAGGTATGAGAATACAAATGTATCCAGACTTGGCCAGAGATACCCAGAGGCGGCTTAGAGAATTTTTACTGTTCAAACTTGGAATGTTAGCCTTAGGGGTCACATTTTACTTGCATCATCCATGCAAATGTATTGTGTATTATTCTTCTTCACAAAAATACATTTTCTTTGAACCTTTCAAGTTGACAACGTTCCTGTCGTTATCACGACTGGAAAAGTATAAGAGCTAAGCCCTAGATAAAAGGAGAAAATAATGGGACATTCCTGAGCTGAGTTAAATTAGTCTTGTTATTCTTCTTATATACTGTATAAAATCTTGTATACTGTATTAAAATCTTGCTTTTTGTTATATTTTGGATCCAATAAATGGCATCTGCAACGTGACATAATCAGGCTCGAGGAATGGGCATCAACATGGCAGGTGAGGTTCAACATGGATAAGTGTAAATGCATGTAGGTAAATGTATGTAGTGTAAATGCATGTAGGTAACAAAAATCTCATGCACGAATACAGGATGTCCCGGGTGGTACTTGGAGAGACCTCCCAGGAAAGAGACTTGGGAGTTATGATTGACAAGTCGATGAAGCTGTCCACGCAATGTGCGGTGGCGGCAAAAGGACGAACAGAATGCTAGGAATGATAAAGAAGGGGATCACGAACAGATCGGAGAAGGTTATCATGCCACTGTACCAGGCCATGGTGTGCTCTACCCGGAGTACTGTGTCCAGCACTGGTCGCCGTACATGAAGAAGGACACGGTACTACTCGAAAGGGTCCAGAGAAGAGCGACTAACATGGTTAAGGGCCTGGAGGAGTTGCCGTATAGTGAAAGATTAGAGAAATTGGGACTTTTCTCCCTCAGAGGAGATTGAGAGGGGACATGATCGAAACATTCAAGGTACTGAAGGGAATAGACTTAGTAGATAGTTGTTCACCCTCTCCAAGGTAGGGAGAACGAGAAGGCACTCTCTAAAATTGAAAGGGGATAGATTCCGTATGAATGTAAGGAAGTTCTTCTTCACTCAGAGAGTGGTAGAAAACTGGAATGCTTTTCTGGAGTCTGTCGTAGGGGAAAACACCTTCCAAGGACTCAAGACAAAGTTAGACAAGTTCCTGCTGAAACAGAAGGTACACAGGTAGGGATAGTCTCAGTTAGGGCGCTGGTCTTTGACCAAGGGCCACCACGTGAGTGGACTGCTGGGCACGATGGACCACTGGTCTGACCCAACAGCGGCAATTCTTATGTTCTTATGACTTGAGTTGAAATTTCAGCTATTGTTTTGGTACTTTATTAAATGTTGCATTTTCTTTGTAACAAGTTCTTGGCCTAAATTTTGGTTTCTGTACAAGTTTATACTTCATATTTAAATATAAAATTATAAATAAAATAATAATAATTTTTTAAAAAATGAAACAGATGAGTGATTGAACCAGTTATGATACTAACCAAAAATTTTTGCCATGATCATTCTAAACAGGCATTGCTGTATCTCTTCTATAGATGGATGCTACCAACAAGCAAGGCCTGTTCCTGCTTATTTGACTTACCTTGTAGATGACAGCTATCTCCAAGAAAGCTATAACAGTGCCTAGACAGTGATTTAGAATATTAGCATGTGCATGAAATGTGTCTTGCTTTTTAATAATCACGGAGAAAACTCATATACTAATTACTATGCAGTGTCACATCTTTGCCATGTACAGGTTTGTGTGTGTGGCTGGGGTTATTTCAAACATCTATAATTTTCAGGACATCAGATGACTCTTACTTCATCATTACGTGTGATCATTGTCAAGTGAGAGCCCCCTTGATGAGAAATTGATGGCCCATCACTGCAAATAAATTAATTAATTTTAAAAAATGCTGCTTCAGTTGATAGAGAAGTATTAAAATGAAAAGCTGTCTTTTGCCATTGCAGAATATCTTTGTAACATTTTTCTTCCACTCTTCCTCTTGCGCCAGGAATCACTGTTCTCCCGGCGTTCATGTCAGCATACTGGAGCTCATTAAATCAGGCATTCGAGGAGAAGAAAGTCTAGCTCGAAAGGATGATTAATGGAGTGCTTGCCAACGAGAGACAGAGGCAAACATTTGGGGAGGGGGAATGAAGAAAGGGGAGAGGAGTTTTCCAAAACTGTAAAAAAGAAATAAGGGTGAAAGTGCCGAGGAGATATAGGACCAGGGGTATCCAACATGGTTCTCATGGACACTCAGAAGATAATTTTATAAGCAATTTGATCATGTGTAATAGTGTTTTAAGTGCTAGATAGATGCTTTAAACATTCCCCCAGAGGTATAGGCATGTAAAATAGGCGATGAAATTGGTACTTAATATATGTATTTTATATACAACATAACAAAAGAAAGCAATTTAAGCCCATAGCATAGATGATTATATTGTCATAAAATGAACAGGGGCAATAGTAATTATGGATAAAGGCATGAACATTTTTGAAATTGTGAGACAACTGAATAACACTAACTTTTACTTAAAAATTAAAAATTGATCTCACGGCTATAATTAAGAAAGATATCTGGTCACTATCGGAGACAACTAGATCTCATAGCTTTCTGATCAGTAAAGAAATAGGCTTTCATACAATAACCAAGCTGGTAACACCCACAATCTGTACTCTTCTAAAAATACATAAGTCTCTTGAATCACCTCCCGGAAGACCAATAAAATCAACTATTGGCTCTTTGTTAGAAACATTATCACTTTTCACAGATCACATCCTTAAGCTATTTATGCTATCTATTTCATCTTATATCAGAGATTCGACAGATGTTGTCAACAAATTAGACCAAATACAATGCCATGGAGACATTATTTTAGTCACACTTGATGTTGATTCCCTATATACCAATGTTCCACAACAGGAGGCGTACGATATTATAGCTGAAAAATTAGTTCCAAGAGATTTTACACTGAAAGTTCCATCCCACTTTGTTTTAGAACTAGCAAGGATGGCTTTAATACAGATTCTTTTTTCTGTTCCAAAGAATTTATCGGAAGATCAAAGGAACAGTGATGGGTGTGGTCATGGCCCCATCCATAGCCAATTTGTATGTGGTAATATTTGAGAGACCTCTTATCTAATCATGAATTTGAAAAACACATTGTATTATGGAAATGTTATATTGATGATATTCTGTTGATTTGGGAGGGTAGTGAAACAGGGCATGCTTTTTATTTAACCACTAAAATGTTTTTCTCTTATTGACTGTGTCTGCTTCCATAATCTTTCTTATTTTATAAAATACATGAATATGTATTGATTGCTACTGACACAGTATTCCTACCTTAGAGAAAGAGTAACTCAAAGAATATAAGAATAGCCTTACTGGGTCAGACCAGTGGTCCCATCTTCATGGTGGCCAATCCAGGTCACTAGTACCTGGCTAAAACCCAAGGAGTAGCAATATTCCATGCTACCGATACAGGGCAAGCAGTGGCTTCCCCCATGTCTGTCTCAATAACAGACTATAGACTTTTCCTCCAGGAACTGTCCAAACCTTTCTTAAAACCAGCTACACTATCCGCTCTTACCACATCCTCTGGCAACGCGTTCCAGAGCTTAACTGTTCTCTGAGTGGAAAAATATTTCCTCCTATTGGTTTTCTAAAAGTATTTCTCTGTAACTTTGAGTGTCCCCTAGTTTTTTGTAATTTTTGCTGGGAGTAAAAAATCGATCCACTTGTACCCATCCTACACTACTTGGGATTTTATACAATTATGTTTAATGTTTATAATCTTTTGTAAACCGCGTAGAACTTTTTGGTAACATGGTCTATAAGTATGTTATGTTATGTTATTTTAAGGATTTTAACTTTGTGCAGCAACTCTCAGAAAGATATTTTTATATAGACACATAACCACATATGTTGTCTTTATAAATAAATGCACCATGGGGTAATTTCTATAAGATACCATAACATAACATTACCCTGCAAAAACATAGAATGAAATACATTTTCAATCTTTCAAAAATGTCCTAAATAAATAAGGGGTCCTTTTACTAAGGCGCGCTTGCCATTTTAGCGCATGCTAAATATTAGCACCTGCTAACGCATCCATAGACTATAATGGATGCATTAGCGTTTAGCGCGCACTAAAATGGCAAGCGCGCCTTAGTAAAAGGACCCCTTAGTTTTTAATAGTTTCCTAAAATTTTGATATGATGTAGATGCAAAGAATAATTGATGAAAATCAGTGTCCCAAGTAGTTGCTTGAAATGACAGTAGACGATTATGGTATCTTTTATAATGACAATCCTTGGGCGATGGAAAATCAGAAGGGGAAGCTGTCTGAGTAGAACGTGATGGGAAAAAATAAATTGATCAACTAAATAGACTGGAGCCATTCCAGGAAGCAGAAAGGCATGTAAATGGCAGTATTCTAATTCTTTTACAGTGGCATAGCAAGGGTAAGAGGCAGCTGGGGCATAGGCACCCCCCCTTCTCCGCCCCCCCTCCACATCAACCCCCCCGCTCCTTCTGTGCCCCCATGCCATACTCGCACCCTCCCTTCTCACCCTGTACCTCTTTAAATCTTTACCAGCGCGAGCAACTTCTCCAGACTGCTGCTCTCACTGGCGGTGAAAGAGGGCAGCCAGCCTCGTGCGAACCAGCAGGAGAGGAGCGTGGGAGCTCTGCTCCGCCCCCCTCCCGACTCTACAGGACCCCCCGACGCCTTTAAAAGTTGAAGCACCACCGGAGCACGGCCTTTTTGATCCAGCCGCTGCTCGGTGGAAAGAGGGCAGCCAGCCTCGTGCGAACCAGCAGGAGAGGAGCGTGGGAGCTCTGCTCCGCCCCCCTCCCGACGCTACAGGACCCCCCGACGCCTTTAAAAGTTGAAGCACCACCGGAGCGCGGCCTTTTTGACCCAGCCGCTGCTTGGTGGAAAGAGGGCAGCCAGCCTCGTGCGAACCAGCAGGAGAGGAGCGTGGGAGCTCTGCTCCACCCCCCTCCCGACGCTACAGGACCCCCCGACGCCTTTAAAAGTTGAAGCACCACCGGAGCGCGGCCTTTTTGATCCAGCCGCAGCTCGGTGGAAAGAGGGCAGCCAGCCTCGTGCGAACCAGCAGGAGAGGAGCGTGGGAGCTCTGCTCCGCCCTCCTCCCGACGCTACAGGACCCCCTGACGCCTTTAAAAGTTGAAGCACCAACGGCGTGCAGCCGTTCGGCGTGCCGTCGAAGGCGCACGTCAAAGGCGCGTGCGCCTTAGCATACGCCTTTGCGAAGCACCCGCGAGAGGCACCCGCACAGGGGAGCGCCAACACCAACACCCAGAGCCACCCAAGACAAACCACATCCCAGCCACCTGCAGTGACGACCCAAGACTTCACTATATGATACTTTATTATTTGGTAATTTACCACTTGCTACTGTCGAATACTAAATAGTCAATTTATTGTAAGGTAAGACTTTATACTTCACTATCTGACTGTAATTTACCACTTCCTACAATAAGTACTGTACTTCTCTGTAATTCACTAAATAGTCAATTTATTGTAAGGTAAGACAATATACCTCTCTATTCGACTGTAACTTATCACTTCCTACAGTAGATTACTGTTCTTTCTGTAATTTACCACCTTCTACTGCCCGATAATATATAGATAACTTACAGTAAGGTAAGACATTACACTGATCTATTTGATTGTAACATTCTACTCCTGGCCTGCGAAGTGTGCCCCAAACTAACTATCCCATACTTCTTGGCATTAAGCCAGACCAACAGAGCAAAAGCCAAACAGTCACGGTACCACGATCCACCGCAATATAGCCTACAACGCCCCCCAGACAAGCTTCCAAGACACAGCCCCAGCTCCACACCATGGCACGTCCAAGCTCACACCAATGCACAGCACTTCTCTTACTCTACCTGCTCACCACTAGATACTGCAATGCAGACCACTCTAACACAGCTCCCATCCCCATACACATCACCCTACACTGATCAGTTAAACCTAAACCCCCTAACTACACGCCCCACACTACACAAGACCACCCATTCTCCCATCTGCCCCCAACCCACACTCACCCCCACAAACCGACCAAAGCTCGCCCTAACAAACCAAGATCACTAAAAAAACTCACTTACTCCCACATCCCACCAATCGACCACACCAACCACCAGCTCCTACATGGTGCCTACCTAAATATCAGATCAATGCGAAACAAAGCGATACTAATAAGAGATTGGCTGACTGAAACTAACCCCGACTTTTTCCTGCTCACGGAAACCTGGCTGCAATCAGAGAAAGATATCATCATTAAAGATTGCCTACCCCCAGGATTCAAGATTCTCTCACTAGCAAGAACATGGGGAAGAGGAGGAGGACTAGCTATAATCTACCAAGATCATCTAAACTGTACCACTCTCAACACAACCTCCTCAGCAAACGCAGAAATCCTAACCATCTCCCTAACCTCAAAATCATTACCCTCCTCACTTACTATCACGCTATTTTACATTCCTCCAAAAAAATGGTCCCTAACCAAAGAGGACTTTGCGGAATCCCTACTAAGTAACTCTTTAACAAGCCCTTACAATCTGCTATGCGGTGACATTAACATCCATCTTGAGCAAACGGACCAACCAGAAATCGCAGACTTTTGGTCGCTGCTCACCCAACTAGGCTTTGCCAAACAACCCCCTATCAAAACCCACCAAAAAGGTCACCAACTAGACCTAGTAACTTTCTCTTCCAAGGAACAGGCCACCGCCAAATTTTACTGGAAACAAGACAGTTGGTCAGACTCTCTCTGGTCAGATCACCATCTATGCACCTTCTCAATAGGATGCCAACTTAAACCCCCCCAAAACAGCAAAACTAGAACCATCAAAACACACACTACCAGAGGAAAGATTGACCCATTGGAATTCTGGTCCCGCTTTGAAACAAACATCAAGCAAACCGAAGAAACGGAGAACCTCATGAACTCCTGGATTGAGAACAGCACCAACATACTAAACGAAATTGCCCCCATCAAGACTCGCAGAACAAGAACTACAAATCACGAAGGCTGGTTTGACTCAGAACTGCTGCTAGTAAAGAAAGAGCTCAGAAAAGCAGAAAGAGCATGGCAGAAATCAGGAACCCAAGAACACAGACTAACCTGGAGACATAAACTAAAAAAGTACTAAAACCTCATAAACGAAAAAAGAAAAATTTTTTACTCTCACAAAATAGGTAACATTAAGACCAACAGCAGTAACCTATTTAAATTGGTCAACGACCTTTACAACATCGATACCTTCACAAATATCTATGAAGAATCCACTCTTAATGCCAACTCCCTTGCAGACTTCTTCAACAACAAGATCCAAAGATTAAGATCAACTTTACCGACCAGGACCAATTCCCTCGAACAGTTTCCCATCCTCCCTGACTATAATACACCTAACTTAGACCCGGGTATAATTAAACCAGACCCAGGATCCAGAACAAACCTTAGCTGGAAACAATTCTCAACAATCGACTGGAAAACCTTTAACACCTACTATAATAAATACAACCACTCCTTCTGCAAATTGGACACATGCCCACCAAACATCATGCAAGCAGCCCCGAGCCACTTCAAAGCAAACATGATGACATGGGTTAACTCTCTACTATCCACAGGAATCTTCCCACCAGAGCAAGGTCATATCATGATTACCCCCATCTTAAAAAATGCAAAAGAATTGCCAAACACCCCTTCCAACTACAGACCGATAGCAAGCATCCCCCTATTCACCAAAATAGCAGAAGGGGCAGTAAAAGTAGAACTCTCCACATACCTAGAAAAATTCAACATCCTAAGCGACTATCAATCTGGCTTTCGCACAGAACACAGCACCGAAACCATCTTAGCCACCCTTCTTGACCATCTCCACACACTCTTTAGTCAGGGCTCTAGTGCACTGATTATACAACTAGACCTAAGCAGTGCCTTCGACCTGGTCGACCACACCATTCTCCTTGAATGTCTGTCACACATTGGCATCTCTGATCAGGTCCTCAATTGGTTTCAGGGGTTCCTAAAAAACAGATCCTACAAAGTACACCAGAAGAACGCTTTCTCATACAGCTGGGAAAACACCTGCGGTGTACCGCAGGGCTCCCCTCTATCCCCCACCCTGTTCAATATCTACCTAGCCTCCCTAGGTAACCTTCTACACACCCTCAAGATCAAATTTTTCATCTATGCTGATGATATCACATTAGCTATCCCTTTTACCAGCCTCACACCTGAAACACTCGATCACATTACAAACATACTCAACCAGATTGAGCTCTGGATGCTAGCATTCAGGCTGAAACTAAATTCTGACAAAACAAAATTTTTTCTGGCCTCTCCCAACGACAAAATCAAGGACACCACAATCCTGCTGAAAGGAAGGCCTTTCCCCCTTGAAAACTCAGTAAAAATCCTGGGTGTTACTCTGGACAGGCATTTATCCTTAGAAACTCATACTGACCTCAGCGTCAGGAAATGCTTCGCGGTACTCTGGAAACTCCGCACTATCAAAAAATACTTCAATGACTCCTCGTTCCGCCTTCTAGTGCAATCCTCCATTCTCAGCATTCTAGACTACTGTAATATTATTTACCTGAACTCCACGAAGAAAACTACCAGAAGACTAAAAATGATCCAAAACACCGCCGTTCGCCTCATCTACGGCCTAAAGAAATGGGAACATATCACCCCTTTCTACCACCAACTACACTGGCTACCTTTTGAGTCCAGAGTGCTCTTCAAATTTGCATGCTTCTGCTACAAATCGGTAAATGGTCTCTCGCCAAGATACATCAACCCCCTCTTTAACCTTTACTGCACCAACAGGAAATCCCGCAGAATTCAACTGTTCGCCTACCCCTCGCTAAAGCTCTGTCATCTTAAAAGATTCCTAGACAAAACCTTCGCCTTCCAAGCAGCCAACATGAACCCATGGATCGCCCAAATGATTCTTGAGGCTCCCACTTACCTCGACTTCAGAAAAACACTCAAAACTTATCTATTCAACAAACAAGCCCAGTAACGCCCCCTCCCCGGAATCACCCGGCCACACGTTCGACCCTTTTCCCCCCCTTTATTGATCGCTGACTTCTGCCTCCTTCCTCATCAGCCAAGCTCGGCTAAAGTTGTTGTAAATCCGCCCGTTCGGCCCTGCCCCCCTATTGACCGCTTTCCTCCTTCTCTCCTTCCCTCCTCCGCTTCTTCAGCCATGTTCGGCGGAAGGTGTTGTAAATCCAATACACTGTTTGTAAATCGGCATGTCAATGCGGATCCTAATGTAATTGTTGTGAACCACCTAGAACTCGATGGGCATGGCGGTATATAAGAATAAAATTATTATTATTATTATTATTATTCCCTCGGATATCACTTCCTGGTCCTACGACCCAGAAGTGATTTCAGAGGGAGCCAGCCTAGCATGAGCTCGCACTTGCAAAGATTTTAAACAGGTACAGGGGTGGGGAAGGGAGGACGTGACATGGCATTGTGGTGGGGGGGAAGAGGTAGAAAAAGTAGAAAAATCTTGTACTTATATGATCACAAAAATCAAAACTTAAAATTTTTTAAAAAAATGAACTTATCTTAAAACTGTAGTTACAGAGATTTGTTGGTCCCGACATGGGCCATGTTTCATTCTCTGCATCAGGGAACCCAAAGCAGAATTTAGATTTGAAAGTTCCAGGTCCCTGAATATGAACATTCGTAAAAGCTTTTATGAGATATTCAGGGACCTGGAACTTTCACATTTGAATCCCGCTTTGGATTCCCTGATGCAGTTTTAAGCTAAGTTTTCTATTTTATTTATTTTTTAAGTTTTGATTTTTGTGATCATATAAGCACAAGCATTTTCTGCTATTTATACACCATCTGCAATGATTGGTTTGTGAGATTTCAAGTGAGATGAATATTTCACAAAGTCTCCGGGTCTCTGAGCATATGTTAGACTATAATTATTGGTATTACATTTGAGAGAAATTTGTCACAGTCTTAAGAGAAAAGGTTTATTGCATTGGATTTCACAAATTTCCCCTTTCATTTATATACATATAAGTTATCCCTGTGTCTTGTAACTTGGTCAACAAGTCTTTGTCATACAAAATTTTTTTTTTAAATGTAGGATATAATCCCCAAAAGTTATATTGCTTAAACTAAAAAAACATGAAGTCTCACACACTTACGAGCGTATGTGAAAACATGTGAAGTGTTCAGAATCCAAATCAACTACATGTGAGCTGCCACAGAGATTTACAGGGGACCATCATAACACTTCCAAGTCCCCTTTTCCCCACATATGAGTGAGCATAGCAGACAACAGGAGCAAGGCACTATCTACTTAGTTGCAGGCACTACAGTTGCCCAGTCGACCTTCAAAGATCTTGTCTTTCAGCAGCTCAGCATAGATAATCAAGTGAATCGCCTTCTGTGTTCAAACTCTCCCCCATACTGCTTTACTCCCCTCATTTATTTTATTTTTATAATTATTTATATTCCGCATATCCTACAATTCTATGTGGATTACAAATTATTCAGGTACTCAAGCATTTTTCCCTGTCTGTCCCAGTGGGCTCACACTCTATCTAATGTACCTGGGGGACTGGGGGATTAAGTGACTTGCCCAGGGTCACAAGGAGCAGTGTGGGATTTGAACCCACAACCCAAGGGTGCTGGGGCTATAGCTCTAACCACTGCACCACACATTCCTCTTGCATCAAGTTTTTGTGACATAATACAGAAGTAGATTACTGGACCGTTCTGTGCAGTATAAATTCGATGTTGTCGCCATCGTCGCATCAAACGCTCTCCTCCGTCTCCAACATTATCCATCTGTTGCTGCCCAGATGGGTGGTACATCATTAGTCTGACATCTCCACTGAAACCTGTCCACCTTGGGAGGCCCTGCTGGTAGTGAAAGTACCGATGGCATGCCCCAGTGGCACGACAAGACCATGTACCATGACTGGAGATATAGTAACATAGTAATTGATAATGACAGAGTGGTCATAGAAACATAGAAGATGACGGCAGAAAAGGGCTGTCTGCCCAACAGTCACATTCATTATCAATTCATGTGATATAAAATACTTGATCATTGTCTGTCTTTGGCATGTCTTCAAGGGCCTGATGCTAGCGTTCAAATCCTTGCACGACATGGCACCAGGCTATGTGATGGCTAAACTTCCTTCGTATGTGCCAAACTGGTCCCTCCGCTCCCAGAATAAAATACACCTCAAAACGTCCCCGGTTGTGCCCTTCAACTACTAACCGCCAAACAACGATCCTACTCCCACTTCATACCGAGCCACTGGAATCGACTGCCATCACAGATCAGATCTTTTGAAGGTCTCCTCAACTTCAGAAAAGCAATAAAAACATACCTATTCATCTAACCACCTGCCCTTGTTCCATGGACTACAAAGAATTGTATATTGGTAACTAAACCAGTCTGTGTCACGTAAGGATAACTGCACCTAATATGTACCAACTTAGGATAAAAACTTGCATTGTAATCTTGTACTAAAATTATGTATGTTTATTTGTAACACATTCTGAGCTCTTTGGGGGCAACAGAATAGAAAACAAATTAATTAAATAAATAAATAAATACATTTCTGGGACATAGACCAAAGAAGTCTGCCCAGCACTGAGCATAGGTTCCAACTACTGGAGTTGCCATCAGAGCCCACTCCATCTTGCCATTTGCGGGACTGTAAAAGTCTGAAAGGCACGGTCCTCACATTCCAAATTACTGGAGTTTCCTTCAAAGCACTCTCCAGCTCATCCTAAACAGGATTACCATAAACAGGGCACAGACCATACAAGTCTGCTCGGTACTGGCCTTATTTCTTCACAGCCAGAGTCACCATTTAAGCACCACTCGGCACTCGGTTTTTATGCCATTCATTTTCTAATTGGAGATTCTCTGTGTTCATTCCATGCCTTTTTGTCTCCACCACATCCCTCGGAGGACATCCCATGCATCAACCACCCTCTCCATGAAAAAGAATTTCCAGATACTACTCCTAAGTCTATCTTCCTGCAACCTTAGTTCATGTCCTCCAGTTTTACCATTTTCTCTTCTCGGGAAAATATTTGTTTCTATTTTTATACCTTTCAAGTATTTAAATGTCTGTATCATATCTCCTCTGTCCCTCCTGTCCTCTAGGGCAGTGGTTCCCAAACCTGTCCCAGAGGACCACCAGCCAGTCAGGTTTTTGGGGTAGCCCTGATGAATATGCATGAGAGAGATTTGCATATAATGGAAGTGACAGCTGTGCATCTCTGATCCATACATATTCATTAGGGCTATCCTGAAAACCTGACTGGCTGGTGGTCCTCTGGGACAGGTTTGGGAACCACTGCTCTAGGGTATTCATATTCAGGTCAGAAATATGGACGCTTGATTGCAAGATTGCACCATCAAACAACATGCAGTAGTGTGTGTGCTTTCTTTGGGCAGAGGAAGTGAAACTTGTGAAAATTCACCACTGGATATTTACTCAGTATGGACATAGCACCATGAATCAACGAAAGGTTTATGAGTGGGTAAAAATATTTAAAGTGGGAAGAACAGGTATAACCGACAAAGGTCGTTCCATCAACATTGCGCACACAAGAGCACATTGACAGGGCAGATGATTAGAGAGACCAACAGATAATAGTGTCTCTATTGCCTGCAAATATGTATATCAGCTATGGATCTGCATTTGCCATAATGCACGATAATTTGGGATACAGGAAAGTTTGCAATTGATAGATTCCCAAACAGCTTTCTGATCTGCACAAGCAACAACTTGTGGATGTTGCAACCTAGTTCCTGAGATGGCATGAAGAAGATCTGAGTATTCTGGAGAGAATTGTCACCAGCAACGAGATGGGTGCATCACTGTGACCCGGACAGCAAAATACAAAGCATGATGAAGTACAGGAAGCGGTGCTCACCTGGCTTCGGGAGCAGTTTAAAAACTTCTTCTCTGTAGGAATACAGAAGCTAGTTGAACAATATAACAAATGTGTCGTCTTGCATGGAGATTATGTGAAAAGTGATATATTCAATTGCTCACAGTTAAGAACATAAGAATTGCTATACTGGGACGGAACGAAGGTCCATCAAGCCCAGTATCCTGTTTCCAACAATGACCAACCCAGGTCCCAAGTACCTACCGTAGCTAGATCCCAAGTAATAAAACAGATTTTAAACTGCTTATCCTAATAATAAGCAGTGGATTTCCCCAAGCATCTCAATAATGACCTATGGACTTCTCTTTTAGGAATTTATCCAAATCTTTTTTAAACTCTGCTAAGCTAACTAATTTCACCACATTCCAGAGTTTAATTACATGTTGTGTGAAGAAATATTTTCCCAGGTTTATTTTAAATGTACTACTTAGTAGGTTTATCGCATGCCCCTAGTTCTAGTATTTTTGGAAAGAGCAATTCACATCTACCCTTTCCACGCCACGCAGTATTTTATAAACCTCTTATCATATCACCCCAGAGCCGTCTCTTCTCCATGCTAAAGAGCCCTAGCCACTTTAACCTTTCCTTATAGGGAAGTTGTTCCATCCCTTTTATCATTTTTGTTGCCTTTCTCTGAACCTTTTCTAATTCCACTAAATCTTTTTTGAGATCTGGCGACCAGAATTGCACACAATATTTGAGGTGTGGCCATACCATTGAGCGATACAAGAGCATTATAACATTTTCATCTTTGTTTTCCATTCCTTTCCTGAAAATTCTTAACATTCTATTTGTTTTCTTAGCTGCCGCTGTACATTGAGCTGAGGGTTTTAACGTATCCTTAACAATGACACCTAGATCCTTTTCCTGGACATTAAATCCTAACATAGAACCCAGCATCACATAGCTATAGTTCGGGTTCTGCTTTCCCACATGCTTCACTTTGCAATTGCTCACATTAAACATCATCTGCCATTTTGATACCCAGCCTCCTATTCTCCCAAGGTCCTCTTGAAATTTTTCATAATCCTCTTGCGTTTAACAACTTTGTGTCATCAGCAAATTTAATTATTTCACTAGTTATTCCCATCTCTAGATCATTGATAAATATGTTAAAAAGCAGCGGTCCCAGCACAGACCCTTTGGGAACCCCCACTATTTACCCTTCTCCGTTGAGAATATTGATCATTTAAATCTATTCTGTTTTCTGTCTTTCGAACAGTTCTTAATTCATAATAGGACATTACCTCATATCTCATGACTGTCTAATTTCCTCAGAAGTTTTCATGAGGTACTTTGTCATATGCCTTTTGAAAATCCAAATACACAGTATCAACGGGTTCACCTTTATCCACGTGTTCATTCACCCCTTCAAAGAAATGCAGTAGATTGGTGAGGAAAAATTCCCCTTGACTAAATCCATTCTGGCTTTCTCTCATTAATCCATGCTTACGTATATGGTCTGTCATTTTGTTCTTTATAATAGTCTCTACCATTTTGCTTGGCACTGGATCACCTCTGGAACGCTTTTTAAAAATCAGCATCAGGTTGGCCACCCTCCAGTCTATGCTGGATTTTAAAGAAAAACGACTAACAATAGCTCTGCAATTCTATCAGCTTTTATTTTTTTGATTTACCTCATATTTTTGTCGGCTTCCTCTGGACCATTTCAAGTCTTTTTATATCCTTAGCAAGATACTGCTTCTAAAATTGAATATAATCCTCCAAGTGGGGCCTCACCAACAATTTATATAGGGAAATCAACATCTAATTTATTCTGCTGGCTATGCCTCTCTCTATACAACCTAACATCCTTCCAGCTATGGCCATTGCCCTGTCATAATTTTTGGTCACCTTCAAATCTCTAGAGAGTGATGCGGAGACAAAAATTCAACCACATTCCCTCCCCACTAAAAATTTTTTTTCCTGTCTCATCCCCTCACAGTCCTCACATTCTTAGGCCCCCTTTTATCAAGTTGTGTTAGGGTTTTTTTTTAATCGCAGGCCGCTGCAATAAAATCTTCAATGCTCATAGAATTCCTATGAGCTGCAGCAGCCAGCGTAGCGATAAAAACCCCTATCACGGCTTGATAAAAGGGGGCCTTAATTTTCTTCCCTGCATCTCCCCCTGCTCAATGCAGAAAAGAAGATTTTATGTAACTCTAGTCTAGCCTAATACACCACCAATTTCTTCTGTAATTAGAATGTACCTGTTAAACGACAATCTAAGAAAAATAAAGTCAATATACAATCAGTGCTACCAGAAAACTATCCCCCTCTTCTATGAAACTGCGTTAGCAGTTTCTATTGCAGGGAGCCACGCTGAATGGCCCATGCTGCTCCCGATGCTTATAGGAACTCAATGAGCGTCAGGAGCAGCGCGGGCCATTGAGCGTGGCTCTGTGCTCTCTCTGTACTTTAATATAATCTTTTGTTAACCGCATTGAACTCATGGCTATGCGGTCTAGAAATCTGCTTTTATGTTATGTTATGAATAACAATCACCACTTGACAAATTAAAAACCCAGAAATAAAACAAAAAAAAAAAATGGAAAATAAGATAATACTGTTTTATTGGATTAATACATTTTTCAATTAGCTTTCAGGTCAGTATAGTATTTTGTTGTTACAATATCCTGTCCTGACCTGAGGAAGGGGGTTTTGGTCTCCAAAAATTATTTTAAAATATATTAAAATTCGTCCAATAAAAAGATCACCTTATTTCCATTTTATTTATAAACATTTATTAATACACACAATACTACTTTATCCTAAAGCAAAAAAAAAAAAAAAAAAATTATATATATATATTTATCTTTGTCATCACTGGTTTCTGCTTTCCTCATCTTCTCTTCAAACTCTTCCTTCCATCCAGCATCTGCTCACTTTCTCTGCCCCTTCTATCCACTGACCATCCTCTCTCTACCTTCTATCCATTGTCTGCCCTCTCTCCCTTTCCATATGGCTTTTGCCCTCTTTCTATGCCCCTTCCATAACTGCCCTCTCTCCCTTCCATCCAACACCTGCCCCTCCTCCATTCAGTCTATGTCCCCTCTCCTTTTTACATTCCAGCTTCACCCCTGTGCCCATTTTTATCTCTTCTCTCATTGTCTCCACCTCCCCTCCCCCCATGTTCTGGCATCTCTCTCCTCTCCTTTCCTTACTTTCTTTCCACCCCACCCCATTCCATTTCTCTGTCTCCTTCCCTGCATCCTTTCCTCCAACCTATTCCATCCCAATGCTTGGCATTTCACTCCCCTCTCCTATGATTTGGCATCTCTTTCCTACCTCTATCTCTGGTATCTCGGGTCTAGAATGATTTAGTGTGGCCATTTCACTGTTCCCAGTTCATCATGGCCATTGTAATGGCGAGCATTTACCTTGCTGAAGCTGCGAGGTTTGAAAGAGAAGGGGGCATAGCCCCCCTCAAGCCCCATTGGTGCTTCTTTCCTTTCCCGTCACCCACCCCTGGTCTTCTCCTGCCCTTGCATCATCTGGTGACTTCAAGGTTAGAAAGGGGAGGTATAACCCCTCTCCCCCTCCCTCCCCCACTGGTGCTGCTTTCCTGCGATGCTGCTGATATGCCACAAGACTGCAGTGTCAGAAGACAGGAGAAGAAGAGAAAGACATCAGACACCGGGTGGGTGCAAGGAAGTGAAAAAGATACTGGGCAGAGGGGGGCAGAAGCAAGAGCAAGAAGAGGAAAACATCAGACACCAATTGGATAAAGGCAAGTGAAACAGATACTAGACTGAGGGAAGTGGAAGCAAAATTGAGGTGGCAGTTTAATATTACGCAATGAAATGACCTGTGATGAGCTGTTCCATGCTGAAAGGGCTGCATTGAAAGTGCTGTGCTGAACTGGCCGCACTGAATCATCCCTTCTGTGGTATCTTTGTCTCCTTCCCATCCATCTCTCCCTCCCACCATGCTTTGGCATCTCTCTCTTCTCTCTTTCCCTTCCATCTCTCCATCTCCCTCCTCCATGCTTTAGTCTCTGGCATCTCTCCCCTCCCTTCTCCTCTCCTTCCCTTCCTTCATCCTCCCCATGGTCTGGCATCTCTCTCTTCTCCCTTCCCTCCCCCAATTTGGCAGCTTTTTCCCTTACCCCTCCCTCTCACAATCGGGTGTGACATTTCTCTCATCCACCCCATGGGTACCTCTCTCTCTCTAAGGACATTGCAGAGGAAAAGCGCCAGCTCAGTTCTCATGATCCTGCCTATCTTCAAGTTGAATGGGTCTTCAGGAGTGGTAGCAATTCCCACATGCATGAAGCTTCTCCTGTGCCAAGAAACAGTAATTTCACAGCATAAGGAAAGCTTCCAGGTCAGCGGCAGGCAATTTGTGGAAATTGCTGCCATCGCTGTGGATCTGTTCAACTTGAAGAGAGATGCAGGATCACAGGAGCTGATCCGGTAAGCATGGAGACTTGGGGAAGGCTTCCCCATTATTGTGGGAATGCCACAATAACAGTCCTCGTTCCCAGAGCACTACCATAGAATGATCTACCATTATCATAGTATTCCCAGGGGATGTTTAAAGGTATTTACTTTGTAAATCCACAAAAAACCACAAAAGGGAATCTAATTAAACCACCAATCACAAATATTCCATTCTACCCCCATGTTAGGTGGGCATTTTCTCAGTTTATTGTATTGTTTGTTCTAAGATGTGTAAGCAAAGTGTGCTCTGTGGACTCATATCCCCAGTAAGCTTTGCTTCTCCCAGAGAGCCAGGCTGCAACCAGAAAGCATAAGCTCACCCTTCTTTAGCCTATGGAAGACAACAGTATCCATTTTGTAAGACCACATGGCTGCATGAAAACCTAGCCCTAAAATTGTCCTCTCACCAGATTTCCTTCCTTTATTTCCACTAGCCTAAGATAACTTAGGTTCTACATCTAAGTCTGGAGCACAGAGTTATTTCCCACAAAGTGTGAGGACCCACTCCCCTTGGATAGGATGTGCTGGTAGAGTGAGAAGATTCTGTACACAAAACTGGACTGCTTTGAAATCATCAAATTTTGAGTGTGTATTCTTTACTTCAAGTTATTAAAGAAAGATGTTCAAAAACTACAGAGTCTGGCTGATAACACTAAGGTTACAGAATTAAGGGTTAACTGAAGGGGAGCCTCATAGAAGTGTCAGCCTAATCCAGTGAGTTCTTCAGTGCTTAGCCCATGGATACTCCCTGCTTTTCAGTATAAAATCTGAGGTTTCAGTGTAAGTCAATGGTGAAGATTCTTCAGTAAAGCTGTATCCAGCACACTCCCCATTAATTTGAACCTAAAAAAGAGTTATATTACATTTTAAAAAAATGATATGCATGCCCCTCTTCTAAACCCATGTAAAAAAACAACAACCCTATATGAAGGGTGATTAAAAAGGGGTAGGAGGAAAAGTCTGACACCAACCCACTGCCAATGTGAATGTGCAAACAGATCACAATACCAGGAGAAACCTCACAGGCATAAAAACCTCCTTTTAATGATCCTCTTTTTTATTTTTTTGCTTTGTTATCAATTTTCTTTTCCCAAAACAAATCTGCACTTTTAGCATTTGAGATCTTCACAACAATCAATGAAATATAAAGTCATTTACTTGCAACAGACAATATCCTGATTTAGGTCAAATCCCGCCGACAGTGGCCAGCTAGCATTTCACTGAAGCTGCGTCAGGGCAGTGGGATCACAAAATTAGATTTAACATGTATCATCTTCAAGAGATATTCTATATTACCTTTGAGTAACTAAACCCCTTCAGTGGTTGCTCACTATTATTGGCACTAAGTTTTCGTGCTCACCGGTGTTGCAAAGACGGCCGTCCCAAGATCAAACTGAAGTACAAGTTTGGCATCTGACATTATTAGAATGCTCTACCCCCACTGCTCTGATAACTAAACAAAATTTTGGTTTCAATGGAAGGCAAAGTTGAACAATTTAAACAATTAAAAGCAAAACAATTAACAGAGTAGCTTTTATCAAGAGTTTTTTGGACAAACATATCAAATGTCAAAATAGCATCTGATGATGTTGAAAAATGGTGTACAATGGTAATGTTGTTTCCATAGTCCCATAGGAGGACAAATACTAATCACATAATCTGAAAGTTCTCTAGATGTGGCAGGAAAAACAACATCCTCTTAATTAAAAATATATACGCCAGTCAATTTGTGAATTCAGACTATTAGGTTCTTCTGAATTCAACCTAAAAATCCATTCTTGTTTGCACTTCAAAAACATGGTTTTCTTATCACCAAATGACTTCCCCACAGGTATCTGGTCTTGTTTTTTGGTAAAATGGATGACTCTGAATACACATACTGTACTTTGCTGACTACCTTATATGCATTTTACAGAAAGCTTCATGTACAGCGAGCCTTTTGTTAAAAAAAAAAAAACAAACCCCAACCTAAAACACACCAAACAAACAAAAAACAAATTTCAAATGCCCCAACTTGGGCATCCTTTTTTCGATCTAGATGAACTGTATAAAATTGATCTCCATATGTTTCAAGTTGCTTAACAAAAGGCCTAAAACTGTGCTCAGAGCAATAATTGTAGCTTATTTGTAGTACACAAATGGAATGGTTTTGCATAATCAGGCCCTGTGAATTTTGATTCCTAAACCATCTCACAGTAACCAAATTAGGTGGATAGCACTTTTCACTGTACTCTTATGGATGAACAAGTCAATTTGCTGTCTGCTTGGTAAATTAGATAGTGCTCAGATAAGCTCCTAAATCTAAATGGCTTTTAGGTAGACTTCCATTTTTAAGCTACACATAAAAGCTTTATCAAAACCGTAGCTTTTAGCACAATTTGCATACTTAATAATACATTGATCATAATTAAACCTGCATTATTGCACTTTAGTTCAGAAACAGATGGAATGCATTATATGAAAAACTGGGACATTTAATCTGAACAGACACACTAACTGACGACTGATGAGTGATGAATGCAAAAAGTTTATTACACATAAAGCAAGTATAGCAAATCTTTTCCATTTGTTTGAAGTTACCTACTTTGCTTGCCATTCCGAAGAAATGGAAATATGAAAGTTCACTTAAAATAAAAGATTTCAATCAAAATCTTCCTCTTAACAAAAGGTCTGGCATTAATTTGGAAATATACTAACATCAGGTGCCAACTGAAAACAGATGCTTTGCCTCAGACAAACTTTGTACATCTATCTTTCATTTTGCAGTTTTCTAGCTGGAAAGCTTAGAAAAGATGTAATTTAGTTCTCTTTACCACCAGATGGCAGTAGAGCACAATATTCATGATCTTCCCCACAAGTGCCCTGTTCCTTGGCTTTGCTTAGTCTAGGGTAAAATTGAATGTCAGCTTGTCCAGTGCATATATTCTCTGCTGTCAGTACTCTGTATTGCACTGATCATAGGTGCTTATGTGAAAGAGTGCTTGAATTTAACCGTCCCTTCTCATATACTGCATAAGAATGCAGTACAGAGTCAGAGGATATGAACAGTAAATCCTGGTACGTCAACAGTACATCATATTGCAACAGAACTTTACTTAGCTAGAGAGCAACAGAGTTCATAGAGACAGACAGTCAGAGGGCAGGTAAGGACTGCTAGACCTACCTAGTCTGCCCTTTCCTGATGCAATACCCGATCTCAGGTTTTATTTTCACTTACTTATACATAGGGATCCTCTGTGTTTATCCAATGCCTTCTTGAATTCTGCTATTGCTCCAGCTTCTGCCACCTCCGCTGGAAACTGTTCTTTGCCTCTATAACCCTTTCTACTAAGAAATATGTTCTCATTATTCCTGAGCAAACCTTATCTCTTTGAGTCTCATATCCATGACCTCTTTTTCTAGTGCTTCTTTTTTCATTGGAAAATACATGTCACATTATGAGCCGGATTCTATAAACCAATGACTCGCAAACTTTGCCAAGCCGCGGCACACTAAGGCCTGGAATCTGTATAAGACGCCCAGTCTCAGAAGCTGATGGGTGTCCTATACAGAATTACGCCTAAGCCCGCCTAAAGTGAACCCGATTCTATAACCGACGTCCATGTTACAGATACCGATTAGAGAATCGGGTTGTAAGTAGACGCGGGCAATGAGCCCGTTCTCATGGGGGCCAATCCAGGTCACCACTACCTGGCCAAAACCCAAGGAGTAGCAATATTCCATGTTACCGATCCAGGGCAAGTAGTGGCTTCCTCCATGTCTTTCTCAATAACAGATTATGGACTTTTCCTCCAGGAACTTTCTTAAAACCAGCTACACTATCCGCTCTTACCACAACCTCTGGCAATGCGTTCCAGAGCTTAACTATTCTCTGAGTGAAAAAAAATTTCCTCCCATTGGTTTTAAAAGTATTTCCCTGTAACTTCATTGAGTGTCCCCTAGTCTTTATAATTTGCTGCCACTTGTTGTACTATCTTCTCAATCACTGGTCCCTCACTCTGGAATGTTCTACCTTTGATTCAGACCTTCCCTGGATAGATTTAAGAATGCTTTAAAAACATTTTTATTTAATGATGCGTACAATTAATCTCCCTCTTTCCTTCACTATGGCCCCCTTCCTTTCCCCTTTATATTTCAGAAATGCCCTTTAGAGCTGACCTGCAAGGACAGTCCCCTTTTCCCTCCTCCCTTTCAATTATTGTATTTCCTTCTTATTCCCAATTTTTGTCGCGTTTGCACTCCCCTTCTTTCTCCTCATATCTATTAACTAACTTCCAGTCGCCTTCAGAGTACAGTATAAAGCACTGATGATCTGCCATCAATTTTTATATGGAAACATCCCAGAATTGCTTAAAAGTAATATATTCAATTATATACCACAAAAGATCTTTGCGTCCTGAGAATTTAGCTTTACTGAAGACATCTGTGAACCCAAGACTCGTTGAGACCGGTAAAATGACTTTCTGCTGTGCAGGAGTTAAGATATGAAACTCCTTGGTGGGCCAAATATGAAATTGCTGTGAAAAAGGCAAGTTTAGAAAATTCCTTAAGACACAGCTATTCTTTTTTTTTTTTTTTTTTTTAGCTATTTCTGGTAAAGTCAATGAATTATCCATGCTCTCTATTGTCCACATTATAATATTTTTTGAAGATTGCTTGTATGTTAATTTTATCACATGTCTATTTTATCATGTATTTGTTTATCAAGTGTTTATTTTAAAAATTGTGCATGTAATTTATGTGAACCGTTTAATGTTAAACGGTATATAAATTTTTAAAATAAATAAATAATTATTGTACACCGCCTAGACATCCTTTGATAGGCAGTTGATTAAGTGCTAAATAAACTGGAAACTGGAAACTTGAGGGTTATTGTTTCATACAAAGCAAGGAGAGGGAAATATTTTTTGTTAGGATAGGTAATCAGGAAAGCAAAAAAAAAAGAAAGTTCTTGGGTACCAAAATACTAAAACCGTTAAGTGAAACATATACTAAATGAAAAATATTTCTAGCAAACACTGAAACTAGCAAAACAAATTCTTAAGAGGAAACATGTACATTCATTAACCAATGTCAGAGCGTCCATGCAGTGTTAATGATTCACTGTTTTTAATCATTATACTCTCACCCCCCCCCCAAAAAAAAAATTCTGAAAATATACTTGTAAGAACAGCTGAGCAGTTCACAATCCAATCAGTATTTTTTTTTCTATCGGTCAATTCCACCTCCAACGCTCCCTCTGGCGCCCCCGGATGGCTTGGAGGACTCCGCTTCTCCGGAGACAGGGTAGTAGCCTCAATGGAAAGGTCAGACGCTTCAGTCTGTGTGCCTCCCACAGCCAAGGAACACTCTGGATCTAGTGTTTGGGTTCCACGCTCGACAAAGATGTCCATCGGGCCAACTGGAGTACTGGAATGGTCCGGGAAAACCCAGATCTTTGATTTCCTTTTCACCATCAGCAGGAGGTAAAAAAAAGGTTTTACCCCAGCAACACTGCAGCGTCTCAAGACAAGCTACCAGCTGCCTTCTTAGCTAACCCACACTTCTATTAGTCCCAGTGGACTCACAATCCAACTATGGTGCCTGGGGCAATGGAGGGTTGACTTGCCCAGCGTCACTGGGTTTGAACCCACTAGAGAATGCCACGGGGACAAATTTTTCCCCATCCCAACCGGAACTCAAATTCCCCGTCCTGGCGAGCTTTGTCGCCGTCCCTGCCCCATTCCTGTAAGCTCTGCCTTAACCGCACAAGCCTCGAACACTTATGATTTTAAAGTGTTTGAGGCTTGTGCAGATAAGGATGGCTCTTGCAGGAATGGGGCAGGGACAGGAAAAGAACTCACGGGGACGGGATGGGAAAATGAGTTCCAGTGGGGACGGGGAAAAATTTGTCCCCGTGTCATTCTCTACCTATAACCTCAGAGTCCTATGACAGCAGCTCGGTTCATAGACAGTAACGCGGAAGACAAAGGCGCACGCTGACAACTGAGCGTAAGACTGAGGCGCGCGCCGAAGAAAAAGACTGTTTTTAGGGGCTGCGACAGGGGGTTTTGTTGGGGAGCCCCCCCACTTTACTTAATACAGATCGCAGCGGTGTTGTGGGGGGCTTGGGGGGTTGTAACCCCCCCACATTTTAGTGAAAATGTAACTTTTTCCCTAAAAACAGGGAAAAAGTTAAGTTTTCAGTAAAATGTGGGGGGTTACAACCCCCCAAACTCCCCACAACGCCCCCACAACGCGGCGCGATCTGTATAAAGTAACGTCGTAGCCCCTAAAAACAGTCTTTTTCTTCGGCGCGCGCCTCCGTGCTGCGCTCAGTTGTCTGCTCACGCCTTTGTCCCGGCGCGCTTTTGACCTGACACCCAGCAGCTCTAACCATTAGGCCACTCCTCCACTGGATGGGGGGGGGGGGGGAAGGCAAGAAAGGAAGAGAAAACCCTCCAGAGGGCGTGAGTGAATATAGAGAGCATAACAGCAGCCACACTGGGTCCAACAGTGGCCAATCCAGGTCACAACTTCCTCATCCATCGTTTTCCCTGTGGTGGTCATGGTGCAGTGGATGGAATGAGGACACAAAGGGTCGTGTGGCTGAGGACATTCCCGATGCTTTGTGCTTTGGACCTGGACTAGCTCACAGAGTGTTAATCACCACACATTTGCCTTTTTTTTTTTTTTTGTCTCTCAGAATGCTCAAACTCAAATATACTTACATCTGTCTGAGACTGAAGGCCCCTGCTGCTGACACACAATATCTCTGGAAACAATTTTGCCACTTTCCTTCTCTTTTCCTCTCATGGCTATGTAGAAGAAAGGGTCAACAAACAAGTTGTAATAGGTGAGACCAGTTTATTGTACTAACTTAATACATTTGTGACTGGCTTTCAAGAGTTATGTCTTTGACCTAATGAAGAGCAGATAACTCTGGAGAGCTACTCACAGACATATTAAGTTAGTCCAATAAAAAAAGTATCACCTACAATTTATTTGCTGACCCCGTACCTGTGAAGGCAAAAAAAGGGAAGCCTAACTTAAGCAAGACACATCATTTTCCATTTTCACATGCCGTAAGAGGAAAATGCGAAATCCCTTCAGCTCTCCACAAATCACTGGCTGCACATTCTGATGCCCACAAGTCATGTTTTAAAGAGGCATTGCTACTTTCTATGTAGCAGATACTGACACTGACTACATGTATCTCCTTCCTATCTTTCCACCTTCCTATCTGCTGTCTTATATATATGAGACACTGGTGATACATACATTCTGAAACAGGGATCTATATATACCCCCTGGTTGTGCCCTCTACCTTCAGAATGCCAGTCGCTGATCCTCCTCCCATTTCTTACCAAGCTACTGGAGTCAACTGCCTCTACATATCAGATCCCTCGAAGAGCTGAGCTTTAGAAAAGCAATAAAAACGTAACCTTTTAAGAATTGCCACTGTTGGGTCAGACTAGTGCTCAGCAGTCCGCTCACGCAGCGGCCCTTGGTCAAAGACCAGCGCCCTAACTGAGACTAGCCCTACCTGCGTATGCTCTGGTTCAGCAGGAACTTGTCTAACTTTGTCTTGAATCCCTGGAGGGTGTTTTCCCCTATAACAGGCTCCAGAAGAGCGTTCCAGTTTTCTATCACTCTCTGAGTGAAGAAGAACTTCCTTACGTTCGTACAGAATCTATCCCCTTTCAATGTTAGAGAGTGCCCTCTCGTTCTCCCTACCTTGGAGAGGGTGAACAACCTGTCCTTATGTACTAAGTCTATTCCCTTCAGTACCTTGAATGTTTCGATCATGTCCCCTCTCAATCTCCTCTGTTTGAGAGAGAAAAGGCCCAGTTTCTCTAATATTTCACTGTATGGCAACCTAAATCCCTTTGTCTAGAATCCGTATGGTAAAGTATCTAGACCCCCAGCATCTTCTGTTCATCTGCATTGTTAAACAGACTAACAGGACATCAAATCTACCTCCTTCAGTTTAAACGACTATCCAGTCTGTACTTCCCAATCAAATGTATACCAAATGTATGTTAAACTAGATTCACTCTGTGTGTGTAAATTTAGGATGGACAAACTGTTATTATATATATACTAGTCTTTAAGCCAGTTACATTAACGGGTGCTAAAGATGTCTGTCTGTCTGGGTTTTTTTCTTTGTCTCTCTCTTCCTCCTCTGTTATGATCTTCCATCTCTCTGTTCTTCCTCAGGTCCCCCCCCCCTCTCCCTGTCTGCACCTCTCATAGTCCAGCATCTGCCTCCTGTCTTTCCCCTTTGGTCCAGACCTTTCTGTGTTTCTTCTGCTTACAACCCTCACCCCTTCTCTGCCTCTCTCTCCTTCCTTCCTTCCTATGTCCCCCTTACTGTCTTTCAGCCTTTGTCCCACCCCTCCCCTGAAGCCAGCCTGCCTGCTTCCCTCCTGCGCCCAAGCCTGGCCTACCTGCTAGCGATACTTCCTCCCCCCGGTTGGCTGCCACTCGCCGCCCTTGGCCGCCTTCCCGCCTCCTCCCAAGCAGATGTTGCCTCCGGCGTCACCCCGCCCTCTGGCGAGAAATCGACGGCTCGGCGATTGACCGCCGCGAGACTCGAGCCCTCCGCCATTTTAGGCAGGGACGTCAGGGGACGGTGCTTGGGCAGCATTAACTGTTGATGGGTCCGCGTGGAGCCTGGTTACGGCGGCGAAGCCCTTTTATTTATGTTTACTAAGCGGCGGACTTGGCCGCGCCACAGCGCTCGCACCAGCTGAGAGGTCAAGGCAGGAAGACGCAGCCCGTTGTGAGTGCCAAATCACCCTGTGGAGACGAAATTTTTTTGTCCTTCTCGCCTTGGGAGGATGGTTGAGCCGGGAGGGAGGAGTCACTGGCACACGCGCCTCCAGCTAGCGCAGGCGCTGTGAGGACTGGCACAGAAGCACACCTCATGGCGCCAGGACTCACGAATTTTCAAGAGTGCATGCGCGCTCTAGCGTTTTATTATTATTGATATATATATATAGATATATATATGTTAATTTGTAACCCATTTCGACTCTGTATTATGTATGTTAACTTTGTAACCCGTTCTGAGCTCATTGGGGAGGAAGGGATATAAAATGAATTAAATAAATAAATATATACTTGTTCACAAATAACAATCATTGTATTCCTTCACACTTGTAATTCATTGTTCATGACCAATGGTTAGAAATCTTGTTTGTAAACCTCATTGTCGAAACTTGCAGTACAGAAGAGAATGGTGTGGTATCATTCAGGCTCCTACAGGATCGAATCCCAGGGCTGCTCCTTGTGACCTTGGGCAAGTCACTTAATCCTCCATTGTCCCAGGTACAAAATAAGTACCTGTATAAACGTAAACCGCTTTGAGTGTGGTTGTGTAACTACAAAAAGGCAGTATACGAGTCCCTATTCCTTTCCCCCTTATTTGATATAGTTACTCGCTCTGTCAGAAAGCAATACTTAGCATGCCTCAGGTAGCTCAGCACTCAGATATAAAGCCCAGTGCAGTCTGGGACATGTAGTCCACTCAGTCTTGAGTTAACAGCTCCTGCTGCATAGAGGTGGAATTGTGGCATTCGCGGAAGATAACCCCTTACTCTTCCACAGACAAGCTGGGTAAAAAGGTACCAGAAGTGGGGTATGTGACTCATTTATACCACAAGATAGAGGGATATCAACTGCATAATCCTGCAGTTTCAGCCTCGGGCTTGTCATAAACTCTACAACATACTACATCCAACCCACTTTAAAACTCCTGAGAGTGCTAATAGACAGAGGCTGTACAATGCAGCCACAAATCAACAATACAATAAAAAAAAATCATTCACAGTCATGAGAAACCTGAGGCAAATCAGAAAATTCTTTAACAGAAAACAATTCCAACTCTTGGCACAATGCCTAATCCTAGGTCTAGTAGACTACTGCAACATATTATATCTCCCATGCACAGCAACCATGTTAAAACAATTACAAACAATACACAGCCCTAAGACTGGTCTATTCACTGAAGAAATATGACCACATCACAGAGGCATACCACGACTCACATTGGCTCCCAATACAAGAGAGAATACACTTCAAATTTTACTACCTACTATTTAAATCAATAAACGGAGACAGCCCAACTGATTGGAACAATCGACTAGTTCAATCCACCTCAACCAGACATAGGAGAACCCACGCACCATTCACACACCCTCTAACCAAAAACGTCAAGAAAAAACTGTACGACAACCTCCTAGCCACTCAAGCTGCAAAACTTGACCCACAACTCTACAACCCATTGACCAAAACCTTCAAAAAAGAAATAAAAACCCTTCTATTCATAAAACACATAAAACCGAACTAACACCTGCAACTACTACATATGTCAAATCAGATGTAATCCTTAACAACTCTAAGAAATGTACAAACTACTCCCTAAATACTTCTAGTCACCGGACAAACCATTTGTAATCCGCCTTGAACCGCAAGGTAATGGCGGAATAGAAATCCCTAATATAATGTAATCACATTTTTTTAAAAATGGGAACCATTTATCAATTTAAAAAAAAAAAAAAAAATGAACTCTTGAGTCACATATCTGAAGTTTGTAGGCTGTACCATATGAAAAACATCAAAGTTGTGAAAAAAAGTTGCATAGTCCCATTCTACTGATCCTATAGAACATGAAACTTTCAGATACAAAAGCTGTCCCTCCAAATTTTTATAGCCTTTATCTCGTATTTGTAACCCCACATTTGATACCTTTTTGCTCAGCAGGTCACAAATGCATAACTTTAGATGTACATAGGGTAGGCCACATAGGGTAGCTTATAAAAACCTATTGCCATAGGTAAAGCCCTGTTTTACCTGGGAACATGCCTTTGAAAATTATCCTCAGTAAGATCCTGTCTACTGTACACTCTACAAACAAGCACACACTTATTTATTCAATTTTTTATACTGTTCTCCCAAGTGAACTCAGAATGGTTTACATAAATTTATTTAGGTACTCAAGCATTTTTCCCTGTCTGTCCTGGTGGGCTCACAGTCTATCTAATGGGGCAATGGGGGGATTTTAAGTTCTTGTAAACCGTGTCGAGCTCCATTCTCATGGAGATGATGCGGTATATAAACTTAAGGTTTAGATTAGATTAGGTGACTTGCCCTGGGGCACAATGAGCAGTCTCCCCCCACCCGATGATACCCCCCGTGAAGATCACAGGCCCCAGACACCTCCTCCCACAAAGATCCTTGGCAGGAGAGATGCCCCACCCCACCCCATACCTTATTTGGAGGAAGAGAGCAGGAGGGATGTCCAGTCCCTCCTGCCTCAGGCCTGCCTCTCCAAAATGGGATCTTCTTCCTTCATGGTGCATCTTGGGAGTAACTGGGAGGTGCCTAAGGCCTTGATGCCCCTCCCACAGTATCACAGAATGTGTGGGCAAATAATTAGTGCATGCTAGATGCTAAGAATCCCATTTTATTCCTTTGGGCTTCTTAAAATGTAGGGTGCACTAATAGTTTGTGAGTGCTAAATCGGTTAGCACATCTTAGTATACGGATCCTTAAGTGAATTGGGGACAGGGGAGGGAGGCTACCATGCACACCTTCAAAACTGAGGGAAAGAAAAATATAAGAAAAAAGAAAAGAGGTGCAACTATTCTAGGACTTTGAGGAAATTAAAATGAAATATGACAAGAAGAAAGGGAGACTAGTAATGATTCCCAAAGAGCAGAAAAAGAAACCCAAACTAGGAAAGAAGATGACATTTTAAGCTATTTTCAGGGAGCAACTCCCTACCCTACCTTCGAAATCACCTTAACTATATGTATTGTTGTTAACTGCTTTGATTTGCTTCTAAAATGGAGGTATAACAAATCTATAAATAACATTTTTTTAAAAATAATAATAATCAGGCTAACACTGCCATTTCAGTAATCATAGCAACTAACAACCGTAAATTAGGGAATCAATGCCAGTAACCCTCTGGTTGAAAAAAAGGGACTTATTTTTAACAAGTCGTCTTAACACCAAGAAAATACATTCTTTGTTTAAAAAAACCCATTGGCTAAGCACAGAGCCACAGTGTCAGTTACAGGGTATGCAATTACCAAAAATTACCCTCGTTGTTTTTTACAGTTGGATTAAATACTCAGAAGCACTTGAAAGGTCATTTGCAGGCTTGCTAACTAGAAGGGTTTACGATAACATGACATCTTTTGTCACCTTCTGTGAGTGGTGAAAATCCCCCTCTCTGCGCTGTTTTGTTTGGATTGAGATGGCATGCTGTTGATGGCTGTGACCTTCATGGTGGCTTAGATCCCTGGCTGGCACTGATTTTTGATTTAGTGCCGATCTGCTGCGCTTGTCACAGGCTGCAAGGTGCTTTCCATGCGCTAATGGAACAGCTCAAGGTTAGAGGGCCCTGTAAATGTCTTGTCTTTCACCAACAATGTGCAAAATAGAGAGCTCGGATTCCTCTTTGTGAGTGACAGACACAGAGGGCATGAAGTTAGCCCCATGAAATACAAATCAGAGACTTTACACAGACACTACTGTAGGGGAAAATATTTAAGAGCCAAACTTTTTATTATTCCATATGCATTGCGAATATTTCTCTGAAGTTAAAAGTGGATATTTTCCTCATTCCCTGACAGCATACCACTGAGAATAAGTATTTTGAATGGCAATATTTAAAACATTGAGGGTCCCTCTAGAACTTGCATTTTTGGAATCCTTAAAGTTTTTGTGAGGGTTGAACTGCTGCGGATTAAATCTGAAACCTATTAATTGTGGATCAGTTGATCACAACTCCATCGGCATACCCGTAGTGAAATCGACGTGGATAAATCCAGAGCCATTTGTGACTTGGCTCACTTAAAACCGGATGCTAAGCCTTAAGGTCAAGTATTGCTCTTGTTCAATATTTCAAATTGTTCATATCTTTAAATAATCATTTAAATCCAAACTGAATCAAATACATTCCCCCCATTCAAAAATCAGATTAGGCCAGTTTAAATCGGATTCTGTATTTCCTAGTAAACTCAAGTCAGATACTGGATGGAAATTGTAGGAGTTGTGTATATCCCTCATAAAACAGTTCCTAAACTGGGATCAAATTGAGAAAGAAAGAATTCAGAGCTTACACATTGTTAGTCATCTTTGCATAATTGCCATGCTACCTTCTGGTAAGCCCCAAGAGGGAAGAAAGAAATGCAATTAGGGGATCACACTTGTGTTTTGACACATCTTTAGTTAAACAGCAAAGATATAAATGGGCACATTTTTCAGGGTTTGCTGCACTACATTTTCAGTCAAAAAGGTACTGACTGAACAAGCTGTGCTAACTTTGAAAATTAAAATCAGAGCAAACTTATATTTTAAGGATCTGTTTTATATTCAAATATTTGCTAAAAGTGCACTTTGTGGTTATATAGCAAAAAGAGAACTGGGATATATGACTAGGATATTTAAAGACGACATATAAATACTTGTTTAAGCTGTGGATAAATCAATAGATAGATAGGGATAAATGGATAATAGCATGTGAGAAACCTATAGGGCTCCTTTTACTACGCTGCGATAACAGTTTTAGCACATGCAGAATTGCCGCACGCGCTAGACGCTAATGCCAGCATTAAGCTGGCATTAGTTTTAGTCGCATAGCGTGGGGTTAGCACGCGCTAGTTTTCCGCGTGCGTGCGCAGCTTAGTAAAAGAGGGGGCTAGATAGAAGGATGGCGAGAGCAGGAACTAAGACATCAGAAAAAAAGTAAAGGTGGGTGAGACTGCAGAGAAGATAAGAGCAAAAAGTGACGAGATTTACGTTAGCAGGAAGGTACTAGAAATGCAGGAAAAGGGACTGGCCCAGAAGAAACCCAAAATATCCATTGATCAATATTCACCAGGATATCGAAGCTTGCAGCTCAAGCAATAGAAACACGTTTGATGAGATAATATTGTGAAGGGTTGCTAGAATATGCACACCACATAAGTTGACAACACACAGAGACAAAGCAGGAGGAAGATAGAAACATAGAAGATGACGGCAGAAAAGGGCTACAGCCCATCAAGTCTGCCCACTCTGCTTACCCACCCCCTGTCTATGCCCTAATGACCCAATTTCCCATTTATTCTTAAAGTCTGGCACGCTGTCTGCCTCGATCACCTGCACTGGAAGCTTGTTCCAATGATCAACCACTCTCTCTGTGAAGAAATACTTTCTGGTGTCGCCATGAAATTTTCCGCCCCTGAGTTTGAGCGGGTGCCCTCTTGTGGCCGAGGGTCCCTTGAGAAAGAAAATATCATCTTCCACTTCAACACGTCCCATGAGGTACTTAAATGTTTCGATCATGTCTCCCCTCTCCCTACGTTCCTCGAGAGTGTAGAGCTGCAATTTGTTCAGTCTCTCTTCGTACGAGAGACCCTTGAACCCCGAGATCATCCTGGTGGCCGTCCGCTGAACCGATTCAAGATATGTATATGGAGAGGGACTAGTTCAGAGACAGACCAATATTCATTATTTTCTTATATTAAATGATTTTATATTAGGATTACATTACATTAAAAAGATTTCTAGCCCACAGTTACCAATTATAGTTCAATGCAGCTGATATCCAAATTTAACAAGGCATATTAGACAGTATAAATTGAAATTCTTTACAGCAAACAGTGGTGTGTTGATCTTTTTCTCTCTAGAAATGGTTTCCAACCCAGTCCTCAGGGACCACCTGGTCAGTTGGGTTTTGAGGATACCCACAATGAATATGCATGAGAAATATTTGCATGCAATGGAAGAAATGTATGCTAATACATCTTGGGCATATTTGTTGTGGATATCCTGAAAACCCAACTGGTCAGGTGGTTCCTGAGGACTGGACTGAAAACCACTGCTCTGTTAGGTCTGCTATTGGACACATACACATCTTGATAACGAGTTGCTATCTAGGGCAGAGATATGATAACATGTAGAGGAAATTGTGCAAATACTTTTGGCATAGTACAGTTTTACCCCAGTCCCAGTTTTGCACTGGATAGCCTGTATCATCTCACCAACCAATTATGAAAAATGTTCAGTTTCACTTTCCTTGCAAAAAAACAGCAAAGAATCCAACAGTTCAATTGGAAGAAGAAAAAGTTTACGGACCTGTGTAACTCCCTGGTTGCTATGGGTGTTTCTGGCATGGCTGGAGATTTCCAGGGGGGTCACTATCGTCTGGTGGTGGGTGGAGAACTATAAGAAAGGTTTGGAAATCCTGCCCAAGAAAGGCAGGGTATGGGGATAAAAACGGGTAAGCAGGAAGGATCAAGGTCTTTGGTTGCCTGCCTCCTGCTAAGGCCCTATGAGTCAAGGGGGAGTCCCGGAACCCTGGAGATTGACACAGTGACAGAATTTGTCACCATCCCCACGAATAACCATTGGGAACAATCCTCATGTCATTCTTTAAGGAGAGAGGGAAGAATCAGAGTATGAATGGGCCCAGTCACTTACCCTCAAGTCTTGCATTGAAGAATGCTGATGTAGAAAGACTGAGGTTGAGATAGACACTAAAGAATGACATGGGGTGGTTTCCCGTGGTTAACCGCAGTGATGGTGACATCTGTCACCATGTCATTCTCTACGAGTGTTATCGATTAAAAAGGGGTAGAGTGAGACCTTTGCTGTGGAGTGTGTGTGTGTGTGTGTGGAGTTTAGGAGATCACAGACTGAGGATAAAGGGAGAAGGGATACCTACCCCTTTGAAGGTTGGGAGTGGAGTGATGGGGGCCTCAGTCCTCGGAGTCTAAAGAATCAAAGCTGACATTGGATTGCCTAGTCTAGGATTGGGAAAAACTATACTAAAGGAAAATCTGTTTGACAGAGAGAATGTGCAAGATCTATGCTGTAATCAGAGAAAATTATAAATGGATAAACAGGGCGCTTGATGGACTTGTAAAAAGTTAAATTTGTAGTATTGTGATGTAAGTATAAAAGTAAAAAAAGGAACTATCTTGAGCATTGTTTTATTTTTGATGAGAATTCAATTGAATTTAGGGGAATCATCCTCCAGCCTACCAGAGATTAACTCCGTCTCTGGTCTGCATCTTAGTCCAACATCCAATATTTTTGTGGACCCTTGTGCCAGCTCTTGCCCTAATGAACTTAGTTGGTGCCTTGATTTGATTCCAGTGAGCCCAGAGTTACACCTGTATAAGTAGATTTGCTGCACAATTATCAGAAATTGCAGGCTATGAAAGGGGGCAATTATCTGAACCCTCTATCCTTGATTATCTCCTGGATCTGCTTTCTGCTTGTAGAGCATTCTCTTTGTGCCAGATGTACCAAACTGTGAAGCTTTTTCAGGAAAAACAATGTGCCGCGTGTCCCCAAACACCCAAAAAGGCCAAAATGTTGCTGTTTGGTATGTTTTTTTCATGTGCACAATAAGGATGATCAGCCAGAAAAGTTTTTGTTTTATTTCCGGGAATGCTTGTTTCCTTTGGTTTTATTTGGCCATTTTTTGTCATGGGAGCAAAGTCATTGAGTTCACACTATGTGCAAACAGAGCGCACTCACTCTGAAAGAGTGCACATTATAGCTCACATTCTATAAACAGTGCCAGAAGTTAGCTATCTAGATTGGCATCTAACCTAATTTTCTTATTTGGTTTAATCAGCACTATTAAGTGAACAGCTCCATTAAAAAAAATATTAAAAACCAATGTTAAAAAAAATTTATTATCTGGTAGGTGCATAACTCAGCAGGCAACTACCACTTCAAAGCATGATTCTATAAACAGTGCCTGGCGGATGATCGATAATTGCCCTCAGTCGCAGCATTTAGGGGAAACTGCTATGTGAAAATATATGAGGACTGATAAGCCCTTGGCTTTGTGCTGATTTGTTCTTGGCTCTGTAGAGAAAACAACATGCTACAGGAGTGAAAAAATTTTTTTACTCTACATATTCACCACTGAGCTCCACACTTTTATGACTTTGTTGTTCTAACTTCTTTAATCCATCTGAGAAAAAATATTTTGCTTGTACTGCAAATCACTTATCTGTAGCTCATGTGTCATCCTCAGTGCTTGAAAACTTTCTTCCCTTGAAGTGTTTTTGAGGTTAGGAAAGAGGTAGTAGGCCGAAGGGGCCAAATCAAGTGAGTGGGCTGGTGTTTCAGAACCTCAAAGTGAAGATCTGCCAAATTCTGCTGCCTCAGTGTTTGTGAAGAAGTGCAATGTAATACTTTGCCATGATGGTTGCACCCTTTTCCAGGAAATCTACAAACAAAATTCCATCTTTGTTCCAGAAGACAATGCCAACACCTTGCGTGATGACTTCTTGGGACATGGGAAACCACTATGTTTCCATTTTCTGGATTATTCTTTTCTCTGTGGATCTGTATGTGTGTGTGTGTGTATATATATACATATATATATATAATATCAGAACATAAGAATAGCCTTATTGGGTCAGATCAATGGTCCATCAAGTCCAGTAGTCTGTTCTCATGGTGGCCAATTGAGGTCCCTAGTACCTGGCCAAAATCCAAGGAGTAACAACATTCCATATTACCGATCCAGGGCAAGCAGTGGCTTCCCCCATGTCTTTCTCAATAACCGACTATGGACTTTTCCTCCAGGAAATTGTCCAAACTCTTCTTAAAACCAGCTACGCTATCTGCTCTTATACACAACCTCTGGCAACGCGTTCCAGAGCTTAAATATTCTCTGAGTAAAAAAATATTTCCTCATTTTGGTTTTAAAAGTATTTCCCTGTAACTTCATCAAGTGTCCCCTAGTCTTTGTAATTTTTGATGGAGTGAAAAATCTAAACATTTGTACCCGTTCTACTCCACTCAGGATTTTGTAGACTTCAATCATATCTCCCCTCAGCCATCTCTTTTCCAAGATGAAGAGCCCTAACCTTTTTAGTCTTTACTCATATGAGAGGAGTTCCATCCCCTTTATCATCTTGGTCGCTCATCTTTGAACCTTTTCTAGTGCCACTATATCTTTCTTGAGATAAGGAGACCAGAATGGAATGCAATACTCCAGGTGAGGTCGCACCATGGTGTGATACAGAGGCATTATAACATTCTAAGTCTTGTAAAACATCCCTTTTTTAAATAATTACTAGCACCCTGCTTTTTGACTGCTGCCACACATTGGGCAGAAGGTTTCATCGTATTGTCTACAATGACACACAGATCATTTTCTTGGGCACTAACCCCCAAGATGGACTCTAGCATCTGGTAACGTTCTTTGTCTTCCGTGCTCCAATGTCCTGTAAATGCAGCAACCCAGTTCTTGACTGTGGAGTAGAAATGGCACTTATCTCCAAATGTAACTGACATATCATCGTGAATTTGTTGGGCCAAGTTCCCTTTTAGGAAAAGATATTTCAGCACTGCTCAGCACTCTTTTGCAGTGAAATCTCCATTGTTTTGCATCATTTTCACATAAGATCTGCAAAGAAAATTTAAATAATCAAATGTAGGTCAGACACATATGAAACAATAAACTTTGATGTGATGAAAGTATTATTAGTCCAAAAGGAGGTGAAATAGGAAAAGCCAAAGACTTATCAACACCCCCTCATACTTACATGCCAGTTTTCACACAAAAGATAACCAATACAGGGCCCTTTTACCAAAGCTTAGCATTTGCTAACAGACATTAGCATGTTGTAAGTGCCATGTGGTCCATAGGTCTATAATAGGACCCACAGCATTTAGCACATGCTAACGTACATTAGAGCATTACTTGCAGGTCTCTCTCATGCCACGCACTGTAAGGTAATCTTGCCTGATGAACTCCCCAAACCCATGTTTGTCTGTTGAGTAGATTGTAAGCTCTTCTGAGAAGGGACCATGTCTTGAATGTCCCATAGTAAGGATTAGTTGTCTTATTTGTGAAGCCCTGTAACAAAATTTCTCAGGCAAGTTGGGTACAGAACTCCTTTGCATATACTGCACAGAAAAGAGATTGCTTACTCATGAGTCCCACAGGTTACTATACACATGAGATTAAAATCCAAAACTTTATTCACGTAGGGGTCCTTTTAAGTACAAATGTGTACCTAACACAGCAAAAATGGACTAATATGAGACATGCTGAAGTGTCACGTGTTAGTTTTCGTGTTTGCTTGCACCAACCACAAGCTAAATAAATATTTGCACTTTTTTTAGGGAGCGTGTTGGAGTGGAGATTTAGGGCTCCTTTTACAAAGGTGCGCTAGCGTTTTTTAGCGCGCGCACGCTATAGCGTGTGCTACCTGAAAAACTACCACCTGCTCAAGAGGAGGCGGTAGCGGCTAGCGTGCATGACATTTTAGTGCGCGCTATTCCGCGCGTTAAGGCCTTAACACACCTTTGTAAAAGGAGCCCTTAGTGTTCCTGTATCTACATTAGTATGTGCTAACCAGTTGGTACACAGATAATGTGAGAACCTTTACCACCTACAAAATATTTGGCAGGAATTACTCTGGCAGAAAGTTTTAAAAATGGTTGTGCGCTAGAGGCAAGATTAGCACATGGTCATTCATGAAATAAATACAAAATTGGGGGTTTTCTTATGGCCACAGTCAAAATGAGACACAGAAAAGACCCAAGTAAGGGTTCCCCTAAGGTCAATTTTTACTTTAGCTTTGTATAAAGACCCCCATAGAGATCCTTATCTGGGTTTTCCTGCATTTATGCTGGTTAAGTCTGCCTACATATTTGTGGCAACTGATCACATACCGTCACTTCAGGAAAAAGCTAAAGACGATAGCTTTTCCCCTTATAATTACTAAATACCTTTCAAAGACTTCATCCCCATCCAATCTACGTTAACTCATGTTAGATTAGTTTATCTCTAGCCAAGATTCACTAATGTAAAATCCTCTTGCTGTGAGCCGCATTGATTCCATGTTGAAGGTTGTATTTTATTGTACTTATGGAGGGGCATAATCAAAAGAAATGTCTAAGTCCATAGACAAAGTAGGCAGCAGGGAAATGTCCATTCTCAAAAAAAACATCCAAAATGAGGTTTTATTTGAGAATGGCCTACCTCTACGTTCAGCAATGTAATTGCCCAGACTGCCACTATGTCTATCCTTACCACACATTTCCGACCAAAAAATCGCCCGTCCCAAACGCCCAAAACAAGACCTTGTAGGCGAAGGAGGGGCCAGTCCTTTGCCTAAAAGCAGGATTCTCTAACCGGTATCTGTCAAAAACAATGCCGGTTTCAGAATCCTGGAACTGTCATTCCCCCCCCCCCCCCTTCAACAATGGTGGCAGGAGAGATGCCTAATTTCTCCTGCTGAAGAACATCCCCCAACAACCATACGATCATCGGCAGGAGGGAGCCCATACCCTCCTGCCGAAGAATCACCCCCACCGCGATTACCGGCAGGAGGGAGCCCAAGCCCTCCTGCCATTAAGAAATCCCCCCCCCCCGAACCCCTGCGATCGTCGACAGGAGGGAGCCCAAGCCCTCCTGCCAGAAAGAACACCCCCCTTACTGTGATTACTGTCAGGAGGGAGCCCAAACCCTCCTGCCCAGACAACCCCCCTAAATTCCATTTCCCCCCGGCTGTGCACCCAACCCCCCGGATCCTCCACATACCCCCGGAACCCCCAACATCCCCCACTAACTTTAATCAATACATCAACCAACTGAATCTTAGGTTGGCCCATGTGCCTAAGGCCCCACCAATAGGAGGGGCATTAGGCAACTGGCCCAATTCTGGTTGGCCCAGGTGCCTAAGACCCCTCCTATGCAATGCACCATTCAGAGGAAGGCGGGCCTGCCGGCCAGCTGGAAAGAGGACCCGGCTGGGCAGCCGGATATTGCTTAAATTTAATGGGGGGGGGGGGGTCAGGGTGTGTGTGTAGGGGGCTCGGGGGGGTGTCCAGCAGGAGGGCTTGGACTCCTTCCTGCCGATAATCGCGGTAGGGGGGGTTCTTTCTGGAAGGAGGGCTTGGGCTCCCTCCTGCCCGTAATTGCAGTGGGGGGGTTTCTTTCCAGCAGGAGGGCTTGGGTTCCCTCCTGCCAGTAATCATGGTGGGGGGTTTCTTTCCGGCAGGAAGGCTTGGGCTCCTTCCTGCCAATGATCACGGGGGTTCAGGGGTTTCTTTCCGGCAGGAGGGCTTGGGCTAATCTTGATGAGGGGGTTGTCCAGCAGGAGAGATTGGGCATCTCTCAACACCTGTAATCACGCAGGTGTTGGGGGGGATGGTTTGTGTCTGACAGGAGAGATTGGGCATCTTTCCTGCGGCCTGATTTGGAACTTATATCTGTTTTGACTTGGTCTAAGTCAAAACGTATAAGTTCCATCTGGCAACCTGTCAAACCTTTTTGGTTCTGGCTGCCAGATGACTAAATCTAGGTTGGCCCACCTCCTGCCCTATCCACTCCTCCAAAAATGTCCTTTTTTTGCTCTAGACGTATAGAGGCAGGGTAACGGCCTAAGCTGGTTTTAGATACGTCTAAAACTAGTTTTGATTATCGGTACCAAGACGATCTGTCTTTGTGATCGTCCAAGTGCCAACTTAGGCCACTTTTTGGACATTTTTTTTTATAATGAGCCCCATATTGTAGTGTATAATATGGAAAAAGGTGTTAACTGGCTGTCTGAACTTCTGTGTCCCAGTAGATCTTTCCTTCTTCCTTTGAAAACATGGGCATTTTCTGCCTGCATTACCTGCACCTTTTTCCAAATAAATACATTTTATTTAATTGAAATGATCAGTCTGTATTCAATCATTTGCTAGAACTGAATGCCTATATATCTATATTAATATATCCCACCGTACCATGTACTGTCACACTTTATATTGCCCATTGCATAATGCTCCACCCTACCAAGTCACCTCCGGTAGTATAATATATAGCCTCCACTGGGCATACTAAGTCAGCTATGCTTGTAGTACTATGCTTGCCATGCTATGTTTAGTCATACTATGCCCATCACGCTATGTCTCACCATAACATGACAAAAACAAAGCGTGTTTTACCACGCTTTGTTAACTATGTTTACCATTTTTATCAGAAAATGTTCTGCCATGTCATGTTTGTCATCACTATGTATAAATACACTTTAATATGTATGTAAGCTTGTAACCTGTTCTGAAAACACACACACACGCACAAGTCCCCAGAATGGTGCAAAGTGGTAGGAAAAGCTGATGGAAGACAGTAGGCTACTTATGAGGGAGAAGAAAAAAATGAAGAGACCTAAGGGGAGAATGGACATACTGCATCAGAGGAAGAAAGGAAAATGCATAACGAAAGGAGAGATTTACTGGAGATGATGGAAAGAAGTATGAAGAGTAGAAGAGATGAAACATTGAAACATGATGGCAGATAAAGACCAAATGGCCCATCTAGTCTGCCCATGTGTAGCATCCATTATCTGCTGTTCTCCTTAAGAGGTCCCATGTGACTGTCCCAGTATTTCTTGAATTCAGACACGGTCTTTGTCTCCACCACCTCTACCAGGAGACTATTCCATGCATCTACCACCCTTTCTGTAAAAAAGTATTTATTTAGCTTACTCCTGAACCTATCTTAATTTCATCCTATGCTCTCTCATTATGGAGCTTCCTCATGTGCATTTATGCCACATAAGTATTTAAACGTCTCTATCATATCTTCCCTCTCCCGCCTTTCCTCCTTTAGATCTTTAAGTCTGTCACCATATGATGAAGACCACTGACCATTTTAGCAGCTTTCCGCTGGACTGTTTATATCTTTCTGAAGGTGCGGTCTCCAGAATTGTACACAATAGTCTAAATGAGGTCTCACCTCTTCCTATGCACCCTAGCATCCTTCTAGCCTTTGCCATCACCTTTTCAACCTGTTTGGCCACCTTAAGATCATCACATACTATCACACCCAAGTCCCGCTCCGCTTTCATGCACAAAAGTTCTTAACCCCCTACACTGAACCGTTCATTCAGGTTTCTGCACCCAAATGCATGACCTTGTAATTCTTAGAATTAAATCTTAGCTGCTAAATTTCAGACCATTCTACAAGCTTTACTAGGTCCTTTGTCATGTTTTCCAGACCATCAGGGGTGTCTACTCTATTGCAGATTTTGGTATCATCCTCAAAGAGGCAAATCTTACCTGACAGCACTTCAGCAATATTACTTACAAAGATGTTAAAAAGAACAGGCCCAAGAACCGAACCTTGAGGTACACCACTGCTAACATCCCTTTCCTTAGAGTGATCTCCATTGAGCACTACCCTCTTGTCACCTTTCACTCAACCAGTTCCTGATCCTGTTCATCATTTTGGGGCACAGCCTGAGAGCACTTAGTTTATTTATTAGATGCCTGTGTGGGACACTGTCAAAGGCTTTGCTAAAATGTAAACATACCACATATTTGCACGTCCACTATCAAATTCTCTGGTTACCCAGTCAAAAACATTGATCATATTTGTCTGACAATATTTTCTCTAATAAATCCATGTTGTTTCAGGTTCTGTAATCCACTAGATTCCAGTAACATCACTATTCTCTGATTTAGAAGCATTTCCATTAATTTACTTATTAGTCTGTAGTTCCCTACTTCTTCCTTACTTCCACATTCGTCCTGCTCCAGTCCTCTGGTACCACTTTCAACTCTTGAAAAACATTGAAAAAGTCAGCCAGTGGAACCACCCTATGTTCCTTCCCTAAGTTCCTTCAATGCCCTTGGATGTACACCATCTAGCCCCATCGCTTTGTCCATCTTTAGTTTAGCTAGCTCCTCACAAACATAATCCTCTGAAAATCAATCAGGGTCTACCACATCTCCATCCCTATTTGCATCTGTCTTCTGCAGTCCCATTTCTGGCCCTTCAGTTGTGAACACAGAACAGAAATATTTGTTAAGCAATTTAGCCTTATCTTTATCAGCTTCTACATATTTCTCCCCTTAATCTTTGAGTTTCACAATGCCGCTTTTGTACTTCTTCCTATCACTAATATATCTAAAAAATCTATTGTCCCCTCATTTTACCATGTCAGTTATTTTTTCTTCCATGTGCATCTTTGCTTTCCTGACTACTTGACCAGCCTCTCTTAACTTTTCCAGATATTTTTGCCTGTCTAACTCTTTCTACGATCTTTTGTAGTATATGAAAGCTAACCTCATTTTCTTTACCTTCTTAGCTACTACTTTTGAGAACAAAAGCGGCTTTCTTTTCCACTTTCTTTTACTTACTTTCCTTACAAAATGGTTTGTTGCTCTTAGAATAGCTCCTTTCAGTTTTGCACACTGTTTTCCTTCTTCTTCCAGATGTTCCATTCCAGATAACAATTCCTTGACATGATCCCCCATCTGAACAAAGTTCATTTTTTAAAGTCTAGAACCTTTACTTTTGAACGAGCCTTCTCTATACCTATCTTAACAATAAACCACACCATGCTGTGTTCACTGGATGCCAGATGATCACCCACTCTAACATCAGAAACACATTCCCTATTTGTAAGCACCCATGTGGGTTGTATTACCAACCGCTGGAACAGTTCTCCTTTGAAAGAATGCAGGATCTCCCTACTTCTAGAAGACCCTACAATGAGGATACCACAATCAACATATGGCATGTTAAAATCACCTATTAGTAACATTTCCCCTTTTATAGCTATATATACTGTCATTGTTCCAGTCTCCCCTGCTCGCAGCCTTGGAGTCATCGTTGATTCTGACCTCTCATTTTCTACATATATCCAACATGCTGCTAAGATCTGTCGCTTCTATCTCTTCAATATCACCAAAATTCACCCCTTCCTCTCTGAGCACACTACCCGGTCTCATAACCTCATGCTTAGATTGCTGCAATCTACTCCTAACTGGTATCCCTCAGTGTCACCTCTCCCCCTTGCAATCTGTGCTGCGCAACTCATCTTCTACCAACTTCGCTGCACTCATGTCACCCCTCTCCTTAAGTCACTTCACTGGCTCCCTATCTGCCATCGCATACAGTTCAAGATCTTATTGCTGACCTACAAGTGTGTTCATTCTGCTGCCCCTCAATATCTCTCCTCGCTTCTCTCTCCTTATACACCTCCCAGAGAACTCTGTTCCTCAGATAAGTCACTCTTAATGTCACTCTCCTATTCTGCCAATTGCAGACTTCATTCCTTTCATCTAGCTGCCCCCTATGCCTGGAATAAATTACCCGAGTTTGTCCATCAAGCCCCTTCCCTTGTTTAAAAGCAGACTGAAAAACCACCTTTTTGATATAGCCTTCAATCCTTAACCCTACTCCTCTACCCTCCAATCCAGCCAGCTGATTAACCGTTCCCCTTAACTTTATCATGACATCTTGTTTATCTGTCTTGTCTGTTTAGATTGTAAGCTCTTTCGAGCAGGGACTGTTTTCTTACTCTTTGTGACTCTGTACAGTGCTGCGTGCGTCTGGTAGCACTATAGAAATAATTAATAGTATTAGTACATTCTGCATGTCTGCTACTAAGGGCTCCTTTTACGAAGGTGCGCAAGCCGCTACCGCCTCCTTTTAAGCAGGCGGTAGTTTTTCGGCTAGCGCACGCTAATCTTATGCGTGCGCTAAAAACGCTAGCGCGCCTTCGTAAAAGGAGCCCTAAATCACTGTCCTCTTCTGTTTGTGAAGGAGGCCTGTATATCACACCAATGTAAATATTTATTTTATTTTTTAGCCCGTCCTCCCAAAGGAGCTCAGAACTGGTTATAAATCAGGTACTCAAGCATTTTCCCTATCTGTCCCAGTGGGCTCACAGTCTATCTAATGTACTAGGGGCAATGGAGGATTAAGTAACTTGCCCAGGGTCACAAGGAGCAGCACAGGGTTTGAACCCACAACCTCAGGGTGCTGAAGCTATAGCTCTAACCAGTACGCCACACTCTCCCCATTCTCCATTTTCCATTTCGTCTTTCCAGATTGTCCCACAGTGCCTCTTCTTTACCCTGCAGATCCTGCAATTGTGTGACTTTAATATGACTAAAATACCACATATATTTGAGACTGGTGGTAGGGAGGGAGATAGGGATAAAATATGAAGGGGTAAATAAAAGGTATAAAAAGCAAAAGAAAATGGAAACAGAGGACTGGAATTTTAAATAGAGATAAAAATAAACAGCTTTCTAACCTTTGTTGTCTATGCTTGAATATATTTCTAACGCCATTTAAAACAAGAAATAATTTTTAATAAATTTAGCTTAATTGAATGCTAAATAATGCACAATTTGCAAATGCAAGCAAGCATGCTGCAGAATCACCACAATATCTCCTGACTTGTGCCACAGAATTTTCTAACCCTGGCCAAAGAATGTTCTCCTGAGTAACTACAGCAACCATGGGCTTTAATCATCATTTCTTCCCAACAGGGATGTTCAGGGTAGCTCTTTGTTTGTTTCTGTATTAAAGTACTTTAACACGTTTTGGATTCTTTCTCCGGGTTCTCTAATCTATTCACTACACAACCCATGTAAAATATTAATGAAATAATATTAAAAGAAAAATGTTCTTACAACACTGTAACATTTTAATGCCTCATTAAAATCATTAGCAATGCTAACATTTAAGAACTTACTTCATCTTTCACAGAACCTAAAAAATAAATCATAATAAAATGTACGTTAATGCAAAATCTGCAGAAATTATTTATACTTTGTTAGTATTCAGACTTCAAGTGCTCTACAGATGACACATTAAGG
This sequence comes from Geotrypetes seraphini, assembly GCF_902459505.1. NCBI lineage: Eukaryota > Metazoa > Chordata > Amphibia > Gymnophiona > Dermophiidae > Geotrypetes > Geotrypetes seraphini. The sequence goes on from NC_047084.1 coordinate 31,151,490, forward strand.
TCATAATATTAAACACTTGGAGCTATTTCTAGCTTTGGAGATGCATCTTGCATCTCATTATGTTTTAATATTTGTTAAATATGTTGAATATTATTTGTGGGGGTTTATGTGTATGAGAAAAATATATGGTGTGCCTATCAGGGCAACCGTGTGTTCAGGGAACTCTAGTTGCAAACAATGACATGCTTCACTGACCTGAATGACTTACAAAAGCCATTTATATTCAGCACTCCCATTTACGCTATCTTTAAAAATGAGCAAGAGACATATATTAATAGCAAGAGACTGGTAGGATGATTGCATCACTACCTGTCTCCAGACTTATTGTAACACTTCATTCTCCATCAGCTGAACTGACATGAGAATGTAAATGTCATATATAACAATTATATACAGCTCGATTTTGCCAAATTCCAGAGCTCTATGTGAATGGTCAGATATCTGGAACACAGTGTCAAAGGATATGGACAGTGGGTGGAGAGGGAGATATGCATGGGGATCTGTTGTTGGAGAGTGGAGTGGTAGTGTTGGATCAAATGTGTCTAGAGAAGTGTAAGGCGACAGAAAGAAGAATAAGATGGCTAATGCGGAACAGAGGTGAAGAAAGAAAGCTACAGTTTCCTGTCATGTCCTTGTCGCAAGTAGGTCATGGCGCATGGAAACAAATTCACACATATCATAGGAATGTGACAGGAATCACAATGTAACATATTAACAAATTAAGGAGCCCTTTTACTAAAGCTTAGCATGCACTAATGGATATTAGTGTGTGCTAAGTGCTTAAGAGGCCCATTACGAGGGGCCGCTGAAAAGTTCTCAGCCCAACCAAGAAGAGAATGATGTAGAGCAGGGGTGTCAAAGTCCCTCCTTGAGGGCCGCAATCCAGTCGGATTTTCAGGATTTCCCCAATGAATATGCATGAGATCTATTAGCATACAATGAAAGCAGTGCATGCAAATAGATCTCATGCATATTCATTGGGGAAATCCTGAAAACCCGACTGGATTGCGGTCCTCGAGGAGGGACTTTGACACCCCTGATGTAGAGCCATGAAACTAACAAATGCAAAGTGATGCACATTGGGAAGAATAACCTGAATCACAGTTACTGTATGCTAGGGTCAACCTTGGGGATTAGCACCCAAGAAAAGGATCTGGGTTTCATTGTAGACATTGTATGGCGGCGGCCAAAAAAGCAAACCGGATGCTAGAAATTATTAAAAAAGGGATGGTTAACAAGACTAAGAATGTTATAATGCCTCTTTATCACCCCATGGTGCGACCTCATCTGGAGTATTGCATTCAATTCTGGTCTCCTTATCTCAAGAAAGATATAGTGGCACTAGAAAAAGTTCAAAGAAGAGCAACCAAGATGATAAAGGGGATGGAACTCCTCTCATATGAGGAAAGACTAAAACAGTTAGGGCTCTTCAGCTTGGAAAAGAGACGGCTGAGGGGAGATATGATTGAAGTTTACAAAATCCTGAGTGGAGTAGAACGGGTACAAGTGGATCGAATTTTCACTCCGTCAAAAATTACAAAGACTAGGGGACACTCGAAGTTACAGGGAAATACTTTTAAGACCAATTGGAGGAAATTTTTTTTCACTCAGAGAATAGTTAAGCTCTGAAACTCATTGCCAGAGGATGTGGTAAGAGCGGAAAGCTTAGCTGGTTTTAGGAAAGGTTTGGACAAGTTCCTGAAGGAAAAGTCCATAGTCTGTGATTGAGAAAGACATAGAGATTGCCACTGCTTGCCCTGGATCGGTAGCATAGAATGTTGCTACTCTTTGGGTTTTGGCCAGGTACTAGTGACCTGGATTGGCCACCTTGAGAACGGGCTACTGGGCTTGATGGACCATTGGTCTGATCCAGTAAAGCTATTCTTATTTTCTTAAGTTATTCCACACTTTTTTTTAACACTTTTCATTTCAATGATATGAAATGAAAAGTGTCAAGAAAAGTATGGAATAACTTGTATGAGAGCTTCATGGCTCCGCATCATTCTCTTCTTGGTTGGGCTGAGAACTTTTCAGTGGTCTCTCGCATATACCTATGGGATTCTTAGAATTTAACATGCGCTAATCTTTAATAAAAGGGCCACACTAAGGGAGGAAGTTATCAATGTGGGCTATAGTTAAGATGTGTTACTTTACTTTACTCTATTTAGACTCACTGTATTATATACTATTGTATTTAGACTGTATTATATGTTATTGTTATTTAGACTCACTGTATTGTATTGTAAGTGGATCTATGATATCGTATTGTATTAAGATTTTTGCTATTCGCTGAATGTCCAGCCTTCTTATAATGTAAACCGCCTAGAAGTCGCCTGACTATGGCGGTATAGAAAAATAAAGTTATTATTATTATTATTTTAATCCCAGTTATTAGTAACTAGGTCTCATTGTATAAACTGGGACTTATGCTAAAATAGCACCAGTTAGTTGAAAAATAACATGTGTTCATGATAGCCCATATTGATAACTATGCTCCTCAACAATGGCGGATAAGGACCAGCAAGGCCTATTCAGTCTGCTCAGAAGGCTAGCTGGGGTTGTACTAGCTGCTCTGTGCACGTTATCCATCTTTTGTTTAGGACTAAACCTGCCACTCTATGAAGGTTATCCCCCCCGAAAACCTTTTTTAAGTGTGAAATTCATTTAAGTTGAAATGCTCTACACTTTTATTCTACCTTCTTGCCAAATAAGGATACTCTGTTTATCCCATATGTTTTTGAATTCTATCACTATTTTTGGCCTCTCCACTTTCCATGAAGGAGCATTTTAAGTGCTTTTATAGAGTTATATGATTGTATTATATTTTGCACTTACTCGTGGCTTTAAAATGAATAAAGAAATTTTTAAAAAAAAAGATCATTTAGCCTTATATTGCTTTTAAATTTCCTTTCTCACAGCTTCATTTCATGTCCTGCTCAATATTGCCTTCCCTTTTTTTTTTTTTTGCAAAAAGTTTGTTTTTTCATTAATATCTTTCACTTTTTAAATTCTATATCTTACCAGCCCTATTTCTCTTCTCCTCCAGGGTATACATACTAGGGATGTATTTTTCCAGTTTTTTTCCCACTGTGGTACAAATGTTGTGAAAAGTGTGCACCCTTTGCAAAGGAGTGAACCTAGTGTGCAAAGAGGACGCAATCTTCTTAAAGAGAGTGTACTCTTTTCCAATAATGCATGCATGCTCTATCAGGAAAAAGTACTGGGGCTGGGGATTTTCTTAGAGCGCCAGAGACTCAACTTCCATCACTGGTGCAGGGTCTCATGCTCCGTGAATGGCTACACTATCATGGCAAAAAAACATAAGGAATTGACCCCAAAATATCCACAAAGAAGAAAATCCAGAGAAAACCAAAAAAAACTCTGTGGAGTGACGATGTTCCTAAATGGACTTTATTTGAAAGTATCAAAGTACCAAAGGTACACTGAAATCATCCACATAAAATAATTCCATCCACATAAAAGTAAATCATTCACATAAGAGCCTTAAAGGACCTAGTCTGCAAGGGATACAGGACCCAACACGGTCCACGTTTCGACAAAAAGTCTTCTTCAGGGGTCCAATTGAGTGGTGAACCGGAAGTGAGACACTGCTAGCATTTGCAATGGAAAAGGTTAGGGTTAGGGTTAGGGTTAGGGTTTTCCATTGCAAATGCTAGCAGTGTCTCACTTCCGGTTCACCACTCAATTGGACCCCTGAAGAAGACTTTTTGTCGAAACGCGGACCGTGTTGGGTCCTGTATCCCTAGCGGACTAGGTCCTTTAAGGCTTTTATGTGGATGATTTACTTTTATGTGGATGGAATTATTTTATGTGGATGATTTTAGTGTATCTTTGGAACTTTGATACTTTCAAATAAAGTCCATTTAGGAACATCGTCACTCCACAGAGTTTTTTTGGTTTACACTATCATGGCAACAGAGGAAAGCAAAATAAAAACTGCCCACAGAAAAGTCACAGTTCAAACGGTGCACACTTTTCACAACATTTGTACCAGAGTGGGGAAAAAAACCTGGAAAAATGTTTTTTATGGGCACAGCTCACAAATGCTGTACCCATTAAAAAAAGGCTACGGCAGAAGGAAGTGGTCATCTCTCCTGCCAATCTTCTGCATGGGTGGGGGGGGGGCACTGGGGGAAGGGCATTAGACTATCAGGCTTTTTTGGGGCTACATTTATGAGAAATCGGAACTGGTGGCGGGTCTGAGAGCTGCTTTGTTTTCCTGTCAGTGCCTGAGCCAATCAGCGCTCAGGCATTGACAGGAAAGTAAGGTTATGACAGCTCAGACCCTGCTGGTAAATATCGGCCCCGATTCCTCATAAACGGAAGGGTCGTTCCTTTATACGAATCAACCAGAGAGGTCATTAGACTACAGTTTTAATATTAATGACCTCATTGTATGACATTTGCATATTACAGTCGGAGGCTGCTAGAAAGCATGGAAAAAACCCACGGTGACCCATTTTAATAATTGGGTAGTAAAATCAATTTTCCACTCTGTCAAAAATTACAAAGACTAGGGGACACTCGATGAAGTTACAGGGAAATACTTGTAAAACCAATAGGAGGAAATATTTTTTCACTCAGAGAATAGTTAAGCTCTGGAACGCATTGCCAGAGGCTGTGGTAAGAGCGGATAGCGTAGCTGGTTTTAAGAAGGGTTTGGACAATTTCCTGGAGGAAAAGTCCGTAATTTGTTATTTAGAAAGACATGGGGAAAGCCTCTGCTTGCCATGGATCGGTAACATAGAATGTTGCTACTCTTTGGCTTTTGGCCAGATACTTAGTGACCTGGATTGGCCACCGTGAGAACGGGCTACTGGGCTTGATGGACCATTCGTCTGACCCAGAAAGGCTATTTTTTATGTTCTTATGATTCTGTATACGAGAAGTGGTGCATTTTAATGTGTTCCTAACTTATTTAACACACTGTGGCAAGCAGCAGCCTCTGGGAATGATAAAGTCATTTGTTACAAAATTCTGCCTTAGCCATTCATGCCCTCTTTAAAAAGAAAATTAATTGCTGAAATTTAATAAACTACAAAAGAAATACAACCAACAAAGGGCGAAATATGAGCATCAATGGTAAGTTTGGAATTTACCCTATTTATCTTGAATGCTAGCTCTCCTGACCCACTCAAATTCAGTTCACAGTGTTTTATGAAAAATAATGGATGAAATTGAATGTCTTAATTTACATTTAATGCAATTAAGAATGGTTTAAATTATGACTGATGAACAGCACACACAGATGTCAGTCAGTTTCATCAGAATAAATTGAAGGCAGTGTCAATGAATGCTCTACTGATGAATGCTACATTACACAAAATTTAAACAAAATAAGCAAGAGAATCCTTAGCTAATTGCAAAATGTTCTGGAATTTCCCTGTGATTTTTGAGAACCAAAAATATTATCTTTGCACTGAAGTATTGTACTTTAAGGGCAGAGGTTTGTTTTCACAATTACAATAAAGGGGTTATTTTAGGATCAACTGGGTAAATAAGAGCATGTAACACATGTACATTGGTTATGTAAACAGAGATTTTAGACATCTGCTATTTACCTGTGGAGATCCACCCTATGCAACGATTTCAAGGGGGTATGGTTGGGGTACGGATGATATGTACTGGACATTTAACAAGAACAATATTTGTGGCTATTAAACCTTTTCTATCACCCACCATTTGGTATTGGCGCAATAAATTCCATCTGCTAATGGTCTGGGAATCCATGTCAGCTCAGTTTTCTCATCATCGTAGTAAGCTTTTCTTGTCCGTTTGGGCGCCTTTTTGGATACTTTACCCCCCTCTGATTAAAAGCCAGGTTCTCAACCGGTTGCGGAAGCCAGTGGTACCTGGGTTGTCAGTGGGTTGGGGGGGGACTGGGGTGGGGGTGGTACGAGGGGAGGGATGGGGAGATTTCTCCTGATGGGTGATGCTGGGACGAGTCTGGGTATAAGAACCCAACCCGGACTCTACTGGTCTCTGCCCGTTTGGGTGGTTTGCTGTTAATGTTGTTGTTGGTTTTTTTCTTGTATACTGTAGACTGGACTTTATCGTTTAATAAACTGTTTGGAAAAAAAAACAACCAAAAACCCTTTTGTATGTCGGCTTTTGCATCTGCCCCAAGGAACATACATACAGGCCCCATCTTGAATGGTCAGGCTGACAGAAACCCCAACCTCTGACATCTTCACCACCAGCATCTATATCTATGTCCAGCACTCAAGCCCTCTCCTGAGGTAATCCAGCACCATCCCCCTCAGACCCTCCATGCCATTTCAGCACCATCCTTCTAAACTCCTTCAACCTTCCCAAAGCAGTATAGTACCTTCTGAACTCCCCCCACTCCCAAATACTCCAAAGCAGTCCAGTACCTGCCTGACGAGCCTGCTGGGGATTTAGCTGCTAAATAAAGGCAGTCTTCATTCAGCAGCTTGGCCCCAGAGGTAATACTAGAAAACTACCACTAGGGGGTCAAAGGTGCCATTTTGAACCTGAAGCTCCCCTTTCACAGCTATATTTTGAAGGTCTTCATTTAAATTTATTTCCACTTCATCTATCTGTGAGGGAGGCCTGTAAACACATTTTCTATTCTCTCTTTCCAGATTGACCCACAGAGCCTCTTCCTTGCACTGTGAGTCTTGCAATTCTATCATTTTAATATTATTTTTAACTTAAAAAGCCATTCCTTTTCCCTTTCTTCCTACTCTGTCTTTCCTGAATAAATAATAACCCAATATATCTATATCCTAATCATGGTTCTCTGTGAACCATGTCCACCACTAAATCCAAATCAGCCTCTTCTATCACAGCCTCTAGATTCAGAACCTTACTGCTTTCCAGATGTTGCTCCTTCTTCCTCATTTGTGTAGAGGTATTCAATGCTTCACTTACCAGAGGGCTTTGATCACCCAGCCCCAATGATTCTATTTTAATGCCATCTTCATTAGGCTAGCCAGTCTACTGCTGGAGATACTTAAGAACATAAGCATTGCCATACTGGGACAGACCAAAGGTCCATCAAGTCCAGTATCCTGTTTCTAACAATGGCTAGTCCAGGTCCCAAGTAGTAAAACAGATTTTATGCTGCTTATTCTAGGAATAAGCAGTGGATTTCCCCAAGCCATCTCAATAATGGCCTTTTGATTTTTCTTTTAGGAAATTATCCAAACCTTTTTTAAACCCCAATAAGCCAACTGGTTTTACCACATTCTCCAGCAATGGGAGTGTGTGGCACAGGGGTTAGAGCTACAGCTTCAGCACCCTGAGGCTGTGGGTTCAAATCCCTCACTGCTCCTTGTGACCCTGGGCAAGTCACTTAATCCCCTCATTGCCCCAGGTACACTAAGATAGAGTTTGCGCCCACCAGGACAGATAGGGAAATATGTTAAAGTACCTGAATGTAAAACCACTTAGGATATAAGTGGTATATAAGTAATTAAAAAAAAAAAAAAAAAGAATTCCAGGGTTTAATTATACATTGAGTGAAGAAATGTTTTCTCAGGTTTGTTTTAAATCTACTACTTAGTAGCTTCATCGCAAGCCCCCTATTCCTAGTATTTTTGGAAAGTGTGAACAAGCGATTCACATCTACCCTTTCCACTACACTCATTATTTTATAGACCTCTATTATATCACCCCTGAGCCATCTCTTCTCCAAGCTGAAGAGCCCTAGCCGCTCTAGCGTATCCTCATAGAGAAGTCGTCCCATCCCTTTTATCATTTTCATCGCACTTCTCTGTATCTTTTCTAATTCAGTTATATCTTTTTTGAGATACAGCAACCAGAACTGCACACAATATTTGAGGTCCTTGAGAGCCGTATTCCAGTCGGGTTTTCAGAATTTCCCCAATGAATATGCATGAGATCTATTTGCATGCACTGCTTACAATGCATATATGTATTCAAGGGGCTGCATAGCTGCAGGCATGTATTTTTAGAATTGCCCTTTATGTGTACCATAGCAATATTCAGCTGTTATACTTACCCCCTCTTTTACAAAGGCGCGCTATGCTTTCTAGCGCGCGGTAAATATTAGCATGCACTAATCACGCTAAACGCTAATGCATGCCTGTTATCCTATGGCTGCATTAGCAGTTAGCGCACGCGTTGAGATAGCGTGCGCTAAAACGCTTAGTGCACCTTTGTAAAAGAGGGCCTTAGAGTTAAGTGGTTCAATTTAGAACTGCTTGTTTTGCAAGCCTAAACTAAACCACTAAGCCTTATTGATAATGGCTAGATGTTGCTGCCGTCTATATAATTAGCTGTTCTGCCCTTGTTTTGTCCTAAATTTAGACCTGCTATTCATGTTCCTAGATTTGTGACCCTAAGGGACTCTTACTAAACCATGTTAAAGCACTTACCATGCAGATTACCGCACAGTAACTGCTAGGGTCCAAGTCACATTAAGAGGCTTTGCAGTAATTTAGTACTTACTGCACAGCAAACCATGCATTAAGCCCTTCATTCTATGAAAGATGCCTAAATTAGGCACCTATTTCAGTGCACCTAGATCAGGGGTGTCCAATGTCGGTCCTCGAGGGCCGCAATCCAGTCGGGTTTTCAGGATTTCCCCAATGAATATGCATGAGATCTATTTGCATGCACTGCTTTCATTGTATGCTAATAGATCTCATACATATTCATTGGGGAAATCCTGAAAACCCGACTGGATTGCGGCCCTCGAGGACCGACATTGGACACCCCTGACCTAGATGATCTAGGTATCTAACTTATCCCCCTCTTTTATGGAGCTGCGTTAGGATTTTTTATTGCCAACCACGGTATTAGCTCCCATGCTCATTACATTAGTGACTTTTATTCCGCCATTACCTTGCGGTTCAAGGCAGCTTGCATAAGAGGTTATCTGGACATTTCCAGGAGAGTTACAGAGTTGAGCGGAGCCAGTACCGCCATGGCCGTCAACAAAAAAGCCTAACGCCGCTTTGTAAGAGGGGGGTGGGGTTAATTATTAAAAGGCTTAATTGGTGCCAATAACAAACAATTAGCACTTCAAAATTAGACTAAATTAAAATCTATCGACCACGTAGAACTTTGCGACGGTCGGTGATGGACTTCTCAAAAGCGCGCTATGAGAATACGAGATCGTCTGATTTTTCCATCATAGGAGTAACTCTGTGGAACAAGTTAACTGCACTGCAAAGAGCCCTCACGGATATTCAGAAATTCAAGAAAATGCTTAAGACTACACTTTTTGTAAGAGCATTGAAATGAATGATTCTTGCTCACTCTGGCTCTGGATTGCTATATAATAGAGCGCTGTGGATAAATTGTTCTTATTGAATGATCTAAAACGTTTATTGATTGTATAAACATTGTTTTTGTAGTTTTTAGTAATTTTATGAATGTTGCTACTTGTAAGCCACCTAGTAATAGGCGGTTGAGATATTTGTTAAATATAAATAAATAAGGCCTGTCGAAGCTGGATCCAAGATGGCCGCATACCTTAAGAGCTGAGGAACGCTCCTCAGAACTCGTCTGATATAAAGAAATTTTCAGCGAAAGGGGCTAGTACTCACAGACATGCCAAAGAGACGAGGACGGAGTGCTGCTGCTGCCTCTCGGCACACCGCAGGAATCTCGGTCGGCACTATCGACGAATTACTGAGGAGGATACAAAGTGCCCCACCGGCGTCAGTTGTGGACCCGCTGGAGACGCTGAGAGAAGGCGGGACCGCGGCGAATCTCCTTGGGCCGGACACCACCCTTAGCCCTGACGCTAGAGCGCCGCCCTCACAGCCTCGGACCACAAGCTCTCCACGGAGTGGGGAGACCCCGTGGATTGAATTGTCTCCTCCTCTGGAGGCAAGTTTACCAGCGGAGAGCCTGGGAGATGGGGAACTTCACCAGGAGAGCCCCATTGGGGGAACCGAGGCAATATTAACTTCAAGTGAAGGACAAGCCCAGAAGGGAGGAACCCAAGTGGTTTTAACTGACGGTGAGCATTTTTTCACTAACCAGGGTGAAATTTCTATAATTAAACCCACTGAAGTGACTCTGGAATCACTATGGGATCTTGTGGCTAACTTAGGTAAAGCCATAAGTCCCCATTTTCAATACATAGAAGGGAAACTAATTGAACAAACAAAAGAGATAAAAGAACTTCAAAATGATATGCTTTTGTCTAAAGAGACTAGTGGGAAAATGGAACAGGACTTGATATCCTTTAAAAATGTTCAAGAGACACTAATTAAAGATAATACAAATCTTAGGAGAAAAATTGAGTCTTTGGAAAATAATGCTCGTAGTAATAATCTAAGATTGATTAATTTCCCAAGGGTCGCTATGGTGCCCCCTAGAGAAATGGTTAAACGATACTTAAAAGAAATACTGGGAGTCACGGAGGAGTGTATGCCTCCATTCTCCCAGGTTTATTACTTGCCTACAAAAAATCAAGTTCAACCATGTGTGACTAACAACCAAGAAGCATTAGATGTTTCAACTTTACTTGAAACATCAGAAAAAGAATTGGCAACTCCAGCGACATTAATTCTAACAGTGGCTCTTCAGCCAGATAAGGCATGGATTTTGAGACTATTCTTTAAAAATAGACAAAAAGAATTTATTGGACTGAAAATCCAGATGTTTCCCGATCTCTCACGTGAAACGCAGAAGCGACGACGTGAATTTCTTCTTCTGAAACCAGGTGTTTTAGCTTTAGGGGCTACTTTTTATTTAAGGCAACCTTGTAAGTGTATAGTGAATCACCGCCAGATCAAGTATGTTTTCTTTGAACCATTTCAGTTAACTAATTTCTTGGTATCATCTCGTCTGAAGGAAGAACAACATCATTAGCTCATTATTTAATATAGGCATTAGTCCTCAGCTCTACAGTTTTATATTAGTGATTATTTTCTTAATATTCTCGCATTTTGTTAATCTTGGATCCTAATGTAGGACTTGAGTAAAGTTGGCATATATATATATATATATTTTTCTTTTTCTTCTTTTCTTTTGTCTTAATGTTAATCTGATGTAATATGTTTATATGTTAAACTTCTTTCTGTACAAGTTAATATGCTTGATATAAGTTTGAAAATGATAAATAAATAAAATAAAATAAAAAATATAAATAAATAAAATGAATTGAGTGGTAGCACCTAACTCAGTGGCACCTATCGCTTTCGGGTAAGTACCTGCCAGAAAGTAGGCATGGTTAGGGGGCGGTTCGGGGGTGGATTTTGGGCATGTTTTGCTTGTAGGAACCTAAAGTGGACTTAGGGGCTGGTATTTAGGCCAAGAAAACTCTGGCATAAATAAGAGGCAGCTAAGGCTCGGGTGTGATTTATAAATGGCGCCTAACTGAAGATCGACAGGCTCTATGTGTCACATTCCTCAGCGCCTATGTCATAGGCACTGTTTATAGAATGGGGGCCCAAGTGCTTTATGTGTCAGGGGTCATGGCATAGGTGACAAATGGACTTGAAAGGCCTTAGCACGTTCGACAGTTGTTCTATGACACAACACGTAAAACCATTTATTCAGTAGTTGCACCAACATTATGGAACGCCCTCCCCATAACTCTAAGACAGGAAATTAATTTAAATAACTTTAAGTTCAATCTTAAAACTTTACTCTTTAAAGATACTTACGAGATTTAGATAAAAGGTTCATTCCAGATAACACCATTTCCCTGATGCTTTTTCCTTTACCTTCTCCTTTTTATTTTAAATATTGTATCCTTACCCATTTCCCTTTAGTTCAATGTTTTGTTCAATAGAAGCTTTTAGTTTGTTTGTCCATTCCCCTGACTTTTAATCATTTTTTTAAATAATTCTGTAAGATGTAAACCGCTTTGGTAATTAAAGCGGTATATCAAGCTATAATAAACTTGAAACACATTAACTGTCAAGTGTGGAGATAAACATGGGACCACTTACCACCTACTAATAGGAGATATTATGGTCTTCCACATTAACCAGGAGCAGGAAACACATATTAATGGAGTTGAGGAATGGCCTAGTGGTTACAGCTGCTGTCTCAGCACCCCAAGGTTGTTAGTTAAAGTCCCACTGCATCTCTTTGTGACTCTGGGCAAGTCACTTAACAGTTCATTGCTCCAGGTACAAAATAAGTTTATTTACTCAATTTTTTTAGCCCATCCTCCCAAAGGAGCTCAGAACAGGTACTTATGCATTTCCATTATCTGTCCCAGCAGGCTCACAATTATGTAATGCACCTGGGGCAGTGGATGATTGTGACTTTGGGGACGGGGTAAAATGCGGACCTCACGGACCTGCCGGACCTCGCGGATCTAAAACCGTACATCCTTAAAAATCTGAGGTCCGTGCCACTTGTAGTTTCTGGCTCTGACAGACAATTGAGCTCTGACAGATCCGGCTCAGCATAGGGAGGGAAAAGTATTAGGATCCGTCAGTGCTAAAATGTTATAGAGGTCTGTCAGAACCAGAGACTAAAAGTGGCGCAGACCTCAGATTTTTAAAACAATGTATATACTCTTTAAAGAGCACAGAAAATCTTATATGTGCTAATCTGTGAATGCAAATTTCGAGCTACTTTGCTGGCAATAATTGAATGTTTATAGAGCCCAGACGGTTGGGCTGGGTCCCCGCTTCTGGTATCTTTTGCAGGAGAGATTTTCTGCAAAAGTTCATTAAGGGGAATGGTTTTAGTAGATCCTCCCCTCCTGTAAATAACGAAGGAAACTGAGTGGAGTAGCCCTTATGCAAAAATCACTTTATTGTTCAGAAAGTATTCATTGTAGAGCCGCTCCAGCACTAGTCTCTGGCTCTGACAGACCTCTATAACATTTTAGTGCTGATGGATCCTAATACTTTTCCCTCCCTATGCTGAGACGGATCCGTCAGAGTTCAATTGTCATTGAGGTCTATCAGAGCCATAAACTACAAGTGGCACGGACCTCAGATTTTTAAGGACGTGCGGTTTTAAATCCACGAGGTACGTCAGGTCCACGTTTTACCCCTTCCCTGTGACTTTGCCTCAGGGTGCTGAGACTGTAGCTCTAACCACTATCCAAAGATCACAAAAGCCTCAAATATCAGAGGAGGTTGAAACAGATAATTAAGTAGAAAAACCTGCTCTTAGATTCCCGACTCTCAGAGCACAATCAGCAGTCAGCAAAGAAGCCAACATATCATTATTGTTTTAATAATCAACAGATAAGCGTTTTTCTTTTTTTTTGGATTTCACATTTATTTTAGATTTTTATGGCCCATTTTTAGTAGGCCATAAGTAATATTTAACATTTGAAGCTTCCCACTCTCATTGCACTTTAGTTTCTAGAAAAGATAGACACTTGTTAGTGAATATATATGATACTGATGTTTTTGGGTAGTTCCTATGGTGTGCCTTCGGGTGCATTTGTACTGTTGTGGGATAAACCCTGGTGGAGACTTTAAGAGTTATTATATTATTTTTCACCTAACCCACTACAACAAGTGTTGATTATTAAAACAACAATGACATGTTGGCTTCATTGCTGACTGCTGATTGGGCTCTAACCACTATGCCATACCTGTTTAAAATATGCAAATCACCTTGATTGTAACCACACACAAAAAAACAGTATATCAGGTCCCATCCCCTTTACCTGTGAATGGTAATGAACAATCTGCAATTGAAAATACTGGGCATGGCCGCCCTATTTAGCTGCATTAAATTTGCAGCTACTGTGGGGCAAAGTCCTACCTTAAACTGTGGTAACCATAAATTTTACAACGGCTTAGTAGAAAAGCCCTTCACTAGGTACTTAGTGCTGAAAATCAGGGCTAACTCCTAATTCTTTTCCTATCCTAAATTGACCTCTATAGTAGAGAATGACAAGGGAACAAATTTTTCCCCTTCCCCGCAGGAACTCATTTCCCCTCCTGTCCCTATGAGTTCTTTTCCTGTCCCTGCCCCATTCTTGCAAGCTCCGCCCTCATCTGCACAAGCCTCAAATACTTTAAAATCATAAGTCTTCGAGGTTGTGCAGTTAAGGCGGAGCTTATAGGAATGGGGCAGGGACACAGGCAGTGACAAAACTCATGGGGACAGGACGGGAAAATTGAGTTCCTTCGGGGACAGGGGCAAATTTGTCCCTGTGTCATTCTCTACCCTATAGCCACCCTAAATTTAGATTCTTAAATGTAGCTTCCTTCTGAAACTTGACACCTGAATTTAAGTTTCCAGCCCTAGTAAATTTTCAAATGGATGGGTTTAGAAGCTTATTTTTCATAGATGCCTAAACCCTTTGAATATCAGCCTCTTCAGGAGCAGAGAGAAATGTCTCCAGCCTGATGCATCAATCAAATTTTCTGTAAAATCTCCAGGAAATGAATACCCAACCAGTACCAGAATTCTGAAAGAGAAGGCTTTTCTTATGAAAAACAGCTAGGGAAGCCTGCAAACACTTCAGTGGTCCTGCCAACCTTTCCTCAATATTAACGTAATGCCCATAAAATCAGTTATTGATGTGAAAGTTCAATGTCATGCCTTAGTCTGCTCTGATAAAGAGCAGCCCAGAGCCAGCTGGAACATTAATATCTGCCTTTGTGCCAGAGCTTGTTCAGGAGGATTTCATGTATAAATACCAAAGCTTAAAATTTAAGAATTTGTGACTATCTTGGAACTTAAGAGTGTGGGTTCTTCTCTACATTTTCCTTTCATTGGCTAATAAGAAAATAGCAAATATTACTAGGAGAAAGTGGCATCAGGCATGTTGTATGAAGCAATCCTATTATGAACTATGTCAATAAAAGCTGCCAACTGGGAAAACCACTTCAGCATCACTGGTCTTCTTGAAAACACAATATATTAGTTTCTGCATGCAGGTTACCCCAGAGGAAAGAGCCATTTGTGTTTGTCTTGCACCTGAGGCCCATTGCACCATCTGATTGACCCGTTATAATGAAAAAAATCACAGATCCATATCAAGAAGTCTTTAATTACTAAATTTTTTTTAAAAAAAGGGTGTTCTAGGGAGCTGCTGTGGAAAGGAGAGAGTTGAAGCTCTACCCACAATGGGTTTCCCCACTCAGAGGTCTAGAAAAGAGAGTGAGCCAAGTAAAAGTGACAGAAAGAGGAGGTGGTGTAGTAGAAGAGAGTTGCAGCTAGTCAGAGGAAAACATTGGAAAGGAGCAAGCCCGAGAATGACTAAAGAGAAGAAGAGTGATATCGAGGGACTACTGAACATCAAGATCCATCAAAATGGGTCTGAGCAAAGTGAACAGTAGGCCTATGCCAAAATAGCATAAATCAGATACTAGCGCCATGTCCAAGAGACCAGGCATAGGAAACCAGAAGACTATCTTCTTCACAGCTTTACAATCATTTTTGAATTTTGAAATATGAGAGGGCTGTTCAAAAAGGATCAGACCTAGAGAATGACACGGGGAAAAAAAAAACTGTCCCTGTCACTGCCCCGCTCCCGGCCCACCATCCCCTTCACCGCCCCGTCACTTCCATTCCCTTCACTGCCCCGTCACCGTCACTGCCCTCCTCTTCACCGCCCTGTCACCGTCACTGCCATCCCATTCACCGCCCCGTCCCCGTCCCCGCAGCCAGGGCCGGATTAACGAATAGGCTCAGGAGGCACGTGCCTAGGGCCCGAAATTGTGAGGGGGCCCACTCACTGTCACCTTTCCAATTTTTGACAGCAAGATTGGGCCTCCCTCCGATGACAGCAAGATCAAGCCTCCCCTCCTGATGACAGCAAGATCAGACCCTCCTCCCCCTGATGACAGCAAGATCGGGCCTACCCACCCCTGCTCCGATGACAGCAAGATCAGACCCCCCTCCCCCCAATGACAGCAAGATTGGGCCCCATCACGGCATCGACAGCAAGATCAGCCCCAGCACCTGTAAGCGGTGCTCAGTCCAAAATTCCCCTCTGACGCAGCTTCCTGTTTCCACCTGGGCAGTTTGCGTCAGTGGGAAGCGTTGGGCTGAGCACCGCTTGCAGGTGCTGTGGCTGATCTTGCTACCCTCTAGCTATACGAGCGTTCTTCGTCTATGAGATGGCAGTGGGAGCCTCTGCAGCAGGTGAGCGCCGTGGGAGGGGCAGCTCTGGGATGCGTGAAGAGGGAGTTCCGGGGGGAGAGATGTTTGCAGCAGGTGTTGGGTGCAGTGGGGAAGAAGAAGCTTGAGAGGAATGCGGGCTGCAAGCACCCCGAGGAGCTGAGGGGAAGAAGTGGAGGAACAGATGTCGGAAGGAACAGGAGAAGGTGATGGTGATGGTAAGTGGTGACCAGCGCGAAGGTGAGGGGAAGGGAAGGAGATGTGACTGAGGTGGAGGCTCGGAGTGGGAGAGAGAGAGAGAAAGGGGCAGTTGGGCAGATGATGGAAGTGGGGAGAAGGGAGAGAGAGAAGAGGGCAGACGGATGTCAGTTGAGAGGGGAGAGCAGATGCTGAAAGGAAGTGGAGAAAGAGAACACATACTGGATGGAAGGAGGGGAGAAAGAAAAAGGCATATGCTGGATGGGGGGAATAATAGAGTTAGTGAGATAGTGGAGGGGTGAAGGAAAGGAGTGGCAATCTGTGGGTAGGCACAGTGAAAAGAGGGAAACTGAGGAATGATTAGTAAGAGAGAATTTAATTTAGACAGAAGAAGAAAATAGAGAAGAGAGAGATGCCAGAGCAAGGGGGGAAAGGGGGAAGGAGATCTGAGTGGAGGAAATGAGAAGAGAGAGGGAAATGGAAGGAGAGAGATGCCAGACCATGAGGGGAACAGAGGGAAGAAGATGGATGCCAGACCAAGGGGGAAGGGGGAGGGAAGGAGGAGAAATGGAAAGATGGAAGGGGGTTGGCAGACAGTTTCTGGAAGGGGCAGAAAGTGGGTGGAAGGAAGAAAATGACAAGATGAGGAAAGCAGAAACTGGGAGACAAAGGTTGTTAGGTCCCATCAACTCATGTTCGAGTCCTAGTCCATTATTAGATGAATATTGGAGAAGTGCAAAGAACACCAAAACCCTCTATACCTTTGCTTCATCGACTACAGCAAAGCTATTGACTGTGTGGATTACAATAAACTATGGAGAACTCTAGTGCAAATGGGAATACCCAAATTCAGCTGATAGAGAGCCTATATGAAAATCATGACGACAAAGGTAGAAAAAAAAATTCTATTTTTTTAAATTTTTTTTGTTATAGGATAAAGTAGTATTGTAGCTGTGTTGATAAATGTTTATAAATAGAAAATGGAAATACGGTGAACGTTTTATTGGACTAATTTTAATACATTTTTGACTAACTTTTAGAGGCCAAATTCTCCTTCCTCAGGTCAGGACAGAATACTGTAGCAGCAGCATACTTTATTGACCTAAGGAAAGAGGGTTTGACCTCTGAAACCTAATTTAAAAATGTTATCGGCCTCCTCTCCCTAAATGTATTACTGTAATTAGTATTAATTGTTATGTTTGTTTGTCTTTTATTTTAACCCAACTTTTAACTTATGTAAATCGCATTGGATTTGGAGTATGCGAGTAAATCAAAGAATTTAAATAAATTTGAAACTATTAGTCCAATAAAATATCTTATTTTCCATTTTTTTAAATTTGTTAATTTGTAAAGTGATTTGAATCTCATTGACTGCTGATCTTCTTTTGTTCGATGTTGGATTCTTTGGTGGACCACTTGCCTTGTTGTTTTGTTACAAATTAGCATACATGGAGTGGAACGTACCAGAGGAGTTACAGATTTGGTTGTTTATACATATGGGTTAAAGTTGGATGACAGAGTGAGGCAGTTGAGATGAGTTGCAAACTTGGTTATTAATAAAGACTTATGTTTTGGATAGTATTACTGCTTTACAGTGCATTTAAACACTTTAATATACATATGGAAAGGGTTCAGAGTTAAAGTCCTGGGCAAGTAGTTGGGAAGGGAGGATTTGTTCAGAGATGTTTGGGGTTTGCACAGAACTAAAACTGTACACTGGCACTGGTATGGTAATCTTTGTTGTTTGTTTTGAATTTTATAATAAAATAAAAAAAAAAGAAATACGAGTGGAAATAAAGAAGTAAATAATAAAACAGGTAAATCAATGGGGACGAGATGTGGGTGGGACATGGATGTGGGGTGTGGGCGGGGCAGAGCTAGGGGGCCCAGTGTACTTGTGTGCCTAGGGGCGATTACAATTGGTGCAAAATGCGGCAGTCAAGCTAATTTTTGGGTTGAAGAAGTTCGATCATATAACACCTTCCTACCAACTTCTACATTGGCTACCGATGGAGGCATGCGTGAAGTTTAAGTTTGGATGCTTTTGCTTTGAGGCACTATTTGGTTTAGCCCCTAAATATATAACTGACCTCTTCTCTTTCTCAAACAACAGACATAAGAGAAGCTCACACTCAAATTTTGTTTCCCAACTAGTTAAAGGATATAAATTTTTAAAACACCATCAACATCTTCTCTCACATCAAGCGGCATTATGGGGCAAAGATCTGGAACAATTGCTCACGCATACTACTTATGTTCCTGAAGTATTTAGGCAACTAACCTGTACAATCCTACACCACAATAACTAATCTCTAGCGCTGTTAATAATTAGCTTTTAACCTTGTTAATTCTAATTAATTTGTAACATCTTTTAACCATTGTAAACCACATAGAACTTCACGGTCCTGCGGTATATAAACTGGTATTATTATTATTATATTTAGCTTATTCCTTCCTTATAAATCAAAGTTCTGGCAGCTGAACTGGAGAAAGAGATGTTCAGCTGGCAGGGCTTTGTTTATAAATTTTTATCAACACAACTAATATACTATTTTATCCTAAAGCAAAAAAAAAAAAAAAGAAATATAATTTTTTTTTCTATCTTGTTGTCTGGTTTCTGCTTTCCTCATCTTCTCATTCAATTCCTTCCATCCACTGTCTCTCTTCTCTCTGCGTCTTCCATTTGCTCTGTTACTGTGCTTCTCCCTTTCTCCCCCCCTCCAAATTGGTCTGGCACCCATCTTCTTCCCTCCGCTTCCCCCTTAGTCTGGCATCTCTGTCTTCTTCCCTGCCAGCATCTTCTCCCCACTCTCTCTTCCCCATTTCCCTTTAGCGTCTTCTCCCAATCTCTCTTCCCCATTTCCTTTCAGCGTCTTCTCCCCACTCTCTCTTCCCCATTTCCCTTCAGTGTCTTCTCCCCACTCTCTCTTACCCATTTCCCTTCAGCGTCTTCTCCTCACTCTCTCTTACCCATTTCCCTTCAGCGTCTTCTCCTCACTCTCTGTTCCCCATTTTTTTTCAGCGTCTTATCCCAATCTCTCTTCCCCATTTCCCTTCAGTGCCTTCTCCCCACTGTCTTCCCCATATCCTTTCAGCGTCCTTCTCCCCACTCTGTCTTCCACATGTCCTTTCACCGTCCTTCTCCCCACTCTGTCTTCCACATGTCCTTTCAGCATTTTCTCTACATGTCCTTTCAGCATCTTCTCCCCACCCTGTCTTCCCCATGTCCCTTCAACGTCTTCTCCCCACTCTGTTTTACCCATTTCCATTCAGCGTCTGTTCCTCTCCACCCCACCTTTCCTCCCTTTTTCCCTCCCTGCCCCTTATCTTTGTGGCACTTTCACCCCCCCCCCACAGCGCGAACACATCTTAGCCACTTCCACCATGCACCCGCGCCTCCCCTCCCCCCGGACAACAGGCCCGGTCCGACAGGCTGAAGAAGTTCGTCCCGCTTGCAGCACACAACTGTGCCGACAAACCTCCCTGCCCTTTACCTTCGTGGTCGCGATTTCTAAATTGCCTTCTTACAGCAGCCAGAGCGTTGAAGTTGCTTATGGCTTCCGGAAAGGTCGTCTCTGATGCAACTTCCAGTTGCGTCTGAGATGAACTTTACGGCAGCCACACGCAGCTTTAACGCTCCGGCTGCTGTATGAAGGCAGTTTAGAAATTGCTGCCACGTTAGCATGTGGTAATCAGGCTGCAATTAGCACAAAGGCACTTAGCACTTCCTCTTTAGGAAGCGGAAAGTGGTCTCATGTTAACTGCTTGTGAATCGGTTAAAGTAAGGTAACTGCAGAGCATTCATTGCTGTACACTTTCCATGCTTATCCCTTACCTATGCCCCACATAGGGCTAGATTCACTAAAGTCCACAAATTGCTCCGATTCATGTCCCATCCATTTCCGAGTCATTCTGGCCAATCGTTTCAGTAAAGCTGGTCCATGCAAACACGCCCCATTCACGCACACATCTCGCTGTGACATCAATCGACGCAAGTGTGCACTGTATCCTTGTTGGTTTTGAAGCACATAATGCATGCACTAGCTCATTAGGACTTCACTGCGTAGAAATGGGGTGGGGTTTAATCGCAGACATCATTGGCGGGCTCCGAATGCGCCTACCGCAAAGCATTGTTGTCATAAAAAATGCAACATAAGAACTGTTGTTTTACCAACCTCTCCTCAGCATACTCATGTTCCAAAGGAAGCAGATAGCGTAGCCGACGAGCACCGTCCATTTCTCTCAGGAAAAGAACTGTTAAGTTGCTAGAAGGCACAACAGTTAATAGCAGTTGAATGCGCTGGGATCATGCGCTGTTATATACAGCCAACGAATCCCAGGAGGCTGTGCGGCTCTTTCTGCCGTGAAGCACGAAGCAATCAAAGGCGACCCTGTGATGTCAGATGCATGCGACAATCTAGCTGGAAGGAAGGTGGGAGGTATAGCTGGCCCTTAAAAGTTATTTTTGAATTTTCTTAAATTTGGCATTGATATATGAAATGTACAATGCACAAGGAGAGCACAGGGTTAATCCGCGATTTTCTCGCCATGCGCATTACAAATCCGAAATTCACTCCCACGCTCGCTAAGCGCATTCCAAAAAAATAAAAATAAATATTTCTAACGCTTATGTACATGAAAGTTTACATATATTTAAAGTTTAGATATATTTTGGATTTTTTTGCGGGATAGATAGATATATTTTTTAATGAGGTTCTTAACATGCACGCGGCAGTTGCTAGGCAGGAATAGTCGGCGAGGATGTAAAGCGACTGGTCCTTAGCAGTCGAAACTTTTTGGATCGGAAAGGCCAGTCGGTTTGGACAAAATGGTTTCATGAATCGATGCCTTAAGAAATTTACATACCTTTTTACTCATTTGCATGCGCAGATCGGATCGGGTGCGGATGGGGTCTGGAGGAAGGTTAGCGAATCGAGCCGTAGTCGGAAAGTGAGCGCAAACCGATCGGTACACGATCAGTTTGCTTAGTGAACCTAGCCCATAGTTCCTCTCCCTAACAAAACATTCCCTTGACATGCGACTTAGCACATGGCAACCTTAAAATACTGCAAAAACGCGCTTTAGTAAAGGGTAGGGTTACCAAATGGCTCCAGAAAAAGGACGGATTGAGCAATCCGGGTTTCACTTCTATTTAAAGCAATGGAAATAAAACCCGGATGTCTCAATCCCCCCTTGTTTTTTCTGGAGCCATATGGTAACCCTAGTAAAGGGTCCCTTTATTGTTAAGAAGACAAGATTGCCACTGTTGAATAATTTCATGCGTTACTTCTAGCTATAAGAACTCGTTACCCCTTAAGCCCAAGAATGTACGGAGAATAGTTTCACTTGCTTCTAAAGGCACTAGAATATTTTTTTTACCCACTGATATAAATAGTATGGCCACAGTAAAAGTACCTGAGAGGACCTAATGAATCATTTCTTACACTCCATTACCTTTAGCTGGATATGACTGAGAGTATGGGCACTAATTATCCTCTCTCACACAGATATGTAGTCTTAAGAAACAATATTACACACAATTGCCGGCCATTTCTGAAGTAAAGCATTTCTGTAATTTTTCCTAGCTGGAATGCTAAGTAGTTATATGCTGGCGGCTAGCTGTGTATCTCTATTCTTCATTTGCCTTCACTGGCAGAGAATGGAAATCATCACAGTGTCTGTTTGTAAGTTTCACATAACTAAGCTTGGAAACAGAGAAATAGAGATCCTGAGTACAGGTTTAAACTGCAAGGCCCATCTAGTCTGCTCATTCTTTTGAAAGCAGAGGTGTGTCCCCAAAATGGTTTTGTTTAAAAAAAAAAAAAAAAAAAGTATTACCCTTAAATCGAAAAATAAACAAAACTTAGTAGATATATAAAGCCTGATCTACAAAGGACCAGGCAAGGGATTGGGACTTGTCTACCACCTTTTTTGTAGTTTTACAACCACACTCAAAGTGGTTTACAAACAGGTATTTCAAGCATTTTCCCTATGTGTCCCGGTCGGCTCACAGTCTATCTGGAGCAGTGAAGGATTAAGGGCTCCTTTACAAAGCCACGCTAGCGGGTTTTAACGCGCGTGACTTTTCATCACGCGCTAACCCCCGCGCTGGCCGAAAAAACCACCACCTGCTCAAGAGGAGGCAGTAGCGACTAACATGGCTGGCGGTTTAGCGCGCGTTAAACTCCTAGCGCGGCTTCGTAAAAGGAGCCCTATGTGACTTGCCCAGGGTCACAGGGAGCGGCATGGGGTTTGTACCAGTTTCATTGGTCGTGAACCACCTAGAACCATCTGGTCTGGCGGTATATAAGAATAACCACTACGCCACACTCTCCTCCAGATTTTAAGGCATGATTAACCCTTTGATGGGTCCTAGGCACGCAAGTGCTTTGGGTCTCCTATTATAACTACACTTTATTACTCCCACCACAGGAGTGCTGCATAGTTCGGACTGTAGATGAAAACTAGCAGAGAAAGAAGAAGTAGGCGAGAAGTCTGCTGGCTCCTGCTGACTAAAGAACAATGTACAGGCATGAGGAGAATAGTCAGCCTTCTGCAGCAGCAGCAGCAGCAGCAGCAGCGGTTTTGCTCCCTCCATTCTCTTTCTGCCAGCATCTGATTTTACCAGGGCACAAAACTGCCTTGGGAGCCATTGAATTAGCACATCTGAGAGCCCCTCCCCCCTAAACATCTGTGCCTAGACATGTGCCTAGTTTGCCTATGCTTTAATCCTGCCCTGGGTGGTACAAGATTCTGTTGTGATCTGTTTTAAATGTTATATTTACCTCGTTTTAAAAAACATTTTATAATTGCCAGGGCTGGCTCGGCCACTAATCAGACTAGGCAGCTGTCTAGAGCAGCAGCATTTTGGGTAGTTGCTCAGCTCTGGCCTTTCCTTCTCACTGCTGGGCCTTCTGCTGCTCCACCCCCTCCTGCTCCTGTTGGAAAATTAAAGAAGCATCAGTGCCATGAGGACCCTGTACGCAAAGAATGACACAGTGACAAAATTCATCACCGTCCACGTGGATAACCCCGGGAAACCATCTCCGTGTCATTATTTAAGGACAGAGGGAAGAATCAGAGTCTGAATGGACACAACCACTGACCCTCAAGCCTTGCATTGAAGCATGTTGATGCTGAAGGGCTGAGGTTGAGATAGACACTGAAGAATGACACGGGATTGTTTCCCGCGGTTATCCACGGGGACGGTGATGAATTTTGTCACCGTGGCATTCTCCACCTATAAGCACAGACCTGTGCTGAGGTGCCACTTTGTTTTGTTGCCCTTCTGAGGCAGACTTCTGGTCTGAGGGGGGGGCGGAATAAAGCAGCCTTTCAGTGCAGGTCATGCCAAGTGCTGACGGTTCTTTAATCTTTGAGCTGGCCTGGAAGGAGGTAGGGGGAGGCAGCTTCGGGTCCAGCAGTGAAAAGGGAAGGAGGAAGATACTGATAGTGGGGTGGAGGTAGGGCGATATTGATGAGAAGCTGATCAACTAGGAAGGGGTAGAGGGGGAGGGGAGATGCTGGATACCTGTGTGTGGGCCCGTGGGGGAAGGGACGAGTGGCGTAGCTAAAGGTTTACCTAAGGCATTCAGTACCCTTGAGCTGCCCCTGGTTATTGCTAGTGTTAGTATTGAAACTTTATACTCAGTTTAAAGTTTTTTCATGTTGCTTTCTCACACTTTTTAATTCTTATTCATTATATTCATGCTAATATCTTGTTGAGTGGTAATAGATTAAAATATGCTAATTCAGTTTTTCAGCTCACCCAGCAACTTACAAGAGAACCAATGCAGTGATGTATTGAATTGTGGAGGGTGCATTATGAATACAGAAAGCCCAAATGTGATTGTTTTCGTTTTATGTGTACATTTTATAGCCTGGTCAGATCAATATTTGTTTCTGGATTGAGTCATCATGGCCTTGTTTATTCAATAAGAGCTCATTTCAGACCCTGTAGGCAGAGAATGGTGACTATTTCATCCAAATGGTGGAAATTACACCTTTCATCCCAATAGATATAAAACATTTTCAAGGGCTGATTATATCCTTATTTCAGACCATTTTATTTAAAAAGTGACAGATGCTCAAACTGGAGTTGCCAGAATCTCAGCTCATGGCCTGATGCAAGCTCAGAATAGGATGGTGGAAGCCCCTAGAACTCCCAGGAGATGGTACCTGAGCCTGAGCTTACTAGGGGTGTGCACTCATCATAATCTTGTTTTGTTTGTTTTCTACATTTTTCTTTATTTAAAGGGAAAGAAAGAAGCAACCTGCTGTACACCGCCTTTGGGTCAATCTCTTCATAAAGGTAGTTAATAAATCTCAATAAATAAATAAAGCACGTACACAAAACAAAATAAACAAAATGAAATTTAAAAATCCTTTTGATTCCTTTTCCCAATCCCCAAATCTTAGTGGGGATGTGCATGACCAAAATTGTATGTTTTCAAATTTTCCTGCAATGTTTCCAAGTTTATGGGTCTACTTTCAATTATTTCCTACGTTCACTTTAACTTAAAAATAAATAAATAATTACATATCTTAAAATTTTTACACATGTGCAAAATAACTATCTCCAGATTCTATAATGGTTATTTATTTATTTAAAACATTTTGTAACCACACTGCAGCCCTAGACCGGGCTCAGCAGCGCCATCTGCGGTTACGAGTGAAAGAACAATAGCGTGACCCAGGATAGAGTCACCCTGCAGGTTTTCCACAAATCCTAATTAATGATTCAGACACAGTGGGTTGAATGGCAAAAAGTGAAAACTTTTACTTGTTCAAAATTAAAAAAAACCCAAGAATGGCATACAGTTCAAAATAAACCATCAATGTCCCAACAGGAAACAAAATAAAGTCAGAGAAAAACTCTGATGGCCTTCAGGATTTGTATTTCCCCAAACAAACAATTCACTCTGTGTACTACCTTCTCACAGAGCAGCTTTATTTCTCCACTTTCTTTTCCGGAAAATCTGCTCCTCAGCAGCACTCAGGTAAGTTCATAATTTCAAAGGTTCTCAGAGATATTCTTATTCATTCAAACTCTCACTGGTCAAACACACACAAAAATCAAGCCTCCAGCCAAAAATCTGTAACAGGGCTGGGTGAAGAGGAGTCCATTAAACTTGCCATCAAAAAGCACACAAAAGCTTTCAAATTTCCCTCCCAGGTCTTGGCAAGCTTCTCCCCGCTCACTCTTAGCTTCCAACAATAAATTGCACAGTCCTGAAAAGTCTTTGCCAGTGACTTGGAGCAGAAAAGAACCTAGCCACAAAAAATAAGGAAAAACCACAACTCACAGTGACTCAGCACCGGCTTAAAAACAGGAGCTTCCAAATCCTCCTGGCTTAATCCCTGTAGCAGAAGGTGGTGTGGTCCTCAGCTTCTTCCACACCGGGGTCTAAAGCATTGCCCCACCTTGCCAATCATGCCTAGCTTGGGAAACCTCTTAACTTCCTCTCACCTCCCTTCCCAAGAGCAAACTACTGGCTTTTCAGGGGAAGGAGCCACACCCTGCTCTGCCTGAGCCTGCTCACAACTGTGCTACTCTCCGGCTCCCCCCGGTGGACGCCAAGGAAAACACATGGACCAGAACAGGCACAGAGCCTGGCTGGTCACAATTTATACAGTACCCCCTCCAAATCCGCGGTTTCAGTATCCACGGATTCGGTTATTCATAATTTTTTTTTTTTTTTTTTTAGAAATGCTGCATCCCAGGCCTTACCTGGTGGTCCAGCAGTGACACGAGGCAGGATCGATCATCCTATGCTCCTGCTCCGTGCTTACTTTATACTCTCCATCACAGACATTACGCTCTTCTCAAGCTAATAATTTTGCTGTTCCTTCTTTCCTTATGTGCCATCTGTACTTCTTTTGTGCATGCTTGTATTTTGCCTGTCATTGGACCAACACTATGGAATGCCCTTCCAGCTGATCTCCGACTTGAAACCAATTGACTGATATTCAAGTTTGGTTTTAAGGCTCAGCTGTTTCACATTGCTTGTGATGTATAGCCTACTCTTGCTCTCAGAAGTGGCTACCCAGACCTGCTAGCTTGCTAACTTGCTCATCTGCTTCTTTGATATACTGTATATACTCTTCTTATCGTCTGTCAATATGATGTCCCACTTATATTGCTGATTGTATTATTTCTGTTCTTTTCCTTTCTATAAGTTTTGCATTGTAAAATTCCCAGAAGAATTAATTGATGGGTGGTACATCAAGTATTAATAAATGTGGAAACTTGGAAGGGATTAGGAGAGGCTGCCCTCTTAATTTCCCAGTGGTTTATAGCCCCTTTTCGCCCTCCCTTCCCCCAAACACATACAAAAGAAAACTGACATGAGAAACCAGTCCCTGTGACAGCATCAGGAAAAATACACATTTATGCATGGTTGGCCTTAGCAATTGTGGGGGCCCTGTGCGGACCAGTTTGGTGTCCTTTCTCCCCTTCTGTCTGGGACTTAAGATTTCAGATTAGATGTTAGGGATTTATTTATTTAAATAGAATTCTTTAATGGCTGACTACTATTGTAACTGTAGAGACTTACAAGTTTGGGGAAGTGAGAGGGCAAAGATGTCATGGCTTTCTGGCAGTGCACTGGGAGGAGTATAGAATGTTATTGCTGAGGAGCATGATTACCAAGAGAGAGATAAGGAGATGGAGAAGGAGAAGGAGATGGAGATGGAAATGGAAATGAAGATTTAAGGTTTGATCAGCCACAAATTGCAAAGATGACTTTGAAGTGCGGGACCCTGGGTGGCTGCTCTGGTGCCCCTGCTTAAGGCTGACCCTGCATTTATGAATGTTTAAAATATTAATAGCACTTCTATAATAAGCACTTAAGTGTGAGCCCAGTCCTTGCTTCACCCAGACTCTCTCTATGTATAGACCTATCTGTAACATTCACACGGTATAAGATATGCACATATTTACATATGGCAGAATTTTGGTATTTATGCATCTATGCCAGGGGTCTCAAAGTCCCTCCTTGAGGGCCGCAATCCAGTCGGGTTTTCAGGATTTCCCCAATGAATATGCATGAGATCTATGTGTATGCACTGCTTTCAATGCATATTTATTGGGGAAATCCTGAAAACCCGACTGGATTGCGGCTCTCAAGGAGGGACTTTGAGATCCCTGATCTATGCCTAAATGTTCATTATTCTAATAATTTACCTATATAATCAGCACTTAAACGTTCACCTCCACTTTATAGAATTATGATTTGGCATGCCAGAATTAGCACGCTGTGAATTAGTATGCCAGAGCGGTAACCATAGCTTACGTACTAAGAAGGCAATTCTAGAACTTGGCTCTTTGACTTAGGAGCCACAATGGTATAACGATACCTCTATGTAATGTAACTACTTTACAACTGTGAATGTCAATATATAACACTGAGCTGTCCGGGGCAGATGGGATATAAACCACATAAATAAATATGCTGAGCGCCAGCTCTATAATGGCATCTGGGCACCTAAATTGTTATGGAGTATCACCAAAAAGCCTCTTTCGCACATTGAAATTTAAGCATGACCACATATGCCAGGTCAATGACTGGTGTAAGTCGTCACACTTATGAGTGCCATACAGTGCTCGTAACTGATAGTGTTCCATAAGTTGCATGCATCACTTGGTGACACATTCATGGACCACCCTTGTCTATGCAGCTTGCATTTACGTACTACCTTTAGTGCCAATGCATATGATGCCAGTTAAGTGTTCAAGATGAACGCAACTATTTATAGAACTGCCCTGCCCTTTCGTAGTCACCGTAAGGGCCCCTTAGAACACTTTCCAACCTCTGCATTACATTAGAAAACATTCTCATACCTGGAAAATGACCAACTGAGCCTAAGAACAAAGAATCGGGAAAATGAAATCACATTTTAAAAAGCGATTGTGATATTCTCCAGATAGTCTTCCTTTTTCCAGAGTGCAGCATGCAAATAGGTTAAATTAGTTTTACTAATTGAAAGGGGAGAGGTTTAGAACAAACGCCAGGAAGTTCTTTTTCACAAAGAGGGTGGTGGATACATGGAATGCGCTACCAGAGGATGTGATAAACAGGAGCATGCTACAGGGGTTCAAAGAAGCTTTGGATAGGTACTTGGAAGACAAAGGGATTGAGGGGTACAGATAAGAGTAAAGGTAGATTATAGGGATGGGATTAGAAGTAAGTTACAAAATTAATCAGGGACCACTGTTCAGGCACTAGGCCTGATGGGCCACCGCGGGAGTGGACCGCTGAGCAAGATGGACCTCTGGTCTGACTCAGCGGGGGCAACTTCTTATCTTCTTATCTAAGTGTTAGCATGAGTTCTAAAACTCTACATTCAACTATATTGAGAAAAATGTCAGACTGGATGAGAAAATGACATTCTGTAGCAGTCCAATGTGGTCTCTGTGACACTGGCAGCCTCGCCGCCTTTGGAATGGTAGGTTCTCTTGCCTGTGATTTCAGACCACCAGGAAAAGAGTGCAGCTGCTCCTACACTGGAAACCGAACAACTCAGCCTCTTGCTTCCTATGGCAACAGCATCAAGCAGTGTAGAATCTGACCTGCCCAGCAAAACCCCATCTTAATTAATGCTTAATTGGTTTAATGCAGCATGCATTATGTGGAAAAACTCCAGGTATTTTCATCTGAATGTAAAGGATAACATTTGAAGCTTGAGAGCTATAATCTAAACGTGAATTTACTTTATAAAATTTCCTTTGCTCCCACTATTATCCCATTTCTTTACTTGAAAATAGGAGGCCCTATAGTCTCTCTTGGCAGGCATCCTATTTCTCTGTTAATTTAAGGGGGGGAGGGAGGAAACGGGATCTGTAGCTACGAAATATAGATTTCTCTTTAGACGTTGTTCTGTGGGCCAAGGGGTTGTAGTATAGGGAGCGAGGAACAGGTGATTTCATGTTAATATGAGGGGCCGCTGAAAAGTTCTCAGCTCAACCAAGAAAAGAATGATGTGGAGCCATGAAACTTACATGTTATTCCACACTTTTCATTTCATTTCATATCACTGAAATGAAAAGTGTCAAGAAAAATGTGGAATAACGCGTAAGTTTCATGGCTCCACATCATTCTTTTCTTGGTAGGGCTGAGAACTTTTCAGCGGCCCCTCGTCCTCCTATGACTTCTTAAAAACAGATGTTGATAGCACTGATAATCAAGGAAGATGTAGAACACCCTCATCCTTAAAATTTCATTTAATTTATTTCTGATTTATTTTGATGGAAACACTTTAATGCTATTTAGATATATATTTTTTAAAATTATTAGGCACAAATGTTGAACATAACAGTAAATGATTTGCCACTGGATGGAGTGTCTGATTGGCATAATCAAGCTCAACCATATAAGTGAGCGCTTTGTAATTAAATGGGGATGGGGGTCCTCAGTGGGGGATGTTATGTCATTTTGAATACATTAGTTTCCACAGCACAGCTTAAAGCTGTCTGTCATAGCAAAATGTGGCACTTCAATAACAAAGCAACCAGCATGATTTCATGATTTGCTTTTATTACCTTTCCATGCAAGACCCTTGTTTCCCCTCATAGCATGTCAAATTGTCCCCCAAACCATATTATACAGCGGAGAAATGTCGTTCACACTTCACTGGCTATTGATTTACTTTATTTATTGGAACAAAATCAGCTTGAGATAAACATTTTGTCCCCCACTTCCAGTCCCGTAAGTGGTAACAGTTCGCAGCAAGATAGGTAAACCCAAATGTACTGGGTCACAATTTTCCATGGCTATGTAATCAGTGTGTAAAAAATGGTTTAATGAATAATGGTTGCACATTTCCACAAACTAATTAACCAGGGTGAGACTGAAACTAATGATTATATTTATCTAATATAATTTCACATCTGTTACTACTGGTAGTAATTTTTTTTTCCCATCCACTGTGTCCTCAAAATTACAGCCTGGCTTTTCAGATACAGTGACATGACATTAGTTTAAATAGAAAATGCACAGTTTTATTGGCTCTTTATTATATTTAATTCAGAGGACCATGGGGATAGTGAAATCATTTTGTAAAGTTTCTGCACACATGAAAGATCCGGTATAAAGCAGAAACACTGGATGCTGGTTTCACTTGTTCAGTGTGGTTCTCATCAAAACATTAAGAATTATTAAACTGGGTCAGACCAAAGGTGCATCTAGCCAAGTATTCTGATTCCAACAGTGGCCAATTCTGAGTATCTGACAGGAATTCAAAACATTGTATGCTATATCCCTAAAATTATGGGGGGGGGGGGGAGGTGTCCAGTGTTATTAACTTACCTCTCCTTTTACTAAGCCACAGGAGAGGTTTCTACCACATAGAAACATAGAAACATAGAAATAGACGGCAGATAAGGGCCACAGCCCATCTAGTCTGCCCACCCTAATGACCCTCCCCTACCTTTCTCTGTGAATAGATCCCACGTGTCTATCCCATTTGGCCTTAAAATCAGGCACGCTGCTGGCCTCAATCACCTGTAGTGGAAGACTGTTCCAGCGATCAACCACTCTTTCAGTGAAAAAGAATTTCCTGGTGTCACCTCGTAGTTTCCCGCCCCTGATTTTCAACGGATGCCCTCTTGTTGTCGTGGGACCCTTGAAAAAGAAGATATCTTCCTCCGCCTCGATGCGGCCCGTAAGATACTTGAACGTCTCGATCATGTCTCCCCTCTCTCTGCGCTCCTCGAGCGAGTATAGCTGTAATTTGTCAAGCCGTTCTTCATATGGAAGATCCTTGAGTCCCGAGACCATCCGGGTGGCCATTCTCTGCACCGACTCCAGTCTCAGCACATCCTTGCGATAATGCGGCCTCCAAAATTGCACACAGTATTCCAGGTGGGGCCTCACCATGGATCTATACAATGGCATAATGACTTCCCTCTTACGGCTGACGAAACCCCTTCGTATGCAACCCATTATTTGTCTTGCCTTGGATGAAGCCTGCTCCACTTGATTGGCAGACTTCATGTCCTCACTGACGATCACCCCCAAGTCTCGTTCTGCTACCGTTTTTGCTAGGATCTCGCCATTAAGGGTATAAGACTTGCATGGATTTTGGCTGCCCAGGTGCATAATTTTGCATTTTTTGGCATTGAAGTTGAGTTGCCATGTCCTAGACCAGCGCTCCAGCAGGAGTAGGTCGTGCATCATGTTGTCGGGCACTGAATCTTTGTCTGTTGTGCATTTGCCCACTACATTACTTAGTTTGGCGTCATCGGCGAATAATGTTATTTTACCTCGAAGCCCTTCTGCCAAGTCCCTTATAAAGATGTTGAATAGGATTGGGCCCAAGACTGAGCCCTGTGGCACTCCACTGATCACCTCCGTCATTTCGGAGGGGGTGCCATTCACCACCACCCTTTGAAGCCTACCTCCAAGCCAGTTCCCAACCCATTGCGTCAATGTGTCACCTAATCCTATAGAACTCATCTTGCCCAGCAACCTGCGGTGTGGTACGCTATCGAATGCTTTGCTAAAGTCCAGGTACACGATGTCCAGGGACTCCCCAATATCCAATATGCGCATTGAAGCAGCGTCGGAGCAATTAGCGCTCTGGGCCATGGTAGAAACCTCTACCGCAGCTTACTAGATTCAATTTTTTTATTGATGCATACAATATCAAAAACATGACACAGTGGTTTTTGGAATGTGTATGAGGGCCAAATGCCAAATATCTGCAGCAAACAATAAATTATTGATGATTCTTACTGGTGTGGGAATTCAGCAAATAACAACTAATTGGAAAGACTGTTCTAGACTGAATTGTAGTTTCTGGTGGAACTCAGTTTGTCATATGTACAAGATGGAAAGATTTCTTGCAGTACAAAGGGGGTATTTTAAAAGGTTTCAAGAGGTGTGGAGGCCATTAATTGATTATTATAATGATTAAGATTTATTCTTTTTCCTTAGGGGATAATTTATAGAAATGGGGTGGGGTGGGGGGGATAGGATAATTTAGTTAGCTAGCGGTATATTTCAACTGATTAATGGATATAAGAAACATGGTATATAGGTATGAATAGAAAAGGAAAGAGGGTAAATTTATTGGAAATATGTTGTTATGAAATATAAGGGGATATATGTACTATGATGAGATATATATTGTTGTGCATTACTTTGTATAATAAAATGAATAAAGAGTTTGAGGAAGAAAGGGTGGGGGGAGGGACAGATTTAATGTAAGATTAATTGTATTATGAAAGAGGGATGTACAAGTATGTATAAGTTTGGATGAAATATTTTGTTGATATGGGAAGGGATGGGAGGTGGATGGGGGGTATTAAAACATGTATAATAATATTGTTTAAGAATGTCAAGTGAGTTATGTGAATTAATTGTAATAATATTGTACACTTGTTGAAAGAAATAAAAAGGAATAAAGATTAAAAAAAAAAAAAAAAAAAAACAACAACATAAGAGTATCACATTATGTATAATACAACAACAATACATCAAATAATATAAAATAAGAAGCATAAATACCCTCTACCTCCCCACCCAAAACCCTCCCTCCCCCCCAATGGTATTCTCTAAGTCTAATTCACCTCACTATGGTATACTCTAATTCACCTCACTATGACACATCAATACACTCTAGGACAGTGGTTTTCAACCGCTGTTCCGCGGCACACTAGTGTGCCGCGAGATGTTGCCTGGTGTGCCGCAGGGCCGCCATCAGGGCAGTACTACCAGTCCTGCATTCAGGGGCCCGGAGCTGACAGGGGGCCCGAGGCAGGGGCAAAGTGAGTCGATCACCCAGGACTCACTTAGTCTTGGCGATCTAATCTATCGAGCCGATAAGTCTTCTTCTCCCCGACGTCAATTCTGCAGTCGGAGAGGAAGTTCGGGCCAGCCAATCGCTGCCTGGCTGGGCGGAACTTCCTCTCCGATTGCAGAATTGACGTCAGGGAGAGCATGCGTTGGCGTCGGCTTTGGGGCCTGTTATCCATTGGTGGGTCCTGTTCCCCGATGGCAGCGGCAGTGGCAGTGGCTTGGGGAACGGCAGGGAGAAAGAAAGAAAGGGGGCAGGCAGGGAAACAGAAGGAAAGAAGAGAAACAGAAAAAAAGAAAGAAAGGTCAGGGAGAGAGGAAGAAAAAGTTGGGGGAGGGAATGAGGTGTGGAGGAGAGAAAGCATACAGGCTGATAGAAGGGAAGAAAGATTGGATGCACAGTCAGAAGAAGAAAGTGCAACCAGAAATCACCAGACAAGGTAGGAAAAATGATTTTATTTTAAATTTAGCAAAGTGGAGGCAGTATTACCACAGTTTTCAAAGGAATTTGCCCAAATAACTTAATAGTTAACTGGGTAAATTCCCAGAGATGAAAACTTCCCTTCACTTACTATGCACAGTTCTGAATTTATATCTGCTGTCTATATTTTACAATATGGTCACCTTTTACTAAACCGCAATAGAGGTTTTTAGCGCAGGGAGCCTATGAGCGTCAAGAGCATTGCTGGGCATTCAGCGCAGCTCCCTGTGCTAAAAACTGCTATTGTGGTTTAATAAAAAGGATGGAGGGTATATTTGTCTATTTTTGTATGCTATAAAAACCAAATACAGAGAGAGACTGAGAGCTGTTGACGAAGAGCTACGTGTGTGTCTTTCTTCGATTCCAGCCAGAATATCAGCTTTGTGTTCAGCCAAACAGGCCCAGGTTTCGCACTGAATAAAGTATTTTATAATTTTTCACTATTCTGTTTACTTAATATTTCATAATAAAGTAATTATAAAATACTTTCTTTGTGTTTATTTGATTCATATTCAAGAGAATTACTTTATATATAGTCAATATAGGCACAGAGTTAAATTTTTTAACATTTTCTAATGGTGGTGTGCCTCGTGATTTTTTTCATGAAACAAGTGTGCCTTTGCCCAAAAAAGGTTGAAAAACACTGCTCTAGGAAATCCATCTTAAGACCGCACTACGGCCCTTAAGATGCAAGGTTTGTAAGTAAGGTTCCCATATATTCATAAACGTCAACTTTCGCTTCTCTGTCCTTCCAGCATCTCTCACTTCCCAGATGGCCAACTGATGTAATTGGTTTCGCCAATGCCAAAACTTTGGGGGGGTCAGGGACCGTCCAATATTCTAAAATACATTTTTTGGCCAATAAACTCATCTTCCTACACAGCACCCGATGACCCGTAGGCAAATGTCTGAAAGACTCTGGCAAATCTAAAACAAAATGGGTTGGAAAAGTACGTAAAGATCTCCCAATTATTTTTGACATATAGAATATTATTCTTTTCCAAAAATTTTGAATAATGGGACAAATCCAAAATGTGTGTCCCAAAGTATGACTCCCAATCCCACATTTATGACATAATGGTGGGGGGCGGAGGGGGGGGGGGTTAGTTATCAGGCACATACTGGCCTCAAACCAATGGTTCTTGAGTTGGAAGATGGTTGTTTTCCAGGACCATTCTCTGTTCAACATGACCAATCTTTTCACTTCAGAACATAAGTTGCTATACTGGGACACACCAAGGGCCATATTCTATAAAGGGTGTCCTGATTGTAGGCAGCGGTAGGCGTCCTACCGTTGTCTAACCAGCCAATTGGGACGCAAGTTTCCTAAAAAAACAACCTGAGGCAGGCTACCTAAACTGTAGACGTCTGTTGGGTTTGAGGGGAGATGCGTAGGGATACTTAAGCTTGTCCAATGCTGGGCATGGGCATGGTTTTGCCTGGAAGTGGCCTTAAGTGAGCTAAAGTGGCCCTAGGCATCTCCCTAGGGCCGTGATAGGTGCCTGAAATGTAGGCCATTGAAATGCTGGTCTACATTTCAATTAGAGACGGCCATCCCTCCTGCCGGGGATTGTTTAGGAGTTTGCAGCAGGAGGGATTAGGCATCCCTCCTGCCAGGGATGTTTGGAGGGTGCCGGCAGGATAGAGTGGGCATCCCTCCTGCTGGGGATATTGTGATGAGGGGACATGCCAGTAGGAGGGAGTGGGTATCCCTCCTGCTGGAGATTGTTTCTCAGTTTGTGGCAGGAGGGAGTGGGCATCCATCCTGCCACGGACAGTGTGTGTGTGTGTGGGGGGGAGATTCGTGGGTAGCGGTGGGAGCAAGTGGGCATCCCTCCTGCCAGCTGACTTGCAGTGGGGCTTGGGGATTCCCTGCCATGGCCACTCAGCTGATCATGGCAGGGAGATTTCCTTGCCATGATCAGTTTAGCAGCTGCGTCTAATTGAAATGTAGACCAGAATTTCAATGGCTTACATTTTAGGTGCCTATCATGGCCATAGGGAGATGCCTAGGGCCACTTAACCTTGCCTAAGGCCACTTACGGGCAAAACCACGTCTAGCCTTGGGTGAGCTTAAGTGTCCCTACGCGTCTCCCTCAAACACGACAGACGCCTACAATGTAGGCAGCCTGCCTCGGATTGTTTTTTTAGAAAACGTGCATCCTGATTGGCTGGTTAGACAGCGGTAGGATGCCTATTGCCGCCTACAATCAAGACATCATTTATAGAATATGGTCACCAAAGGTCTATCAAGCCCAGTTTCCAACATGGCCAACCCAGGTCAAAAGTACCTGGCAAGTAAGGAATTCTTCGTTTGTCAATATAAGCTCTTCATTCCTTCTTGGCCTTATATTTTAGATGTATTATTTACCTTTTCCACATCTGAGTTCAAAGCAAATTACATTCTAGTACACTACTTTTCTTCCTACCCAGATTGGCTTACAATATACTTATACCCGAGGCAATAAAGAGTGAAATGACTTGCCTGAGGTCAAAAAGAGCATCAGTGGAATGAGCAGGATTCGAACCTTGACTGCCCTTCACATTCTCTGGTTATTCTGGTATGATTTGTTATGACAAAAAATGAGAACAATAATAAATATGAAAACTTTCACTTCTTTATGGATAATCTGGTTAACATATTCTGAATGATTTAACTTCAGAGTTAACAGTGGTTTTAGCGCATGCTTAGAGAAAGCTGCATTGCCAAGCGCTAGATGCTAATGCCAACACTGAGCTGACGTTAGTTCTTGGCGTGTAGCGCGTGGTTAACATGCACGGCAATGCAGCGTGCGCTAAAAACGCTAGCGCACCTTAGTAAAAGGATCCCTAGGTCATTCACTTTGAAATTGTTGCCCTAGGGACTACTCTTATATAACTTTTGGCTAGACATCAAGATGTATGGCTCTTGTTGCCTGTTAAGCACAATTGTTGTTTATTTTAAAAATCTAAATAAAGAATTTAAAAAAAAAAAAAAAAGATGTATGGCTCAGACTCGTACAGTTTAGACTGAGGGGGAGGGGGAGGTACCACCGACGTTCCAGAGTAGGGATAAAACTAAATTGATTAGCACCATTGCTGATCTAGCTTAACTGTGATTAAACTGCATGACTTAAGTTGATGTCAGCTACAAATTCTCTTGAAGATAACCAAGAAAGTGATCCAGAAAGGGGATTGCTGAATATTGGTCTCAGGATTCCTTTGTTCTGGTTTAAGCCATCATTGTCATCAGACATTATGAAAACTTATCCAGTTATTAAGACAGAGGTTGCTTGTAAGAAACATCGTTCAATTCCCAAGTTGTTTGTATCATTCCCACAATAAAATAAAATTCTGTAAGCTCTCTTACGCAGGGACTGTTCCTTGTATGTCTGTGCACAGCTCTGTGTACATCTAGCAGAAACAGTAGTAGAAGAAGATGAAATGATGATGTGCAATAGAGAGAGGAAAAATAAATCAGGACTCTTCCTCCTTGAATTATACCCCAGAAATGTCATGTTATTTTTCAAATATCTTGAGATGTGATTAGAGAGTGATGGGGGTGGAGGGGGGAATAAAAATTCATCCCCATTCCCTCCAAGCAACTAAAATGTTTTCACCATTCCCATCCTGTCCCCGCAGTTAAGTGCATTTTATAACCCCATCCCCTCATCATCCCTGTATTTTCCATCGCCCATCCCTGCAGTCTTAATTTTCTTCCCTGAATCTTCTCATTGAAAGCAGAAAGGAAGATTTTATGTAACTCTAATCTAGCCTATTACACCACCAATCTCTGTAATTAGAATGCGCCTGTTAACTGAATCTAAGAAAAATAAAGTCAATTCACAGTCAATGCTAGCAGAAAACCATGTTTTTTTTATATACACACACAACAGAATAGAATAAGTACAGTAATCACAAACTAAAAATAGAAAAACTGAACTGCCAAGAAGCCAGACTCTGCATACACTGCAACACCATAGAAAGAGTGATGCATGTCACTTAATACTGTGCAAAATATAAATATAAAAGGGTAAAGAATAAAGGGGATAAGACTTAATATACTGTTTTTTTCTGTGTAGTTAAAATCAAAGCAGTTTACAACAGGTACTTATTTTGCCTGAGGCAATAAAGATAGATATAAATTTGAAAAAAATGACAAATAACAATCACCACTTTACAAATTAACAAATAGAAATAAAACAAAAAAATAGAAACTAAGGGGTCCTTTTATCAAACTGCAGTAGGGGTTTAACGTGCGTAATACTGCATGTTTAACCGCCTGCCGCGCTAGCTGCTAACGCCTGCATTGAGCAGGCATTAGTTTTTTAGCCGGCTGTGGGGGTTAGCGAGTGATGAAATGTCTGATGCGCTAACCCTGCTAGCGCGGCTTGATAAAACGACCCCTAAGATATGAGCATCGTAATACCATTTTATTGGACTAATACACCTTGCATTTAGCTTTAAGAGGCCAAACTCTCCTTCCTCAGGTCAGTACAGTATCCTGCTGTAATAGGAGTTTAGGGACTTAAGGGGGATTTGGTCTCCAAACACTAATCAAAAATGTATTCAAATTAGTCCAATAAAAAGATCAACTTATTTCCATTTTCTGTTTATAAACATTTATCAATATAGCTACAATATTACTTTATCCTAAACCAAAAAATAATATTTTCTTTTTTCCACCTTTGTCATATCTAGTTTCTGTTTTCCTTGTCTTCTCTTTACTCTCTTCCTAACATCCAGTGTCTTCTCTCTTTTTCTGTCCCCTCCATCCACTGTTCACCCTCTCTCTACCTTCTATCCATTGTCTGACCTTTCTATATGGCATCTGTCCTTTTTCTATGCCCCTTCCATAAAATACCAGCCCTCTCCCCTTTCCATCCAGAACCTGCCACCCTCCATTCAGTATGTACCCCCTCTCTCCTTTTTACATGATTCATTCCAGCTTCATCCCTCTCTCCATTTTTATCTCTCACTGTCTCCAGCTCACCTCCTCCATGCTATGGTATCCTTTCCTTTCCTTAATTCCTTCCCATCTCATGGGATCAAGAAGTGACATCAGAGGGAGAGCCAAAGCTGACGGGGGCAGCAGGTTGAAGACGCTGCTTGTGCTGGCAAAGTTAGAGAGGTATGGAGGAAGGAAAAGAACATGC
Organism: Geotrypetes seraphini; assembly: GCF_902459505.1. Lineage (NCBI taxonomy): Eukaryota > Metazoa > Chordata > Amphibia > Gymnophiona > Dermophiidae > Geotrypetes > Geotrypetes seraphini. Next base: position 31,190,120 of record NC_047084.1, read on the forward strand.
GCATGGTGGGGGGGGGAGGCAAAGAGGAAGGGGGGGTTGCGTCACTACCCAGGCACCTCCTACCCTTGCTACACCACTGTAAGGGACAGTAAGGGAATTTCAAAGTACCCATTCTTTATTTATTTATCTTATTTTATTGTATCCTTTATTGTATATTTAATGTATATTTCTCTGTAAACCGCTTAGAACTTAACGGATTTAGCGGTATATAAGAAATAAATAACATAACATAACATAACACTGTTTAGGGTAACTCACCTCCTGAGGGCCCCAAATCTCTCTAAAGGGCTGTTTCAAATATTGTTCTTTCCCCCTCTGAGTATCTTCTGAAAATCCATCTTCAGTTTTTCTTTGATCTTTACCCTTCAGAGGCCAAACTTAGGGGCTCTTTTACTAAAGCATAATGTGTGTTAACAGATATTAGTTTGTGCTAAATGCCATGTACCCACGGTTATAAAATAAGACATTTAGTGCATGCTAAACTTTTGTAAAACGTTCCTTTGGCCTAGATTCACTAAGGGCATGGATCCGATCCGATCTGATCCATGTCAAAGGGGGGGGGGGGGGGCTGATTCACGAATCGCCCTCATGCAAATGAGGGCGATCGGAATCACGCCTTCAACCGCCTGCCCAGATCGCTCTATAGTGATCCCAACCCATGTGCAGACCATCTGTAGATGGTCTGCACATGCACTGGCCCTCCGTGCCCGGCAGAGCTAAATTTTACTTTTTTAAACTGAATCTAGCCCTTGATTTAGATGTGTTTCCAGCCTTTAATTTCCTTGCACTGCAAGCTCCATTATCTTGCTCATCCCAGTCACTCTCATACTCTTCAAGTCTTTCTCTTTCATGTATTTATGCCACCCTTTCCTCTGCTACAAATTTTCTCTTTCAGGTATGAGCACCGTAGGTTTATGTCACTCTTTTAGCAACACTTGAGGGCTTCATCACCTTTGCTACAATGATTAATTTTATATGTCTGCTACACCTGCTTTCGTTTACTGACCTCCAGTGCTATTTGTTAAGGGTGCAACCAGCAACATCTGGTTTTTGTACACACTCTCCCTCTCATGAAGGACCATTGGCTTCACTTGACTTACCTGCTGCAGGAATCATTTTCACATTTTCAACAAACTAATAAACTGAATCTATAAATTGGCCCCTCTAAAGTGATTGTAAAACTGAAGAGTACATTTATGTGAGATCCCTTACAGGCTATAGCCTGCTGCCTGTGACACCTTCTTGCCTTACAGCTGGACCAGTATTACATCCGATTGCCGCTGTGTCACATCTGGTTAGGTGAATGACTGCTACGTGTCTCATAAAAGAAAAAATATTGGTAAAAGATTCACAGAACCATTTGAACTAGCTTTTCAGCTGTGAGGTAAAATGGATGAGTGGCGACTAAATAATAATTTGTATTCTTATGTGGTATCCGAATCATTGTATAGGCATATTGACACTGAAGGGGAAATTTTATCAGCAACTTTTAAGCAGATAACAGGGTCTTATGTGTAGCTATAGGCATCAATAAAATTGTCTGTTGTAAGGGAAAACCATATTGGTTCACATTCAGAAAAAGTTTGTCCTCAGTTGTTTTTGTTTGGTTTTTTCCATTTCAGTCATTTATGTTCATAAAAATGTTCACCTGCATTAGAACTTTATCATGCTTGGAGACTGACTGTATGTGGCATCCTGCACCAACTTTTGCATTGGTGCTAACTCCCCCCCACCCCCCCACACACATGATCTAGTAAGTCTCCCCTCTATCTCGTCTCTCCCCCTTCCCTTACTGCTGGTGATAAAGGACATTAAAATCCCAATCTGGCATCTCTCCTTTATCCTTTATCCATGTCCTTTATCACCAGCAGTAAGGGTGGATGAGCCATGTGTTTCAGATCAGCAGTCTAGGCCTGGCCAGGTGTTTGAACTTTCGGAACTGCGCCATGGCGTCATGTGGACAAAAATCTTTGTCTTTGGCTGAACGTGTCCACCATGCTGAACAAAAGTCATTGTCTTTGGCTGAACATGTCGATGTCTTAAAGAGACTTGAGCAACGGGAGAGTCAGGTCTCTATTGCAAAACATTACAGTGTTCATCCTAGCCATATTTCTCAGATTTACAAAAAAAATATCAAGCTATATTGAAAGATTGGCAAAACAACAGCAATCCTACCAGAAAACAAAAAAGAATTGGGAAGGCTGGCGACGTTGAACAGGTGTTGCTGCGATGGTTTGCTGAAGCTAGAAGTCATCAACTGCCAATCAGTGGGCCTCTCCTGATGGAGAAAGCAGCACAGCTATCCAAAGAACTGGGCGTAGAAGACTTCAAAGCAACAAACGGATGGCTAGAGAGGTGGAAAGTTCGTATGGCATAAAATTTAAGAAGCAGCATGGCAAAAAACAAGACGCGGATGAGTTTGGTGCAGAAAGATGGGTCATCAGTGTTGCCATCAGTCATTGGTGGATATGAACCATGCAACATTTTTAACGCAGATGAGACGGGCCTGTACCGGCGTACCATCTCTGATAGAACATTGGCTTTCAAACGCAGCAAAACTGTTGGCTTCAAGGTGCCAAAAGAACGATTGACATTGCTGCTCAGTTGCAATATGGACGGTAGTGGGAAAACTCAAGCCACTGGTGATTGGGAAGAATCGAAATCCTCGGTGCTTCAAAAACATTAAACACCTGCCTGTTGAATATGAAAGCAAAAAAACGCATGGATGACGGCGACACTGGATTGAATGGTTGCAGAAGCTTGACAATCTGATGAGAAGGCGTAGGAGGCGCATTGTAATGCTGTGTGATAACTGTGCAGCACACAACAATGATGTGAGACTAACCAACATCAAACTTGTGTTTCTTCCGCCAAACATGACCTCTTTGATCCAACTGATGAACCAAGGGATAATCGCTAACTTCAAATGTGATAGCAGTGATTGATGCAAGCACACAATCCAGCTTGCGAGAAAAATGACAGTGCTCAACTCTCTTCACATGGTACGGGAGGCATGGAGTCGAGTCTCATCATCAACGATTTCAAATTGTTATCGATGGGCGAGCTTCATTCACACATCCAATGAGACAACTGAAGCTGATACTTCATCCATTGAACTCCCAGTTGGACTCTCGCCATAAGAATTTGAGCTGCATGTCGCCTTTGACAATGATGTGCCCACATCATCTGACAGCACTAATTCCGATATCTGTACAGTCATAAAGGACACTGCAGACAACCAAGAGTCTGTTGAGGGTGGAGATACTGCTGTGGTCATCACGACTAATGAAACACCTGCAGAGATTGTTTCCTTCTCAGATGCGCTGAAGTCCCCACACACGCTGCGTTGTTATCTGGAGATAAATGGATATCACGACTATGGACAGTCTTATAGCATCAATAGTCAGATACACAGCCTGAATCATGCAAGCTGCGTGCAGAAACCAATGACTGATTATTTCAGTAGAATGTTGGTTTAAAATAAGATTTACAGCGTATTGCATTAGATGAAGCAGTGCAGGTTCTATAACTGAACCGTGTTAGATTGTATTTGGTGTGTTTTTTGCTGAATAAAAGTTTTATTGCATTTGACTACAGTGTACTGTGATTTTTCCTGACTAAAGAGTGGTACTCCGATTAAGCGCACACTCCGTTTAAGCGCACATGGCGGTCTGGTCCGGAGGCCTTGCACTTAAGTGGAGCTGACTGTATTTCAAAATTGTTCGTTAGTACATATTTCAAAATTGGTAACCAAGGTTAAAAACTTATGTACTCTTCATGATCCTATGTCAATGGCATGGATTAAAATGGATAGACATTGCTTGCTACCATTTTTATTAATTATGATTAATCAGAGTTTGGAGAAGGGAATATTCCCTGAGTGTTGGAAACATTCTTATATAATGCTTGTACTTAAGTCATCTAAACTAGACCCAAAGTTTTCGTTCAATATCAAATTTATGTTTCCCTAGTAAAAAAATTGAACAATTTCTATTAGGGCAACTTTTGGAGTTTATTGAAAAAAGCAAATAAGCTTCACCCTAGACAGGCCAGATTTTGTGCAGGTCACAGTACTGCAACTTTGGAAACTCTGGACAATAGTTATTTAGCACTGGCTATTTCATTAGATTTAGCAGCTGCTTTTGATGTAGTAGTTCATGAATTATTGATACAGAGATTAGAGTCTATTGGATTATCCTCTATAGCAGGGGTAGGGAACTCCGGTCCTCGAGAGCCGTATTCCAGTTGGATTTTCAGGATTTCCCCAATGAATATGCATTGAAAGCAGTGCATGCAAATAGATCTCATGCATATTCATTGGGGAAATCCTGAAACCCCGACTGGAATACGGCTCTCGAGGACCGGAGTTCCCTACCCCTGCTCTATAGTTTTAGATTGGTTTAAATCTTTTTTTTTACAAAATAGGACCAATTCGGTGAAAGTCCATTTCTATAAAGCATCAATTATTTTGTGGTGTGCCACAGGATTCTACACTATCACCAGTGTTATTTAACATTTTTATGGCTCCATTAATTACTCTAATTCGGGACTTAGGTTTTTGAGTATATTGTTATGTTGCTGATATTCTAATTGTTGTAAAAATTGATCCAATTTGACTTGATTCGATTCCAATTAGAGATGGCCTTTCAACAATTGCTCAGTGGCTAAGAGATCACAAACTCAATATTGAGAAATGTACTTCTTGTTGGATTAGAAGCCATTTTTCACAACCAAAATTAGATACAGATATCTGTCAAAAAAAGATGACCCCCCCCTTTTTACTAAACCGCAAAAGCAGTTTTTAGTGCAGGTAGCCACGCTGAATGCTCCGTGCTGCTCCCAATGCTTATAGAGTTCCTATGAGCGTCAGGAGTAGCGCAGAGCATTCAGTACGGCTCCCTGTGCTAATAACCGCTATCGCAGTTTAGTAAAAGGGGGTAATAGCATCAGTAAAGACTTTTAAATATCTTGGAGTAATTATTGATTACCAGCTAAGTTTTGAGAATCAAGAATCGGCTTTAGTAAAAAGTGGATTTTATTTCTTGAGATCCCTATGGGCAGTTAGAGGATATTTTCAGGAACAAGATTTGCATACACTGATTCATGCATTAGTAATATCCAAATTGGATTATTGCAACATTATATATATATCTGAGTCTCTCAAACTGCAATCTTAAAAGATTGCAGATAATACAAAATATTACTGTTAAAGTATTGGGTTAAAAGAAATTTGATAGAGTAACACCACTCTATTTGCAGTTTCATTGGTTGCCAATCTTCTATATAATTTGTTTTAAATCTCTACTTCTCACACATAGAGCATTTTACTTACAAAACCTAATTATTTACACTCTTTGATGATCCCTTATTCACCATCAAGAACTTCGAGATCTTGATGGTGATTCAAGATTAGTCCTTCTATCGGCAAATAGAGCAAGAAGGGAATCCACAAGATATAAAGTTTTTTATTTTATTGCTCCATATTTATGGAACTACTTACCATGAGATATAAGGCTGGAAACCAAAATTTAGGCTTTCAAAACTATGTTGAAAACTTATTTATTTCATGAAGCATTTGGATAAGATTTAGTTTTGTCTGAATTAATTCGTATATACTAGAGGAATCAGGTCTTTCAGTGAGTATCCTGTGATTTAATATTAGTACAAGAGGTATTATGTAAATTGTATCTAGGTATGAAAGTAACTGTATGTGTGTTTTTAGATTTATTTGTTGTAAATATAGGTCTGTCCTGTTTTAAAATGGAGTTCTTTTCTATACATTGTATATTTGCAAACCACCTGGACCTGTCATAAGAACAAGCGGTATAACAAGGTTTAATAAAACAAAGCATATTCAGGCTGTTTCATAAGTCTTTATTGATCTTTATTTTCACTCTGGTATAAACTTAAATAAGTCACTTGTCTCTTCAGTTTTCTATGATATGAACTCATATTATTGAAAACCATCTTCATTATTCCAAAAATCTTCCAAATATTAATCACTTATCTTATGTAGAGAATGTACAATATGTTATTGGTGGTCTTATATCCTGCCAAATCCTCTGAGGTGGAATTCAAGGCAGATTACATAGTAAATGATAGCAGATAAAAACCCAAATGGCCCATCCAGTTTGCCCAACTGTACATGCTCTATAAATTAATAATTTAAATTAAATGGTCCTTTTTCGTAGATATTTTTGGGCCAGAAACTCAGAGCTCTGCCCAGTAGTATTCTTAGGTTCTATCTACTGGAGTCTCCATCAAAGCTCACTCCAGCCCATCTAAACCATCCCAGCCATTGAAGTCCTCTCCAGCCCATCCTCAACTGAATGGCCATATATGGAACACAGACTGTGTAAGCCTGCCCAGTACTGGCCTTAGTTCCTTCAATATATATCCACCATTTTCTGAAGAGACCCTCTGTGTTCATCCCATGCTTGTTTGAATTCTGTCACTGTTTTCTTCTCCACCACTTTCTTTGGGAGTACATTCTATGCATCAACCACTCTCTCCTTAAAGAAGAATTTCCTAACATTACTCTTGAGTCTACCACCCCTCAAAATTATGCCCTCTGGTTTTAACATTTTCGTTTCTGTGGAAAAAAAATTTGTTCTGCATTAATACCTTTCAAGTATTTGAACATCTGATTCATATCTCCCCTGTCCCTCCTTTCTTCTAGGGTATACATATTCAGGGTTGCCAGTCTCTCCTCATATATATTTTGGTGCAAACCTCCTACCATTTTCGTCACCTTTCTCTGGACCACTTCAAGTCTTCTTATGTCCTTTGCCAGATACGGTCTCCAAAACTGAACACAATACTCCAAGTGGGGCCTCACCAACGACCTGTACAGGGGCATCAACGTCTTCTTTCTTCTACTAGTTATGCCTCTCTCTATATAGCCTAGCATCCTTCTGGCAAAAGCCAATGCCTTATCACACTGTTTCTTTGCCTTTAGATCTTCAGACACTATCACCACATCCATGCATATCAGCCTCTCACCTTCAAGCACATAAGGCTCCTTCTGATTTCTAATCCCCAATCCCCAAATGCATTACTCTGCACTTCTTTGCATTGAATTTTAGTTCCTAGATATTAACCATTTCTCTAACTTTGTCAGATCCTTTATAATGTTACAGCATCTATTAGTGTATCATAAACATTATAACATCAGTTGTGACAGCAAAAACACAAAAATCCTTACGACATCAATTAATGCATCACAAAAAATTACAGCAGCAACGATAAGAACAGAGACACAACATTATTCGTGATGGGGTTTGGGGTGGGTTACAGCATCAGTTATTGCATCACAAGACATTATGATACAGGAAAAAGTCCAGTTGTGCTCCTGGCCTAGGTTACTGATATAGTACAGTTTGTAGGTTTATAATCAAAATTTTGGTCAAGCTGGACTTTTGAAATAGTGAAGTTCATGGATTAGTGTTTTTGATACATGATTAAAATTTAGGAAGTTAGGAAATTCTTCTTCACCCAGAGAGAGTGGTAGAAATCTGGAACGCTCTTCCAGAGGCTTTCATAGAGGAAAGCACCCTTCAGGTGTTGGAGTCGGAAGCAATTTGGGTAACAATGTACTAAGGGGTCCTTTTATCAAGCTGCGGTAGGGGTTTGACATGCATAATACCGCGCGTTAAACTACCTGCCGTGCTAGCCGCTAACACCTGCATTGAGCAGGCGTTAGTTTTTTAGCCGGCCGCGGGGGTTAGCGCATGATGAAATGTCAGACGCGCTAACCCCGCTAGCGCGGCTTGATAAAAGGACCCCTAACTCTCTGACTCCAGCTTTAAAATAACCCCCCCACCACCATCTCTTTCCCCTTCAGTCTGTTCAAAACTCTGCTGCATGCCTCATATTCCACCAATGTCACTGTGCCCCATACTACCCCTCTTCTGAAGTCATTTCATTGGCTCTCTATCCGTTTCTGCATACAGTTCAAACTCCTCTTACTGACCTACAAGTGTATTCATTCTGCAGCTCTTCATTATCTCTCCTGTCTTATCTCTCCCTACACTCTCCCCTGCTCATCTAGTAAGTCTCTCTTATCTGTACCCTTCTCCTCTACAGACAGCTCCAGACTCCGTCCCATCTACTTTGCTGCACCGTATGCCTGGAACAAAATGTCTGACTCAATATGTCAGCCTTCGTCTCTGGAATATTCAAATCCAGACTTCTTTCAAGCTGCTTTCAATTCCAAACTCTAACCCACCTGTTAAGCACCAAAATCTATCTTATCATTCCCTCTGTACACTTTTCCCTCCATATTTGCTGTTTCAGCATTCAAGGTTTTGATTATTCATGGTTTTTAGCTTGCTGGCTCCTCCCCCCAAATTACATCAGCTTGCATAGAGAAATTGCTCATTCCAAGCGTTTAAGAGAAAATCGCTGAATCCCAGCACTTTCTTCACCATGTTTTGCCTCTCCTTCAGGAACAGGACAGGTCTCCCACCATGTTATTTGCGGTTTCACTATATTCATGATGGTTTTTAATTAAAAAAACAGCGAATAACATATGTAAAAGTTATTCGTGGTTTTTCTGTATTTGCAGCTTTGTTAATCCCCTATCACAGCAAATACGGAAGGAGAAGTGTAATTCCCTCATCTCTGAGCACTGTGTAGAGATTCATCTTTTTGTCCAGCTTGTTATTTATTTATTTATTTAATTGGTTAGTTTTATATCCTGCCCTCCCCAATGAGCTCAGAACGGGTAACAAGGCTGACATACGTAAAGCACAGACAAATAAATTATGAATTTACACTTGTACAGTAATGTTAGATATACAGAGTCAAGTTTTACTTTTAAATTGGTGAGAATTGGGAATGGACTTCCAGATTCTCTAAGACTGGTAGATCAATTATTTCAATTTTGAAAAAGTTTAAAAACCTGGTTGTTTTCACAATAGTTAATTTTATTTTAGCTATCGTATAGTAACTTTAAGCAATTCAACATACTTTTTTCTAACTTTTTCCATCCATCTAATCCAACCAATTTCTGTTTTTATCTCACAGTTTTTACTTGTTATGTTTCATTTTTTAACGAACTGTAAACCGAGTCGAGCTCCTTAGGGAGTAGATTCGGTATATAAAATGAAGATTAGATTAGATTAGATTTAGCATACATACAGTTATTTCCATCTTCAGTTAACAACCAGTGTGGATCTAGTTCAACATACATTGGAATGCATATGATTTGTCTGTCTTAACTAGATTGTAAGCTCTTTTGAGTGGGGACTGTCTCTTCCATGTTTTGGTGTACAGTGCTGCATATGTCTAGTAGCACTATAGAAATGATATTAGTACCATCCTGGATCTAAAGTTATATTTACCAGTTTAAAAAATTTAAAGCCTAATATCAGTAGGAGGCAGAGTCAGAGTAGGAGTCGAAATCTTAGGATTGTTATACCAACACTACAGCTCTGGTTTTGATGGTGCATAATTTGCCAGTGGGTGTGCACATTGGTGGAAGTTGCACAAAGCATGGGCACATTATGCAAATGCGTGCAGAAATGATAGTATTTATAACTTATGTGCATTCTGGCTAACATCTAGACATGAGTCATCAAGTAAAAAAAGAAAAAAAAAAAAGCACAAAGGGCCTCAACGAACAGGGACAAATCATTATTGACCCAACACGAGCCGTGAGTAATGAATAGGAATCAAGAAAACTAGTGTTGTACAAGTGAAACGCGATAGAGAAAATTGTGTTCTTCCCAGCTCCGTCTTTGTGCTCAGGGGGTGTTCCCTACAGTGCTCAAGGACAGGGTAACTACTGTCATAAAACGTAAAGGCAACACTGAGTACAAACTACATAAATCCAACCTAAAATAATTGCAAGTTTCCAAGTTTTTCCAAGTTTATTAATTTTTAATATCCCGACCATAAACCAAATATCTGGCCGGTTAACAATATAATTTTAAAAAGGGGGTAAAAGGGAAGAAGCACAATGGAGATGGTAGAATGGACTTCAGAGACCTACTACACCAAATAATGCTGGCGATGCAGTGGCGTTACAGATAAGTGCTGATATTTATAATTTAAGTATTATATCAGGCATGTTTAAGATAAAACCTGTTTAAAATCACATAAAAGATTACTAAAAATAAGATTAAAAATTAAAATAGGGGCAGTTTGGACTAATGATAGAGATTGAAACGACTACTGTTTTGTCCCACTTTGTGGTGTAGTAGTTTAAAAAAGGTCTCTGAAATCCATTCTCCTAACTACTGTCATACACAGTACAACAATGGCCCGATTGATGCCACTCGCCATTCTCAACTCACATCTAGACATGAACATTACACCAACTCTAGGGGTGTTTGACTCATGTAAGCTTTGGTGCTGGAGAAGGATTTATGCGTGCCATGGACCACCAGAAGAACTAACAAATCGATTCTGGAGAGATCAAGCCAACTATGTCCAAGTTTCCAAGTTTATAAAAAAATTTGATATTCCGCCTTTTCAAAATTCAAAACAGCTTTACATAAGAATTAAACAAAAACAAGTCTAAGCAATACAATAAAACATCAAAACAACGGGAACTGATACAACGGACTTAGTAAGGACTGATCTTAACACAATGACACAAGAGGAATGGGGAAGAACTACAATTGGTTGGATAGGAAAGAACAATTAAAGGGAAAAGCAGAATGGAAGGAAACTGAAAGTTCCAGCCACAATGGCTGGGTAAGTCGGAAGGGATGGACTAATGTTAAATTAAAACATCTGTAAAAGGATGCTCATACAGCGAAGGCATCTTTAAAAAGAAATGTTTTAAGCCTAGACTTAAAATTATCCAGTGTTGTGATCTCTCTTACATAATTCGGAGCAGAGTTCCAGAGCGAGGGGGCTGTAACGGAAAAAAATGCTATTTCTCATAGTGTCAATATGTTTTAAGGAGTGGATTGCTAGCAGATTTTGATTAGATGATTGAAGAGAATGCTGGGATGAATGAGGAACCAAAAGTCTATTAATAAATTCAGGCTGTCCTGCTTTTCTGGTTTTGAATGTCAACAGTATGATTTTATAAGTGATGTAGTGTTCAATAGGAAGCCAGTGTGCTTTAGTCAGAAGAGGAGTGTCTCTCAAAGCCCAAATGTTCAAGTCACGACTGTCTTATTTTGGTCACACCATAAGAGAGAGAGAGAGTTCACTGAAGAAGGACATTGTGTTTGGGAAGATCAAAGGAACCAGGCGAAGAGGACGACCTGCAATCAGATGGCTGGACACGTTGAAAAGAACCAGGGGGATGACGCTGGAGGACCTTACCGGACTAGCTCGAAACCGATCTCTTTTTAGATCTGTAATTCATCAAGTTGCTAGGACTCGAACATGAGTCGATGGCACCTAACACATAGGGGTGTTATAAGTGATCACATCTTAAATGTAAGAACTAGTGTTCTATGAAGAGAAGTAATCACTAATCCCCCCCCTTTTACATAGCCGTGCCAGCGGCTGCCACGTGGCAAAATCCCTGAAGCCCTTTAAATCCCTATGGGCTTTAGGGTAGTTACCGCAGTAGCAGCCACTAGTGTGGCTTTGTAAAAAGGGAGGGGTAACTTTTCATTATAGAACCAGCTTGAAATAGGCACCTGCTTACCCTCTTATCCAAACTGCTCTGTTATAGAATTACCTTCTTAATTCCAAATAAAATATAGAGGTCTTTTAGGGTAATTTAATGCATCTTTAATGATTTTGATTATGCTAAGGGCCTTTTAGATAAAGAACTGTCCAAAAATATTCAGGTTTTAATAATTCTGCTGAATTTATGAGGGACTCAGAGGAATCTCCGGTTTAAACCTAATAGTCTGACTTATGTAATCATATTTGGACTGCTTTAGTTCTGATTAAATAAGTTTGACAATCTGAAACATTTGGTAAGATTATATTGCACTGAAGTTGTGATTTATGTGCATTTTGATAGTGGATAAGACCTTTGATTGGTAGATCAATTTTCTGGCATGGTATTGAGTTTATATTGTGGCAAGATGACATGAGTTAGTTATGCATAGCTAATGATTATGGATTTATCTCCCCAACATACATTTTTTTTTTGTTTACAGGGTTTTCTTTCTCTTTTTAAGCTCTTAGTTGCTATTTTGTCCTACCCACAAATGCTGAAAGGGATTGTAATTCTTCTTTGACTGTAATTCTGATTAGATATTTGTTTGTTTAATAAAATCTAAAAAAAAAAAATAGAAGCTAAAACCTTTCTCTACAAATTCAAATAAGTTCATTAACAATTGTCTCTTTGTTTCTCATGGGCTGATCAAAAATATTTATTTTTTACAATTTAATCCTGGCCTCTTCATCATGAAAGGGGATTCTAACATGAGTTTTCAAGTCAGTCAGGTTTTCAGGATATACACAATGAATATGCATCCGCTCAAACTCAAGGGTGGGAGATTTCATGGTAACATCAGGAAGTACTTCTTTACCGAAAGGGTGGTCGATCGTTGGAATGGCCTTCCACGTCAGGTAGTTGAGGCCAGCAACGTGCCCGACTTCAAGAAACGATGGGATAAATATGTGGGTTCACTTAGGGGAATTGCTTAGAGGGAGTGTTCTTTTAAGGGGAGGGTTCCTTTAAGGGGAGGGTTCTTTTGAGTGGGCAGACGAGTTGGGCATACTCTATGTTCATACTCTATGTCAGGACAGTTGTCCTGATTGCCCACTTCCTATGCCAAACACATAGAAACACAGAAAAATGAAGACAGATAAAGACCATATGGCCTATTTGTTCTGTCCATCCATCTATTATCCCTTCTCCCATAGAGATCCTATGTACTTGTAACAAGCTTTCTTGAATTCAGATACAGTCTTTGTCTCCACCATTTCCTCTGGGAGGTCATTCCACAAATTTACCACTCTTTCTGTGAAGTGGTATTTTCTCAGGTTACTTCTGAGTTTGGCCTCTTTCACCTTCATCCTATGCCCTCTCATTCCAGAGTTTCCTTTCAATTTAAACAGACTCACCTCTCAGATGATTCAGCTGAGGGATTCACTAACCTCTTATGTTCTGTCTCTACAAACTCTCTTGCTTCACTTCACAGAGCTGCAGTGCGGGCACAACCGGTGCCACTAGACTGTGCGCTGCATTCTTATGGTTCAGGAGACTGGGTTTGGGTCAAGGTGTAGAAGCGTAAGAATTCACTCTCACCCAGGTGGATCAGTCCATTCCAAATTGCCATCAAGATTGCTGAGAGATTTACTTAGATACACCACACCCATCTCAGGCCTAGAAGTGATCCCCACCTCTTGCTGATCTTGTGGTTTCATCTGGTTCAGACTTCCCTGTAATTTCCTCTGTTGCTCTTGACCACTCTAGAGATTGGGTCCCACCTCTTTGATTTTATCGCATCTCAGAGGGAATGGTGATGTGATCAATCCTCTTCCTCCTGATTTTGTTGATGACCTGTGGGAGTGTCTAAGTCCAGGACCTGCTTAATCTGGATAATGCTATTCTAATTATTGGAAATGATTATCAGGCTATCAGCCCTCCATTGTAAAGGGAGATTGAAGGAAATCATGGGTCTATGTTTTCTGCTGTTTTGGATTGTACAGTCAATTACATAGAAGGAATGTGGGGGAATGTAGTAGCCAGTATTCAATGATTCTCACTTAAGGCCATTGCTGGCATACGGGGGTCTGCACAGAAACAAAATGAGATGGTCACGTAGAAGTTATCTAAATAACTGGGATGTGTCTTATGTAAAATACCTAGCACATAGCCCTATCATACGGGCATAAACTGGTTTTGGGCAGAATTTGTTTTCCTCAAAAGTGTGTGAAGACATGAGGGCTCAGGCAATAACCTCCTCTACTACTACTACTACTACTATTTGTCACTTCTATAGTGCTGAAAGGCAATCGCAGCGCTGTACATTTGACATTTAATAGATGGTCCCTGCTCAGAAGAGCTTACAATCTAACTTGGACAGACATGACATTTATGGTTGGGTATATAGAACCCAAGCTTAAAGGAGTTAGGAGGTGAAAGCAGTCTTGAAGAGGTGGGCTTTTAACTAGGCCTTGAACACTGCCAGAGATGAAGGCTGCTGTAGGGATTCGGGCTGTTTGTTCTAGACAAGAAAGAAGGGATGGAGTCTGGAGTTGGTAGAGGAGGAGAATGACACAGATAGGAGGGACTTACAAGCTGAGCAGAGCCTCAGGGGGAGGAGGGGGGGTTAAAGCTAAGTGAGGAGAGATAGTGGGGAGCAGCCGACTAAATGCATTTGTTGGTCAGTAAGAGGAGTTTGAATTGTGTCTTTAGGAGAGGGGTAATATGAGTATAGCAGCTCTCACGGAATATGAGTCCCGCAGCTGAATTCTGAATGGATTGGAGGGGGAAAGATGGCAGAGCGGAAGACCTGAGAGTAGCAAGTTGCAGTAATCTAAGTGCAATGTGATGAGGGCACGCATAAGGGTTTTGGTAGTGTGCTCAGAGAGGAAGGGTTGTATTTTGGTACTATTATAGAGGAAGAAGCAGCAGGTTATAACAAAATGTTGTATCTGGGCAGAGAAGGAGAGAGAGGAGTCAAAGATGACCCCAAGATTGCAAGCAGACAAGACAGGGAGGATGAGAGTGTTGTCCACAGAGACAGAGAATGGGGGATGCGGGGGAGGTAAGTTTAGGCGGGAAGATGAGCAGCTCCATTTTAGCCATATTTACTTTTAGATGTCGGCAAGATCTGGGGAGGGGGTGGATCTGGGGGGTGGGGTGATGAACTATGAACATTAGCAGATGATGGTCAGAGAGTAGGAGGGTGGCATTGCATAATTTGGTAGTTGAGCAGTTGGAGGAAAGGATTAGGTCTAGGCAGCATCCTTTTTGGTGTGTAGGGATGGTGGAGCACAGCTGGAGATTGAATGAGGATGTTAGGGCAAGGAACCTGGAAGTATAGGAGTTAGAGGAGTCGTCAACATAAATGTTGAAGTTGCCAAGGATGAGAGAAGGGCATGAGGACTTGAGAAAGAAAGAGTGCCAGGAGTGAGGAAGGAAAAGTGGGATGTATCGGGGGGTCAGTAGATGACTGCTACTTGGAGAGGTAGGGGAGTGAATAGATAGATGGAATGAACTTCAAAGGAGGAAGGGAGTTGAGATTGTGATGGAAGAAGGGGTTGAAATTTTCAAAAGGGTGAGAGTAGCACCCCAATGCCTCCTCCTAGACCAACCGAGCGAGGCATGTGGGAGAAAAAGTAGCCTCCATGACACAGGGCAGCAGCCAAAGTAGAGTCATCAGGGCAGATCCAAATTTCTGACAGTGCGAGCAGGTGGAGAGATCAAGAAATGAAGAGGTCGTGGATATAGGCAAGCTTGTTGGAAACATAGCAGGTATTCCTCAGGGCGCAGGAGAAAGGCAGGGAGGAGGAGGAGAGGAACAGAAATAAGGTTGGTGGTATTGCGGGTTGGCCCTTAGGAGTAAGATGGACCATAAGGGTGGAAGTTGGTTTGGCGGCCAGGATTGAGGTTGATGTCCCCAGCAGATAGCAAGAGAAGGAGGAGAAAGATACGGGTGAGGGTAGGGGAGGTGAGTGGGATCTGCTGCTGCTATGTGGGTAAGGTGCATGCAGGGAGAGAGGGGATGACTGAATGAGAGGGAGAAAGTGTTGGATCTTTAGTCCAATGAATAGGGTGGAGGATAAGAGGAAGGGAGGGGTACTGGGTTTAAAGAGATGCTAAGGGGTTCAGTGGCTTGGGGAGAGGGGAGAGATTTGGGATGGTTAATAGCAGGAGGGGGAGTAAGGGAGTCATAACAGCAGAAGGAGGAAGGGGAACAGGGAAAAAAATTGTTGTGGGCTAGTTTAGAGAGCAGAGAGGTGACATGCATAGGTAGTAAATCAATGTTGTATAGATGCAATGAGGTTTAGATGAGGGGTAAAAAAATGTTCTGCTCGTGCCTTGTCGTCGTCCCCCCCCCCCCTAACACTGAAAAAGAACAGCCCTAACTGTGCAGTCCTTTTTAAATCACCTTGTCATGTGATTCTTAGAGGTGGTGCTACCGTCTGCCTGACCAGGAAGAAACGGACAAGTGCTGAAATGTTATCAGAAATTAGGGAGGCTAACAAACTGGGTAACACAGTAATAATGGGTGATTTCAACTACCCCGATATTGATTGGGTAAATGTAATATCAGGGCATGCTAGGGAGATAAAATTCCTTGATGAAATCAATAACTGCTTTAAGGAGCAGCTAATTCAGGAACCAACAGGAGGTGAAGCAATTCTAGATCTAGTTCTTAGTGAAGCACATGAATTGGTGAGGGAGGTAATGGTGCTGGGGCAGCTTGATAACAGTGATCATAATCACTTTGATTTGATATAATCCCTGAAATAAGTTTACACAGGAAATCCAATACAACAGCACTTAACTTTAAAAAAGGAAACTATGATAACACGAAGAAAATAGTAAAAAATAAACTTAAAGGTGCAGCTGCAAAGGTCAAAAATGTACATCATGTGTGCATGTTATTTAAATACCATCCTGGAAGCCCAGACTAGATATATTCCATGTATTAAAAAAGAGGGAGGAAGACAAAACAGCAGCCAGTGTGGTTAACAAGTGAGGTGAAGGAAGCTATTAGAGCTAAAAGAGAATCCTTCAGAAAGTGGAAGAAGGATCTGAGTGAAAATAATTGTAAACAGCACAAGGAATGTCAAGTCAAATGCAAGGCACTAATAAGAAAGGTGAAGAGAGATCTTGAAAAGAAGATTGCGCAGGAAGAAAAACCACATGGTAAAAACTTTTTAGGCATATTAAAAGCAAGACGCCTGGAAGAGAATTGGTTGGACCGCTAGATGACCGAGGGATAAAAGGGGCTCTCAGGGAAGACAAGGTCATAGCGGAGAGATTAAATGAATTCTTTGCTTCAGTCTTCATTGAGGAAGATGTGGGGGAGTTGCCGGTGCCAGAAATGGTATTCAATTCTGATGAATCAGAGAAACTCATACAAACCTCTGAAACACTGGATGATGTAACGGGTCAATTTGACAAATTCAACAGTAACAAATCGCCTGGACTAGATGGTATACATCCCAGAGTGCTAATAGAATTCAAAAATGAACTTGCAGAGCTATTGTTAGTAGAAAGGTTGTTGGTAATCAGATTACAAAAAATTTTTCCTGCTTTAATTTACTTGGATCAAAATGGATTTATGACTTTTCGTCCCTAATTCTTTTGTAATCTTGCTATGTCAACTGAGTCACCAGCGTCTTATGCCAATCATGATCAATTGATGTCAAGCCATTGTGCAAGACTTGCTTGACCCCATTTGATCGTGATTGGCGTGTGTTTGTTATCTTTTATGCAGTTTGCTTTATACCTTAACCACCATGGACCCCTGAGGAAGGCGTGTTATCCGAAACACGGACCGTGTCGGGTCCCTTGGTTGGCTACAAGGTTGTATATGTTACTGCATTTACTAATAAACAACGCCTGCATCTTGTACATTATCTGCAGTCTGTTCGTTGTTTTCTGAAAGAGGAGCGAAACATGGGTGTGATGGTATGCGATGATCTTAAGTGGCCAAACAGTTGAAAAAGCGACTGTGAAAGCTAGATAGATGCTAGGGTGCATAGGGAGAGGTATGGCAAGTAGGAAAAAGGAAGTATTGATGCCCCTGTGTAAGACGCTGGTGATATATATACAGAAAGAAGTCAATCCAGTGGAAGGAAAATACTGTATGAACTGCATGGACCTTGCAGTCTCTAAGTGGGGGATGTTAAAATGTATGCATGATAATTTTGCAACTTCTATGAGCAAGTGGCGCTGTTTTCACTTGTAACTGCCTACACATGTGCAGTAAGTGCTGTTAATTAAATAATGTGGGATTTAAAGAGCAGGGGGTTGATAGGGAAGATAGGCTGAGAAAAGTGTTCTGAGAAGAGAGGATCAGGTTGGACAGAAAAAGCACTAAGGGGTGATGAAAGGGATGGAGTTCTAATGTGGGTTTATGTTGGAAGAGGAAATAAATGATATGAGATTAAGGTGAATGACTCTTATAATCCAATGTGTACAGCTCTGGCTGAAATGAGCACTTTTAGAAATCTCTATACATTTTGAGCTGATTGTAAATCAAAAAGTGGGAATTTCTCCCCATATGAGTATATTTCCTTTGTAAAATGGGAATACATATACGTATATAGGTCATGTTACCAAACAGTGGTAAAAAGTGGGCTTAGCGCCAGGGCAGGATTAATTCGTCGAGGGCCCCTAGGCACACAAGTACACTGGGCCCCCCTGCCCCGCCCCACCCCACCTTGCGCCCAGGCGGAAACAGTAAGCTGCGCCAGAGGGAAGCTTTGGGCAAGCAGCACCGCTTGCACAATTACAGTTCCCGTTGCCTTTCTTACCCGTGTTGCTTGCTTGTCTTACTTTCCGTCGATGGGGGGGGGGGCCGCATTGCCGATCGGGATGGGTCCCGCATTGCCGATTGGGGGGGGGGGCCTGCATTGCCAATCGATGCTGGAGGGGCCCATTGTCGTTTGGAAAATGTTAATGCCCTCCTTCATTGGGCCCCCCTGACTATTTTGGGCCCTAGGCACGTGTCTACTTGGCCTATTGATTAATCCTGCTCTGCTTAGCGCATCCTTATACAGGTCATTCCTGTGCACTAAGGGCATTTTTGCCACTTGGGTAAAATGGCCAATTTTTCTGTTTTCCCCATTAATGGCCACATACTAATTTTCCCATTAGCATGATCCTCTACCACAATGGTCTCAAACTTGCGGCCCTCCAGGTACTATTCTGTGGTCCACAGTCTGTACTAGTGTTGCCTGCTCTTTGCAGCGTCCTCCGGCTTCACCTCTGGCCTCCCGCTCTTACCTTCAGATAATTACCGCAGCCTGCAGAGAGGATTCCGGTGCTATAGCGATCCTTGCAGGCTGCCATCATCCTCAGCAGCACGTTCTCTCTGCCACGATCCTGCCCTGACCGCGGCAGAGGGAACGTGCTGTGGAGGCTGATGGCAGCCTGCAAGGAACGCTACAGCACTGGCGATCCTCTCTGCAGGCTGCGGTAATTAGCTGAAACTAAGACCGGGAGGCCAGGGAGGAAGCTGGAGGATGCTGCAAAGAAAAGGAGGTTGGAAATATGGCGAGGGTATAATGAAGTAAATACTATATCCAGTCAGATACAATGTAAGTAGATGTATGATATTGTCTGGATTATGATAGTTTTGATAGCTTTTTATAATTTCAAAAAGACGCCTCAGCCCCACCACTCCACCGCATATAGTATTTTATACAGCGGGAAGCATGATCTATCAAGCAGGCCTTTCATAGGGGCAAGTATGCACAGAGAGGGCTACTTTTGCAGGAACCATCTAATATTCAAGGCGAGGATGACCAGCTCACCTGTGTTCTTCCTTTTTCAAGAGCAACCAAAGCGGTGGTAGATATGTTCAGAAAATACTGGTTCATTGTACAACCTCACAAACCCTTAGAATCTTTCCCCAGGATAGCGTATACCCAGGGGAGCACATTAGGTCAACGGTGCAACTTTCAAAAGTATGGTACCCGTCCTGAGGTAGATGCCAGTAGATGCCAGTAGTGCCCCTCCGCCATCCAGGGGAATTCTTGGCAGGTCCCTGGGAGGCCAGTTACTTAAAAATCCAAACATGTCACGGATTGCAACACCCAGGGTGTAATTTACACCATAGTTTGCCCTTGCGACCTCATATATGTGGGGCGTACAAGCAGGAAAATAAAAACACGCTTGACAGAACACAAATCTCGCATCTCAAATGGGATCATGCATGCACCTCTGGTTGAGCACTGGTTGAGGCTAAAACATACTACCACTGATCTGAGATGGCGTGTCATAAAAAAAGTGACAGGGTGGGATGGAGGGGGCGATCTGGTCAAGCTGAATGAGAGTGAACAAAGATTCATTTTCTCGCTGGACACTGTCGAGCCTCGCGGGCTGAACAGCAAAATCGAGTGGGGATCGATGATGTAACTTTAGTTGGAACCAATGAGCTGCAGGGGGCGGATACACTGTTGTTAGAGAGGGAGGATTTAAACTTCAAACGAAGGACGCCGCCGCCATCTTTTTTCACAAGTAAATAGGAGTCGGATGACAGCGGCAGCCTTGGTGAGCATACTATTTAATACTAAGACTAATTTCGAACCAAATTTGGATAGGAGAGGGGCAGGGCACAATTGTATGTGACGGCTTCTGCTCTATATTTTACAGGGAGACCCTTGATAAAACACTCGGTTGTGTGAAACATGTCGGGTCTGACTCCCCAGGTTTTGGCTGAGATAAGTACTATCTACTTTTAAAGCATATATCATGACACTGAAGAAGCAAAGTGTTTTTGAAATATTTATTTCTTAAAAGTATTTATAAGGAGCAATACATATAGAAAATTAAAGATAAAAAGGAGAAAATAATATTCAAAAATCGACAGCCAATGATGAAGCGCCACAACATGCTTCCCGCTGTATAAAATACTATATGCGGTGGAGTGGTGGGGCTGAGGTGTCTTTTTGAAATTATAAAAAGCTATCAAAACTATCATAATCCAGACAATATCATACATCTACTTGCAAAGAAAAGGAGAACATGCAGGCCTTCGGGGAGGGGGGGGAGAAGATTTATAAACTATAAAGAGTTTTACCTCATGCAAAATTGTAATTTCTTTAATAAAACATTAACTATTTTTTCTGCGGCCCTCTAAGTACCTACAAATCTAAAATGTGGCCATGCAAAGAGTTTGAGACCACTGCTCTACCACTATCTGTTTTGTGAGTGGTTGGGACTCATACGCTACATCTGTGCTTATTGCTTAGCACATGGCAATACCCAATACAAGCACAGCATGCACCGATTATAATAAAATTACCATGGGATGCCTGAGCATACCCTGATGTAAGGCATTTCTTGCTGCGGTAGGCATGCGCTAGTGCTTACCACAGCTTTGTAAAAAGGCCACATAGATTTTAGTCCTACCGAGGCCAAGTCCACCCCACCCCTTCCACCCCAATATTTCTATATGATATAGAAAAGAAGGAGCAGAATGAGCCAGGTCTTCAAACAAGCCACACTTTAATGGGACTGTCACTTTCAATGTGAAACCCACAGTGTATGTGGCACTTCATTGGTATAATTTATAGTTTGACATTATATTTATGGACTATGTGCTCATGGGGGGGCATAAAAAATAATTTTCCAAGGTTAAGAATAGTCCAGAATGCTGCAGTTCGCTTGATTTTTGGCTTAAGGAAGTATGATCATGTTGGCCCCTTTTACCGAGAATTGCATTGGGTTGCCTGTTGAGGCCTGCATTAAATTCAAGTTTGGGTGTTGTTGTTATAAAGTTCTCTTCGGTATGACTTCCACTTATCCTCGTGATTCATTCTCCATTATTGGATCCAACCATCAGCGAAATACTCATGGCTTGTTCAGTTTTCCATCAACTAAAGGATATCGGTATAAAAAATTTCATCACCATTTGCTTGCCTACCAAGCGGCTCTCTGGGATAGGGAACTAAAACCTTAACTACTTTGTTCTGAATCTTACTATGATTTTAGAAAGCAATTTAAAACCTTTCTGTTTAGTATCTAACTAATCTGATCCTTTTATATGCTATTTGAAATCTATGTAAACCACATTGAAGTTCTTGGTTATGCGGTATAGAAATGAATTTACATGTGAATATATTTCTAAAATAATGTTCCATGTATTAAACAGAAGAGAAAGATTTTCTGTTTTAATGGGAGGTTCTATCCATCAGGTCTGTCCAGTTTCCAAATGATTTTACCCCTCCCCCCCCAACCTTTTATGAAGCCACATGGCAGTAAAAGCTCCGCCACTCATAGAATTCCTGAGTGTCAGAACTTTTACCGCCATGGCCGGCAATAAAAAATGCTAATGCAGTTTCATAAAAGGCAGGGTTAGGTTCCTCCCTACTGTTGGTTTCAGGGTATTAAACCTCCTTCTGACCTCTTAGATTATACAGGTTCTTAATCTCATCTAAAAGTCCAAGAAGGGATTGTCTTCAATGCATAACTTAGATACTAAGCTTGATTATAGCCAAAAAAGACCAAGTGACAAAATAGAAAGAAAACCAAGGAATACGACCACAAGGGGAAGCAAAAGAGTTAAGACCAGGACAAGCTGATACTTGAGCACTTAAAGGCAGGGATCATCAATATTGGAAATGGTGCATCACATCTTAGTCACAGTATGTGACAAGTTTCAACTTGTTCGGTGCAGTCAGCCGGTTTTCAGCTACGGTTGAGAGAAGGTGTGTTTTAAAGTGTGCCATAAATCATGGATCACAAACAACATGAAATTTTGTTTCAAACTGCAAAAAAAGTGCTAAAGAAACACATGAAATGTTAAAATTAGCTTATACTAATGCTGCAGTGACCATGAAGATGGTTTACAAGTGGTTTGAGCAATTTTGTAATAAGAACATAAGAATTGCCGCTGCTGGGTCAGACCAATGGTCCATCCTGCCCAGCAGTCCGCTCATGCGGCGGCCCCAAGGTCAAGACCAGTGCTCCAAATGAGTCCAGTCTCACCAGTTTAGCATGAACTTGTCCAACTTTGTCTTGAAACCCTGGATGGTGTTTTCCCCTATAACAGACTCCGAAAGAACGTTCCAGTTTTCTACCACTATCTGGGTGAAGGAGAATTTCCTTACATTTGTACTGAATCTATCCCCTTTCAACTTTAAAGAGTGTCCTCTCGTTCTCCTTACCTTGGAGAGGGTGAACAGTCTGTCTTTCTCTACTAAGTCTATTCCCTTCAATATTTTGAATGTTTCGATCATGTCACTCGCAGTCTCCTCTTTTCAAGGGAGAAGAGGCCCAGCTTCTCCAATCTCTCACTGTACGGCAACTCCTCCATCCCCTTAACCATTTTAGTCATTCTTCTCTGGACCCTTTCGAGTAGTACTGTGTCCTTCTTCATGTACGGCGACCAGTGCTGGACGCAGTACTCCAGGTGAGGGCGCACCATGGCCCGGTACAGCGGCATGATAACCTTCTCTGATCTGTTCGTGATCCCCTTCTTGATCATTCCTAGCATTCTGTTCACCCTTTTTGCCGCCACAGCAATGGTTGTGAATCAGTTGAAGATGAGGGATGTCTTCAACATCAAAAACCCAAGAGAATGTTAAAAGAGTAAGTGAAATTTATTTGTTCAATTTTCTATTTCTGTTGTCCCAGGCAGCTCAGAAAGGTTTACATGAATTTATTCAGGTACTCAAGCATTTTCCCTGTCTGTCCTGGTGGGCTGACAATCTATCTAATGTACCTGGGGCAATGGGGGGATTAAGGCCCAAATTCTGTAACCAGCGCCTAAAGTTAGGCAACTATTTCGGAGGTACCCAAATAGATAGGTGCCTATCTAAATTGAATAAGAAGCTCTATTAGGCTTTTTAAATCAGCACTGATTGAAACATAGGCGCCGATCAAGAAAGCGTGATTCTGTAACAAGGCGCCTGTAAAAATTTAGGCGGCCTTCAAGAAAATAGGTGCTATGCATGTTAGGCGTGGACGTGGCATCGTGTTAGGCGCCTTCTTACAGAATTGCTGCTTTTAGGTGTGCTTAAGCGCTCATATGGGCGTCTTAACTTTTAGTTGTGCCTAGAGCTGGCCTATTTAATGGGCGCCTCCAAAATAGGTGCCCAAATAGATGCCGCTCAGCATGATTCACTAAACAGCACCCAATTTTACTTGAATCACGCTGAACAGTGCCTACGTAGGAGCTTAACTTTTGGGCGCTTCTTATAGAATTTGCCCTTAAGTGACTTGCCCAGGGTTACAAGGAGCAGTGTGGGTTTGAACCCACAATCTCAGGGTGCTGAGGCTGTAGCTTTGACCACTGCACCACACACTCCTCTTCGATCAAACAGGTGATTGACTATTAGGGAAATTTCTGAGAATCTGAACATCTTTTATGGTTCTGTTCAACACATTTTAACAACAGATTTGAACATGAGGCGTGTGAGTGCGACCTCCTGAGAAATGGGCAAATGGTTTCATCCTCCATCATGACAGCGCTCCATGTCACACATCACTTCTGATATAGCAATTTCTGTCAAATAAAGACATTATGGAGTGTCCTCATTCACCTGATTCACCGGATCTGGCATCGTGCGATTTCTGGCTCTTCCCCCAAATCAAAATGACCATGAAAGGTAAACATTTTGAATCGATTCAGGACACTGAGGCAGCCACAACAGCACAACTAAAGACACTCATAAAAAAGAACTTCCAGAACTGCTTCAGAAAGGGGCAAGAACAATGGGATAAGTATATTTGAAGCGAGAGGGAGTATTTTGAGGGGGATTAATGGCAATGTGTATTTTACTGTATTAATTTTTTTTTTTAACATTTATCATATTTTGTGATCACACAGATAGAAAGAAAGACAGACAGCGGGAGGGAGGGAGACAGACAGAAAGAAAGGGAGAAAGACACAGGGGCAGGAAAAGGGACAGAAAGACAGACAGAGAAAGGGGGCCAAGGAGAGAGAAATACAGCAGGAGTTAGACAGAAAGAAAGACAGACAGACAGACATATATTCTAGCACCCGTTAATGTAACGGGCTTAAAGACTAGTATATATATATATATAAATCTTCACCCTGTCTTTCATAAAGACAGAATATTCTGCCTTTATGAAAGAAATTTTCTTTAAAAAATGCCTCAGCACAGCTGTGTGAATTTGAATTTCTATGTGCCCTTTTATTCGCAAAGAAATAAAGCTTGCCACATTCAGCCAACATGGCCATTTGATAAGGACATGCCACAGAGCCAGGATATATGGTTATTACAATATAAACACACTCTGCCATGCATGATTGCTTACTAAATGCATGATAAGCTGATTTGTATATATGCTGATGCACTAACCATCGCTGAGGAAGTTTTTCTTTCAGAACATTTTATATGAGCTCTAATTCACTCCAAAGTGCGCATTAAAATGATTTGCCACATGTGGGCATCTTGCAAATTGTTTTAATTTACATCCTGGAGTGTATTATGGCTTGTAGGATGCCTCATACATAGTAACACCCATGATCTTCCACCACTACTCACTCGAATTAGCATTATGTTATCAATTTAAGTGGATAGCAGCTGAAAGTATTGTTGTTGCCTCATAATATTAGTTGAAGAAGATCCCCCTAAGATCATTGCACAAAGCCATTATAAACACTCACCACTGCTATCTTTACCTCTTATCATTCTCCTATTGTTTTACAGATACTCATAAGAGATGGTGCCTATCCTGCAGAGCTTAAATTCTAGTTATGAGACACAGGCAAAGCAAGGAAGACTTTTTCTTTGGTCTGTGCTCACAGTTTTATCATCTAGACATCCTCCTTTGCATTCCCACAGTCAAACAGATCATGAGCTAGCATGGATTTCAAACAGAGCTGTGTCTAAATAGCTAGAAGGGATAGCATTTAATAAAAACTCTAATCTCAAGTGCTTGTTTTATCTCCTGATTGCTAATGTGAAATGTATTGACAGTGAGGATAGACCTCTCCATTGCAATTGATAAAGAGGGCTTTTTACGACAGAGCGTTAAACAGATAACGCGGGAATTAATAAGATGACAGCTGTGCACTGCCATTCTAAACGTTAATGCCATAGATTGATTTATAGCAGGGGCTAATTCCTACTTTAATTGCATAGTGTGGAATAGGGCAGGGAATTGGGTGGAGAATGAGTGTGGACTATGCTTTGCAGTGTATTAATTTACCTATTTTTAATCACTTATATTCCACATATCCTACAATTCTATGCAGGTTACAAATTATTCAGGTACTCAAGAATTTTTCCCTAACTGTCCTGGTAGGTTCCCACTCTATCTAGCATACCTGCGGTAATGGGGATTAAGTGACTTGCCCAGGGTCACAAGGAGCAGTGTGGGATTTGAACCCACAATCTCAGGGTGCCAAGGCTGTAGCTCTAACCACTGCACCACACACTCCCTCATATTTCCTGCAATGGAGTTAACACACAGTAAATGCAATATCTCTGCATTAACTGATTGAGAAGATGCTAGGATGTCCTCAAAAAGGTAGTACAGAGGCTTTCCAGTTACTATGCCTTCATTTATGCTGCTAACATGGGGTATCTGCAAAATGCTAATGCATTTTAATGAAAATAAAGATAGTATGCTTCATAAAGCGAGTGACTAACCTCTGATATTAGAGTCCCTCATTCCTTCTTCAACTCATGAGTATTGCAACACTTCAGTTTATCATTCCCATCACCAAAACAAGTTTGGCAGAAGATGTTTGAGGCCACTTTTCAATACCAAGGACCCTTTATCAGTGGCATACATAGGGTATGTGATACCCAGGGCCAATATTTTTTTTTTTATAACCTTTTCAAGTTTTTAATCAAGCATTACAGTCTTGAAACAGATCAGATACATAACACAAAAAGAAATCAAATAACACAAAAATATGTGCATAGAAATATCATCTACTATTTAGTCCACTGTTCTTCAACCCCGGTCCGCAAAAAATTCCTGCCGTTCTGCCCAGGGCCGGCAAGATTGGATTGGGGCCATTGGCAGCGTCTGGGCTGCAATGGCGATGAGCGGCATCGGCGGCCCCCCCTGTGACGTAATTCAAGATTGGCAATGGGCCTCCGGCACTCAAGATCAGCAACAGGCCTCCCTCCTCCCGCGACATCACTCAAGTTCGGCAACAGGACTCCTTCTCCCCCCGGCATCAACAGCACTTCAGATCGTCAATGCGGTGCTCAGCCCAAAGTGTCCCTCTGACTCAGCTTCGTGTTTCCGCCCAGGCAGTTCAAGTCAGAGGGAAGCTTTGGACTGAGCACCGCGTTTATGATCTGAAGTACTGTTGATGCTGGAGGAGGGAAGGAGGCCTGTTGCCGATCATGAGTGTCATCGCGGGGAGGGGGGGGGGCGTTGCCGATCTTGTTGCCAAAATCAGAAAGAAAGGTGAGAGGGAGAGAGATGGGCCTGTGGTGGATGGAGAAATTGAGAGAAGGTGGCAGATGATGGAAGTGGGGAGAAGGGGGAGAGAAAAGAGGGCAGATGATGGAAGTGGGGAGAAGGGAGAGCAAATGCTGAATGGAAGTGGAAAAAGAGAACACATACTGGATGGAAGGAGGGATAAAAAAAGGACATATGCTGGATGGGGGAAGAAGATAGAGTTAGTGAGATAGTGGAGGGGTGAAGGAAAGGGATGGCATGCTGTTGGTAGACACAAAGAGGGAAACTGAGGACTGCATAGTAAGAAATAATTTAATTTAGATGGAGGCAGAAAATAAAGAAGGAAGACCAGAGAAGGAAAGGGAAGAGAGAGAGATGCCAGAGAACGGGGAAGAAGACGGAGATATCAGATCTGAGCGGAGGAAATGAGAAGAGAGAGATGCTAAAAACCACACGGGAGAGGGAAAGAGAGATGAAAGAAGAAAGATGCCAGACCATGAGGGAACAGAGGGAAGATGATGGATGCCAGACCAAAGTGTGTGTGTGGGGGGGGGGTCTACAGGAGAGATGGCAGGGGGAGACAGACAGTTTCTGGAAGGGGCAGACAGTGGATGGAATGGGCAGATGCTGGATTGAAGAGACAGGGCAGATGCTGGAAGGAAAAGAGTGAAAAGAAGATAAAAGCAGAAACCAGAGGCAACAAAAGGTGGAAAAAAAATCATTTTATTTCTATTTTGTCATTAGAATATATCAGATTTGAAATATATATCCTGCTAGAGACATAACTGGGGACTGCAAAGCCCAGGCAGTGCTTCTTTAGCTTCCAGCTGGCTTAGGGCTCTCTCTGACCAGGGGGCACTCCCCTAACACTATTCCTGTCATGTGTGAGTGCAGTATTCTGTTAGCATGATATTTTTGTGTAGCATTCTGTAATAATTTGGCTTGTTCAGTTTTCTTGATAGTAGAGGGGATATATGTGAAGGGGAGGGGAGACAGGGGTTTTGTTGGTCCTTGCTCTGTATATTTGTGTTTATAAAATAACAATTTTTACAGAATATTGTTTCTTTTTATATTTTAATAAAATACGTTCAATATAAAATCATAACTGAGGCTTGTGCGGATGGGATCAGATGGTTTGTGGGGACCGAGCTCGCGGAGATGGGGCAAAAATGTGGTTTTTTTTATTTCAGTCTTAGTAGTTTGCCAGTCCACAAAATAATTATTTTATTTCTGTAAAAAGGTTGAAAAACACTGATTTAGTCCATCACTATTGGAATCAAGAAAGGAAATTAAATTTTAATTAACTAAACAAAATTATTACATTAGTGA
Source organism: Geotrypetes seraphini (assembly GCF_902459505.1). Lineage (NCBI taxonomy): Eukaryota > Metazoa > Chordata > Amphibia > Gymnophiona > Dermophiidae > Geotrypetes > Geotrypetes seraphini. The sequence goes on from NC_047084.1 coordinate 31,218,399, forward strand.
TTTCTATTCTGCCATTATCTTGCGGTTCAAGGCGGATTACATTCAAACTAAAAACAAGAATTACATTCAAAATTTGAAAGAATAGAATAAGCGATGATATAAAATTTTTAAGGTAATAAAAAAAATAAAAACTAAAATTATCTATATTAGATTAACTGCAATAGTTATCCATCCTACAGCCGGTTATGACAGGTCATTAATCCATAAACTAAGATACCAATCCTTCTTTTGGTCCTATAAAGTCTAAAAGCTCTTTGGGCTCAAATAACAGGAAATTTTTATTTTGATAAGAAATATAACATTTTACCAGAAATTTAAGGAAAAAAGTAGCCCCAAGAGCATGGACTTTTGGTCAAAGGGCCTAGAACTTCTTCCTATGCTTCTGGGTTTTCTGAGCTAAGTCTGGAAAAATTCTAACATTTGAGCACAAAATCTTATCATTAATACATCAGAAATATAAACGCAAAACATATTCCCTATCACTTTCCAAAGCTGTAATCACCTCAAGGGAACTTTCCAAAAATAAAGACAAGTTCATGTCAGCATTATACTTAGGTTTTTCATTAGGAGTTGACTCCCCTTGGGGGTCTCCTAATTTCCAGATAGTAAGCCCTAATAATTGGGGGGAGATTTTCCAATGGAATGGCAAGAATTTCTTGAAAATATTTTCTTGCCATCTTTACTGGTGAGATGATGGGACATTTAGGAAATTTCAAAAGCCTTAGGTTATTTTTTCTAACTGAATTTTTAAAGTTCTCCAACTTGCAGGAAATAAAAGATCTTTCTTTAACCATTTCCAATTGGACAGTCTTTATGTCCTTTAAATTTTCTTCTTGTTTTTCCAATTTTTCACTTAAGTTAACAAGTCGCACCTCTTGTTGTGCCACTTTGGAATAGATAGTACCATAATCAGTTTTAATAGTTGAAAGACTCAATTTAAGGTTGGCATCCATGATAGATATGGCCTGCCAAAGTGCTTCCATGTCAATTTTTTCAGATCTTTTCAACTCTCCAAAACTGATGATATTCCCTCCAGAAGCACATCTCACCTCTCCTTCTATGGTAGTAGGGGATAACATAAGGAACATAAGAATTGCCGCTGCTGGGTCAGACCAGTGGTCCATCCTGCCCAGCAGTCCACTCACACAGCAGCCCCTAGGTCAAGACCAGTGCTTCAAATGAGTCCAGTCTCACCAGTTTAGCATGAACTTGTCCAACTTTGTCTTGAAACCCTGGATGGTGTTTTCCCCTATAACAGACTCCGAAAGAGTGTTCCAGTTTTCTACCACTCTCTGGGTGAAGAAGGATTTTCTTACATTTTACTAAATCTATCCCCTTTCAACTTTAGAGAATGTCCTCTCGTTCTCCCTACTTTGGAGAGGGTGAACAGTCTGTCTTTATCTACTAAGTCTATTCCCTTCATTATCCTGAACGTTTCGATCATGTCCCCTCACAGTCTTCTCTTTTCAAGGGAGAAGAGGCCCAGCTTCTCCAATCTCTCACTGTATGGCAACTCCTTCATCCCCTTAACCATTTTAGTTACTCTTCTCTGGACCCTTTCGAGTAGTACCGTGCCCTTCTTCATGTACGGCGACCAGTGCTGGACGCAGTTTTCCAATGAGGATGCACCATGGCCCGGTACAGCGGCATGATAACCTTCTCTGATCTGTTCGTGATCCGCTTCTTGATCATTCCTAGCATTCTGTTTACCCTTTTTGCCGCTGCAACACATTTTGCAGATGGCTTCATGGACTTGTCGATCAGAACTCCCAAGTCCCTTTCTGGTAGGTCTCTCCAAGTACCACCCCAGACATCCTGTATTCGTGCATGAGATTTTTGTTCCCAACATGCATCACTTTGCAATTATCCATGTTGAACCTCATTTGTCATGTCGATGTCCATTTCTCGAGCTTGATTATGTCACGTTGCAGATCTTCGTAATCCCCCTGTGTCTTCACTACTCTGAATAACTTCATATCGTCCACAAATTTAATCACCTCACTCGTCATACCAATGTCCAGATCATTTATAAAGATGTTGAAGAGCACAAGACCAAGCACCGAGCCCTGCAGCACCCCGCTGGTGATGCTCTTACAGTTTGAGTATTGTCCATTTACCCCCACTTTCTGTTTCCTATGCGCCAGCCAGTTTTTAATCCATGTGAGTATTTCACCCTCGATTCCATGGCTCGCAATTTTCCGAAGTAGTCGTTCATGTGGAACTTTGTCGAACACCTTCTGAAATCCAGATATACAATGTCGACCGGGTCACCCTTGTCTATCCACCTGTTTACTCCCTCAAAGAAGTGCAGCAAGTTCGTCAGGCAAGATCTGCCTTTACTGAAACAGTGCTGGCTAGTCCTCATCAGATTGTGTCCGTCAAGATGATCAATGATGCGGTCCTTTATCAGCGCCTTTACCATCTTTCCCGGTACCGAGGTCAGACTCACCGGTTTGTAGTTTTCTGGATCTCCCCTTGAACCTTTTTTGAATATCGGCGTAATGTTCGCCACCTTCCAGTCTTGCAGAATCTTTCCTGATTTGATCGACAAATTGGCTATTAGCTGAAGCAGTTCAGCTATAGTCCCTTTAACATATTCATCAATGACCTGGAAAAGGAGGCAAAATATGAGGTTATAAAATTCGCAGACGATACCAAACTGTGCGGCAGAGTTAGGACCAGGGAGGAGTGTGAGGACATGCAAAGGGACCTGGACAAGCTGGAAGACTGGGCAAACAAATGGCAAATGCGCTTCAACGTGGACAAATGCAAGGTCATGCATATAGGGAAAAAGAACCCGTTGTTCAACTACAAATTGGGGGGGGTATTGTTGGGAGACAGCAGACTCGAGAGAGACTTGGGTGTGCTGGTGGATGCATCACTGAAGCCATCTGCACAGTGCGCAGCAGCCTCGAAAAAAGCCAACAGGATGCTGGGAATCATAAAGAAGGGCATAGTAACCAGAACACGGGAAGTCATCATGCCATTGTATTGAGCGATGGTGCGTCCACATCTAGAATACTGCGTTCAGTATTGGTCGCCGCACCTCAAGAAGGACATGGCGGTACTTGAGAGAGTCCAAAGGAGAGCAACGAAAATGGTAAGAGGGCTGGAACACTGCTCATACGCCGAGAGGCTGGATAGGCTGGGGCTCTTCTCTCTGGAGAAAAGGAGGCTCAGGGGAGATATGATATAGAGACCTTCAAGATCATGAGGGGCATAGAGAGGGTGGATAGGGACAGATTCTTCAGACTGAAGGGGACAGCAAATACGAGGGGGCATTCTGAGAAACTGAAGGGAGACAGGTTCAAAACAAATGCAAGGAAGTTTATTTTCACCCAAAGGGTCGTGGACACTTGGAATGCGCTACCGGAGGAAGTGATCAGGCAGAGTACGGTACAGGATTCAAACAGGGATTGGATGGATTCCTGAGGGATAAAGGGATCGTGGGATACTGAGAGAGGAGCTGGGATGTAACACAAGTATAGGAAGTTAACCAGGTAATGAGTATAAACCAACCAGGTCGTGCATGTGCAAGACCAGAGGGCTAGGACTTCGATAGGAAGGCAGGACTTAAATGGGAAACCAAGGTGGCAAGGGAGCCCCTTCTGATGATTCAGACAGGTCTTGACCTGTTTGGGCCGCCGCGGGAGCGGACTGCTGGGCAGGATGGACCTGTGGTCTGACCCGGCAGAGGCACTGCTTATGTTCTTATGTTCTTATGACCCTCGGATGGATGCTATCCAGTCCCGGGGATTTATTGCTCTTAAGCCTTGCGATCTGCCTGCATACCTCTTCTAGACTGACTGTCAATCCTGTCAGTTTTCCATCTTCGTTTCCAGCATATAGCCTGATTCCGGTTCCGGTATGCCATGTATATCCTTTTTGGTAAATACAGGCGTAAAAAATGTGTTCAGTTTGTCGGCAATTTCTTTGTCCTCCTTTAGCATCACTTTATTCCACAGTCATCCAACGGCCCCACCGCTTCGCGGGTCGTTTCCCCTTAATATATCGAAAGAACGGCTTGAAGTTTTTCGCTTCCTTGGCTATTTTTTCCTCGTAGTCTCTTTTGGCCCCCTTTTACCACCTTATGGCACCTGCGTTGATGTTTGTGCTTATTCCAGTTTTCATCCGTTTTTGACCTTTTCCATTCCTTAAACAAAGTTTTCTTGTCTCTGATCGTTTCCTTCACCTCTACAATGAGCCATGCCAGTTCTTTGTTCTTTTTCCTCTTAGATCCTTTGTTGATACGCAGTATATATAGATTTTGCACCTTGGTGACTGTGTCCTTAAAAAGGGACCAAGCTTGCTCTAGCGTTTTATCTTTTTCTTAATCTTCTTCCCCACCATGAGCCTCATCCCTTTGTAATTCCCTTTTCGGAAGTTCAGCGCCATGGCCGTCATTTTGGACCGATGTTTCTCACCTGCATCCAGGTCAAAGCGGATCATATTGTGATCACTGCTTCCCAGCATCCCTTCTACACCTTGTGCCAGTCCTCGCAGTCCATTTAGAATTAAGCCCAGAATTGCATTTCCTCTTGTGTTTTCCTTGACGAGTTGTTCCAGGAAGCAATCACCTACAGTATCTAGGAACTTGGTCTCCCTAGCGCAGCCAGAGGTGCCTAGTCACCCATGATAACTGCATTGCCTCCCTTGCAGTTGCATTTAATCTCGTCTGTCATTTCCCCATCAATTTCTTTGGACTGCCCTGAGTGTCGGTAGTAGATGCCAATCTTCGTTTGCAGTCCATTTGCTCCTGGATTTTTATATTCATATGAAACAGAACAAGTCAGAGCTTAAACACTACCCCCTCCCCCACACCACCACCACCACACTCTCTAGTATGTCTATGGAAAAAGATAATTTCCTACTTGGTTAACAAGGGGGATTGGATTTAGTATTTCAAGGTGAGTCATATTCAGTTAAAGCAGGTATTTCCCTATCTTCAGAGGGCTTACAATTGAGGCAATAGAGGGTTAAGGGACTTGCCCAAAATCACAAGGAGCATGAGTGTGGCTTCCCTGATTTTCAGCCCACTGCTCTAACCATTAGGCTACTCCTTCACCATTATGGTTCGATCTAAGCCAACATCAATGCTCTTCACAGTATTGGCATCACATCTAGCCTTCTATTCATTATTATGTTGCAAGATTGTACATGAACTATGTGCAGAGGGCAATTTAGCCCTAGTGCTAGCATGAGGAGCACTGCACAGTGTAAATGAACCCCTTTGACCTGGATTCTATAAACGGTGATGTAAGTTAGGTGGCAGTAGGTACCGTAACTTAATTGATTTAATTGGCAAGGTAATTGACTGTGCCGTTATAAACCAATTAGAAAATAGTTAAAAATGCAGGCCTCCTAGGCACCTAAATCGCATCTAAGCACCTAAGCTCAAAGTAATAATAATAATAACTTTATTCTTATATACCGCCAACAATCTTGCGACTTCTAGGCGGTTTACAATAAAGAGAAGTGGTTTACAATAAAGAGAAACTGTAAATACAATAAAGAGAAACTGTACATACAGCGAATTAAAGGGTATAGCATTGTACATCTGGTAATAATATTAACAACAATTTGTGTGCTGCAAGACCAGGAAGTGCCATGCTGCTAACACAAAATTTAGAAATATTCCATGAATTGAATGGTGTGTTCATGGTTAGTGATTAGGGTTGGGGTTTACAATTTACAGGGTCGGGTATGTGGTGGTATTATGAGGGGGGCTGATGTTCTGGTTCGTTACCTAGGTATTTCAAGAACAGGTAGGTTTTTAGGTGTTTCCTGAATTCGCCATAGTTGTTTGTGTGTGCAATTAGTTTTTCTAAGTTTTTACCCCATGTGGCTGCCTGGTACGATAGCAGTTGTTGATGGTATCTCTTATATTTACACCCTCTAGCCGGAGGGGAGACAAATTTCAGGTGTGTTTTTCTTTTGTGTCTGTTGGTTGGGAATGAGAAGAGGTCTGTAATATATTTAGGGGCTAGACCGTTTAATACCTTGAAGCAGAGACATCCTAGCTTGAACTTCGTGCGTGCCTTCATCGGCAGCCAGTGTAAGAGTCTGTAGGAAGGGGTTATATGGTCGGACTTCTTCAACCCGAGAATCATCCTGACTGCTGCGTTTTGTATCAGTTGTAGTCTTTGCATTTGCTTCTGGGGGATTGTCAGATGGGTGATGTTGCAATAATCTAGGTGGCTTAGTATTAGGGATTGTACTAGAATTCTGAAGGCTGAAGTGTGGAAGTATGCCTTAATGGACCTAAGTTTCCAGAGAGTGAAAAACCCTCTTTTGATTAGGGAGTCTATATGGTCTTTCATGGTTAGTTCTTGGTCTAGTATTACTCCTAGAATCTTCATCGTTGGTTGAATAGGGTAGTTAAGATTGTTAATGTGTAGTGATTTTGTCGTGTTATGTACGTGTGGCGAGGCTATAAAGAATTTAGTTTTCTCTGCATTGAGCTTTAGTTTGAAATCTGTGGTCCATTGTTCCATCATGTTTAGCATGATGGAACATGGCATGGGCATGGTTAGGGGCAGAGATGACCTTAGGTGCCACTATGTGTGATTCTCCATCAAACCTCAGCAACGTTAATGTAGGCCTTTAAAATCCTGGCTTACGTTACCGGCACCTACGTTTTTCAGTAGCCGCAATTCTGTTAACGGTATCTAAGCACGATTGACATGCAGCCAGCGCCATTTTTGAAGGAGCTGGCTGATGCAGGCATCGTTTACAGAATCTGGCCCATTGTGTCTGCATGCCGATGGATATTAAAATAATCTAACCTAAACATGAAATTTAAACCTTTCCATTAAAATACTCTACCTACATTCCAAGAAGCAAAAGCTAGGTGGCAGTGGCATGAATTCAAATTAAGAGCCCCCCATAAATGGCAATTTTAGAGAGTGCCCGTACTTGAAGGGTCTAGCTCAGAAGGTCTGGGAATGATTGCAAGAGGGTCCTCTTCTTCCTTGTCCCCATCCCCACCTTCGGTACGACAGGAAATACTTGATGGTATTTGCACCACTGTCAGCCACTGTTCCCTATAGACAGCATTCAGAAAGGTTTTATTTTTCTTTTCAACTAAATCTGAAATGTGAAATACTAGTATAAATATTTGCCCTAGCGTACATAGATCTCTCATTGTAGCATAATGCATGTTGCTATATATTGGTCTTCAACTCGTTGGGGGTATTTTACTAAAGTATATAATGTTTGCACTTAAACGCACCTAATAGCAAAATTCTGTGTGAATTAGGTGCAAAGTCTGCATGAAAATTGTTGGGGGTGTACTCAGCATGTCCTCTGCAATTAGCACATAGACATTTGCATTAGCAGACATAAGAACATAAGAGTTGCCATACTGGGACAGGTTGAAGGTCCATGAAGCCCAGTATCCTGTTTCCAACCCAGGTCACAAGGACCTGGTAAGATCCCAAGGAGAAAAACAGATTGTATGCTGTTTATCCTAGGAATAAACAGTGGATTTCCCCAAGCCACCTTAATAACGGCTTATGGACTTCTCTTTTGGAAATTATCCAAACCTCTTTCACCACATTCTCTGGCAATGAATTCTCTCTTCCATTTAGTAGCTTCATCGCATGCCTCCTAGTCCTAGCATTTTTGGAAAGAGTAAACAAGCAATTCACATCGACCCGTTCCACTCCACTCAGAACTTGGACACAATCAGTGTGGTTGCACTTAGCGCCTGCTTTTGAGGAGGTGTTAAGTAACGCTATGCTAATTGAACAAATCAAAGATAGAATGCAGTAATTATACTGTGTGCTCGTTGTGACCTAGTCCTACTTTCATGACCCATCCAGTTCATGCCCCCTGAACAATATACCGTTATGACAAAAATTAGCACACACAAACCATCACGCCATTACAGTATCTGCTATCACACTTCTGTGGTAGCAGTTAACATGCCCTAATTTGCATGTTAACAGTTTAATCCACTTTAGTAAAAGGACTCCATTGCTTTTCTTTCTACTGTATTTATTGTCCTTACAGTTTCCTTCTGCTTCTTTTGACTTTCAGTTCAATCAAAACAATCTCTACTAAACTATGGCATCCCGAGCCCTTGCTTGCAACTAGATTAGAATTTCCCCATTCAACAGATTACGAATAACTGGAAAAATTGGGAGAGGCTGAATTACAGCTTTTGGTGGAACTCTTTGTGTCACATACAAAATGGAAAGGATAATTGCCATGCAGCAGGGAAATTTAAAAAAATTTCAGGTTATTTGGGAGCCATTAACAAGATACTGTAAAGATTGAAATTATTGCATAGAATAAATATTAATTTTTTCCCCCTTTTGTTCATACACGTCCAGGATGAGGTGGGGTGTGGGAATATGTTATGATCTCTTTTGCTTATGAATAACTGTTGGGTATAAGGGAGGGGGGTTATTTGATGCGAGTTAGAATTTGATGATATATTAAGTGTTGTTAAAGTATAAATGATTGTATTATATGTTACACTTATTGTGAGCTTTAAAAATGAATAAAGATTAATTTAAAAAAAAAAGAATTTCCCCATTTTATAAACACTCCTATCCACAACCTAGGAATGAGTTTATCATCATGTGTGATGACTGAGGCTCCCTCTCTCAAGGACCTGTAAGCATCCCAAGCCCCCTTTTATGGAGGCCCAAACCCAGATCTCCAATATAAGAATGCATAGGACTGCTGCTGAATCATCAGCCCAAAGTGGCTGCTTTTTAACATTGAGAAGAATTCAACAAAGCTACAGTAAATGTCAAACAACCAACCCCCACTGCCCCCCCCCCCCCAAAAAAAAAAAAATACTGCAGAGATGATGTACAGAATGCCAAGTCTTTATTAATAAACGTAGTTTTTCTCGATGTGGTCCACTTTTGTGGCAAGAGAACGAGGACCCAACACGGTCCGTGTTTCTGTAAACACACCTTCCTCAGGGGTCCAGATGGTTCTTTAACGGGCCACAGAGACATGCAAAAGATCCTAACTCCCTTGATTCCTTTTGCGTTCTGTACATCGTCTCTGTAGCATTTTGTTTGTTGTTGTTTCTTAACATTGCTACTCCTATATATATATATTTTTTTTAATAATCATTTAGCTGGAAAGGTTTTGGTACAAAAAGGATGAGTACGACCTCTATACAAGCTAGCAGGAGGTAAAAGTGTGTTTATCAGTTCACTTATCAGTACACACTCAGTTGTACTAGTTTATGTTAACATCATTAAAATTGTGTGCAAGCCAGTAAAGTGAATGTGGCTAAAGTCATAGGCAGTGGAATGGAGTGGGCTATGGGGGATTTTGCCCAACACAGTACACTTCTTCCTCCGTATTCGCGGTTTCAGTTAGTCATGGTTTTTAGCTTGCTGACTCCTCCCCCCAAATTACATCAGCTTGCATAGAGAAATTGCTGATTCCAAGTGTTTACAGAGAAAATCGCTGATTCCCAGCACTTTGTTCACCGTGTTTTGCCTCTCCTTCAGAAATAGGCCAGGTCTTCCACTGTGTTATTCGTCATGATGGTTTTTAATAGAAAATAGCAAATAACATATAAAAAAAAAGTTATTCACGGTTTTTCAATATTTGCAGTTCTGTTAATCCCCTATCACAGCGAATACAGAGGGAGAAATGTATCAGCAATTAGAGAGCTAGGGGTGAGGTTGGAGATTGGTTAAGGGAAAGGGGAGGGGTCTTGATATGTCGCCTTCCTGTAGTTGTAATCAAAGCAGTTTGCATATTATATACAGGCCCAGTACTTATTTTCTTCCTGGAGCAATGCAGTGTTAAGTGACATGTGAGAGCAGTGGCGTAGTATGGGAAGGGTGGAGGGCGGACCGCCCCAGGTGCCATCTCAGTGGAGTCACTGGCACCTTTCCGCCCCTCCCCCCTACACACACACCACGCTTGCACCTTCCCTTTCCTGCGCCCCCGTACCTGTTTAAAATCTTCACCAGCGCAAGCAACTACTCTAGCCTGTTGCTCGTGCAGTCTTGGCTTCCTCTGAAATCACTTCTGGGTCACGAGGCCAGGAAGTGACATCAGAGGGAAAGCCAGCATGAGCAGCAGGTGGAGAAGCTGCTCGTGCTGGTGAAGATTTAGAGGTACAGGGTGGGAAGGGATGGCATGAGTGTGGCGTGGGGGCATGGAAGGAGTGGGAGGGGGCAGAGAGGAGGGCATGGGGGGTGCCACCACCTTGGGCACCTTCCATCCTTGCGATGCCTCTGTTTGGGAGTCACAAGGAGCTACAGTGGGACTTCAGTCTAGTTCCCCTGATTCACAGGCACTAAGGTGATTAAAAAAAAAAAAAAAAAAAAAATTCCCTGCCCCTGACTCAGGTATTGCTAAAATAACATTGTATTTGGATTTCTCATGTTCTGTTGTATTATGTGTTAAAAAGTTTTTCATTTTTTTAGACTACATAGAGTTGCATAGCAAAATATTTAACATTTAATAGTTATATCCTATTTCCTTAGCAACTTGCCTCCCCCCCCACACTTTCTTCTTTGCTCTTCAATAATGAATTATATTAATGCACATTTCTGTAGTCATCATGAGCTATGTTGATCTGAAGTACATAATTAGGCCCTCCCTTTCGTTACTTGGGCAGTTAATTTGCACAGTAAATAGATATATGAGTTTATGGTGATAACATCGGAAGTGTTTGCACAACCGATGTCCTGGCCTGCCCTCTATATACAATACCAGAGCTGGCATGAATGGTTGGGAAAAAACAGAATCCTTTTCTTTTCACCTGATATATTTTGGGTCAGATATGGTATCACTGCAACCCTGGTCAATAGTGAAGAGTTGGAAACTTCAGAAGCAGCAGAAGGATGAATCTCACTAATTAAGGAGTCCTGTAGGAAGCTGGCAGGATTAATGAGCCGGTCCTTTCCCATGCCATAGTAGTCTTTTTCTTCACAGACTTGTTCTCAGATGAGATTGCTTTTATGTTATCAAAAGGAAAAATGAAGGTTATGCACCTTCAGCTGACAGGTTAACAACCGTAGCTCGATATATCAGACTGTATAGTTTTTTGCTGTTATTTTGTTTTGTCTGAAATTGAGAAAAAAAAAATGAACTGTCCAATACAAATTAGAACACATTTTCATTTACAAAAGCATCACAATATGACACAAAATTGTCCATCTGCGTGTCCCTAATGTGTTACTTAATGGCTAAATTCTCCAGTAAACATCTATACTGGAGCACTCAATTAGTTTATTTAAAACAAACAACACTAGAATCATCCAGCCCTTTTGGAACGTATCATCCAAAGGACACCCTCTTTGAGGAAAAACTTTTTTTTTCAGTTTTGGAAATAAGGGCCGTTGAAAAGTTCTCAGCCCAACCAACAAAGTTGGGGCAGTCTCCATGGAGGGTTATACACTGATAGTTCTGCGATTTTCCACTTTTTTTTCATTCCATATTTTTCCGACAGAACGAAAAAACTAGAAAAGCACTGGACTAAATATATAGACCAATATGGAGACTGTTTCAGCGGTAATGATTGGGCTGAGAACTTTTCAGCAGCCCCTAAGATATAAGTAAAAAAAATATTTTTAGCAATATGGTTTCAAAGGTTAATAAAGAAGTATTTTTAACTAAACCTTTTATATTTGAAGCTAGTAGGCTCTTTCACAGGAAAGCGTGATAGTGCAAATGGGGCCATTTTTCTACCTGAAGGCGTGAAACTATTAGCCGGTCCCTTTTTTTTTTTCCATCCTTTGAAAAACAAAATGCGTGCGGTTTTATTATTACACTTTTTTCTAAAATAGCTATTTTGCTATAATTATTATGACATAGTTTTTTCCACTGATTATTTCTAACTAGATTTATAAGAGCGTGTTTGTTCTGTACAAAACAAGGGTTTTTGAAAACTATTTTAACTACTCAGAGTGAAGACTATAAGGCCAACGATAGACTCGATTACATACACACACACTTTGGGCTCCTTTTACGAAACTGCGTTAGGGCATTAATGCTTGGAATAGCGCACACTACATTGCCGTGCACGCTAGACGCTAACGCCAGCAGTGAGCTTGCGTTAGTTCTAGCTGCATAGCACGCGGTAATATCCTGTGTGTGCTAAAAACACTAGCACACCTTAGTAAAAGGAGCCCTTTATCACACATTTGTAACACACACACAGACCCAGAGTCTATTTTTACTGAGGAAATGTTTAATTGTTAATTGACATGTAGAAATGTTCCTATATTCTACTAATTACTGTACAAGGGGCGCTGAAAGTTCTCAGCCCAACCAGAAAAGTTAGGGCAGTTTCCTTCGAGGGCTTAGTCCAATGATTTTCCACTTTTTTCAGTCTGTCGGAAAAACACGGAACGAAAAAAGTGGAAAATCTCATTGCCCTTGATGGAAACTGCTCTACCAGCTTTGTTAGTTGGGCTGAGAACTTTTCAGCGGACCCCTCCTAATATTATCCCAAAATCACAAAATTTCTTTCGCTGCCACTCTCATATGTTCTTTTGTGAAGAAAGAACCACAAGTAATGTTTTGAACAAGGTATTGAAAAACAGGATCCGTTGGGGGAGGAATTATTTCTCATTTAGCCATCACTACAAACCTTACAAAAGTGATTATAGCTTGTACCGTGGAAGAACACATGCATGATAGATGACTATGCAGTAGGTAAAATGCTTAAAATAAATAGTATTCTATGTTTTTAATTAGCATAAAGGTAAACAGGTACATTAAATTCACAAGACAAGCTGGCATTGGTGCCGGAGATGAAATAACCCTCCCACCTTATTGTTTTGTCAATTGACTCCGCATAGAATATTTGAGCTCTAGAAAATATTAGAGATTATTCATCTCTGATGTCTGTACTCTCCGGTATGGAACTGGTAGGTGAACTCTGGACTGCTGTGTGAAATTTTATTAACCATTTGGAGGGATATATCAAAGACATATAAAGGCCTAAATGCTCTAGTACATACCAATGTAAGGAATATTTTCCGTTTTTAATTTTACAAATTTGCATGCATATTGTATTACTTAATGAATGTTTGCCGGAACATAAACATGAAAGACATATCTATGAATGGATTATTTTCCCCCCACTTTTCTTATGAAAAAGAATTATGTGGACAAATAATATATAGTTCAATAAATACTTCCTCCACATTATTGTTCTCAAAAACCTTCTGAAGCTAACTAAATCCTAAGTCCCACCATCATTATCCAGTACTTTGGCCGAATATTACTATAATTCGTTAGCGGACTTAATCCAGAGCAAAATTAAATGACTAAACTCTGATTTAAAAGAAATGTTTTCCAGAAATGATAAATGCGAGCGTTTATGAGATTTCATGAGAAACATCATAGAGCTTTAGACTGAATGTGCTAAGCACACCTTTTAAAAAAACCATGAATTTCAATTTTCGTTTAACATTTCTTTACCATTAAAGTTATTTATCTCTTGCATGCTATTGTGGCAAAAAAAAGGATAACATTTTATTAATACTCCAGTGTTCTGAAAATGAAGAAATGTTTAAATGTATAGTTAATAATAAAGCATCATTTTAATGTGACCTAAGAGTTCATATCACACGCCACATCAAAACCATAAATCTCCAGATCACATACTGAAAATGATTTTATTTATCCATTTACATTAAATTGATATAAACGTGTCCAGGTAAAGTCAAATAATATTTCAGATCAAACATTTAAGAAAACCCAAATTCAATAAATAAGCACAGACAATAAGTTAAAACATATCACAAACCGACCAATTTTAACAAGAATGCTTTATCTACACAAAACATCCTATTTCACGTTTGCTCATTCTTAGAAATAGCTTTCTGTCTCTGTAATTGTATTTGACCAGCACATGCAGAAAAAGCTGATTGTTTTCTCTGTACAATAGTCTAGGGTTTGAGATTTCCATCTGTCCAAGGAGGGCCACTAATCTGCTGGGTCTGCAGGGCCAGTGACATCAGCCACTCATTGGAGACAAAAAAAAAAAGCCAAGCTTGCAAAACTGGGGAGGGAAGTGAGAGAAGAGATGGGGGGGGGGGGGGGGGGGAAAGGGGGGGAGGGAGAGAATATGCATGAAACAAACTGCTTTTACAAAACGAACCAGGATTATTTCCTTCCTTACAAATGGTTATCAAAATGGATTGGCCTGTTTGTTTTCTATCACATATACGTCATTGCTCTGACAAACACACACACACACACACACTACCCCACACCATGAAATGTAAAATCCTGTAATATCGGGCTTGGAAAAAATATTTTCACTGCAAACCCAACAGATTGCTGAAGGAGTAGCCTCCAATGTTAAAACAGAAATGAAAGAAAAGTAGAAAAGAAAATAATTTATCACTGCTGCCTTATCAAGGGCAGTTAATAGGCAAAATTCTTGCGAAAATAAGAAGTCCCCTCTGGTTTTCACTTGTTGTTGCTGGAGCGCATGTACGTCGCCGATCTGGGTGCACAGCTGTCGTTTTGCACGGCTACACCCACCCTCCCCCTCCCCCACCCTTCCCACCCCCTACACACCCACATCCACACACACCCACGCGTGCACATCCACTCACACAGTCTAGTCCACATTGGCATCTGATTTCAAATCCTGAGTCGGCTCCCTGGTAGGTAAGATGGCGGGAAATGAACTTGCGGGCAAAAGAGGGGCAGGGCATTAGGTGAAGCTCATGGACACTGTGTGCTCGAGGGCCTTGCGGCGGAGGGAGGCGATGCTGCTGCCCCGCCACACGTCGCTCTCCGGGGAACTGCAGAGCTGCGGCGAGCCCGTCACGTTGCCGGGGCCCTGCAAGGAGGCGGGCACCATGCCGGGGAAGGCGGGCTGGTAGAGGTGCGACTGGAGCCCGGCCCCATTGGAGCCTGCCAGGCTGTTGGACAGGCCCATGGAGTTGTGCGGGGGCCCCGCCGCCAAGCTGCACTGGGACAGGGACTGCGCCATGGCCTGCTGCCTGCCCAGCGCTGGGGGCAGGGGCAGCTGTGACACGCCCGGCATGGCCGTGGCCCAGCGCGTGTCGTTGGCGTGGAAGGAGCACAGGCTGTCGCCCATGGCGGCCGCAGCGGCGGCAGCAGCTGATGGGAACTGGGGCAGGCCCGGGGTGGGCAGCAGCGTGCCTGGGGCACGGAACACATTCGTCGTCTTCTTGCGCTTCTTCCATTTGGCGCGCCGGTTCTGGAACCAGACCTGTGGGAGGAAGGAGAGAGGTCAGAGGGGTGGCGACAGGGGATGGAAGAGCGGGCCTTGCAGGACATCGTACAAGTGGCAATCCAGAACCGATTTTACTAGCTATGCCACGCATTCTAGAGAAGAGGAGACTGGCCTGTTTATTCTTTTGATTTAGAAAAATGTGGATCATCCGGCATAAAGCGGATGGAATGTGTGGAGAAGGTCACTGCTGACAGGCTTCCACTCTTCCATCGTCATTAATGGAGAATAGCAAAACTATATATCTAGCAAAACTATATATCTAGCAAAACTATGGATTGATTGACTGATTTAAAAGACTTATATACTGTACTATCACAATTTGAAAGCGACCCCCTCACTAATACTGCCAAAAAGTGCGGCTTAGGATTTTAAAGCAGCCGAATCTGATAGAACTGGCATATAGTTCTGTATAGATTTAGAAGATCGGATGGCATATACTCCTAATTATAGTATGATCTTCATTTATTATATTCTCGGGACAACTAGTCTCTGAATTCCTTATGTTCATAAATTGGACCATTTGGATTGTAAATATACTGTCAGCAAATCCATGATATGTTACCTATTTTAAGAAACTTTACAGATGATCTCAGAATTGTTATTACTTCTTAACAGGAGCCGGAGTTAAACACCATTCAAAAAGAAATTTTTAAAAAAAGAACCCTCGCTTTTAGAATTTGAAGATGGAAGTCGCAATCCATGCAGCACATATGTTTTCTTTATACATTGAAGTGAATCCGATGTACTCCACAGAAAACCAGAGACTTCCCTTAGAAATGGAAAATATTTTGTGATCTGAATGTAGTTTCCATGGGAATGGTGCAGCAAGACTTTTCATGCAGGGTATAATTTTAATTGAACAAAAATGGACTCATAGAGGGTATGTGTTTTTTTATGACGATAAACTGAAAGCATACTTTTTTACAACCTGCTGCTCAATGATATTTTGCAGGTTCAAAATGCTTATTCAGAGGTCATTTAAATCACTCTCAAAACCCCCCCCCCCCCATTATATATTACAAGGGCTGCTGAAAAGTTCTTAGACCAACCAACAAAGTTGGGGCAGTCTCTATCGAGGGCTATACCCTTAGTCCAGCGATTTTCCACTTTTTTTCATCCCTGTTTTTCCGACAGAATGAAAAAAAAGTGGAAATCAACTGGACTAAGCATATATAGCCCTTGATGGAGACTGCCCCAGCTTTGTTGTTTGGGCTGAGAACTTTTCAGTGGCCCCCTCATAAAATGCATTTTCTAAAAAAAATGTTGATTCTTTGTTTAAACAAAACACAACTGCCCATTGTTTAATTACAATGATTACAAAATGCAGCTAATAGGCAGGATTACTGCATGTGTCATGTAAAAACTATATATGATAGATTGGATGATGCAGTTCAAGCAAACAAATTAATTTGGTAGTAGAAAATGTAGTAGGGGAGGAGAATGAATATTGACATTTCAGAACCAAACTTTGTGTTGTTTAAAAAAAATTGCTAAAAGTTCATTAAAATAATAGGGCAGTATTGCTATTTGAGAAAGGTGATGCTTTCCCTTTACATATAATTAATATGATTTATCAGTTGGAGAAACATCATCCAAACTAAGAGGCTGAATTTATGAATGCAAATCCTAGTCATCTGACCAACCAATGTTTTTTTAAAAGTTTATTAAATGGCTTGCTAGAAGCCTTTCCACAACAAAGCAGCAAAGCAATGTGCTATGCAACCAAAGCCAATACAAATAAAACACTTTAAAGAAAATAAGAGAAACAGGAACAGAGAGAGAAACCCAACTGCATAGGCTTCTGCGCTGTTCATAAAACTGATCAATTCCTATCCCCCTATAGAACTGTATCTCCTATTCCTTTTGCAATGCAGTAATTTGTATATCAATAATTTTCACATTGTAAGTTGCCTTGAATCTGTTTTTGGACATAGTGCAACTCAGAAATTCCAGATTAGATTAGATTAGGCTAAATTAGAATTGTGGTGGGTTATGATGACAGCTCCACAGTCAGATTTCAGAATACTTAATAACAACTGTCTTTCCTGTCCTGTATTGATGTCAGGCACATTTTTAACCTGACCTGAGTGAGGAACTCCTCAAGTCAGTCACATCCATTTGTGCCTTAAAGCTTAAAACAATGAATTGTGCTGAATTATGGCAGCCCCACAGTCAAATTCCTAATAGTACCTGCCTTTCCTGTTCTCTACTGACGCCATGTTTATCCTGACCTGAGGTGCTCCTCACTCTCCTCCGAGTCCATTTCCTGCAAGTTTTCTGGGAGCCTTTCAACCAACCAGCAGCATAAGAAAATGTATACAAAAGCATTTAACAACTTATCAACTGCCTCCCAACAGGCGTGAAGACAGAGATATTTCAAATTGCACCGAGATTCGAAGACAAATGTGGATATCTAAACTCATAGACAATTATTGATGTGGATTATTGTTTTCTTACTGTACTGTTTCTTGGATTGTGTATGTTTTCCGATTACATCAATAAAACTGATTAAACCTAAACATTACCCAAACGGGGGGAAGGGGGATGGAAGACCAATTTTACTACTTTTTGGGTTTTTTAAAAAAATTCCTTACATTTTTAACCTAAACCTAAAATGAAAAGACTTTCAAGGAATAAAAACCAATTGCTTAAAAAATATATAAATGTGTGTGTAAAAATGGAATCCATAGTTTGAAGTTAGGGATTTTTTAAAAACTGTATTTTGAAATGTAATGAGGTTATTTAGGTCTGTAAAGGAAGAGAATTAACACTGAAATTTTTATTTATTTATTTATGACCTAGTTCTATTGTGGTATTTTATCATTTAATTCTTATCTTCAGAATGAGAAAATTGTCCATCATTAGAGAAATCGGAAGAAAGATTAAAGTAGTAAACATCATATGAATACTCCAAGAAACTGGTTTTATCATGAATGTGGGCTACTAGTTAAATTGCATGACCACAAAATATCTTTTTATGTTTCATGTTTTAGTTATAGCATAAAGCAAATCCGTCAGGTTTGATGGTTACAGCTCCTAAGATCAGATAATATGTTTTTTTTAATCTTGATTGTTCTTGGTTAGATGCTAGAGTGCTCCTCAGATTAAAACATAGATGGGCAAATATGATGGCAATTTGGAAAATATCATTTTGAGAGCTATTGGCCTGTAATTAAAGGAATACCCCGTGTCAACCTTGGAGTGTGCCTGCAATTGCTCCTCTCTTCTTAAATGGCTATGCAAAAGTGAAGTACTAATAGCTATTTAAAGACTAAGAAAATACTTCCCTGATATCTGCTGCTAAAAAATATACATGCATATATAATAATACATATATTTCAAAATATATAGTGCATTTAATTTCTCTGCTGTAAACGAGGGGGGGGGGGGTAGAGAGAGAGAGAGAGAGAGAGAGAGAGAAATTGTATTTTTGTGCAATGTTCAGAAGCCAGGCATTATGAAGATCTCATTGGAATCCTGCATGGGGATGATTAATGTGAAGATTTGGTAGGAAATCTGGAGAGCTGTATTAAAGCTCAGATCTCAGGTTCAATTCCATCAGCCAGCCGTGAACTCTGGGCCGAATTCATTACACTTTAATAGTGCTGGGAGAGGAAGAAAATGCAATTTCTCATTCCATTAGAAAACTAGAAAATACTCTCAGCTTGTTCCCTATTAAGATGTGGCAGGTGACAGGACCATTCTCTGAGACACGGTCAATGGAATTAAACCACATTCTTTTGGTTCAAATAAAAGTGAAAGGCAAGTCTGGCTCAGCCGAAGTTGTTTCACTGATTTGGATTTTATGTAAATAAAATATTGAAAGTTAATTAATCCGTGCTTGAGACTAATGATTATTCTTATTATATTGCATTTGATCGTGTAATTTGCATGATTTTCACATTGCTGCTTAATAAGCCATTCCAGGTTATAAATAATACTGAAATTGGTTTCTAATAATGGTGTGCTATAAAAGGAATGGTTTTATTACACCAGCCTGAAAAAAGCTGGGCGATGTCAGAGACAGAACTAGTCTGCTATTAAGCGTAGAAATCTACCTTGTAAGATTCTTTTTCATTTCCAGTAAGGGTTAATTCTTCATAGAATTCAATTTTTTTTAATGTGGTAGCTGAATAAATTAACTGTATGAATAATTTCTTAATCAGTGATCCTTGGCATACTGCAAGGAATATATAGACAATCTGTTATCCGTAAAGGAAAATATAAAGTACTCCTAAAAGAACATAAACCAATTACAGTTTAATTTAAATCTGGTCAAGGAGCAAATGGTACAGTGAATTCTGAAGTAAATACATTTTACACAATTTATTTTTGCTTTAGATGAGATGATGTTAATCATTCTGAAATGTTAATTAAGAAGGTTATGTTGATCTGATTACTTTTTAAACTACAGAACATTACAGTAAAAAATATTTAAATTGTCACTCTATTAAATTATTTTTATCAGCAGAATGGGTCTATTTTCTTTCTATTCAGAACACTAGAATACTATTTTACATAGTCTTAGCATTTATGTACTATATGGTGTATGACGGGAATATTTCTACTACACTTGTGGTTTTCTTTCTCTGCTGTCTTCTAATAAAAATCTGATAGAAGAAACAGATGTTTCTGCTTTCTTTTTAACAGAATGGTAAGTATTTATAGATTTGTGAGTTAGATTTCTGTTCTTACATATATGTGGCCTTGAATGAATGCATAATAGTTTTATTCATAGGCGTGCATTTTCACTTCCTAAAAATCGTGTATACTATGCCCCTCATTGTCTTTAAAGTTCTGTAGTTAGCATAAATTTTCCACTTTTAATTGTTTTAATTGTGCAAACAATAAATTTAATTTATTTTATATTGGAATATAAGTTCACATGAGGTTTTTGAAACATACTGTTTAAACTAGAATTTCTTACTGTTCTTGTAGAATACCATCTTAATATTGCATTTATTTAATTTATGCCTATGAAAAAGCTGCCTACAATAAAAGTGGGGATAAAATTAAGGGCATTTAGTATGAGTCTTTAGAATTGGCCTAGTATTTAAAATATTGTTACTTTTCCCATTCATGAGAACTGAACTTATAGATTACAAGAAAAAGAAAACTGGATGGCTGTTTTCACTAGGGTCAATAATTTAAGATGTTATAATTATTGGGGAAAAATTACAGTTGTTTGCCTGAACTGCTATTTAGTGGCCTAATCCATTCGGTTCTGATACAATTTTAAATTTTGAAATATAATTGCATTATATTGTAATTTTAATATGAATCAGAATCTTGGTTTGTTTATGACAGAGGAAATGTTTTAAGCAATCCAGATCAGTTATTTGCAGTGGCAGAAAACCGCTTTTCAGCACCACGGAGAGTTCCTGCCATTTTCCAGTCTAGATAGTAGAACATAACTTTGCCCCGCTAACCTTGAAACCCCCCCTGCTGTACTCGTATTTGAAACATCCCAGGAAATAGATACCCGTGAGGTGTACTTATTTCTATAATGTGTCGTGTTACTTTTTTTCAAAATATTCCAAAGTATGAAAAGTTGATATCACTTCTTTTTTCTCTTTCTTGATTAATAATTTGTAACATAAACATACTCACTGACTATTGAGAGCTTGCTTATTAAAATGTAGTTGAAGAAAACCTATTACAACCGAAAACAATTTTAATGCTCTGTTGCTGAGTAAATTGCAAACAGAAATTTAAAAATCAATATTTCCAAATGGGCTATATTATGCTATTAAAGAATTTGCGATTCTGTGATATTTATACCATCGCATCATTAATTATGTCACCTATACAGACATATGCTATATTTGTTAGCCTAATTTGCATACTGGCCATCATTGACTGGAATTACAATTATTGGCTTTCTAGCTTTTAATTTTTTCCTATTATGAGATTTGTTTTAATGATAAGATCGTACTTTTAGACGTCATTTTCAGAAGGATTTATTATAATCTTCCTTTTCTGTCTGGTAGAACATTTTAATGCTTGCATTTATATTTTATTGCATGCCGAGAATATTTGAGCATCCAAGTCCCAGTGCTTCCAACTCCAGAAGAGCAAGGAGGCTGTAAAAGGAGAAGTTTCTGGACGGACAGTCATGCTTACCTGTACCCGAGACTCGGTGAGGCCTATGCGCAGGGCCAACTCTTCTCGCATGAAGATGTCCGGGTAATGAGTCTTGGCGAAGCTCCTCTCCAGCTCGTTCAGTTGAGCCGGCGTGAAGCGGGTCCGGTGGCGCTTCTGCTTTTGCTGTCCCTGGCCCTGCTGCTGGCCCGCCTGGTTGGGATTTTGCTGCTGCTGCTTGTCCGGGTCTTTGGAGCTCACAGCCAAGGCCGACTGGTTGGATCCTACGCTGGTAAGATCTTCACCGGGAAGTAGGGTTGTTCCTTCCACCTGGTCCGAGTGCGAAGGAGCCAGGTCCCCCGGGTGCACTGGCTCCGCGCCTCCAACTCCCAGCCGACACTTCACGGCTTCCCGGTGCCCTAACAGCTCCGCCGCATCTTTCATCCCTGCTAAGGCAAGACAAAAATAAATAAAGACAAAGGTGAGAAAAGAATCCAGTAGCAGTCACTGCCTCCCTCAGATAAAGAGCCCCAGTGCCTGCCCAATCCAAAATTCCCCTTTCGGAGCTGTGAGGTCCACTTGCACATCTTTGGCCCGCAGGAAAGATTCCGAAACTAGAAGTTGTAAGTTTCCCCCCAACTAATCCAAAACCAGAAATACCTCTCCAAGACAGATCCCAATCCCCTTCTAGACATATACACACTCCCAAAAATTAACACTTCTTAAAATCGAAGGTATACACACAAACATCAATCTAGAATGAATAAACATAATTGCACCACCTCCCCTTTTCAATCTCGGCTCCTAAAATTGAACAAAACAAATAATTGCACAAAAACTTAAAAAAGAAAAATAACTTTCTCCCATTTTTTTGGATCCATAATTATAAACAACAGAATTGAGTTTTCCCAAACGCTGCTCCTTCGGTTAATATCCTGACAAAATAAAGTTTCTATTATGTTTACATTTTGTTCCTCCTTTCAAAAAAATTTGTTTTATTGTGTCTATCAAATCTTCTCCCAGATTTGGAAACACTCAGATTTTCAGGGTTTGTTTTAATACAAAAATATCACGGGCAAATTTTTGTCTAAAAAAAAATCCTAACTCATTTGATCCACTGATTACCTAGATTTTATTTTGTTAGAAAACTATATTAAATCAAATTAAACTTTAATACGCTACAATTACTTTTGAAGAAATTAGCCCATTTAGATCATAT
This sequence comes from Geotrypetes seraphini, assembly GCF_902459505.1. Taxonomy (NCBI): domain Eukaryota; kingdom Metazoa; phylum Chordata; class Amphibia; order Gymnophiona; family Dermophiidae; genus Geotrypetes; species Geotrypetes seraphini. The sequence continues at coordinate 31,240,913 of NC_047084.1, forward strand.
TAAGGTAAAATAAGGTACAAATTGTCAATTTCCTGCCGCCGGCTGCTGGGAGGGGAGCTCGGCTCCGGGAGCCGGGAAGCGGGGAGGGACTCACCGAGCCGTGCGTCCAGCAGGTCGGCGTGAGACAGCATCGCGCACCGCTCCAGGGCGAAAGCCTGTCCCCCCCAAATTCTGCCGGTTGTTTAACGATTTAAAATAGATATATAAAGATATAGATATATAGATAAGCTAAATGAAAGAAAATTCGGTTTGTGGTTAAAAAGGGGGTCCCTTGCATTATAATGTCCTTTAGAGAGACGGGGAGGTGCTTAACACTTGAATGAGCCGCTGAGCGGCTGGAGGCACTGACCAATCAGAGCCCGAGCTGGAAATGTCAGCGGCGGCTGCTGCTCTGGCTGCCGCAGCACCCGCTTCCCGGCAGCAGCAGCTGCAGCGGCGCTCGGCTGCCGTGCCCAGGCGGTCTTCTCCTCTCCAGGGTGCCTGCCAGGGGGGTCTGCAGCCCGGCCACGGGTGTCCGTGGTCTCCAGGGGCTCGTGTGCACACATCCTTCATAGGCCTTCGGCGGCTCTCTTTTGCCCACAACTTCTCTCTTCCATTCAAACTCTCTCCCTCCCTCCCTTCACTACCACCACACACCCAGCCCAGCCCTTTCCGTATCTCCTAGTCTCCATGTACAAGCAGCCAGATCTGATTTTGATCATGAGTACCAAATGACAAAACAGCCATGGAAAATTATGGGGGTGAATGTATATAGTGAGTAGTAAACACTAACGACGCTCTTTTGGGGATGAGTTAAGCTGACTTTGTTTTAGAGAACGTATTTTAAATGTCCCGGACTACAGCTAGGCTTGGCGCAGAGTTTCCACATACTTTCACTGGTTTATTAATAAGGGGGGAAATGGGTGAGATACAATGTACCTAATATTTTTTTTTGTCGCGAGTTCTCAAGGTCTTATTTCGTTGCTCTTTGGAAATGGTTCACTTCCTTTCGAGGCAGGGTTCGTTATGTTTCCCCAAGTTTATTAACAGGAGATTTTGAACCCCCTCCCCAGAACAATCGTGTGCCCAAGCTTTTAGGGTTTTGCTGTTGTTGTCGCCTTTTACAGGTTTAAATTCTTGAAGTAAATAAAGTTAAATGCTTTTTACAAATTTTTTTTTCCTTTGAATATATTAAACTACCCAAACAATCAAGTACTTTGCACAAGTGAAGCGAACCATCCCTAATGTTCTGATTTTTCAAAGCCAGCCAACAACAAAGTTTAGATTAGTAATATATTTCTAACCAGAGTAATTTTCAAGATCATTAGGCATTTATGTAATTAGTGCCAAATCTATAAGCTTTTATTACGATTATTAGAGTAAAATCAGTATAAATTTGTACTAATTTACTACTGTTTAGACTTGGCTGTCAAGTCAAGAGGTTCTTATTGTAAATGATAACTGAGGAAATTAAGTGCAAAATTCTGCACCGTTTCTGATCGACTCCTAAACAATCCGTTTCAATTGCATTTGTAACAGTGTCTGCTTAAGTCCTTTAAAAGTTATGTGACTTGTTTGCTTTTCTCTTTATTTGGGAAAGACAGAAAAGAACCAACTACCAAAGAACACAATGAAAGCTGATATTTACTACTTCCAACCTGATTAATATTGATTTTTAATTCCAAAAAGTGCTCCAATTAAGATTATTCATTTAGTGCAGATATAAAGCGCTACAAAAGGGGTGCTGACTGAAGTCTTTGGTAAATAATACAGCCCAAATGGGTGTTTTGTTCGGCACCCAATTGACTCGCACAAAACATTGTAAATGCTTGGAGCAGATGCAAGAGGGGTTTCTTTTCTCTTTTTTTTTTTTTTTCCCGGGCTCTTGAAACATTGTCTGGTTCTGCAAGGGCTGAGCAAGAGGACAAAGGAAGCGGCCAAGCGAGATCTTACCCGGTGTTTTCCCTTATTTTCTTCTCCCAATTTCTCTACCAATTCCTTTCTGCCGTAGATTCGCCAGTGTATTATGGATTCCCCATACCAGATTGAAACGAGTTTAGTGTGTATCTTTAGCAGGCAAAGTAATTAATAATTTTAAAGAAAAGCAACTGATTTTGCTTCCCCCCCCCCCCAACCATGAGTACAAAACTCAAATATAAACCGTTCTGCCATTGGGGAAATAATGAAATTGGAGGCCATCAATGACCAAGAAACTTCAGGCCCTTTTTGCCCTCGCTGTCAGGCTTTCTCAATGAAATTATGTCATAAGTTTTGTGATTTTTGTTTGTTTGCTTTCACAGGGTTTTATTTTAGCTTTCAGAGACTTGGCTACAAGCTATCGTTATTAATAACTTTTAATTTGATATCTGGTTTGTGTCTAAATATTAGGATTTATAATATTAGGACTAACTAGGAAGACCCTGAGATCTGAAACTACAGTAAACTGGTTTAATGTTAGAAAAGTGAAGTATATCAGCTCCTGTAGGTATAGATAGACATATATAAATATATTTTTACTGCACTATGCATGTGTGTAATATATAGTACATACACATTTTGCCTACATAAATACACTATGCAATAGCGTATGTGTAATATGTAGTACATACACATTTTGCCTACATAAATGCACTATGCAATAGCGTGTGTAATATATAGTACATACACATTTTGCCTACATAAATACACTATGCAATAGCGTATGGGTAATATATAGTACATACACATTTTGCCTACATAAATACACTATGCAATAGCGTGTGTAATATATAGTACATACACATTTTGCCTACATAAATACACTATGCAATAGCGTATGGGTAATATATAGTACATACACATTTTGCCTACATACACTATGCAATAGCGTGTGTGTAATATATAGTACATACACATTTTGCCTACATAAATACACTATGCAATAGCGTGTGTAATATATAGTACGTACACATTTTGCCTACATAAATACACTATGCAATAGCGTGTGTAATATATAGTACATACACATTTTGCCTACATAAATACACTATGCAATAGCGTATGGGTAATATATAGTACATACACATTTTGCCTACATAAATACACGTGACTTACACGCATATTCCGTGTGTGCATATATACGCATATTTTTCATTTTACATTATACAAATATTGTATATGTGAGGGTAATTGTACAGGCACAATATAGGTATATGCCTGTCGTTTGTGTATGCATGTGTATAAGCGCATACATACGTATACACAGACATCTTTCAGGTCGATAAATAAATGTGTAATAGATGAATGTGAAGGCACAT